>NC_083351.1:76039575-76664575 GCF_030254825.1 Meriones unguiculatus | reverse complement strand
TGCTCTGAGTTATTATACTTTGATTAGCATTTAGTAAAGATATTGAGATGCTCTATGGAGAAGCTCTATGTAGGGGATTCCCTGAAGCTCAGAAGAGAAAGGCAAAGAGAGCCCAGTCAGTTAGCAGGCATTGTCAGCTGGGCATGGTAGTGCAAGGTGCAGTTCCCGGCACTTGAGAGACTTGGGAGAGGGGATCATAAGCCTAAAGCCAGCCTGGGCTATAGAGTGAGATTCAGTCTCAAAAACAAAACAAAGCAAAGAGACGAACAAACAAAAAACCTAGATGGCTGATGGACTGACTGACAAAAAAGAGCAGTGTTAGAGGGACCTTACGGCTGCTCCCCACAGGACCAGACACCAGGCTGGGGATGGGACGAAGAAAGAAAGTTTGAAAGAAGACCTGCCAGTCCTCACTCGCAGGGTCATCCCCACCAGGACCTGGCCAGCACGCATGACAGCCCACAGCAGTCCAAGTGCAACAAAGACCTCCTCTGCCAGGAGAAAGCCAGACTAGGTTTTTGTCTGCAGTCACTCCCCCAGCAGCCTGGGTCCTGCCAAAGGACCGCAGGTCAAGCCTGGGCGAGCTCCAGCTGGCCCTGTTCCTGTCATAACTGCACTTGGCTTCATTAACCCAGCCCTCCCCTTCCAGCCAGTGGGGCAGGAAGCCTTCGGACTGGCCTGTTTTTCAGCCTGTTTTTTTTTTTTTTCCTCAGAAGTGGGGCAGATGGTTGCCACAGTAAGAGAGCCTGCTGTGAAGGGAGAGAGGGAGCTGCCCAGGCTTGGGATGGTACCTCAAGGCTGTGTGCACAGGCTCCCCAGCACCCACTCTCCTGGCATTTCCTGGCATAGCCCTCCTGGTAAGCTTAACCTTTGTCTGAGATCCCTGGAATTCTGCCTCAGAAAAGAAAACACTGAGTTGAGCTTGGAAAACAGGGGAGATGGGATGATGCCAAAAACCTGGCTGGACATCCTTAGCAGGGATTACTGTCTCCAGGATATGTTGCCCAAGCCAGGGCACTTTTGTACTTGAGCTCAGAGCATCTGAAAGCCCCAGAAGATCATCTGACCCAAGGCTCTCAAATTATCTATTAGGGGAAGCCATTTGGTAAAAATTTCCAGTCTTCGGTAGAAGGATACTTTTGTGAAATACTAGAAAAATGACTTGGAAAAATAAAAATGGAAAAGGACGGCATGCAAATTCATGGAACATGATCCCTGATACTGAACAACATCAAAGTGCTATGCACATCTGCAAGTGTTCACTCTCCGGTATCTGTCCCTGCACAGGCCATTAGCAAGTAGCTCACAGACCATACTCAGGTCTGGTCCAAGTGCCCAGAGCTCTGGAGTCACGTTAGAAAAGCCCAATCTTATACCCTACCTCAGACCTACCGCGTGAGAATATTGTATTTGCAAAAATCCCCCACATGAGTTTTCAGTATGTCAACATTTGAGATATGCTGAAATTGACTGTGCTCATTGTTTAACATGCTATAAAAGTTTTATTTTTTTCACATCCAACCTTAGAGATATCTTTGAGTAAAAACGGGTGCTTTATGTTAAAGCATCTAGCTGAGGGGCTAGGGAAATGGCTCCATCAGTAAAGATCTCCTCTTTCAAGGAGAGGGAACTAAGCTCGAACCCTACGGGCTCAGGGTTGTAACATAAAGCCAGGCTTGGTGGCATATGCTTAGAATCCCAGCATTGGGGGAGTGGAGACAATCAGATCACAGTGCGTTGCTGGCAGCCAGCCTGACCTACTTGGCAAGTACCAGCCAACTGAAAGACTGTGGAGAGAAGGGGCAAGAAAAATAGAGAGAGAGAGAAATGAATGAACAAGGTATACAGTTACAGAGAAACAGAGGTGGTCTTCTGGCCTCCACACAACACATACATATATGTACATGCACATGCATATACATAGACACATATACAAAAGTTTATTAGCTACACTGGAGTAGAAGTCAGATGCAAAGATGGACAGTCTCCAAGCTGAAGTATTTATGGATATTCCATAACTGACAGAAGCAGAGTAGAGAAAAAGTGAAGAATGGACATTCTAGCTGTGGCCACATGACACATGGCTTAGAAGCTTCTAGATAAGGAATGCACGTACAGGCTGGATCAACAGTGAGTCCAGTAGAGTAAGCACAAGCGATGGGAACTGTTTCTGAACTGCTGTGAGCCTACCGAACATTTCATGGGATGGCTTTAAGAAGTCCAAGGTAAAGGAATGGGGCAACTTGATTCCATAATGAAAGGGCCTGACTGGAGACAGTATCCTATTTATTTATATCCTGTCTATTGGCTGGCTGACTGGCATTCAAGCAGTTGTTTATCAGTCAGTAGGCTATGCAGCCTCAGCTGTGACTTCTCTCCTAATCTGTCTGGGCCATTAAGGACTTTCTATATCATACTCTGTCTCCAGCATAGAGCCAGAGGGGCTGGCTACTCCCAGGGGTCTCTCCTGCTCCCTCCTTCTCCAGGTCTCTGCTTCTGTGTTGGACTGCAGACTTGTTCGAACAAATTCCCACTGGTTTTACATCCCCACCCTGCCATCACCATCATCTACTGAGTAGTGGTCTTCAGTTCCTCCCATTCAAAGAGAGACTTCTTTATGCAGGTGGTCAATCTGACTCCCCAACTATACATTACACCTCAAAGTTAGTGAATCTCCCCGCCTCATAAGATGATCAGAAAAGCACCTAAGACAGTTCCAGGCACACTGTGGAATTAGGTTGGTAGATTAAGGTTGGTTTCAACAGGAAGTAGGTGTGTGTGTCACAAACCCAAGTCAGAGCCATGAATGAAAATAACATAGCCTCACATGTAACTGGACTTTGGGCACAGTAGCCAGGGCTAAATGCCCTCCAGGCTGATAGCTCAGCTCCCAAGTTTATTATCTCAGCATTCACACATTCTCTCTGAGAGATAGTTACTAAGATCATACTGTAGGTGACTGTAGAGTGAGTTGAGAATATAGAGGACAGCACAAAACAATACCAACTCTCTGGAGATGCCAGAACGAGGAAAGACGAAAGAACGGAGGGTATGTTGAGGAAAGACTGCATTAGGTACCTATGACTGAGGCCCCAGACACCCAGTGGGTGCAAAAAAAATGCCCTGCTCAGTGGGCTAAGTGGAAGTCACATTCAGCTGAGACACCAGGACATGGATCCCCCTTTAGAGTGGGGATATAAAGCCAGGGCTTGCCTGAGAAGTCTAGCTGTGCCGTCAGAAGCCACCCCACCACCGGACCCATTACCAATTCCAGGCACAGAGCCCATAAGACCCAGGCCATTCATTCACACCACAGTGTCTTTTTATATTTTCCCATGCTAACTGGCCTCCCTGTCTGACCTTCCCCAATCCTCCAGTAACCTGGGTGTCTGCCTGGCTTCCAGCCACACAGAATTTATTTATTTTATTTTTTCCAAGCTTTGGCTAAGACCCAGAACACATGGGAGGAGGCGGGGAAGGGGGGATGGGCTCAGCTTATGCTTATGCTAAACCTGCTCTTCCATTCAGCCCCTGTGCTGGGCAGCCAAGTTGCCTCTGAAGTGATGCCCAGCCAGGAAGGGCTGCCTCTGTCCTATCCTCTAGGGACTGCCAGGCTGAACTAGTGCAGATGGCACTGGCAGATGCCAGTACCAAGGGAGTTCCCTGCTCCTGGCTAATGAGGGAGCAGGTGAAAGAACCAGTGAACCAGACCAAGGGTGAGAAGTGAAACACACGCTAAATTAGAATTAGGAAACCTGGATTCTAATTCCAATTCTGTAACTAAGGCTGTGTGACATTGCACACGTCACATCAGGAAAGCTCTCTGTGCCTCAGTGTCCCTGTGATCAGGGTCTGTGCCTCTGCTCTAGGAGTGAGCATGCTGACCTGATAGAAAATATCCTAAGTCCTCGTCTCTATACAAATGACCTTCTCTGGAATTCTGGGCAAATTCTCTCACCTCCTTATGCTAAGGCTATGAGAAGTCACATGCCATACAGAATAGAGTCAAAAGGCACAGGCCAACCCTGAACTCAGGAAAGAGTCAGAGAACCCATGAAGCACTCTTCTCTACTTCCTCCACTGCCCAACACAGGTTTCCATTCCAGAACCAGCAGTATGTCCACCCACTGTGTCTGTCTAGTCCTGCTCTGAGCTGCCTTCCATGCTCCTTTCCCCTTGCTATCCTCTCTTTATAGTCCAACTTCCCTATGGCCATCAGAAGCCTAGATCTGTCAGCTTACTAAATTCTTATCCTGGGAATTATCAGCCTTTGGGGACCCAGGTTCTCATCACATCCTCATGTGGCCTTCCCTTTGGAAACAGTGGGGTAGCTGCACAGTCCTGTAGATGTGGCTCTCATCCCTGAAGATCTACAGCAAACAGACACCAGCCAGCAAGAAGGACGCTGGAGCACTTACCTACACCTTTTACACTTGGAAGGGATGGAGAAAAGTCCAACAAAAAGAACTAGTTTGGAGCTGATGCAGAGGCTCGCATGGCAGGCCCTCCAGACTCCTGGGAAATACCAAGACTGGAAATCAGTTTCTCATTTTCTAGTGAGCACAGTGCAGGATGAGGGTACTTGGTTCTCAGATGGCAGAGAGAAGTTGCTAGAGTTAAAGAATGGAAAAGGCAAGAAGTTGCTTTATGCGCCACTACTATGAAAGGAGGATATAAATCAAGGCCCAGAGAAACTCTGTAGAAGAGGGTACAGCAAGAAGAAATGGAGGACAGCAGCTCAGAGCCAGAAAACATCCTTCCTAAGCTTCTCAGGCAGCCACACATCTCTGAGCTAAGTGCTACATATGGTCACCAATGCCATGAAGGCAGAAAAAGAGAGGAAGGACACACACACACAAACACACACACCAGGTTGTACTAGTGCCTCTGATAGACCCTTTGCTGATTAAATTGTCAATTTGACATAATCTAGAGTCCCCTGGGAAGAAAGACTCAATGAGGAATTACCTATATTAGCTTGACCTATGGGCATGACTATGGGGGATGGTTTTGATTAAGTTAATTGAAGTGAGAAGACCCACCCACTGTGAGTGGCACCATCCTCTGGGCTGGGAATCATGGACTGTATAAGAGTCGAGAGAGCAAGCTAAGCACAGCATGTGTGTTTTAATTCATTTCTCTACACTGATGACTGTGGGTGTAACGTAGCCAGTCGCTTCAAGTTTCTCCCACCTTGACTTACCAGCAATGATAGATAATAACCTGGCGTGATGAACCAAATAAACCCCTTTATTTAAGTTCCTTTTGGCATAGTGTTTTATCACACCAAGAGGAAATAAAACTAAGACATCTAGCAACTGTGGCTGCCAGGTCATCGATAAGGACTAAGATGCAGTACCAGCTCTTTGGAAAGATAAAAAATGCCATCTGACTCTACCTTCAAGGAGAAGGAGGAAGCCCAGATGCAAATTCTGTCAGGAGCCACTGAACCTGGAAGGGATGATGGTGAGTGCCTGAGCCCTGATGGCCAAGAGACTCTTGGTGAAACTACTTTCTCACCAGAACAGGACTAGAGCCTTTACACGTGGGGCCTGCTGCACTCACTCCACAGAAGTCCTTTGGTTGGGAGTCTTTTGTTCTGTTTTCTCCCTAGTTATTGAAGACAGTTTCCCAAGAATGTCCTAGCTTGTAGGAGCATAAACTGATCTTGGAGCCCTACCAGGAAAGGGGGTGTGGCCTAGGGCCTTCTATGGTCACATGATTAGACCTGATATGGCTTTGGTCAAATGGATTCCAAAAATATAAAGCTGGTGGCATCCAGCCCACCCTGGGATGTACCTGCATGGATGTCAGAACAGGATTCCGAGACCCGGTCAGACATCCACCAAGGAGGCCTATCCCAGGCCCACGCTGAGGAAAGCAGGAAATCCCATAGGGCAGTGGTCCTTAACCTGTGTGTCTTGACCCCTTTGGGGGTCAAACAACCCTTTCACAGGGTCACCTATGATCAATGAAACACACAGATATTTACGTTGTAATTCATAACAGTGGAAAATTACAGTTATGAAGTAGCAACAAAAATAGTTTTACAGTTGGGAGTCACCACAACATGAGGAACTGTTTTGAAGAGATGCAGCATTAGGAAGGTTCAGAACCACTGGCCTAAGGGAATGGGAAAATCCAGGAGCTCCTTAGAGAGCCGTGGAGGCTTCTAGCACAATAATAACCAGCAGTATATAGCACTAACAAATACTGAACTGTTTTTATAGCAGTAAGATAAGTGAAATGTATTTGATTCACATTTTATAGCCACAAAGACTAAAGCATGGAATAGTTAAGTGTCATGCCAAAAGTCAAACAATAGATTAGTAATAGTCACACTTAGACCTTGTAGATGTTGTTTCCAAAGACTGTACTCCTCCCCCACTCCCATAGTCTTATGTACCCCAGATTGGCCTGGACTCACTATGTAGTCAAAAATGACCTTGCATTTCTGCCTCCCCCACATGAGTGTTAGGATTGCAGAGGTGTACCACCATGCCAGGCTTTAGTGGACTTAAACCCAGGGTATACACAGTGTGCTCTACTAACGGAGCTCTATCCCCAGCCAAGGGCCACTTTCTTAACCACTACATGGCATGGCCTCTCCAGAATGATTGAGGCTGCTGACTCCTTGAGGGCCTGCCACTGCCTTCTTGGAGTGAGAACTCTGAGGCTCTCCAGGCTCCACACTCAACTGACCGTGAGAGACTCCATACACCAGACTCATCACCAAGCTCCTGCCTCTCTGATAGCTGCCCAGGGGTGGGGGTTGGGGCCTCACATCACTCATGCTCTCTGCTGGGAAACCCAGCCATCCACTAGAGGCTTAAACTCTTCTCTGTAACCAGTCTTTCCGAAAATTGTACAAATGCTGGAAGATAAAAGCATGGGGGTCGGCATGAATGGAGTGGGTTTTTCAGAAACACCGTTTAACATCAAGAGCCTTCTGATGTGAGCGATTTGGATTCTGGTGCATTTCTGGATTGTTTGTTGAATTATGCATCAGCAGCTTCTGTTGCCTTAAAAAGCGCCACTGCCATGCGGGCTGTTCTGAAACCTGCAGCAATGAAGACAGTTGGGCGCACAGTTTGGGTAGTGAGATTTGTCTTTGATGACAGCAAAGCAGCAGAAAGAGAGAAAGGGAGGGAAAGAGATATAGAAACGAAGGAGTAGGAAGAATCAGGGGAGCAGGCATAGGAGTCCCACACTTATGAAGCACACTTCAAGACAACCCCGCACCAGAGAGAAGAACGAGAAAATGGGAACTGACAGCTGACATAGGCTTGGACTTCCAAGATGGCCATCCCATGAGGCAAGGAAGGAAAAGGCTGAGAGCCAGAACTCACTGTGGTCCAAGATGAAACACACCTAGACTGTCCAATGCCTACTGCCTACGACCTGAAATGGGATGTTCTCATCCAAGTTTGTATTTCCTATTACTGGATCAAGGACAGTTTTCCCAGGTGTACTTATCATAAAACAACAATGCTAGACAGCACTCCCATGTGACAGAGTGCACAGAGCAAGGAGGCAAAAGAACCTCAAATTGCATGTTCAGGGGCTGGTATGCAATTATAACCCTAGTTTTTTGCATCTTCAACCTTTTCTCTTCCATCAGATATGACCTCCTACCCCTCCCGGATGACCCCTTACACATACTGCCCAGGTTGATATACCCAAGTTTGGAGCATGGAGCAATCGGAAGAAAATATATCAAAACCCCAAGCCACCTGATCCAAAGTTTGAGCTCTGCCTCTACAAAGAAATGCACCTAAGCAGGTTATTTAACTTGCTGTACCTCAGTTTCCCCACCTGCCAAATAAGCTTATCGTTGTTCTTTTGCTCATTGGACAAGGTGATATATTTCAGTATCGAAGCACAATTCCAAGGAGATACTGAGCAGTCAATAAACATTATCTGCTGGTTCCATTGTATTCTCAAAAAACAAAAAACAAAAGCATGCTATGATTTGAGAAGACTCATTCAGAGTCGGCCAGGAAGGCTTTGTGAATTTTCTTGTGCACTGAAGGGACTGTGTTCTCACTCGTGCATACTCTGCCTAGTCTCTCAAACAAGGAACCTCATGCCTGCATCAGCCAAGCCACAATGCCCCAGGGAATGTGTTGGCACCATGTCAGTGGAGCTGCCCATCCATGATGGACTGGCATGAGCCACATCCCTACAGTGGTTCTTTTCAGGAAGCCAGCAAGCCAAAACTACCCTCTTGGGGTGGCCCTGCCTAAGACCTGGGCTCCAGGGACATGAAGGAGCCCCTCAGCCCAATTATAAATCAATCTAGCAGCTCTCACGGAGCCCACAGCCATAAAGGGCTCTAAAAGCTCAGCCCTTTTCAGCCTGCATGCTCAGGGATCCAGGATTAATGAGCATCCGCTGCTGGCAGGAGCTTAGTGGGGGCAGATGCTGACCTAATGAACAGGGTGGCCCAGCCTGTGCCCACTGGGTGTGGGCAGAAGCAATGAGCAGGTGTTCTTGTCATGGCCCTTGGCTGAGTGTCACTTTGAAAGGCAGGGATGTTGTCACCACGAGCATCTTATTACCCCACCCTTGATGGCCCACAGAAAATATAAAACATAATTTACAAAGGCCAAGTATTCTGTGGCCATCGACCTCTATTTATCATTGAGTGCAGTACCAGGTTTGTTTCAAGGTCTCTAAAACTGCCTAAAGGAAGGGCTTGGGACTCTGAACTTCCCTTCCCACAACACCTGTTTGGTGATGTATCTAAGTACAGACTGCCTCCTAGAATTTTCCTGGGTCATTTCCTTGGCATAGGCAGATTCTTCCAGGCATGAGCTTTGAGTTTGCCTGAAGCTGACACATATCTATGCAGGTTTTAAAGGATTCAAATGATGACAAGTGTCCATCAGCACACTCACTACCAAAGGACACCACCAAAGCTCCCCCCTGCTGAACTAAATTCTGCGGAGACTGACTGTAAGAAACAATTACAACAGAAATAATAATGATGGTTCATTACTTGCAGTGCGCCAACTCTTACCCTCATACACTTATTTAGAACATACGAATAAACAACAGTGACTAAAGGGTCACATTATAGGAAATCTAAGTGAATCAGAAAAGGGAAAGATTGCTTTGACCAGAGAGAACATGAAGGGCTTCATGGAGAAGGCAGGATCTTTATAACCCCAGTGCATTCCAGGTCAGGGCTGAAGAAAGTTTTCCAAGGACAAACATTCATGCTCTGGAAGGTAGAGGTTTGGGGTCAGAGGTACATTTTCATTTTGGAGGGAGCTATAGCCTGGAAAATGCTACCAGGATGAAATATCAAAATTGGGGTTTTATCACGAACTGAAGAGGTTTTTCTCTTAACTGTGCTTTTTTTTTTCTTTTCTACATCTGTCCAGAATGTGATTTTCTTTAGAAATAAAATTTACACTTAGTGAAAATATACAGATCTTAAGTGTACACACTGATGAATTTTTGGCAAATGTGTTCACCTGTGTAGCTAAAATTCCCATCAAGATCTAGACTATTTCTATGAGGGATGAATAATAAGAATTTAATCTTTAAATCTAATCATTCAGTATCCACATCTGCTGGGCATATGTGAACTAAATACATCAAAATGACCCACCTTCCCTTCCCAGGAGCAAATAGAAAATAAAATCAAGCCCCATCTGTGGACTCAAATGCCTGGTCAATCATTATATTGCTCATCTTTGCATCCCAAAAAGCAAATTTCCTGACAGGCACAGCCTGGGTGATGAAACTCTCCTGCTAAATAAGGGAAAGACTTACCCCCACCCTCACCCCCACCCCTGTAAATCTCCCAGGAAAACAATAGTCTTCTTCCTATTGTGTGATGCTAAGATCAAGAGTCCCCATCAGGATATGGTTGAGAAATGCTCTCTTTGGCCACCCTCCTTGTTTTCTACATCTCAGGCTTGATTTGTAGGGAGTGGAAAAAGCAAGCTAGTAGCCCAGAAAACTGCTAAACTGGTCAGTTGACCAAGCCTGAGACAAAACATGACCTAGCCTCAGGTGGCCCTTCACCTATGCTTTCTGTGTTCATGGCCCACACCAGTGCCTGGTGCTTTTCCAGCTAAAACACTGCAAATCCCCAGAGAAAACAGATGTTCCAAGGCCAACATCTACAGACAGGCAGAGATCAACTGACTTCCCAGACTCCTCAGTACCCAGGTATGGCATAGGTGGCCACACACCAAACCTTTCACCCTCTAAGACTCCACATGTGCTCCTGGGAATCTCCCCTTTTGCTGGGGACAGCAGGCTTCTCAGTAGCATCAGCCAGCATTCCAATCAGATTATTTCTCACTTGCAGGATTGCACAAAGAGAAAAAAAAAATAATGCTGAACATTCTGTTCGTGGAAGAAAAAAATAGCAGCAGAAAACTGTCACATTGTTTGGTCTATTTTCAATTTCATTTTGTGAGCCTTGCAAATATCTGTGCACGCGGGCCAGAGAAGGTCTCCAGGAACCCAGTACACACCATCCAGTTTGGAGTGTAGATTTGCAGAAAGACCCTTAGCTTTATACTACAGTTTAACATAGTGTTACCATGGGGAAAACAGAGAAACAGACAGGGACCTCTCTGTACATTTTTTTTTTTTAATTTTTAAGCAACTCTATAGTTATTTTGAAATAGTTTTTAAAAGCATAGGTCTGAATTAGTTCTATAGTCTCAGCATCAGAGTTTGAAAAGGTTCCCACAATGCCAATGTGCAGCCAGGGCTATGAACCAATGTTCACAATGGCTGAGAAGGTCAAACAAATAAAATAAAATCCAGGAAGCCATTGGAATGCCTTCAGGACCAAACACTTAGCTGTGAAAGAACTCAGGGGGCTGCTGAGAAGAATGTGTACAGAGGTTAGAGGAAGTCAGGCTGGGGTTCCTCTGATGGGTATTAGCATGACAGGGATAGACTTCAACCAGGAAGTAGCAAAGGAGAGGAAAACAGAAAGGGTATGGGCAAAGAGCACAGTAAAGCAGCATGCATTGTCCTGTGGTGGAGAAAGACAGAATGTGGGGATACTCATAGAGAGAAGTTTTATAAAAATCACAACCTGTCCCAGTCCAGCCCAGCAAGTGGATCTATGTACATCTGGGCCAGCTATAAGCCCTTGCAAACTGTCAGGAGTAATTGTCAGCAAACAGCCAATTCTCCGGAAGACACTTGGCATTTCTCAGCTAACCAAACGTGGAGACCTTAGAGTGACTTCAGGATACAGCATTTATGGGGATTGAGGTAAGCCATCCTTGTCATGGCTCATGTCCCTTTGCCTGTCTGCACATAATTGTCTTAGATATTTCCAGCTGAAAAGCCAGCCATATAGCAGAAAATCCTAGTTATGACCTGGGAAAGGCTAACAGAAATATCCGTGCCCGCATACCAAGTCAATGCTCTTGACTTACAGGGTCTCTGAGTCACTCAGTACTCTATTCTTATTTTATTCACAAGTCTAATAAACTTGAGTGTCTGCTGCCAAGCCCATGGCCAATTAAAAAGAACAAATTAAGCAGGAACAGCAGAGCTACATCAGGTAAGATTACTGATGACAGTAAAGAGTGACAGGGAACAGACTCCCTGATGGTTGAAAAGGGAGACATCTATGCCAACGTACCTGGATTGCTCACCTAACACTGGGGTGGGGGCAGAAAAGCGCAGGGGGAGCTTTAAGACATTCAATCCAAGATCTAAAAGCCCCACAGAGCCTCTTCTCTTTTAGATTTTGATTGGTATCAACTGACCCAACATGTGTAGAGTAGTGAGTGACAGAGCACTTTGTTATCAATGGGAGGAACAGCAGGCTTATCATTGTGATAACCAAAACACTGTCCTATTCCATGCCTGTTTCCTACTCTAGCACTTTCCATGCCAGGGCATGCAGAGCAAAGGGCATGTTTCCCCAGAACCACTCAGCCTATTGTATCAGCCAGGCTTTTCCAAAGGCAACCAAGAAGTGGAAGAGGCCCATCGTGTGGCATTGGGCAGCCCCAGTGTTTTGAAGTCTATGGGTCTTGCTATAAACTCCAGCTCTAATGTGGTCAGAAACACTGCATGTCCTTAACCCAGTTATATCTTGTGCTGAGCCCTCCCTCTTACCAGACCTGTCATTCAGGACCTATACATTAGCAAAGCACAGAGAATGTAGCAGACCCAATCCCATCATTGGAACTCTGACCCCAGAAGTGACTTGTAGTCTCTATGTGCTATCTGGTTGCATTGGCTAGCTTCACAAAGTTCAAAGTCAGAGGGTAAGACCCCCTGAGAATGGCCACTTGAGTTTGTAACCTTTCTACACCAACACCACAACATTCAGCGCTGAGATCACACCAGAGAGGGTTGGCCTCCCATGCTAAATGGGATCATGTCCCTGACCTAGTCTCAAAGACCTGACATGAGGGACACATGATAGCTGAGGACTACAGCAAGGAGAATGGAAGCTGCATACAGAGGTACTCAGATGCCCAGTCATGCACTGTCCTCTTCTAGAATCCAGACTTTCAATACTATCCTCTTTGGCACCAGGGTCCTGTTTTCACCCCAAATACACAAAAGAAGAAGAAGCCTAGCAGGAAAGAACAAGTTTGAAATCCCCTGCCCAAGGGCCTAGATAGAAGCAGAGCTAGAAAACCAGGTAGGCAGGTAAGGAAGATGGAGACAGTGTGTCCAGGGCTGGGGTGGGGGCTCTCACTGCTGCTAAAGATCACTGGGCAACCTGGGGATACACGTGAAAATCTTCACTGACACTCAGGCACGGAACATAAATCATCTCTCTTACTTCTTCCCAATCTCGATTCCTTGCTGCATCAGCTGAATTCTCCAATCGGTCCTGTGTAAATGGGGACTTTTGTTCCTGCTTTTTTTTTCCCTCCATTTTCTCACAACCTCCTCCCTCCTCATGGAAAGTGATGACAGGGAATCAATCTGCCTGCAAACCCAAGATGTAAGTCTGTGGCTTCTCTTTGTGGGAGGCAGACACACACACACACACACACACAAAGAGGGTGAGAGTGTTTGGGGGCCCTTAAGGGAGGCTACAGAACTGAGTGACCAGCAGGGAGAAAAGTATCACCCAAACCCACAAGCAGACTCTTAGCCAGTCTCCTTCCAGGCAAATCCCTGCTCAAGCTCCCAGTGCAGCCAAAGGCATCTGTACTAGAAGCATAGCAGGGAGGGGCAAAGCTTGCGTCCAATCAGGGTGAGAGGGCTGCAGGGTGGGGAGAGGGTTGGCTGCCATTCCCCAGGACCAGAACTCCCCTGGGCTCTGTGGGTGGTTGAGAGAGAAGAGTTCCTTTCACTTCTTTTGTTTCCATGGCTACCAGAGTACCTCCATGATGCAAAAAAAGGGTCTGATCCCCTTGTGGAATTAACCCAGCAGCCCGACCCAAGAGCTCCTGTGAAGTGTGCACCTACTGTGACCGGCTGGGAACTAAGCAGAGACTGCACACAGTGCTGCTGCTTCTGAAGGCCCTGCCTCAGAAACTTTCTAAAGACTACTGGAGAGCTACAGGAGACTCCTGCAGTGGCTCTATCCTCCAGCCTTCACTGAAGACTAGGTGCTGTCTCTTAGCCTCTCATGGAGAAGGAGACTGAGACCCGGGGGCTGCCGAATCTGCACCTTCTACCCCTTGCTGAACAGATGAAGACAGGGTTAGAGGCCAGTATCATCACCTGGATGACAGAATAGGATGACCATGCTGCCAATGCAGCTTGCTTGGCATTGTCAGGATGGATCTGGCAGTGAACCTAGTGGCATTGGGTCTATTCATCACAGGGTATCAGTTTAGTGGCTAAGACTGAGATGCTCATGTCAGACTGCTTGACTGACATTTATGTGATGACCTATGTAACATCCCAGTGCCACCTTTTGATCCCCGTAGAAGGATGGTAATAACATCACCAGTTTTGGGGGGGGCACAGGTTAGTTTAAACAGCTCCTGAGAAGTCCTAGAGCAGTAACAGCCTGAGCCAGTGTCTGGTCTTGCCATGCAGCCTTGGCTACCCTGGAACTCATTGTGTAGATCAAGCTGGCCTTGAACTCATAGAGATTAACCTGCCTCTGCCCGCTGGATGCTGGGATCAAAGGCATGTGCCACTGCGCTCAGCTGCTCTGATATTCTTATTGCATTACTCTCAGGAACAAGGAGGCCAGCAGCTGTGGGAGGATGGAATCATGGAGCTGCAGGGGTGGATGACATAAGCCTTCTCACTGGTTCTTAGGAGATCTGATTCTGATATTCTGCTTCTGAGAGACTATCAGGGGCTAGCTTTTTCAGAAGTAAACATGAGAAGTAACCAGGAGTATATATTAGTTATTTTATTGTTAAACAAAAGTAAAAGAAAATACCGAAAAGAAGCAACTTAACATAGAAGTTTTTTTCCAACCATTTAAGGGATACCATCCATTATGGAGAAAGCATAGGTGTGAAAGGCTCACTGTGGTAGTGCAAACATGAAGAAGGTACTGACATCAGCTCAGAAGCAAAGGACTAGGATATAATCTTCAAGCCCCTCCTCTATGGACTTCTGTCCTCCAGCTAGATCCGACATCCACCACTTCTACAATTCCCAAAATAGTTTCACCAGTTGGCAACTAAGAGCTTGTGGGCTCTTTTGCCCTCTTGCCCTCTCATCTCTTGCCCTCTTACCCTCTTGCCCTCTCCCCTTTCTCTGTCAGGGAACCCCTCTCCCTTCCCCCTATCATGTCTTGCTCTTTCCTCCTCTCTCTCTTCATCTCCATCTAATAAACCTCTTCCATTAAAAAAATTAAAGAGCTTGTGGAAGCCATTTTACATTTGAACACACACTCTGGAGTCGTGTGTGTGTGTGTGTGTGTGTGTGTGTGTGTGTGTGTACCACCTTGTGAGGGTTGTGCAACCCTTGACAGTTCTCATAGATACCTGTGGAAATGTGAAGCTCAAGACAGGAAGAAGCCAACATGCAGTAGATGAAGCCTTGTCTTCAAACCAGCTATAGCAAGCGGTGTACCTTTGGCTTTTGGGGTTCCCAGGTCCTTGTGATCTGAGTCACCACAGGCCAGTTTAGTTTCTGTAGCTCATTGTAGTTAAAAGATGCCTTATCAGATGCCTGGCCACTGACTTCTGTGTCTCTCCTCCTTTACCCTTCCATGATTCAACTTCCCAACAACAGAAAACAAAGGGAGATGGGTAGTTTCAGTTCTGCACCCATCTGGGAAAGATTAGTGACAGCTATATGACGCCCCTCCTGATCCCTGTCCAGAGTGAAGAAAATGTTGACTTTGAAGGTGTCATGGGTCAGAAATTCAGACCACAAAGTCAAGGACATAAGCTACATAGAAGCTTCCTACAGCCACACTCAGCAGCAGAGCTCAGGTAGTAGTATTCCTGTGTTCCACTGCATATCCTCGCGTGACACAGAGCACACATTCCAGAGGATGTACAGGGAGCCTCCAGACCACTGGTCCTCAACCTTCCCAATGCTGCAACCCTTCAACACAGCTCCTTGTGTTGTGGTGACTCCAGCCATAAAATTATTTCTTTGCTTTTTCACAACTGTAATTTTGCTATTGTTATGAATCATAATGTAAATATCTGATATGCGGGATATCTAATATGTGACCCCTGTGAAAGAAGCATTTGATTCCTTCCAAATCAGTCATGACCCATAGGTTGAGAAGCACTACTCTAGACTCCCTCATCCTACCCCGCCCCAATAATAGTCTTGGTTGAGACTTGACTTCTCTAGGGATTTTCCCAGCCTTGACAACAGACTAAGCATTACAGGAAAGCAAGTGTTCCTCTGATATTGTCTTCCTTATTCTATTACATTTTTAAAATTCACTGTCTTCCTGGCTCACTAAGAGGTTGTGACCCATGGTTTGGGAAGTGCTTTTGGAGAGCAGGGAAGTAACATGACCACAAAGCTGACCTGAGTCACAGGGTTAAAAGGACAGCCTGGATTCCAGTCCTAGCCAGCCAATTCATGAAGAACCATTCTGTCCTTCAGGGAGTAATTCTGAACACAGCCTCAAGTTGGCTCATTTAAAAGGTATAGAATATCACTCCTGCCTTACAATAGTGCGAGCGTTTCCTTTGTGGCACATGAATGAAGCCCATATTAGGTAAGTCACTCAAGCGCATACTCCAAGAACTTCCTTGGAATTGTGTTCAGTTACTAACTAGTCCAGTGGAGGCTCTTTTCATTCCCCTCACTTGTGCAGTTTGGGGACTGTACTGACTCAGGCCCTTTCTCGGCTCATATATTATTTGCCTTGAACGTCTCCTCCTTTTGGATACTTCCAGGGACTAAAACTCCGAAGCCTCCTGACCACATGAACTAGAATTAACAGTATCTCCCCCCCCCCATTCCCACCAAAATGTCTCTTCTACAGGACTATTTGATTTTTATCATACTGGAAAATGATAAAATTCAAAGTAAATAAATTGGAAGTCCATGAGTCATCTAATTTAGCTTCCTACTTCATGGCTAGAAGACAGTGACCAAAGGCAAGGTCCTGGTAGTCACACACAGGACTAGAATGAGATCTGTCTTCGAGGACAGCTTGCTAAATGACTTCTCCATAATCAAAGGAAGAATGCCTACAACTCTAGTTAGTATTACCCCAAAGTGACACTATGTACTATCATGGTTGGCTAGTGGCTCTAGAAACCCAAAATGAAGTGGAGAATAACACTGAAAACGAAACTCCACTTTCTAGACCACCTTTTCCCTTTGCTGTATATGAAAAGCACCAGTCCAGATAAGATTGCCATTTTCAAAGAACCACTCATCTTTAATGTTCCCACTATGCCATTGAACTGTGGCAGAAAGTGGTCTCTAGAGAGACCCATAGTCACTGCTACAGAGACTACATCTGGAAAAAGTCAGCCTTGGCCTAGGAGGATCTTGCCTGCCAGATCTCAGCTGGCCCTCTCTTCAAGTATGGCAGAAATGTCCTGACCCTTCCTGAATCAGGAAGACATCAACACAGCCAACTGAACCACCAGGGTGATTTTCACAAGGGAGTATCACGAATGATTTCTAGGGGAAATGTGTGTCTGAGTCCACTGACCCCAACTCTAGACTATGAGCAAAGGAGACACTTCGCACACATGCGCACACTTCCATAGACATAGCATGAGTGTTCTCACACACGGACACAGACACACACTTCCATAGACATAGCATGAGTGTTCTCACACACGTTCTCACACGCGGACACAGACACATGCAGATATGGGGAAAGCACATGGATTGTTCAGGTCCAGAAACATGCCTAGGGACTAGTCTATGTTGTTTTATTTTTATTCTTATAGAGTTATGTCATCACATCACTACATCTCTCCTGATCTGGAGTCCAGCCATCAGTCAAAGGAGCAGGTCAACATCAGCTGTGTGAAGTGGGGCCAGTTCTTTGTGGAGTGGGTTCAGAGCCTAGTAAGAAGTTAAGAATGCTCAATGAAACTACTCAGATCACAGTCTTTGTTCCATCACAGCCACCCTTGAACTTAGAAGCCTCAGATATTTTATACACCTGAAATGAGAAGGATTGTCTACCACATTAGCAAAGATGTAATCAAATTTCATAGTTTTCTAGTGGTAACATAAATTGGAATAATTCTTTTGGTAAGCAATTTAGCACTAGTCAATCTCTTAACATGTTCATACTCTCTGACCTAAAATACCACTTCTGGGACTCTAGCCAAGGGAAACAGTCTGCAATGCAAGAATTAAAAAACCACAAATCTTTATGCACAATAATTTCAATATTAGCATTATTTATAACTTGAAAATGAGAAGTAGCAAATATTTTTAAAAACCAAAAGAGAGTAGGTAAGTAAATTGTTATACATTTACATAATAGAATATTAAGTAGGTGTTTATAATTATGCTTATAACAAGTGGAAAAATTGTTTGAGTAACAAGGTTTGAAGAATAGGTGGGGGTCACATATATAGTATATTCTTACATATAGAACGTAATTAACGTCATGGGGCTGTGAGAGTATCTCAGGGTAAAGTGCTGCTTGTTGTGCATGAGAACCCTAGCTTTGATCAATACAACACTAAAGCTGAGCATGGGAGCTCTCTAGAGAGACCCAGGGCCCAAAGACAGATGGATGCCTGAAACTCAGTGACCAGCAAGTGTAGCTAAAACTGCTAGTTCCAGGTTCAGTAGGGAGACCATGTCTCAAAAACATAAGGTAGAAAATGATAGAAGATAACTGAAGTCAGTCTCTCACTTTCCCATGCACAGGTAGATGCACACACACACACACACACACACACACACACACATGTGCAAACACACACACACACACACACACACAAAGGGGAATATACACACATAAAATTAAATTTTAAAGGAACATGATTACCATAAAATGGAAAAGTAATATGTCCACAGGGCAGAGGCATTCAGAATATTTTCCCAAATAAAAAGTACATTGGTGGGTTTGTTTGTTTGTTCCCTGAGCTCTGAACACAGACGACTGTTGTTAGCAGGTCAGTCTGGTTACAAGTGTGCTCCAGCTCTGCAGGCCGGGATTTCTATGTGCTTGCTTCCCACCCACCTCTCACTACTAGCACTCACTCCCCATCACCCTCTCTGTGATGAGGATGTCATATGATCTCTGAAACCATTCTGCTGAAATGTTCTGTATCTCAAAATATCATCCTTCTGTGTTAGAGAATGGGATCTCAAAAGGGTCCAAGAGGCGTAACCATCTTACAAGTAAAATACTATAATCATCCTAACGAGTGATGGACTTGGATGGTCTTCTGGAAGACACAGCTGCTCCTTTACAGTCAGCAGAGAAACATGCTGACTTGATGTCCTTGGGTTTGGACAGCTGGAGCCAAACATCCAAATTAAGGGGGTCTCTGGCAGCTGTGCTGTGAAGCCAAGAACTCGTGGCTGGGGAAGGTGGGGGCTCTGTACTATGCTTCCATCCAAGGAGTCCCTCCCCTAGGATACTGGCTAAGGGACTTGATAGTCTACAATGGGAGAGCAGGATATATAACTAGTTTTTCCTACAGCCTCCATCCACAAACATCTTTTGGCCAAACTCCAGAGAAAGTGAGTGAGAGTGTGTGCATGCATGTGTGAGCTGAATACAGAGTCATGTCACAAGTTGTTTGCCTCGTGTTTTCAGGTCCCACTTGGTGTTATTGGGTGTCACTTGTTAATAATTCCCTATTAGTTGATGAGTCACAGGGTAGGGAAAACAAGGAGAATCCATGCATTAAACCAGCTTCTACCTTGGATGAAAAGATGAATGAATCATTTTTCTTTCTTGGTGGAACCCTATCCTAAGACCTTGTCCATCTTCCTCACAGTGTGAGAAATTACAGCTTCTTCCTGGATCTGATGTTCAGACAGCATGCATTAGGATGGATTTATGGTAAAACACAGAAATATTTCCACCTTAGTTGGTAAATGGTCACTGTCTTTTACCTCAACAGTACCGGCTCTTTCATTAGCATTTTTCCCCAGTGACATCCCTAACCTGAGTCACCTAAAGGGTTCATGGTTTGCCCAGCAGGGGTTCTCCAGGGAATCTGCCCAGCATTGTGCTTTATATCCTTCATGGTCAAGTACTTATCTCACCATTGTGTTCTCTTCATGAATTAAATCCACTAGGTTGAGCCACTCTGCCCATATATCCTGAATTGGAGAGTTGTAATAACCAAGATGGTTCAAAAATAACAGTGGTCATCAAGCTGCCCCTATTGCTTGAGGTTGTCAAGACTGGGGCATGGCAACAATGACTGGTGGACAGATGGGAAAGACAGGCTGTGCCCCTTTTTTTCATGTCCTCTGGGTTATTCTCACTGTTCATATTTCCTCTCTTCAAACCAAGCTGAGAGTTCTTCTGACCCTTGGAGCAGCATGGTGCCATTCTTCTGAGCTCTCCAACTAGCATTAATCCCAGTTTGCATATGACATCTGTGGGATGTAGCCAAAATGCTATTCCAGGATTTGTCCAAGACAATAAAGAAGCATAGAGAGGCCGAATGTCTGACCTCAGGTTACCCTATCTGTCACTTTCACAGCTGGGAAGACCTTCACCCTTGCTGTTAGCCCCTCTAGGGGGATAATCATTAGGACTGTCACCTCCACCCCACTGGGCAGTGAAGGCTTTGACAGCATGGCATTTCCCTCTCTGTGAGAGGGAGAAAAGTATGTGTAATGGATACCAGGGAGGCTGATTTGTGGAAGGAGGCTATGAGTGCTGCCTTTTGATAAGAAAGTTATGGAGGGCTTTTTTCCCTTCATTTTCAATTGAAAAAGAAATCCTCCATACATCACCAAAAATAGGCACATACCACCATTGTCCTTTAGACACTGGTTGAGAAGACCATCATGTTTTTTTTTTTTTTTTTTTTTTACTAATCACGGTCAGAAAGTAAGATACCAGGCACTTTCTCCCTTCTAATGGTCCATTATCCATCCATCCATGCATTATCCATTGTGGGCCAGTATCATTGCTAGGAAGGCACTCCATGAGGACTCAGAGTCTCAGACATGAGCTCATGAGCAATAATCAAGTGGATACCGATCCTTGGCAGCATCTAAGATGTCCAGGACCTTGGCCAGCATCTCACTCATGTATGGCCTCATATGATCTAGTTGTTATGTGATAGAAACATGGGTGTTTAATATAAGGAAATGATTAGAAGCAGAGAGTGAATGTGCTCATGTGTTTTCATTTTAATGTATTCAGAGCTGGCAGAGAAGGGGGACATTTAACTTCTAATTAATGGACTGCTACATTTGTCTAAACAATGCCCCTATCTCTCCCCTCGCTACAGAAGGCCAAGCTCTCCTGGAATCAGAGGTTCTACCTCCCCATCACTGATGGGTAACTCCCACCAATTGGGCTGGTTCTGGCACCTCTCCACCCTATTTGGGCCTCAGCCTTGAAACCCTCATCAAAGACTAGTTTCAATATGCAATTGACAAGATCATAACTGATGAAGTATATCTTATGGGCTTGGCTCTTAACTCTAAATCTATATCCAATTCAAACTGTTTTCAATCTACTAACACTAAAGAATGCAGAAATTAAGAGCAGGCTACAATTGAGATTGTTTCAACTATGGTATTTTTGCGTGTAAAACTTGGTCTCTTTCAACTTATCATGAGGATTGAACCTGATTTCAAGTTCTGTTACCACCTGAGCAAGAGGCAAATGAATCCAAAGGCAAACTCATGTTTGTGTTGTGTCTACAACCATTGTCAGAGAAACAAAAAAAGTGAGACTGTAAGAAATGATGTGTCCATTGCCTTTATAGAAGAAAAGGCCCAGAAAATCTGGCATCCTGATTGAGTGACCTTTTGTGTAGCTTCCATGGGTCACATTGCTCCCTCACCTTCTCCTTACATTTCTCTACCATGTGTCTCAGACCTAGATGTCATAGATTTTGAGAATAAGGGCCCTCAGTTCTACTCACTGAACACATGACCACATGCCTAGATGCCCTGACCAGAGAGATTATGGAATGTGACCTAGTCTTTGACCTTGTCTATAAACTCAGCCCATTCCTTCTGCTCTTTATCCACAAAGTCCTGCCCACAGAAGCCCTTCCAGGACCCTGTCTACCTTATATCTCCAGGTAGAGTTTTCCCTATGATTCAGAATGTTCTGCTTGGGCTCCTTATCATAAGTTTGATCTCACAGAGAATATTACAGATTTCCATTCTAAGAATCCTCTTTTCTGCATCCAAACCTAATTACCCCAAGTTACTATCTTCATCACTTTCAAAGGCTTGGTAAATTATTACATTTTATAATGATTTGGTTTTTTTCCTGGTCTCTCCTTCTGGTCATTAGCTCCATTTGTAAAAGGAAATAAATGAGGTTGATGGATCAGTGGCGAGATGGATGGACACTGTAGGCCTACTATGTGCCAGACTCTCTTCCTGTACTGGAGAAACAAGAATCGATAGAATATACACTGCCCTACTGGAGGCCATCACCTTGAAGAAAGAAGTCTTGTGGGAAATTGGAATTGTGGGTGCTTTGGGCAGAGATAAAAAGGGTTGGAAGGAAGCAAATGGGAGGAAATAGCATTTCATGTGCTCAAAATGAAAATCCTGCATATATATTATACAGAATCTATTAGCGCACCTGGCATGGAGGGCAATTGCTTTTTAATATAATAAGATCTTCCTTGGAGGCGATTATGAGGTGACGATAAGGATCAGGTGGCATGTTGAGGTTTCTCACACATGGATTAATTTGTTTATAACTAGTTGTCAGCAGAGTGAGGAAGTTCCTGGGTTTGGGGGTTGGGTATAAGAGAGAGGACCTTGGAAGAAAGCAGCTGGAGAGATTTCTTCTGGCTGTTATTTATTGAGCACACTGCCTGCTGCGGGTCCAGTTCCAGTAGGAAGAGAAGGTAAGCCTAAAACATGGGGATGACCTTCATGGGGGAGAGACACTGCATGACTTTTTAACCTATGTTCCCTTTCTTTTCCTTCCCTCTCAAACCTCAGGGTGACATTCAGGAAAAAGACTACCACAGACAGGAGAGAACTGGTGATGTTGAGGACAAGATCTGGAGGCTTTGGGGGCAAGATTATTTAATAAAATATTTGCAGGGCTCGGTATGTGAAGAGATGAATTGAGGGAAACAGCAAAAGAAGGTATGGTTCTCCCTCACAGTGCGCTTCCAATGCTATCTCAAGTATCAGTAGTTGCTAGCCAGAGTTAGCCTGCCTTCAGTCAATATTCTCTGCTACAGGCTGATGCAAAAGTTCAAGTGACACCAGTACAATGGTATTAACAGAAGAGGTATCTGAGAGATGATAAGGCCACAAGTTTCTCTCTCTCTCTCTCTTTCTCTCTAATTTAGACAATAAACTCTAGAGTCGTCTTGCCTATTGTGTATCCTCAATCCAAATATCATAGATTTACCCATAGACAAAATGCCACTATAAAGTATTTACTAGCTATAAACTACTTACTAGCATGATACACACCACACTTCCACTCCAATATTGACCACCCAGCAAACAAAACTTACTACTTCATGTAGCATACATGACAATTACCTACCTACAGGTGACCATTAGCCCTATTCTTATGCCATTAACTACCACCCAAATTTGCCACTCACAGCAGATATAATTGCCTCCCACTGCTATTCAGGCTTAGACATCACTAAACATCTTATAATTTGGGGAGCATCAGAACATTTACTTGCATGTTCATCCCAATCAACAAAACCTGCAGAAATTTGCAGTGGGAAGACTCAAGTTGCTGTAGTGGCTACAACTTTGTAAGGACATTGAGTCTAAGTTCATTAAGGAGTTTGGTACAGATGAATCCTGTTGCTGTTGTGATTAATGATCATAATAGGCAGTGAGCTGAAGGGCTTCCCAGCTGTGCCTCCCGGGGCTCTGTTCTGGGTTCTCCTCTCTAGCCACCAGTGAGTAATGGCTTGGTTTATTGGAAACTCTCTTTTCATTTTTTATGGCTTCAATTAAGTGATGGGGAGAATCCATCATGTAACCTTTCTTGTTGCACTGCTAAAGACTTCCGGAGGGGGAAATATTTATCAAACCCAAACCATCAGAAGAAAGGCTGCGGTGAACCTAACAGGAGGCTGAGGTGGCAGAGAAGTGACCAAGGATGGCGGGAAGGGAAGAGGTTTCCTGCCTGGACAACAGCCATACCCTTGTAAAGCATCTGTATGTTTTACTGATATCAACAGGAACCCGTTTGCAAGTCATCTCAAACTCCATATCCCCCAGAAATAACCCTCCAATTGCAGGGAAAGAAGTTAAGCAATCAGCCACTCTTCCTGGTCACATGGGCTGCTGTAGCCCAGTGGGTTCAAGGCAAGAGGAAAAATTTACAGTGAGAGGCATCTGCATCTTTCGGGGCAGATGATCTAGGATAAAGTCCATAGAAACATGACAGTCATGTGGGAAACTGGCATGAAGCCCTAGATTGATGAGGGTGTCAAAGGGTCCATTTGGTGATTGCAGCTACAAATTCCTTCCTACACCAATAAACCCTCTCCCTGGTCAATGCACTAGAATGCACAAGCTCTTATTCCTGGCCCTAAGTTGGCCCTTACCCTTTCCCCGACCTCTGCCAGGCAGCCATGTTGGTAAGTGGAGCTGGCTTTTATTCTCCTGTTTAAATTATTCACATCCTAATCTTGGCCACTGGCATTAATCTTTCATTTGCTATTTAGACATCTGATTCCTGGGGCATGATTGAGAGATGTCACTGGGGAGATGAAGTTGGCCAAAGGGGAGGTCTGGAGGGAGTTTGAGTCCTGCAAAGTAACAAGGGTCTGCCTGGAATTAATGGGCTTGTCACCCTATTCCTCATCCCAAAGGAGCAGTAGCCATACTCAAAAGATATAAATGTGTCTGAAGGAATGAAATCACAAGTCATTACGCTTTGGAAGAAGTATATGTGTGTATGTGTGTGTGTGTTTAGTGTATGGTGTGTTCAAGTACATATGCATACAAGTTTGTGCACATATGTCTGTGTGAGGGAAGAAATATGGTCTTTCAGTTCACATTAAAATTAGGTATTACCCAACTTGCATGATCCTGGCTCAGGGCACATGGATATAGAGAAGAGTGGGCAAAGAGGCTGAGTGACAAGTGCAAAGGATTTCCATACGACCTCCAGAGAGCTGGCATTGTCTCCATATACTGAGCAAGGGTACAAAAGGTTAGCTACTCTAGGTACTCAAGCCATACCTCTCTTACTAGAAGAAAGATGAAAACCTGTCTATATACTCCATTGTGCCACATGCACAATGGGACAGGCTCTGTGATCAATGTAGCCATTCAGTTTTTCAGTCAATGCCCACAGTAATCTTAGGAGACATGATAATGAACACACCCAGTTATAGGTGATGAAATTGAGGCTTCAAAATATTATGTAAATTGCTCCCAAATTTGCTCAAATAATAAGTAATCAAGGAGGGTTGGAGCCAAGGAATTTCAACTGTACTTACAAAGCTCTTAATCAGTGATTTAGGATGGAACAGATACATTCAATGATGACCAAAGAACATTAGAAACAAAGGTTATACTGTCAAATAAGGAAGCAACTAGCAACTAGTTTCTTAAAGATAAATTTAAATTCAATGCAATTTAAAGTGCAGCTCTTCAGCCGCACTGACCACATGTAAAGTAGTCATTTGTCACATGTATCAGACTATAGAATTCCCAATGCAGACAGACATCACCATCAGTTCACTACTGTTCAATGGTGGCTATTGAACAGTAGAGTCTGCCCAGTGGAAATGCTCTTAGGAAAACCAGGTGAGGAAGGGGCTGCATTAACCTGTGAGCTATTTGCATCTTGAGTGGAAAAGGAAGGAGGTGGCAAGGGAAGTAAAGAGCAGAGAGCAGCCGGTCACAGATCAATAGGTTGGTGTCACTAACAAGTATGACATCACTCAATGTCATAGTAGGAAGCAACCTTGATAGCATGCTTGACCCCTACTCATTACAAATGACACAATGACAACTAGGGAAGTAACCTGTCTGGTTTCACATGATCCATTAAGTCCAGGTCTTTTCTGTCCCATCACAGCAGGCTACTCTAGATCCTTGCCATCATCCTTGTTCTCCCCAGAGATATCCAGGAAACACTAGGGAAGCCAGAGGTGATGTTTATTGTGACATCACACTCTTCTGACTTTGGAGCAGGTACATTCTGGTTTACAAAGAAGCCTGTATTTAACCCTCTGGCTGCATCCCCCTTTCTTATAGTGGCACAAAGCTACCCAAGAATGGAGGCCAGGTGTTTGCTAAGTGGCTGCAATTGACAAGCATGAGAAATGGCACACTGGGGCTCTCATTCCACTCTGTTCCCTATGGACTAAAGCATATTGTAGGCAGTCAGTAAATACCTCTCAAATAAACCAACTAAAGTGTGCTTAGATGGACAGGTGGGTGGCTTGATGGGTGGATAATTGATGGATGTCACCTGTCTAGGAGTCCTTAAACTGCTTCATGGACTGTTGCGCCACTCTCCCACCCCCACATTCCTAGTGACATACTCACAGGTGCTTCCTAATCAGCTACTAAAAAGGAAAATGTCTCTGTATGCAGAACATATCCAACTGCATTTCAGGCCTCAGTATAAAAGAGTGACTTCCTTCCTGATGGAGGAAGACAAAGAAGAGGGCAGGAGAGATAGTTCAATGGTTAAGAGAGCTGGCTGTTCTTCCAGAGGACACCAGTTCAATTCCTGGCATTTACATAGTGCCTCACAACTGTAACTCCAGTCCCAGGGGTTCCAACACCCTCCTCCAGCCTCTGTGGGCACCAGGCAAGTGTGAATATATATTCAGTTAGAGATCCATACATATAAAATAATAATTTTATGAATTAAAAAGAATAAGACAAAAAGGAGATGTTGGGTTTTGCAAGGGCATGTTGCTGAGTGACTTGCCTGTTCTGGAAATCCAAAGACATTTTCAAGGCCAACTTTACTGCCTCCTCTACAGGTCAGCTCCCTTCTGACCTTGAACGATCATTACCTTCCTCACTGCATGAAGCCAATCCATCCTGCTGAAGTCTCACTTACAAGCTAGAGTATGGAGGATGGTTCTGAGCCACAGAGGAAGTTGTAAGGTGCCCCCTGTTAGAAGGCACTTAAGCAACCCCCATCTTCCAGGATATTATTTTCTCTACGTTTCTAAGAGTCAGGTTGTGTCCCTTCTTTAGAAGAACGGCAGTTCAGATTGGGGCCACCTGCTAGGCCTTTCTCCAAATGCTTGCTCCACCATGTGTCTAAATTCCATGTTCAGACAGTGGGATGATGCAGCTCTTCTGAGAGGAATGGCACTCTCAGATGCAGGCTTTGCTCAGTGGGTAAGAAATGAGGAGGCACTTTAGCTCATAAAGTCCTTGGAAACAAAGAATTTATTTCTTTACCTTTTACACCTGAGTTCCAAGTATGCAGAAAAATGCCTCAAAGAATAAACAACCAACACAATGGATGAACGAATGAAAAGCTGTGTGTGTGTGTGTGTGTATTTGTGCATGTATGTGTGTGTGTGCATGAGAGAGAAAGAGAGAGCGAAAGAGAGAATATGCTAGCTTCAACCAATGACTGTGCTGCTTCGCCCCTAGGTCACTCCCATTTTCTTCCAGAACTGCTGGCTTTGTTCTAGTCCTGAGTTTTGTTCTCTTTCTTGCAGCTTCCCACATCTCCCTCCTTTAGTCTAGGTATCACTTTCTAGTTGGCCGCCAATACAAATCTCTCTTCCTTGGTCTTTTCAGTTTTCTCCATGGCCACCCATAACTCAGCACCCAGCCATCTCTGCCTTGGACATTGCTGGGTATCCAGACTGGCCATCCTGGAATGAGCACCACATCTTGACATTGCCACGGGGTTATTTTTACTTTTTAAAAAGAAGATCACACCCCCTTTGCAAGCTGCAGAGTGATGTGGATTTAGGAGAGGTCCTCCTCCTTATCTAGCAGGGACCGTTTTCCTGCCCCCAAGCCTCTCTCCCAATGTCTACACTGGTCCCATATAATATAGTGACATGTCCACCTCCATTCTGGAACCTAATGCCTACCAATCACTCCTGTCTCACAGGCCAGTGCACCCCCTTCCCACCACAATTGTGAGGGTCAGTGTGGAAATCAAATGCCTCTTTTGACCTCTGAAAGGTTCTGAACTACAATGCATGGACCCAAAAGTTTTGGAGAAGGGCAGACTGCTTCAGACAAAGTGCCAGCCACAGTGACCTTTGTGAACAGATTGGTCAGGCCTTTGTGAGGGAAATTTATCTTCGAGAATGTGAGATGCAAAGTTCTTGTTCAAAAACTCACTGGTTGAAATTCAGTAGGCTCCTGGGCACAGCTGGAGAATGGAAGAGGAAAGCAGGGAGCTCCAGACTAATCTTCTCCAATGACTAAGACCAAAACTGTTGTTTAGATCTGTGGTTTTCCTTCCGCTGTACCTTGATTGAAAATATGAGCAACAGGGTAGGAGGTAATGGGGGCAAGAAAGGAAAAGGGAAAGCAGAGCAAAAAGTGTGTGACAGTGTGTAGCAATGTGGCTTTCTTCAATTGATTCTTCCCCTTCATTTCTTCTAGGCCTAGATTTAGTTTTTAATGGCTGGGGACAGTGATTTGTCGCCATTGATTGCTATTGATGTTTTTCAACTATATGCATGACACTTTAGGCAATATGTTTATAAACACAAAGGTTTCTCAGATCTGGCTTCTTGTCACCTTGTCTGAGAGACATCCCTTATCACTATCAGATGTCAATCAATGGGGTCAAGATGGGGGCTCTGTGTCCTTGGTCCTGGAATGTGTTTCTCTTTCTGCCTAATCATGAGCATTTAATCATCCACTCATTCATTCCCACTAGAAATAAATGGGAACCTTTTCCATGTAGGAGAAAATTGGGTGTATGAAGGTCATGATCTTCCCTGGGTACAGGCTTTGTGTTGTGGGCAGATGTCCCCAAGCATGACATGCACCTAGACCTTGTCTCACATATCAGAGTAATGGAGACTACATCCCAGCTACACCCAGACTAGCTTTCCAAGTTTTACCACCTAAACGACAGAAAGCATCCATATCATGTTCACAGTATTTGCATGCGTAGTTGACTAAAATCTAAGTTAAAGGAAAGAGACAAGTCACATGCTCCAGCATTTTCTTTCCACTCCTCTGTTTTGTTTCATTTGTCTGTTTAGAATTCTGGTCATATTCTGCTAAGATGATTTATACCTGGCTATTACCCATAGTTAGAAAAGGTAATGGACTAGACCAGAAGTCAGCAAAATTTTCTGTAAAAAGCAGATAAGAGTTATTGTCAGATGTGAAGGCTGCACTCTGTCTGTCACAGCTCAGCCTGGCCACTGCATCAGGAACACACAGTCACAGATGGGATGTAAACAAAGGGGGCAAAACAAAGCTTTGCTTATGACCCTGGTATTCATGGCCACATGTGAGGAATTGTTATTCTGCTTTTGATGTTTTTAACTACTAAATTCTATAAGAATTGTGCCTCATGGGCTGTGTAAAATCAAAAGCAAGCTGGTTACATCCAGTCGGCAACAATTGTTCATCTGTAGAACATACACCCATACACCGTTAGCCATGGCTTGAGACATCCTGTCAATCTTCCACTTGGAGGTTCTATAGTTTTCATAACTACATTGTAGAATGGGGAGTCTCAATAAGCTTAGCTCTAGCTGCCCATGTGTCAAGAGCAGGTCTGGGATGCTCCATCTTTCCAAGTAATTTTCTTTTCTGGATTAGTAGGTATATTAATGGCATCTCATACACTGACGAAATATCCAACAAGAAGCAATTTAAGGTGGAATGGATTTATGTTGGTTCACAATTTGAGGAAATACAGTCTGTCACAAAGGGGAAGACATGGCTATAGGACAGCTCCTTCCTGTCCATGGCAATGGAAGAGTGAGAATGCTGCTCGCATCTTGATGAATCAGGAGGAAAGGAATTTGGGCCAGAAATGAGAGTATATTCCCCACAAGGTTTACTGTCCCCAAACATCCCAAGATACAATGAGGACCAAACGTTCAAACACATAAGTTTGTGGGAGTATTATATGCAAACCATAATCCTTGAGAATCTGCTCCCAGGCCCAGTCTCAATCATTCCTTGGCTTCCTGCCTTGTACTTCAGCCCTGCATTCCTCTCCAGATCACGGGAGGCCTAGCTGCAACAGATGCCCTGGGTGTGCTCTGTCTAGTAAGAAACTTTACTCTCAAGCCCTACGGTTTGAATGTGAAATGTCCCCCACAGGCTCCTGTGTTTAAGCCTTGGACCCCAGCTAGTGGCATTATTTGGGAAGGCTATAGAATCTTGCTGGGGGAGGGGGGTTTGTTAGGATATTACAGCACAAGAAAAGTAACTAATACATAGACATAATATTTTAACCATTTTTAACTCAGTAGAGTTAAGTACATTTTTTATTCTATGTAAGCTAGCATTATTATTCTCCAGAATTTTCTGTCTTCCCAAACTGAAAACCTACACTCATTCCTCTATTAGAAGTTCCCATTTCCCTCTCTCAAGGTCCTGTTTTCTGCCTCTATGGTTTTAGTTAATCACATAATTCAAATCAGCTGAATCTCCAACATTGTCTATCTGGCATAGCCTCAGGGCTCATCCACACTGCAGCATGGGTCAGAAATTTGTTCTTACTTGAGGCAGAATAGGAGCACACTCACTTTTATATGGTAGGGCTCAAATTTTTCTGAGCCATGAAAGGGCAGCTAGCTGTGCTTTCCCCAGCTTTGATACCGCTTTCTGTACACTCCCCTAGCTATGCCAATTTTGGCGCATCAGTACCTCTTTCCCTAGAATTTCAAAGTATGAAATATCTAACACAAAGCATATTTCTCAAAATGATGATAATTATTAGTAGTAGTCAATTATTAATGTCTCCCAGGTCACAGACTATTTCTACTGTTGCAAAGGAACCCAAGAGATAACACCCACCCTGCCTCCCCAACACACACCCCAGAAACCGCTTTTTTGAAGTAGCAATTGAGCGGTGATTAAAAGCACTGCATCCAGGTCCTCTGCCTCAGATATATCACGACCTCCACATGACCCCCAGAAAGGCTTTGTCCTCTTTGTCTAGGAAGTAGATCAAATGGTGCCTCTAAAATCCTTCCTGCAATGACGTAATGTCTTCCAACTACCATGAGTCTTTTACAGGGAACTCACTGTCAAACACACACCTACAGTCATAGACAGTTGATGCTTTGAGAATAATTCACCCACTGAACACTTTCAAACTTTCACATGCCAAGCCCCAGCTAAGGGGCTGGGAAGCAAGCCTGAATGTGGATCCTTCTTCTACCTTCATGAACGGGCTCTGAATTCACGAAGATTGGGAGATTGTGTGAGACTGGGAGAGCTCACAATGTATTACTACAGATCAGTCTGTGCCTCGAAGGGATAGAGAATTCAGATGGCATATGCTGGGGTCCTGTGTGTACTCCCAATATGATTTTCTACATTCCCCGTACCTAAGGACTCAAAAAGAAGCACAGAAGGCTGTCCCGCACATCCAGAGTCACATGGCTGGTTGTTAAGTTGGGTGCCTAAGATAGACTTGTATGATTCCAAAATGTATGAACTTAACCATGCTTCCAAGCTGTTTGAAAGCCACTGCAACAGGAACCCATCCTAACTGTTCCTCAGCTACTGCAACAGAAACCCATCCTAACTGTCCCTCAACTACTGCAGCAGAAACCCATCCTAAGTGTCCATAAATATTCCACCTCTCTCCTACTGGCATGATTCTCTTCTTCATCAGGTCTCCTCAATGACTCAGTTAAGCATGTCCTCATCAGCTTGCTGGCTATTGGGCTTGCAAGAAGACAGGGAGAGGAATTCATTACATCCCTTAAGAGCTGTTCCAAGAGCTCCTGATCACACCTAATCTCTATTATCCCCCCGAATAACCCTGTTAAATAGCTATATTACCACCCTATGGGAAAGGGGGTCATAAGGGCTAAATAATGCTAGATACTCGAGGAGAGGTACACGTGAGGGAAACTCCTGGAGGTGAAGCCTGCCAAGCACAGCCTCCTCCTGCCCAAGAAGGCAGGATTCCTCTACCCAGCCAGATTCAGGGATGCAGGGGAGAGTAAATCCAGTTGAGTGGTGAGCCTTGATTAGGAACATTTATCATCCTTGCCTCCTAGTCCCTCTGAGTAGTGAGGGATTGGCTGCCTAGCTCCTGAGCTGTGTACGCCATCCCCAGCCTCCTTCAGTGTGCAGGCTGCAGAATTAGCCAGGGAGGCATGGCAGAAAGCTGAAATCTGCCCTGTGGAGGGAAGACACAATCCCTGCACTGTACTAGATTCACATCATTCATCCCCTTTCATGTTTACAATAATCATATTGACTCGATATTTCTATTTTGCAGAATTGACACATTATTTCATTTGAACTTTCCCAACAGACCAAAGCTTATAAGCTGAAGTGACACTTCCAAACTCATTTGGGAATGGGGGATTTCAAAGCCCGAATTCAGAATGCTTACTGCTACTGTACAGAGAATGCAGGGAAGGCAGCTCCCTTTTTCCCATTGTTGCTGATGGGTAAACTAAATCCCTGAGCAGAACAGAGTAGAGCTGTAAAGATTCGGGGTTAAAGCCCTAAACTACATTTCTTATGGCTTTCCCTGAGATGGTAGTAGAGCTGAAGAGAGGAGGTGGCATGCTCATTTAAAAGCTGATGTTGACAAACAGTCTGGAGAATCTCAAACTCTTCACTCTCCCTTTTCCCATACCATGGACTTGTAAGCCAACCTGGCCTCCCTCCTTGGCATTCTGCTTCTTCATGAAATGACAGCTAACAAACAGCTTCTACAACTGGCTTCCCTCCTTCCACTGCAGAAATGTTTGCTAATCCTCTGCTCTTTGTCTGTGTCTTCATAACTGTGTTACTCACATAGCAACACACAGGAATGGCAGGATGAGCACCACCAGCATGGGGACAAAGGGACCACAAGGCAGTTCTGTAACAAATGCATCACCACCACACCTACATACCAGGCAGGGCATAAGGCAATGCCCCTGGGGTGGTGCTCAGCTCTGGATCACCTTCTAGACCACATCTTGTGTTTCTAAACACAGGCCAGGAGTCACCTAAGACCCTTCTGCTTTCCTGTGGAGAACCATGAAGATGATGAAGGGACTGGCCCCAGGCCACCTCCAAAACTAGATCCTCAGTGGACTCTACAGCCCCAAATGGAAAACATTGAGTCTTACTGTAAGCCTGGAAATGGAGGGGCATAGGTTTTCATACTGGTACTGCTGAGCTGACCCAGCTTCTGGGCTTGTATTCTGCCCCATCTTGGGGTAACTATTGGAAAAGATGCAAATCCAAGAAAACTACTGCCATGTTCCAAGGTCCAACCAAATCAGGTTAGTGAAACTAATGAAGAGATTGGTCCCAAGAGTCCATTAGGAATGAGTTCAGGGTTATATGCTCCCTCAGAATGTCCAATGAGACTTGGTCTTCCCCATCTTTCCATTAGGATCAGAATCTTTATACAAGCCTCCTTCTTTCCTCAAGGTCAAGAGGCAGATGACCTCACAGGCTTCAGTGGTTCTGTTTCAATACTCCTTTGACTCAAACATTTCTGAGCTAGAGGACATTATAAACCACAAAACTCTGCTCATGCAATTTCTAATGCTCTTTGGAAGATGAGCTTTAACTAGCATATTCTGCTAGCATGTGGTCAGGCCACTGTTGAGTTCTGTGCTAGTGTTAAGGTACAATATACCCCTCCATAAATCCTGATGGTTCATCCATTCTCCTGGCAAGACCACCCCAGGGCTGGATGTATGGTTCTCTGAAGGATGAACCACTTAGTGCCCCTCACTGCCCTCCCCAGACAGTACAACAGCCCCTTCCCAAGGCCACCGAGACCCTCCCACTTGACCCTCTCCTCCTCACCAAGTCTAAAGCCAGGCAGGCACCCTGTCTCATTCTTCAGAGGCTGCACCAACCATTCAGGCAGCATCAATCCCTTTCAGCTTCTCTCTGGTGCTGAGATAATAAGAGGGAAAGTGTTCTCTCCTCCTTCCAAAGTGCAGGCCAATTAGCATTTTTTAAATTACCATTGGAGAAATACAGCTAATTAACCACTTTAAAGGAAAGCTTTAAAAATAATAAAAAAAGAAGTCATAAATTTCTAAGTGGCCACAGCTTCGAGACACTTTTAAAGCTAATTGTGTGTTTCTGGTACTAACAGGGGAATTGGTAAAAGTCAGAAACAGATTTTATGACTAAGGTGGGAAGGGAAAGGGATGTCTGGGTGACCTCCACAGGCTAGGGAAGGGTTAATGTCTAGGTGCTGGATCTGGGCCCCCTCTTGGTCTTCCTCCTCTTCCTCACCCTTTCTACCCAGCTCTTTCCATGCTCCTCAATTCTGTCCTGATCAGGGAACCTGATTTTAAGCTGACCATATGAGTAAGAACAGGGCACGCAAGTAGACACTAGCATCAGACAATAGCATCAAGAAGAGAGCAGAGAGCAGGGGTTGAAGAGCTAAGCATTTGAGGAGCCAGAACAGAGCCTCAGCCAGCTTCCAGAAGCCTGTTTCTTGTTTGCGGGCTCCATTAAACTTTACCTCAGTGTGATGGGGGTCTGATTCTGAGCTTGGGGACTCACTCAACCCATTCCTAACTGGAGACAGACAGGGCGTCTGCAGCCCCCGGGGCTCCCGCCCATGCTCTCTGGCCTGACACTGAAGAAACACTATAAAGTACAGACACAAGGCTCCTGGGGCCCTCCTTTGGAAGGAAAACAGCATCACACAGGTTCTGCTGCTTCTTGTTCTTGACTGACCTGCTGCTGGGATTTATTTCCCTAATTCTGGGGGAGGGGGAAAAGGAGAAAGGCCAAGAGGCCTCCTCTGCAGAGAGGTCACAGCACACCTGGAAGCATGTCAGAGAGATGTGTGGAGGACTGTAGATGTCCCTGTCACCCTCCAGATCTCACCTCCATTGTGGCAGCCCTTCCCTAGCCTACAATGATGCCCCAGAAGGGTTGTCATGGCAGAGGGAGTGGGGCCCCTGCCACACATTCCTTAGGCTGCATTGCTGAAATCATCTTGCTCATTCACTGAGACCTTTGTTTCCACATGTTAAATGAGACTATAAAGAAATTACATCAATTCTGGGAAAGCCCATGTGTGCTCAATGAGGCCAGTGGAACACCCAACAAAAGTCAAAAGTTGGGAGGGACAACAGCATTTTAACCTTTATAACTGTTTATAACGTCTTCCAAAGCTCACTCTCTTCAGCAAATATGCATGTCTTCTCATTAGAAGAATTTGAATTTAATTTCCCTCTAAGGGGAAGAGGGTAATAATGAAAAATAAGTTCAGAAATGCTAGCCCAGAGACAAGGTCCCTAAGGTCACAATTTAGGCCACATAACCAGGAATGGCCTGTCTTCCATAGATTCACTTGAGACCAACCCCAGCAGATGAAGCAAGAAATGGGGCATAGGAGAGGCTCTTCGCCCAACCCAGCCAGTGATGCCCTCTGCCGGCATTCACAATCTTTCTAAGTGGTAGGAGGTTAAGGGCCCTCCTAGGGTGATTGTGGGCAATACTGAAATGTCTATGTTCTCTCAGGCCAGATGAAAGAGCTTCTACAAAAGAAAAGACCTCAGGGCTATCTGCCCACCCTCATTCCAGCCTTAAAGCTCTAAGAGAAACAGAATAGCCAATTCTGCAGGCAGCAGCACTAAGCAGGAGGTTAAGAGGATTCCAGGCTTTCAATGAAGCCAGGGGAGAGTACACGTCCCAGGTAGGGGGCAAAGGCAGTTGACCATTGGGTCCCCAGTGCTGGTATCCCTCATTTCCTCCTGCTATCCCATCTCTAGCTCCAGAAACTGAATGTCTGTAAGGAGAACTAGGTACATAAGAGAGCCAGCTGTCCCTTGCTCTAGTACATTCACAAATAACAAATCCTTCTCACACCCTCCAAAAATAAAAATAAAAACAAAACCAGCCATTCTGGGCCCCTTCTTTTAAATGGTGAAGCTCCTGGCCTGATAAGTCTTTGAGCACAACCTGAGGCTAGTGTTTAACTTTGGAGTCAGTGCCCTCAGTTTTGAAGGCTAGCCCAGCACTGTTTGAGTATCTTTAGGAACCTGGAGATCCTGAGACAGGCTCTGTCTCACCTCAGATCCTTTTTCTCCTGCCTTCTGGAGTGTCCCCGTGTTAGTGGTGTGTGTGTGTCTGTGTTGGGGGGATGTTTTCTTGGTCAAATCTCTTTACAAAAGAAAAATGAATGTAATAACCTCCCTTTCCTCTGAAGGTGGTTAGAAGAGATGGTGTTGGCGGGGTAGGGAGGGTGCCCACCTCATCCTGTCCTGCCTTTCCTCTCTAGGAACCTCGAGTGCTTGCAGTGTGGGTGAGAAGAAGCAGGGAGGAGGGAGCTTGCTACAGATAGAACAAATAAGTGAACAGCAAGCCAACCTGTAGTTATTAGGAAGGCCCTGTGCCCTTTAAGTGGCCCTCCGCCTAGGAACCAGGCAGAGGACCATGCAGAGACAGGCCACTGTATGCCAGGGAACACTTATTTGGATCACTTTCCTGGGGCTCAGAACCAAAGAAGTCAGTCAGCACCTCTCTTGTTTTCCCAAGGCTATCCTTCCAGGGACCTGTCTCACCAGACTTGAACCCCAGTCAGCAAGTCCCCAAGTTCTTACCATAAGCAAACTCTCCCTGGCTTTCTGGGAGTGATAGATGGCTCAAGAGTTGCATATTTTTATTCTATCAAGAAAGCATAAACAATTCTATGCCAGGAGGGAAAGGCCATGTTCCCTCTTGGACCCTGGCAGATCCCTTGGGGAGGTCTATCCACGTCACCGAGGCAGCAAGGAAAGGGAAAACAGCCAGGTCTCTGGAGCCTGAGAACAGGAGGAACACATGCTCTAAATGACTGAGCCAGCACTCCATGAGTGCATCCTCCCCCACCACTCGGCTGCCCAGGTGGCCTGGGTACCAAGGGTCCTCGTGCTCCATTATCTCAACTACAAGACGCTGCCTCCTCCCGAAGACAGCCTTCCTCTGGCCAGCAGCCAGGTCCTTGCCCACATCCCACTCCATTCCCTGTCTGCAATTGTTTCCAATCAGTTTAGGAAACAGCTCTGAGAACAATTAGAAAAGATAACAAGGAAGAATTACATAATTACAGTCCGCCTAGATCTCAGGCACTTCAAAATTAACCAAAAAAAAAAAAAAAAAAAAAAAAAAAATCAGCTGTACTGAGTCCAAACAGGGAAGGGTGTATAGGAGGGATGCCTGAGTGTATGGGTGTGGGGCAAAGGTTGGTCCTCGCAGCATTAGAGCTGGGGATAGTGGGAGCTGGGAGGCTAGAGAGGAGGAAGAGAACAAAGCCACTCATGTCCACCTGTTGGTCAGACAGTTGGTCAGTGCTGTCCAGGCTCAAAGAATGGCTCAGGTCATCATACCATACATTCTATAGAGCAGGCCTCCTAGAGCAGACAAGCACATATACCTTTAAGAAAGACATGTCCAGAGATCCTACAGTCAAAACGTTCCAAGATAGTGGGGAAAAAGATAAGGAGAAAGTTTGTCCATATCACAGAGAACCCAAGGCTCCAAAGTCTAGACAATGCCTTGTCCATTCACAAGCTCTTAAACACATGCCCCAGCTGGCAGCTACCTACTGCACGAGAGAGGTCTGTGTCTCTGGATTGGAACAGACGGGTATATTGTGAAAGCACGCTGCTTGAATCTGTGATGTTGCTTGGTTGTCTGGGTGTTTGCCCAGCATGCACAAAGCTCTAAGTCTGAGCCCTAGTACCACATAAATTTGGCATGGTGGTATAGACCTATAATCACAGCACTGTGGAGGTAGAGGCTGCAGGATAAGAAATTTAAGGTCACTCTTGGATACATAAGGAGTTTGAGGCCAGCCTTAGTACATAAACAAATGCACAACCATCTGTGTTTCAAGGAAAGTTATTTGTGGACACTAAGATACCTCATGTACCATAGAATTTTTCCTTCCTTCCTTCCTTCCTTCCTTCCTTCCTTCCTTCCTTCCTTCCTCCTTTCCTTCCTTCCTCCTTTCCTTCCTTCCTTCCTTCCTTCCTCCTTTCCTTCCTTCCTCCTTTCCTTCCTTCCTTCCTTCCTTCCTTCCTTCCTCCTTTCCTTCCTTCCTTCCTTCCTTCCTTCCTCCTTTCCTTCCTTCCTCCTTTCCTTCCTTCCTTCCTTCCTCCCTTCCTTCCTCCTTTCCTTCCTCCCTTCCTTCCTCCTTTCCTTCCTCCCTTCCTTCCTCCTTTCCTTTCTTCCTTCCTTCCTTCCTCCCTTCCTCCTTTCATTCCTTCCTTCCTTCCTTCCTCCCTTCCTCCCTTCCTCCTTTCATTCCTTCCTTCCTTCCTCCTTTCATTCCTTCCTTCCTCCCTTCCTTCCTCCTTTCCTTCCTTCCTTCCTTCCTTCCATCTTTTTTTTCTATCTTTCCTTTGCCCTTCAGAAATGTAAAAGCAGCTCATGCTTCCTTCATGGGCTCTATACAAATAAGTTGTAGGCACAGACTCCGTGGACTTGGAGTAGCTTTTGGAAAGAATCTTGTTGGCCAGTCTTTGCTAAGGCACACTGCAAGGCTGTTATCAGTCATTTTACAGCGTTTTTTTAGGTATGCCCCCACCATAAATGAGCACTCAGTTCCAGGAGCAGACTGGGCAGATGGGGGAAAGGGTTTCTGGAAGGGCAAACAACTTTTCCCCAGAATAAGAGGGAAGAGGGAACCTGTTCTAGCATACCCCTCTCTAGGTGGAAGATCTGCCTTCCCTTGCAGCACAGTCTAGCTTTCTCTTGCTCCTACTGCCTCTCCTCTTACAAATGGGTAGTACTGAAGCACCTTCATTCATTGAAAACAAAGAGTAAGTAGAAGGTCCAGTACAGATGGCACTGTTCCAGGTGAAAAGTCAGCTCAGGGCATCAGACAGCCGCTGAAACCAACCAGGCACCCATGGCATTAGTGCCTTGAGAGTACATGGGAGAGACTCAGTCAAGGTCAGATGAATGAGTTGAACAAATGAATGTATGTGCAAGATGGAAATGGTTAACAGTGTAATGAAGACTAGATCTGATGTAGGTTGAAAGGATAGAGAATCGGTGTTAAGCTGAGGATAGCCACCCCAACAGTGCGAGCAATTGAGCTAAACCTGGCAAGATTCAGGCACGTACAAGAGGAGTGCAGGGAGGGAGGAGAGAAGGAAATAAGCAACCAGAGTCCTGCACATGATGGAATCTACACACCCAGAACCCAGCTTGCTGAGTGACAGTGCAGCTTGAACACTAAAAACTTAACTACTAACCATTCAGAGTCAAGCTGCCTGTAGCTCACTGGGGCCAAGAATATCAGACAAAGAACTCTTAACCCATTGGAGGTAGGGAGTTGGAACCTTACCAAAGTGGTTGGCTGGTGATGAAATTAGGAAAATTAATACCGTAACTGGGAACCTATGGTCTGCAGAAGGCAAGAAGTCCATCTTTAAAAAAATAAATAAATAAATAAATTCTGCATGAGGACAAAAACAAGCAGGCTGAGCTACAATGAAAAGGAAGAAAAAAGTGGTCTTGGACCCCTAGAATATAGTGGGACTTGCAATGTGATTAGTATTTATGAGTGGAGCCTGGGATTAGCTAAACTGGGCTCAGGTCCAACACCAGCAACAGCTTTCAATGGTCAATTGTCTCCCATACACTGTTCCTGTCTGCAAAACGAAGGTTAAACAAAAAAAAAAAAGTGGAGTCCTAAGTACGTGGGGTCATCACAGCATTTAGATGAGGTTATAGATGGGAAGTGCTGGTCTAGCACCAGGCGTAGAGCAGGCGTCTGGGACACAGTGGCTGTCAGTGTTTGCTCTACACTAAAATCAGTTTCCACACCTAATGATGAGGTGGGTGAATGTGATACATGCTGCATATACCTGTATGACCAAGGATCAGTTTCTATCAGATTGTCAGGGCTCTACTGGGACCAGAGCAGGAGGGATAGAGAGTAGCATGCAATCTCTCCCACTCTATTTCTCACTTTCCAGACCGGGTGGAGGAGCTGACACATACACATCAGTCCTTCTGAAATAGCTAGCAGTGACCAATGATCAGAAGAACACTCATAGGACTGATCCAGCAGCCAATGCTTTTCTTTACAACACAGGAATGTTTCACAGAAACTTGAACATTCTGACCACAGGAGAGTCCAGTCACTAATGCCTAGATTCTGTTTCAGCAATCCTCACTCTCAAGATGTGCTGACCTCTTTTGTACCTGTTTGGCCTTTTACCTGCAGGGTAAAGAGTTCAATACCATGGCATAACGAGCATAAGCCTCGACTGCAGCCAGCTGAGTGCTGTGCTTGTCCTTGCCACTCACTGGTCACCATGTGACAACATAACCATTAGCTAATGAGGGTGAAAGGATGTGTGCTTAACACAGACTAGAGCTAGTACCCTGGATTCGCTCACATACACATGGAGGACTCCCAGGTTGAGAGGCATGGCTGGAGTTTTCTTCACCACATGAGGGGAGGATGGGTTTAAAGGTCACTTCTCCATCCAGGTGACCAAAATGCTTGACTGAAACAACTTGTGGTTGTTTGGTGAGGTTTATTTTGGCTTATAGTTACAGAGACTGATAATTCAACCTGGTGAAAAAGTCATGGCCGAGTGACCCGTCATGGGGGGGGGGGGGCGCGTGGCCGTGGAAGCTCACATCACAGAGGACTGGGGAACAGAGAATAGGACTAGAATGAGGTTTGGGCTATATATTCTCCAAAGTCCAACCTTCATGGCCCATTTCCACCCCCTCTGCTGAAAGTTCTACAGCCTCCTAAAGCAGCACACTAACCAGCTGGAGAACTAGAGCTCAGAACACAAACCATAGGAGACTTCCAGATTCAAATTCTCCAACGATACTCCTCCTCCTTTTCCTAATCAACACTGCCTTAGAGCTTCATTCCTGCCGGGAGGAAGGGGCTACAGCCCTGCGCACACACTCTCCATTCTCCCCACTGCGCCTGGTGGACTGTCCCCTGCTACTATTATGTGGCCACCATCCTTTAAGGTTTCTATGTGGCTCACAATGTAGTGTCTTCACTAGTCCAATGACAGCCGACCCCACCGCACACATACACCCCGACTCCAGTTGAATATAGCATTCCTGGTTCGATGGCACATGACTGCTGAAGGAAAACCCACCCACTGTGCATGGATTCCCTAGCCAATCCTTTTTGCAGCTCCCTTCAAATTCATTCACAAATGGCCACGTCTCCCAAAAGCAACAATGGCAGATACAGGCAGCAGGCATTGTGGTTTCAAAGAGAAGAGGAAAAGAACCCGTTGCCATTCTCAGGGAACCTCTCCGCACAACTTTCTTTCCCTGCATTTCTATCTGGTTGCTATTGGCAACCAGGCAATCACATTTTCTAGTCCCAGATATAGTCATCATAATCAATATAGGGTATTTATGCCACTCTTTGGTTTCAAAAAATTTGAAGCTTTTCCCATTTATTATTTGTTCTTCGCTAACGTGGAGAGAGGTTGGGAGGAGGCCTATTTATAGAATGGAGGAGCATCAAAAATTAACAGGTTGGGAAACTGAGGCAATAAGTAAGAAAGGAGATTCAAGAAATACCCAGAAAAACAGCATTTCTAACAGTGAGTAGCATTTGAATAATGCTTTTAACATTCTCTCATTTAATTTTATGACATCCCTTTCTGTGAAGCAAGCTTTCTAAATTCTCATTCTTCTTACAGATGACATTCAGAGGACTCACACAGCTTGAAATGGCATTGCCTAAATTTGAACCCAGTTCTTTTGGTTCTCTTGAGTAGTGGCTTAAAAAAAATCTCTACAGCATCTTTTTAAGGAATTATAATAATAAAGTTTTTATATATTTTTTATATTATTATATATAATAATAAAGACATTATCATGTCTTTTTTGCAGGCTATCCACACATCACTGAAAATACTTACACTATCTTACTTATGTGGCATAGTTTCTCTTGCACATATAATTCTTTCCAGTTCTAGTTAATATTCATGCCATGATGTCAACAAGGGCAGAAAACAGCCTTTTTTTCTTTTTCAGTGCTAGAAATTTGAGCTCATGCCTCACACACGAGACTAACATTCTACCAACTGAGCTACATCCTCAGCCCCAAGAGCTGCATTTACTCTCCAAAATTCTACCAACATCCTCTCACTAGACTGAGAAGCATAGCACTGTTTGTGACTGTGAAACCATGCATCCTTTCTGACAACTATGTGATGTTACCTGTTGCTCCAACAACTGGTTTGATGCCATCCTTTTGTCCCAGCAACAAAAGTAATACTAAAAGCATGCCTTTGGCATCCCTGAAGTGGGCAAGGCATATACAACCTTCCATCTTAAACACCCAGCAAAGGCTGTGAGGCCTTTATTACTAGTCAGTGCTGCACACGCAGGCATATGGGGGTGAGAAGACTACAAATAAAACAGAAGCAAAAGAGAAAGCACATGGCCACAGACAGTACTGCTCTAAAATAGAATAACTGTCAGAGTGTTATGCGTGGCATTCATTTCCCCCTGGAGGCAGCACAAGGGCCACCAAAGGAAGCTAGTGGCTAGCTGGTGTCTAAGCTATGGACTAGGCTGCACACTGCTGTCTCACTCCTTTCCTATTTTATGGAAATGTGCATTCTGTCACTTGGAAAGCAGGGTCCCACAGCAGACCTGACCTGTGATGCCCCAGACCTACTAAGCGAGGAGGTGCAAAGACTAAGACCAGCTCTTGACTTTCACATACATCATATCACACCTCCTAGATTTCTAGAAAGAACTACTCAATGGGAAAATTCTATCCATAAATTTCATTATCTTCAGCTGAGTAAGCAGAGGAGAAAAATTAGAAACAAAAATGGCTAACATGGTGAAGTCTGAGCTAAGGATACACACAGAGAAAAGCTGATGGCTGAGGTCCCCATAGATGATCAGTGCCAAACAATCAATGAGAGCCTGTTCAGAACCTACCATAGGCAATCACCACGTAAGAGTTCCAATTTGGGCCCTTATACCAGGCAACTTACCACCACACAGCCTTGCCTGATTCCAAGGACACATTCCAACCTGCTTTTACTCTCCTTCTGTTCTTATGTTTCCTCAACTTCTGACGGATCATTTTGTCTCCTGTTCCCTAATCCTAGCCAGCATCAGATTAGCTATCAAATTTTTGCACTCCCAACATCACTGGTCTGTTTTGGCCACAGTTTGTACTCAACTCTGAGTTCTATGTCTTCCTGTTTAGTTAGGGAACTAGCTCTGCTGTCCATGAGGTCCAGGCCATACTAGCCCAGGGTTGTTTTAGCTTCCCATGGTGAAATGCAAGAAAGTGGGAGAGACATCATTCAGTCTCTCTGCTACATCATTAGTTTATACTCAAACTTGAAGTTCAGATTCTCCAAGACACGAATCAGTGTGGGGCTCTTTTTTTAAGTCCTGCTGTCCCAACTCTGTCTCACTGTGGATTCTCAACAATTCCTTTTTGTCTTTATGCAGTGTTTGCTCCTTTCCTGAGAGCTTACCATCTGCTGTCTCTTTTTAGCTTCACAGCATCCTTGGACAGATGCAATCAGATCCCCATTTTGCTTTATTCAGGGACACTGAGTCACGCAGGCCTAAATGGCAATCTCTGCTTTGTTCTGATCACCTTCAGCTACATGAACTGACATGACCTTGACTAAGTGTGGGTAGAAAAGAGTCAAAAACCAGCCCTTTGTATGGATAGAATAGGGGGATGAGGGTGGCAATGAAGATTTTTCATCATAATGAGAATTCAAGCACAGCAGTTCAAAACCCTCCTCCTGGCTGCTCAGCTCTTGGGTTCCTCTTGAGAGAACATAAACCTGAGGTGTGGTTCCCAGTCTGCTCTGTTTTCTCCTATGCAGCTCATAAAAGGCACTCTCTGAGGCTTTGCCCTGTCTTCTGCAATCTGGACATATCACCCTGTATCTTTGGGATGTGAGCAGGAAGTGCTTGTGCCTTACCACAGGATTCTAGGCCATGCAGGACCACTTCCTCATTTGGAAGAACAGCCTTCTCATTGAACTCTGCCTAAGATTTACAGATTCTTGTTGCTTGCCCACAGCTCCTGTTCAATGTGTACCCATAACCCCAGGGGAAAAAACAAGGAAGGAAGAAAAATAACTGAGGAGGGGTGAGGGGAGAGACTCTGAAATCTGGACAACATCAAGAGCCTGTTTCCATGACAACTGTTCCTTATTACAGCTGCTCAAACTGCAGCCTGTTCCAATCAGCTCTGTGGATACAGCCTTCAGCCAGCCTGGGTGATGGCCCCTACCTGGCCTTGCTCTATCCCAAGAGGGAGAAATACAGATCCTGAGACACCTGCAGGACCACCATCACCCTCCCAGTGCCTCAGTCCCCTTCACTGAAAACAGTGTACCAAGGAGAGGGAAGGTTTTAAGAGGATGTTTGTGGAGGATGGGAAAGGCAAAGGAGTATTGAATGGTGGAGAGTGGAAATCAAAGCTGAAGCCTGACATTAATGTGGATGTCATTGTGAGCTCCTATTGAAGCCACCTGTGTCAGGGGACACTTGTCTTTATGACAGTGAGCCCTGGGCATCCACATTATTATCAGCCAGCCTGTAGGTGTGGCCGCATTGGGCATATCTACTAAGCCTTCCTTACTTCTCTTGCAAAACTCTAGGCTGAAGTCAAAAGTTGACTTCTGTGAGGTGAAGGCCAGGGTTAATGACCAGCAGAAGGAGACAGAAGCAGCTTCCAACCATCTTTGAGCCAACCTTTGCGTTGGCAAGAGCAACTGTTGCATTCTTTACAGTTACTGCTGACCGAAAGATTTTATGGCACAGGGGTTCCCCTAAATGCCTCAAGTTCCCAGAAAATGATTGGTGACTTACAGCTTTCTCCACTCCACAGATGGAGCCTCCAGGCAAGAAACTTGCAAAGTCACCTACTGGGTCAGGTGTCAGTCTGGTAATTCTGTCCCCAGAAAAATAAGCTCACTCCTCTTGGAATGCTAATAGCTGCCCCCTCCTTTGTCTCATGCCCATCTGGCAATCACCCCAACACACTGCAAATCAGATGGCATATGACATATTGCACTCTGGCCTGCTCTGAAGGGAGTCTGTCTACTTGGGGACAAGGGGTCTGGTTTATATTTTAAGCAGCTCTGTGAAAAATGGGGGGCTGATGAGGTAAGGCAATGGCATGAGTACTGTGCAGCTGTCTGGGATAATTACTTCACCTAGCCACCCTAGAGCCAGGGAGTGGAGTACAGAGGAAAGTTTGCCCATGGATTATAAGCAATGGAGATAGACCCAGTCCACTTAGGAAGCCTGCCCCCTCCAGAGTTTATGTGCATGTTGCAGGAAATACATCAGAAGAAGCCACAGGGTTGGGAGATATTATTTATAACCCTTAAAGAGTCCTATAAGATAACCTCCATGCTTCTCTTCCAAGTTGCCCCATGGAGAATTGGGATGTTCAGTTTCTGTTGCTGACTGATGAGTCAAAAGATTAGAAGGACCTAGAATCTGCATAAGACAGACATAGTGAAAAAGTCACTAAATGAATACAGGGCCAGAGAGGCTGAAAGACATAGGCCACCAGCTAGGAATGACCTACTAGAATTCCTACCCACCCCTTCAAGCTGTGACACAGTTTTGTATGGTGAGTCCATGGGCCCTAGAGTCTACCTGATGTCAGATATTTGGAAACTTGAGATTGACATAGACTGTTGAACAACTCAGACCTGCAAGAGATGTGTAGAATCTCTAACTTGGATTTCAGTGGGCTTTCTGGCTGGAAGGCTCCCTGACACTCAGCCAAACAGCAGCACGAATAATTCTAAGGGCATTGTCATCTCAACCCTGGATTTCATACACAGGTGCAAAAGAGCATCCCTGGAGGCTCTCCATTCTTTTGTGCCCTTAATCCTCAGATAAAGATGGCTGAATGCTGGCCCTGTAGTGAAGAGAGTCTAGTTATAGTGAGCCACCAATTAATATAAGGCATCTACTCTATAATTTTGAGGAGACATCCTGGAAGTGCAATGGTCAAGACATGAAGATCCTGAAGAGCCCAGATATTTGCAGGGTCCTTTCCTTCTCATGGTCCCTAGATGAATCCAATATGGGGACTGATGAAATGAACCTCTGTGGTATAGAAATCTAGCAGGAGAGAATGTGAGCTCTCTTCCTCTCCCCTGACCCCGTACACATACTTAAGTGTGTGTGCATATGTGTGTGTGTAATAGTTGAGGAGACTGTGTATATACTTAAGTATATGTGTGTGTGTTTTACATGCACTTCTCACAAATTAAACAGCAGTAACTGGTGGTGGGGTGTGTGTGCACGTGTGTGTGTGTGCATGTGTATATGCTGACATGCACATTCTCACAAACTAAACAGCAGTAACTGGTGGTGTGTGGGTGTGAGTGTTGAGGAGGCTGTATGTGTGATTATGCAAAACTCAGGTTCACCAGTGGAAGAGCTGCTTCTGAGGCAATGAAATCTAGGACTCTGTCTCCAGCCCCAGAAACTTTTAGCTCTCTGAGACCTACTTGGTCTCTATAACATCTGTCTGTCACAGAATTCTCCCTCCCACAATAACCCCATGCTTCTAACTTCACATATTTGGGATACAGAGAAACACAGAGAATATAGCAACAGTAACTTGGGCACACAAATGCCTACAGCCACTACCACTGCCCTGTGCTGCAGCAGAAGGGCACATGAATCAGAAAGGGAAACCTGATGAACTGAAGCTAGAAGTCTTCACACCAAGCGGAAAGCCCCCCTCCCCCACAGCGCCATCCCCATGAAGAAAGGGAGCTGTAGAAAAGCTGGAGGAAAGCACAGTAGAATTGGTAAGTGGCAAGGGCCCGCCTACCAGAGGGACACCATGAGCAAGGGAGGTAGGGAGAGGCCTGGACTGGAGCCGAATTCCCTGTGGTTGTGCCCCTAGCTGTGCACCTTCGAGGGGGTGGTTTGGTGCACCTGCTATCCATCTTGGCAAAACAGCTTGGATATAGGTTTGTGCATTCCAGGATGAAAATGTGTCTGTAAATTGGGTTAAGGGATGATTATGACCATAGATCCTGAGCATAATACCAGCCTTAGAGTATGTGACCATCTGGGGCTTTACCTTTATCTATGCTATGGAAATAATATTAATTAATACTCACAGGATGGCCTTCATGACGATCCAGTAAAAAGTACCTGGGATAGTAAGAGCTGATAAATATTCATCTGCTTTATTATGATTTTCCAGTTCCCTCCCAACCACCACAATTTAAGCTGCCTTTGCCAAAAATGGATGAGGTTCTAAGTATAGAACATAGTTCGTTATTTGCCACACAACTACTGTTACATCGCTCAGCTTACCAAGGAGCCATAGTTCCCCAACTGCTCATCGAAATCTTTGTGTAGGACAATCACTCTAACTGATCACCTCAACCTTAGTCTCGCAGTTATTTGAATGCATCTTCTAATATAGTGGTAAAGCAGGGACTCTGATATTAGACTGTGAGATTATTTTTGGCCACTTGCTAGTAATTGGACTGGTTTTAGTCCAATGTCTGGCAAAAACTCAAAAAGTTCTGTGTAGGTTTAGACATGCTTTAATCTTCCCAGTCCTGTTCTTTATCTAACAGTTATTTTAAGACATCTTAGTATGGTAGTAACCAAAAGGAGGGTTAGAGTGTGGCTGCAGAAGAGGCTGACAGTTGTCAACAGGTACAAAGTCAAAGTATCTGCATTAGCAGGATGCCTTAGCCAGCTAATACGGTTAGTAGCAACAGAATATTCTGTACATTTCTTTCTTCTTAAGGGAAGACAAGGTCTTAACCCTATAGCCCAGACCACTATGTAACTGATAGCAAACCCACTGCCTCAGCCCCCAAGTACTGACACTCTAAATGTACGCTACCAGGCCTGGCTTGCTATAAACTTGTAAATAGCTAAAAGAAAAAATTTCAAATGTTATACCCTCAAAGAAATGATTTATATTTAAAGTGATGGATATTCCACTTTTCTTATGTGATCATTCCACAATGAATATACATGTATCAAAAAATCATATTGTATGCAATTTTAGTACTTGTCAATCAAAAATAAAGTAAGGTTTATGAGTCTTCATGCTGTCTATCAAAATAAAAAGATCTATTTCCAAATAAACTGGTCACTCCTAGACGGTAAGCCACTGATAGACTTGTCTTGGTTTCTTTGTGTGCTTGCCTAGTTTTGCTTGTTACTTTTGTTGTTTCGAGGCAGAGTGCTAGAGACAGTTTTGAGACAGTCTTGAATTCACAGTCTCCCTTTGTTTCCTGAAAGACAGAATTTAGAGTCATGCTCCCACTTGACTTTTACAGGTCTATATGAAACATGTGGCCATAATAATTCTTTAGTCAATACTGAGATGAGCTAACATGTCTTTTAAATTCTATTAACAGCAGCAAGTATGAGCCTGTGATTGTTACAATGTCTAATATGTTTTAATATTGCTAACAATGCTAGTGGTCTCTGGGTTATTCAAGTTCTGGCACCATTCATGAACTGAAATTCTCCTTTTTATCTCTGACCTGAAGGAAACTGAGATGCAGAAAACAGTCTCAGCTAGATCCATTGGCCCTGATGCATGCAACTAGCAGATACTAGATCTTCAGGCACATGTCCCCAAGATACAGCAGGCCTACCCAGAAACTACAGCAGCCCGTGTTTGCCAGGGCAGTCTGCAGGAATTGCAGTGATGCCCCTCATCCTATGCAAACCGGTGTCTCAGAATGTGTGACATCGTACTTTGGGACATATGAACATAGCCGGGTGTGGTGGGATACACTTGTGATCCCAGCACTCAGACAGGCAGAGGCAGACAGATTTCTGTGTGAGTTCCATGCAAGCTAGTGTACAAAGCCAGGACATCCAAGGCTACACAGAGAAATCCTGTCTCAAAAAAAAAAAACAAAAACAAATGATAAACAACAACAACAAACAAACAAAAGGAATATATGAATATGCAATTTGGCTGTTTATGTTACAGATCAACATATGAACACAGATCTTATGTGAAGCTATGTACGCATCATACATACATGCCATATACACATATATTCATAGACATCTGTATTATACACATACATTTTTACACATATCCATCTACACGGAAACACACCCCATTCCCCTTAGGGAACATGTTTACTAAGAATGTTGGTGAGAGAATAAGAGGTATTTTCTGGTGCTCAAAGTTTGTAGAATCAAACCTTTGCAAACTGCTAAGGAGGTGCAATTTCTGAACTCAAAAGGTTGCATGACAGGCAACCAGCCAAAGTATGCTTGTGTCAGTAACTCTCTATTCTCTTCTCCGTTTTCATTAAGTCCTTAAACAACCGCTCTTACACACACACACACACACACACACACACACACACACACACACCACCTCCCAGGGTCTCCTATGCCCTGCTGATGGGGGATTACTCAGGTGAGAAACATCTGGTTCCTGGCTCTAGAAAATGTCCTAACATTGAATGAGCACTATAGTTCTTTCTGAAGCTTTATGAGATTAGGATAAATGCATTTGGCTGGCTAATTGGAAAACCTTACTCGATGTGTGCATGCAAATGGCTCTGTCTGTGTGGGTTTGTGCCATGCTGTCATAGATGTATATTTATCTTCATAGTGGAGTCATTTACACACTCCAAACTGCCCACAGTGAGGCAGCCAAAAAACCCACTGAGCTTCAACCTGTAAGAAAACAGCAGACTCTGCAGATTTTAGCCCTGGCTTACCTTCCTGGAGCTGTACAGGGATATGCGTTGTTAAGGCTGCACTCTTAAGCCACCTGACGGGTGGTTCTCAGTCCCTGGGGCTGCTGCCTCTCTGTGCAGATGCCAGCTTACGCCAGACCAACACAACACAGCAAGCAACACACAAAAACAACCTTGGGCAGTATCTCACCCCAGGCCTGCTGCTGGCTAAAGCATATGCTACTGTTTTTAAACTCACCATCCTGTAACTACTTAAAAGAGCCTGACAGGTAATTTATTCTGTGGCAAAGGATAGCAATTTCATTGTCCAGAGGCAAAGGGCCCAACTGCATTGGAAAAGCTGCACGCTCAGGGAACACGGGATTAATAAGACAACAATTACAAGGGTGTGTGCTCGTAATTCTTTCTGCTCTCCCATCCGTTTCCTAAAGCTGCCAGGTAAATGTTTTTACACAGTTTCCTTTTGAAAGGGCCCTCAAATGGACCTCTACAAAATAAATCAAATATTTCAGAATGAACAGTGATCATTGGCTACTTCTTTGTGGAAAAAGCCAACTACACAGGAGTCAGGCCATCGTGGCTGCTGTGGGACATTTTTCTGTCAGTAGATTGTGTTTTAAAATTGTATCTGACTTTTTATTTTTGCAGCAACCCTACTGGGATTTACAGCATTTCAGGTGGATACCTGGGACAGACAGGGATAATGAGCAAAGGGGGTGGATAAAAGAGACAATACTTACTTCTAGGAGCAGAGTTCAATACCACTATGAACTTCTCTTTCCAGACTTTGCTGACAACTATTCTCACATTTGCTTCATTACATTGGTCAGCAGTCCATTGTTATTTCTACTGTGTATACACAAAAAAAGTGCCAAAACTAGGAGTGTTAAAGCCCCATCTTCCTCAACCACAGAAAAGCAATAGTGGAGCCTCGGTTCCTTCCAGGGATAACCCACATAATGGCCTCAGTTTTGTAGTGAGCTCTCATCTGGACCAGAGAGAGAGCCTACATCTCCCTATGAGACTTCACTGTCACCTCCAGCTAGCATCTGCCCCATCAGGCTGCATATCCCCTGAATTGTCAGCACATAACAGTTTTAGGATTTCTAAACATTCCCTTGCCACAGAACCTGGGATGAGATCTTGGTCATGGTGTTGGCTTCCATTTCAGTATCTCAGAACACTGAGCTTCATGGTGGGCTAGGAGCTGATGAGGTCATGGTTGATTCTTCTGGATTTGTACAGTCTGACTATGCCATGCCCTCCATAAAGGCTTTTAAGTCGAGTTGAGAATAACAAGAAAATCCTTGTGGCTCCCGCTTACATTCCCTAGCTAGGAACACATTGTGCTTGGAAGCATAGCTTGCTGCACACGGAGCTCAAGGTTGTAGACAGCAATGTTCCCATGTGCTCATTCCACGAAGCTCAGCTTTTGGGGAGTAGCAGTGAATGAGATCCTTTTTTAAGCTCTGCTTTGAGAGTTTATTTCATATCTTTTTACATTTCATATCATATTTGTATAAAAATACCCTGGCTCTACCACAGTATAAAAACCTATTCAGTCAAGTAACACTCCTTCCTATTGCTTTGGCTGCAGTCAGAGAGTCTATAAATGAATGGTCTACCCAAGGCCAGCAAATGCTGCATGACAGAGAAGGATAATCCCAAAGGTGACTCAACCTAAAAAGGTCAGCGACCTGCCTGGGCTCCATTTCAGAAAGACCCCTCCAGGGCAGGAAGTGCCAGCCACATCACCAAGTGCTGTGCCTTCAACCCTTTTAGTGAAATCACATGTTGGAGTGATATTCCTGCCCGTGGAGTCACCAGCCACTGAGCGAAAGGTGAGGGGACCCCACTGTTAGAGGTTGGGGGAATCACATTCTCACTCTCCCTTACAGAAGCCCCAGACTTTCCAGCATCATCACGCTTGTCCTTCCTTGACAAAAGAGACAAAGACAGGACAAATCCAGCTTGAAAGGACAGAGTCAAAGTTCTGTCAGGAGCAAAAAGCAGGAGGATAGCATCACTGGCCTGGATTTTAGAGTCCAGGGCCACAGAGGTCCCAGAGGACAACAGCAGCTGAGGTTGCGGGTACAGACGACATTGAATGCCAGCAAGCAGAAAACCAGGAAAAAGGGAGAGGGAGCCTGGAAAGAGAAAGGAAACAACCCCAGCCCCCAGCCCACTCCCCCTAGTCCCAACAGATGTCCTTCCCACCCCCTATCTTCCTGGGAATGCCTCAAGATTCTGACTTTCTCAAATGGGCAACTTTCCCTGCCACCTACGTTCTCTTTCTGTATTCCAACCTGCTGCTTCTGCATGAGAGCGTTCCTGTTCTTTTTTTTTTTAATTTTATTATTATTTTTTTTTATGCTGACCTTTGTTGCCATTCTATCCCTCTGGCATTCAGATGGTACTTATAAAGTATAGTCAGACTGCACAAATCCAGAAGACTCAACTGTGACCTCCTCAGCTCCTAGCCCACCACAAAGCTCAGTGTTCTGAAATACTGAAAATGGAAGCAAACACCCTAGGTATAGACTATGGGAACTAGTAGGGTTTCATGAGCTGACCTGTTAATGCGAGATCAGCGGTTCTTACCCTTCTTAATACTGTGGCTCTTTAATATATTTTCTCAGGTTGTGGTGACCCCAAACCATAAGCAAGATTATTTTTGTTGCTACTTTGTAATTTTGCTACTGTTATGAATCATAATGTAAATATTTGTGTTTTTTTGACCATCTTAAGTGACCCTCTATAAAAGGGTCGTTCCGCCCCCTAAGGGGTCACAACGCATAGCTTTGAGAACTACTGGAAGAAGTGGCAGGTCTGTTTTCTGGGCCAGTGCTGCAGCCACTTGCCTCTAAAGGTCCCACTGGCTTTTTTACAAAGAAGCCTGAGCAGCTGTGGCCTGCAGTCACAGGCCAGTAGTCCCCACAGCGAGATCCGTTTACCACATTTTATCCTTTCTTTCTTCAGCTCCAGATCCTGTCAAGTCTGTGGAGGAACATGAAGTTGTGCTCAACAGGAAGATGTTGCTTTGCCAATGCTCTGTGCCCTTCCTTCACTGTGGCTGTGTTTTGACAGCAAAGGCTAATCTTACTGGCAGTGACTTAGTCATGGCTTTCATGACTATGACAAGATACCTGAGAAAACAACTGGATGAAGGAAGGTTTATTTTGGACGGTGTTTTCAGAGGTCAATAGTCGGTTGGCCAGCTGCATTGTTTATGAGCCTGCGAACACCATGGTGGAAGGGCACAGTAAGGCAGAAGGTTTTATCTTAAGCATCCAGGCAGCAGAGCTAACGACAAGAAGAGGTTAGGGACGAAACACAACACCGAGAACATGTTCCCAGTGACCTGCTTCCTCTAGTCAGGCCATGCTCCCACCTCTCTGTCACTTTCAAATCATGTCATTAAGATATGAACCTACCCATGGATTAAACCATGAATGGAGCCTGAGGAGTGGTGCTCCAGTCACCTAACCATGGTGCCACCAGTTGGAGACCAAGCCCTCAAGACATAATTTTTTTAAAGGGACATGTCAGATGCAAACTATAAGTAAGTCTATTTTTTTTTTTTATATCTCATTCTTTTTTGGGCAGGGGGAGGGACCTTACTATTTATTGGGCTGCTTTCAGTGGGGGGTTGCAAAGGAGCCATCAAACTGCTGAAGGTCTAAGTCAGTAGAACTATCTTCTCGGCACCCAGCTCCGGCATCACTGTGTGTATTCCCTCTTCCTTCAGAATGTAAGACAACCTGACCACTCCACAACCATGATCTTCATGCCCCCTTCAGGTCACTGTGGCCCCATGTTCCTGGACTCAGTCTTCCTTTATTTGTGTCCTTCCTTTATTTGTTTATTTGTTACCTGCTGCCTGCATCCTTTCCTTATGATGTGGAAGGGAAAATATTGCTGCCCAAGGACGCTGAGGAGAAAACTGTGAAAGACCTACATGTAGCATCGTTTGGGTTCCCTTTCATTTCTGATATTGATACTTTTCTCAGATGAAAATGTTTTTGGCATAGCTTCTTTTTATAAATGCGTGCTTCCCTTCCAAGATGCACAATAACAGAAGGGTTCCATCATGAGCAGAGGGGGGCCATGGACCTACCAGCACCAATGAAGCTTTGCCTCATGCATTTCCTCCAAGCCTTATTTTTCCTTTTTTTCTTCAAATACCTCTGAGAACAAATGGAGGCAGGTCAGGGTCATTTATGTTAACTAAAACACACAATCTTACTGAATTCCAGACTTCCTTAATATTGTTCCCTGGGATATGAAAGTCCCTTGTTTTAAAACTCTCTCTACTCCCTGCTCAATCATCTTCAAATTTCAAAATTGAGCAAATCATCTCACCTTCCCTGCAATCCTTTTACTCAACTGCTGTTAATCAGAAATTGACCCCCTGCTTGACAAGGAGGCCTACATTCTGTATTTTGTGTGTTCTGACCAGGTGAGACTTTAGCGTCCATGTAAAAGGATAGGACCTAATGTCACAGGTGACAAAATGTGTGTTATTGTCTATGTATGTAAGCTTAGTCACAGAGCACTTGCCTAAAAAGGGCAAGGTCCTGGGTTTGAGCCTTAACAATACACCCTCAAATTCAATTAAAAATCACATGACACTCTATAATGACTAGGGTGGGCTGGCTAGAGAGCTGGTTGAGGCTGCATCTCTCAGAGGGTGTGTAAGTACAGCTACATACTTCCGCTTCATTTCCCACACTTGAGTACTTTGCAGGCTACCCTCAGTAAAGCCTGTACGCTAAATCAGTTTTCTAAAGGGGCAAAAGAACTAGGCGTTAACACCGTCATCTACTGAGAGCACTAGGTCCACTGAAAGTCATCTTCTAGAACTTAGTGCCCATTCCATTGCTGATCCAGCCACTCAACCCACCTCACCACCTGTGCCTTTACACACACACTGTACTATCCAAACCTGCTTCCTGCTTCTTCTATGTGATCTCCAAAACAAATTAATAGTTTTGTCTGAAGGACAAAACTTCATTCTCGCTTTACCACACCAAGCCTTGGCATCCACTCATTTAGCCCTGGTTGTGTCTCATAGGACATACCTGTTTGCCCACTGCTACAAAAGACGCTATAGATGAGGCATTTCCATTGTGTGAGCATGGTCAGGCCCATACACTATGTCACCCACTTATGGGCAGACGACAGTGTTTTTCACACACAAAATATTCTAAAATTTTACCATCTTGTATTAAAAAATAAAAAAGAGGTAAATAGATACTTTACTAGGATTTTCTTGATTTTGTGGCCAGATCAGTTCTAACACACTATATTAGTCATTTTTCTTATTGTAACAAAGTATCTGATAGAAACAAGGGAAGAAAGATTTCTGTTGGTTGGTAATTTTAAAGAGTCTAATCCATTTTAGAGGGGAAGGCATGATGCCTTTACAGGTAGGGATCTCTTAGATCCCAGAAGATCTAGAGCAGAGCTGACATTCAGCTCACTTTCTCTTACTCCATTGGATGGTGCCATGCATATTCAAGGCAGGTCTTCGCCCTCAGTTAATCCCTGACACATTCAGATAGGTGTCTCTGTCTCCTAGACAATTTGAATCCAGTCAAGTTGACAATTAAGAGTAACTGTCATTCAGAAGGAATAAGAGAAGGGGGAGGGGAGCAGCCTGGAGGATGGGTTCCTGGGATGCTTCCAGTGCCCTTTCTCAGAGAGTCCCATTTGATATGCTTCACAGGGCCACACGTGACACAGTGTAAATAAAAAAGACATGAGTAGAGAACAAAAGCTCACAAGTCTTTCATGGAGAAGGGAACAGTTTGCCCTGCTCTGAAAGTTGAACTAATGTTGCCTTGGTAGGCACAACCACATGAACAAGAACACAGCAGCTTACATGGAGGAAGGTGGGGTCACTGGCAGGCTCCCCACTTGCAGAGACCACGAGGGTCACACATGGATGCTAGCACCAGCAGTCAGGCTCTTGTCCAATCTTCCTGAGCCACGGGTAGATAACAGTACTGACACCTTATACTTGTTTAGGACTCTATGAGTTTCTGCCTGTATCGTGCACAGACCAGACACCACCAGCAAAAGATATGTAAAAATGACAACCGTTACTATAATGCCTCTTAGGCCTGTTTCAGGCACTGATACCATCAGGCTGTATGTGAAAATCTGTATCCTAGCCCATAATCATCTGCCTAAGTCTTCCTCCTAGGAAAACTGAAAGAGAGGCAGGAAAGGATACGGCTGTGGGTTACATCTGAGGGGTCAGGAAGGAAACCAGGTGAAGCTTTACACTGGCCTAAATGGCCCCTGAAATCAAGCTCTGACTTCTTCAACTCTTAGTGTTCATATTGCCCCTGAGAAGTGAAAAGAAAGTAAACTAACTTGAAGCACCAGATACAGTGATACATGTTTTAAATATGTTAATGCTATAAATGTTGATTCCATATTCCCAGAATCACCTTTTCAGCTGCTGGTGTTAACTTACTATAACCTCACAGAACCCTATATTTCCCTGTTTTACTCCTATTGCTTCCATTTTACAGAGAAGGAAATGGTCAATGCCCCTTGACCTATGTGAGGGAGATTTGTAATTCCACCCTTTGGGTCCCTTGCTGGGGGCCATGGATGTAAGCAAACACCTGTGAATTACTCAGCAAGTGGGATGCTGGACTTCTATCCTCCCTCCCCACCTTCCCACCCACTCACATCCATAATGCACATTTTCATTAGCTTCTTTGCCCAGTGATCTGTTGCTTTGTTATATTAGAATTGCAAACAAATGTTCTCATTCCAGCCTTCTCTCCCCCTCCTCCCCTGCTGGCATCTCAAATTCAGCATTGATTTTCCTGGCCCTGCTCCACTGCCTGACTGACATTCCTGGATGATTCCTCCTTGGAGACCTTGAGCTGACTCAACAGGCTTTCAGTAGAGCCCAAAATGAAACCGCACATCACCCAGAGAAGCTGAGTTTGGTTTTGTCCCTTCTTTTCTTGATCAAGGACTAAGACACAATGGCCCTTGAGCTCCATCTCTATTATCCAAATGATGGCTGCACTCCTTTTTCAAAGTTCTCAATTTGGAGGGGAAGATGTCTCCACAAAAATGTATGTTCCTGAGAGGTGGGAACTGGTGAGTTTTGGTCTCATTAGTACTGATGTTTGGTGTTACTTGTGTTCCTGTAGATAAGGAAGTTACTCTGGAGCAATCACAGTTCCAAAGGTCTATGGAAGATGAAATGGGCTTAGCAGAAAAAGGACTGTGACATCCTGTTGAATACAGAAGGGCCTACCAGAAGGCTCATCTCAGGAAGGAGGGGTTTCCCTCACTAAGCATAAGAACCAAAATACACACGCACGCAGGCACACACGCACATGGCCTTTCTCCCAGCTTTTCATTTCTGACTCTGATAAGTGCATGGAGAACTAGTCCGTCAAATAGGGCAACATTTTCCTGTCTGAGCTTTCATTCCCAACGGATGCTGACCTGTGGGTTCCTAAGTTGGCATTGTATGGGGACTACCACCCTACTAATAAATTTTAGCTCAGCAGGGATAAATCCCACAGTGGGATGCTGATGCTGGTAGCTGTGAGCACAGGACTATTAGGTTTTTGTCAGGTGTTTAAATTAATTGATAAGTTTGTGTTCAGTGTGGTAGAATTTTTACATCACAAAAGCTGCATTATGCTGTATACATAAGAGGAAGATACCCAGCTATGATATCAACCATAGGAAGAGGCATGGAAAGGGTGGATAAGATGGAGGCAGCTGAGGAATTAATACTCTGATATTTTAGAAGAGCAACCCATAATCTAACACTCACCCCTCTTCTTAGGTACAATTTTGTTTCACTTAGGTGCTATTTCTTCCCTGGAGAAAATAATTACTGGTCAGGCTTTGAGAACTTAACTGGAGAGACTGATGGGATTGGGGTCATATTATTTCTTACAAACCAGATATTGTGGTAGAAGAGCTTGCAGACAGCTCTCGATTGCAGATTGAATTCTGTATGCTCTTTGTCTACAGCCAGCCCTGATTCTCTTCAACTTGTGTAAATGTTTATTCTCTGTAGCTAACTAACAAACTCATCAAAAGTAGAGATTGTGCCTTTATTTCTTATAAATCCTCAGTGGGGGCTGGTAAGGTACTGAGGACATAAGCAATTAACAGACATTTAGGTTAGTAATTTAAATTGAATTCAATTACATGGGTAGCAAGCCACTGATTTATCATTAAAGATCAGGCTTTGAATACCATTTCTCCAACAAGGTCAACGTTAGCTAGCTGCCTCTACCAACAGTCCCTACATCAGACTCAACCTTGACCCTATCTCTGAGTTTATCCCTGTGTCTCTCCTCATTCATGCTGTAGCGTACATGGTTTCCCTTTCTGTGGCTTTCTAGGCTTCTGGTTCAGATCCATGTGATTTGAAACTTGGGTTCTTAGTAAGATGATAACATGGCCTTTGATGATATGGAGCTGTGCAGCTTGAATACTCCAAATAAGACAATCTAAATCCAGGTCAATATAACAAAGCAAGTGCCACCTTTCAAAGGGGCTCAGAAGGAGGGAGGAACCATCAGCTATGATCAGCCACAACAGAATCTCTGGAGATCATTTACATTTTCTCTTAGAAGAAAGAAGAGGTTCAAGGGAGTCAACACCTTCATAAGAGTCACAAGGCCCTCCCCTTCCTGGGGTCACCTTAGAAGTAAACAATTGTCTGGGATTCTTCTTGGTACAGCTTTTCATGGATCATCCATGCTTCAAGTGAGATTCTTAAGTGCTGCTACTGCCAATAAGTTGCCCAGGGGATTTCTCAGAGGTATATCTGTTTTTGAGTCCTCCCTGTTCCACTAAGTAACCTAATAACCAATTGGTTCAGGAGACTTTAGTGGAATGGAATCTTTCTTTTTCAGGGTAACTGGATGTTTCTTTATATTTTCCTAAGGAAAGTCATGTGACACACATTGGTGGTATATTTGGGAGGGGTCCAGTTCTTAGGTATAGGACATCTGATGAAATGTCCTCCTCAGTTCCATCTTGCTCTTGGGTCCCATATCTTGCTTGTCACCTCTCAGATCCTTCTCCCATCCAGGAAGGAAGATGACTAATTTGGGCCCCTCTACATTCAAATGAGCAAACTCTCTGGAGAAGTTGAATGAGTTCAGGCTCACACAGGAAGTTGTTAAAGAGATGGGGCTGGAGTGTAGGTCTGGAAGCATGTGGCTTTTTCATTACTTAACATCATTACCCAGTGTTTATCTTCTTAAAACTGAGAGACAACAACCAAAGCTTCCCTGTCCTCTTTGTCTAGGAATCCATATCACATGGCTTCCAACAGGCAGGGAAAACTGGCCACCCCACCCCTATTCCCTACCCCCTGGGATGCAGGCAAGTCTTCCCACAGAGGTAAGCGCTATTGCATGCTGAATCAAGGTTAAAACTATAAACAACTCTGACACATGAGTTCTGTTGTTAATGGGGAGCTCAGAGGGTCCATTAATTCCATTACTGTTTCATCAGCAGCAAGGAATCGTCTTTCCTTTGCCATCCCTCCCCATCTCCATAGTCATTCAGTTCAAAGGAACCCAGAGGAGGGGGAACCAGAATCCTGCCCTCCTCAAATCAGGGGAGCAGTCCAGTATCCTTGAAGCAAAAGAATCTTCTCAACCTGCTATAGAAACAACGTCCTTCCCCCCCCCCCAACACACACCCCGCCACTCAACAGTGCTCCTTTCCATAGTGGGTCTCATTAGCCCTTTCTTAAGAATTCCACCATAGTCTCCACATACCCCTGAATAAGAACTGTGCTCTACCATGACCTGGAACTCTCCGGGCAAATTGGTGGTCCAAAGGACCAGCTGTGTAAAGCTGTTGCTATGTCTCTTGCACCATAGCTCAGGATACCAGCAGACACTGACTGTTTCAAAGCTGAACCTCAAGGTTTAGAAGCCTTAGAAAGAAGACCCAAGCCTGAAAAAAACCTTTCAGGTCATGTTTCCTTTTGTCTCTCAGCCCTTGAGGTGTAAAATGATTGAATTCAAAGATCCTATTTGCTACCATACTCATTTAAAAACTGAGATGGACTCTTCCATCCCACAGGAGATCACATCTAAAAGGAAATTGAGAGACTAGGTGGGGTCAGCCCTGCTCTCTCCAGGTTCCCTCTCCCTGAGGCCTCAGGAGACCTCAGCTGGGCCAGATGGACCATCCTCCCACATCTTCACTGCTGCTGTCCCTGTACTGAGCTCTCTCTGGGCTATACCCCCTTGCTGTTCCTTGCAATACCACAGGGAGCTATAGCGATATCTACCAACTACTTTAATTGACAGCATTTTCGTCAACAAAAACTCATGTGTTGAGCAACCCAGAATGCATTTGGAAAAAAGCAGAAAATAACAGGGATGATGGGTGTAGTCCCCAGAAAATCAAGGAGCTAAACATTACTTAGAAAAAAAATGTGAAAATGAGTATTAAAAACAGAAAAGTCTATTCCCAAGTGGATTTTAGGATCCCCTGCACTGTTCTCCTCTGATGGGGCTGGGAGAGGGAGACTTGCATTTTATTGCTGGCTGCACTTGTGTCTGGTGGACTAAGCAGGTGACCAATGTCTCTGGCTATGGAGAGTCTGTCTGGAAGAAGAAGGCAAGTGGTTGGCCCATGGGCCCAGTGAGACGCCATATGACTAAGCATAACTAGACTCCTACAAGGCCTCCACAACCTGGAACAGATTGCATGTCAGACACTGCAGAGCAGGACTGTGCCAGTTGCATGTGTTTATTGGTTGGAAGTTCCTTCCTGGAGATAGAACCAATGATTTCCTCCTTCCCTAAATTAGAAAACTGTTGCTTTCTTTATCCTCAGTGTGGACATTCTTCCTCAAAGGAGATTCAAAGTATCAGAAACCAAAACATCACATCCTACTTCCTTCCCCACTGATCCCCTCCCACCCCAGGAAGAAATGCTGGGAGGACACTCAAGAGAGTCTCAGCCTTTCCCCTTGGTTTTATTTTCAGCTCGAATCTGGCTTCTCCATGGGAGTCAGACCATGACAAAGGCAAGATGCTTTCCTCCCCTGTTCTGGCCAGGGGACCATTTCCAGAAGAACCTGAAAGTGTTTATTTGTCATCATCTTCCAGGCATTCTGGCACTGTGCATTGAACAAAAAGAATCAGACCAGCATGAAGAGATGGAAGAAGAAAGAATGAAAGGCCAACCTTCTGCCTCCTACATATGTGTCCCACTCTCTAGGATACTTTTCAAATTATTTCAGGTCTTTTCCTCCCAGGGAGCATGAAGCATGCCCATCTCTACCAAGTACATATTAGCAAGAAGAAAAGGAAGTAAAGAGTTCTGGCACAGGAAACCCAACATCATCTGCTGTGGGTTTGGGGATAGCGGAAGAATGCTTAAAAAGACATGGCAGCGGTTGTTTCTAATCTCAGACCCTCCCTGAAATGGTCCCTGAGGAACACTCAGATACACAGAGCACTGCATGCCAGCTGAGGGCCAAAGTCTTAGCTCCATGGAGTGTGGCTTTCTACCACTCACATCTATAGAGAAAGAAGTAGAAAGGCTTGCTATCTGCTTGCTATCTGCCCATAAGCAACTCTATTTCAGTACAAGCTTTCTAGGCTGCAAAGGGAAAGGGGCCAGAAGACATGGGCATCAAAGCAAAGGGTCAGAGAAACAAGTATCAGCTGCATGGCAGCTCCCAAGATGGTCTGAAATGAAGGTCCTAATTACATTCCTCCATTGGCGATGACCTTGTGTCACCACACACCAGCAATTATTTACTCTGGCAAAGTGATTAGGGAATTGGGACCAAGGAATGGATACATATTGGGGTAGAGACACTTGGGGCTTCTGAAGATGAGGGGGGCAGTGGGAATGATAGTACTTTTCCATCTGCCTTTTCCTAATTAGGGTCACCACAAACACCAGTTAGGGATCTGGGTATTGCCTTATCCTTTTCTATTTGTCTGGGAGCTCAAAAATGATGAGAAAGAATAAAAAGGAGAATGATGAGTAAGGACTAAAGAAACAACCAACAGATGCAAATGCAAATGAGGAATAAGATGGAGAAATTTCAGCAAAGGATGTAAGTAAAGCATTCAGAACAGAAGTGGACAGCAAGGTGGGTCAGAGAGGCTTGAAACACAAGGTGATGTGGACCCTAAGCTAGGACAGAGATGTGGGCCAGGAGTCCCAGACATGGCCCCTGGACCAGCAGTAGCCCACAGGAGCTTTCTAGAATGCCAATCATTCAGGCATCACCTCAGCTCTGTTTACTTAGGAACTGTTTACTGGGAACCTAGCTGTGTGCAAGGCAAGAGGCCCCTGAAGAGGTTCCATCCATATCCTGAGAATCAGCCTGCAAAGGAACTCCAGCTTTCCCGTTCGTCTTTTGTCTACAAGTGTCTGAAGCTCATCCTGAGGATAGGCCTCTCTTCCACTGGTATCCAGCAATGTTGTCCTAAATACCCACTACAAGCAGAAATGGCATCTGAGTTCACAGTTTCTTTGGAAATAGAATCAGGTTTTCACTACATGCTGAACAGACCTTGTCTCTGCTCCCTGGTGTGATCGGCAGGTACTCACTTGCTCAGTGGCTATCTGAGCTCCATGTGTTTATTATCACTTCAACTTGTCTGTCTACAGGAATCACTGCCACTGTAAGTCACTACCACTGAAAGTCAAGGATGCTTAGTGTACCTACTATGTGCCTAGGAGCTTCATACACATCACCTCACTCAACCTTCCTGGTAGCAGAAGAAAGCATGTTCTGAGAGATTTCACTTAGTGAGGGCTGAATGACAACCAAGAGTTATCTTAAACTTCTTATTCTTGCTCCTTTATCACTTTGCCTTCTCAATATCCTACAAATGTTAAAATCACAAGACCTTGTTGTTTTCTTTGAAGTTTGTTTGCAAGCCACAGAGCCAAAGCTGCCTCATCCTGCATGCAGGAGGAGCTAGGGTTCCATGAGAAACAAGTGCTGATTCTAACAGCAGAGCTAAGAGAAGACTTCGAGAGAGAAGGCCAACAGGATCTACAGAGAAATTGATTTGGTGACCGATTGTGCCCTGTCCCAAGTTTATGTAGAAGCCCTAACTCCCAAGACCTCAGATCATGCCTGTATCTGGAAATGGCCTTTAAAGAGGTAATTAAGTTAACATGAAGTAATTAGGGCATACCCTAATCTGATAAGACTGGTATCCTTCCAAGAGGAGGAGTTTAGGACATAGACACATAGAGAGGGAAGGTGTGGAGAGCAGGCAGCCATCTCCAAGCCCAGGAGAGAGGCTTTAAGAGAAGCCATCAACACTCATGGCTTGACCTCTAACTTCCAGCATCCACAACCACCATGCCAGTGCATTGTAGACATGTAATCCATGGTTCTTTGTTACATCAGCCTGAGGAGATGAAATGGGCTCCTCCTGCCCACTGCTCCTGCAGTGTAGTCTCAGAGCACCTATGCTCTGGCTGGACCATGGATGTAGGCAGGCCTCAAGGAAACAGGCTGCTCTGAGAGACAGCACAGGCTGTCTTCATGGACCACCTGCTGTCTTTAGCCTCATCTGGTGCTGTCGGTACTGGGGTACCATAGCAGCCATGCCACTGTCTGCTTTACTCCCAACAGGTGCCAATGGGTGCATGAAGCCTGCAGCTGGAGACCTACACAGCAGAGAAAGAAAGACTCCTTCCAGTGAACTGGTTTATCCAGGGGCTCAGAGGTGCACTGGCTCTAAGGGTGGTGCAAGAGAACTAGAGAGAGGCAGGTGGCAGATGTTGTGCTCAAAGCAGAAAATGAAGAGAAGGGTGAAAAGGCTAACTCATGTTGAACTGTACCAAACTAACGCATGCTCACACACATAAACACATTCACTCATACAATAATCATACATGCACAGACACACACATATACACACACATTCCCACATACATATACCCATACATATGCACACATATACATACCCTCCCTACACATACATATGCACACATATATACCATATATACACATACCTGTATACACACATACACTTACTCACACACACACAAAGAGGTATACATACATTCACTTATATACACTGAAGGACTATCTGTATTCATATCTGGAGACATGCCAAATCCCAATGCATTCACACACAGGCATACACATGTGCACACCCTAGCTGACACACACATGTTCCGCCTACACATCTGTTGGAAGCCCACAGTACATTTGCTCAGTGAACACCCTCCTCAGGGAATCCCCACTTTGCATTCTCCACACACCCATTCTTTCTGGGCAACAAATTTGCATGGAATGTGCAGCTGTGAAGAGAGTTAGGCAAGCAGAGAAAGCTGCCAGGACAATCTATGTGGCCGAGTGGAAGGGAGTGTGGTCCAGAGAGCCCACAGTTTTTAGTGGAGTGGGACATCTACCTAGTCAACTAAGATACAGCCTCTCCACATGTCAGGAGGCTTCAGAGGAAGGCGGGAGCACGTAAGATTTCAGTAGAATGAAGGCAAGGTCTGCTTCTCTGTCTGTGTCTATGACAGACCTGAGAAAGTGCTGACAGAGGGCAGGAGGGAGATGAAGTTGTTGTAAAAACACATTGTGGCAGTTTGGGGTTCTCAATGGCCTCTTCTGTCTTCTCTTCCTGAGGCCAGGCAGTCTTTTCTGCATGAGAAGGGGCTGGAGGTGCCAAGCTAAGCCACAACAACCAGAGGAGCTAATCAACCGGGTCTGGACAGTGATGGGATTAAAGTCAGTGACAAATTTTATTACAGAGCTCTAAGCGTGCCCAGATAAGTGTGTGATGAGAAGATAACAACTCAGCCATGAGCAGCAGGCCACTGGGGAGCCCTTAACAGACTGAGCTCATGATGGGCCAGGAGGAGGGGAGGGGAGGGAAGCAGGACACGCACACTGTCTTCTGTAACTGTGGCTGTGACCACATACATTGCAAACTGCAACTTAAGGAAGGGTTTACTTACTTTGTCTCATGCGTGATTTCAGAAGAGCCAGTGGACTTGAGGCTTGTGAACAATGTTAGAATTGTTAGGACCTAAAGGACTCTTCAGAATGAACTTTATAAGTTATTTTAAATCCCATGAGCCTTTAAGGTCCCGGCATGGAATGTTATGGTTAGAAGGGATGTGTCTCAAAATATAAATAAATTAAAATAAAATAAAAGTGATGCGTCTCATGGACTGGAGTCCCAGGCTAAATAAAAAAGGAAAACTGAAGTATTCCAGTCCTTGATTTTTGTACAGATTACAGCATGGAGACACTGAGCGTGAGAGACTTGGAAGGTCTACAAGGTCCATCTCCTGGATGTACACTTGAGCCTGCGTGACTACGACAATGCAGTCTAAGGTGCCCAAGAATCTCACGTTTACACGCTGCCCCTCTGCCGAACTTATCCACTCACAAAGCTGTACGCGCTGAAGAGAGCTGGGCTAAATGCCTCACAGGACAAGCATAGCAAACAAGGCCTGCCTATTACCATAATTACATCTCCAGGAACGTGCAAAGCCCTCATTTTCCCTTCATGTCTGTAATGTTGTGGGGACACAGGATGCAATTACAGCCCTGAGATATGCAACTTAGGAGCCATAAACACATACATCTCCCCAGGCCTAGGTGAAACAGGCATACTTTCACGGCATGACCAAACCAGGCAGTCAGAACACTCTTCACACTGCCTCCTACACCTTGCCAGGAGGCTCCCTGACCCTCTGGGCTCCAGTCCGAACACGGATGTGAACTACTTTGAGGATAAATTCCCTGAGCAGACCTTTTTTCTGGGACATAGCCCCTAATTTAAAATATGCATGAAGAATCATGTAGTAAAAACTTAAGTAGTAGCTGCTGGCATAGTTTCTTAGCAGCAGAAAGACTATTATTATTATTATTATTGTTGTTGTTGTTGTTGTTATTATTGGGGAAATATCCCTCAGCCTCTTCGTGTTAGAAGCTTAATCTGTTGTCACATTCTCTCCTTGAAGAGGAGCTAGAAGCAACCTGAATGGCAGTACATGAGAAATGGAAGGATGAGATTTTCTTGGCGGTGCAGAGTGGAATTCTGGGAAAGACCAAAGAACAATGAGCAGGTTGGAGCAGACTTGATTTTATAGATTCTTCCATGGTGAATCTACACCACATTAGGGTGTTAGGGATGTCCAGGAGAAGAGACTGATAGGGTCTAGGCTGGAGGCTCTGCAGAGCAGTTTGTTTGCCTCAGGCATTTTAAACTCATCCCCACTCCCACCTACATTCAGGCTTCCAGCCAGCAAATCTGACTTGCTTCATCTCAGGCCCAGGAAAGCACAGATTAAAAAACAATTCTGCCCCTGAACGGGTTGAAGTATCTGATGGGAGTGGGGTGTGTTTTCCACATTTAATATAGAACAACCAAGACCATGTGGAAATCATTTTTGTTACCTGCTGATTTTGATGACATTGGTAGTGCATGTCCCTTCCAGATGGGTGGGTAATTGGAGCTGACTAAGCTGCAAATGTATCTGATCTTCAAGTTCATTTTTTTACCAAGTGTTGCCACACCTGAATTCTTCTGTTGCCCCCAACACACAGTCAACAGACACAGGGCTTACAACACAGTCCACCTACCCACACTCTAGCCGGTAATAAAGCACAAGGTCCCATCATTATGAAATATGTTACATTCAGTTAGGTAGAACAGCAAATACACAAGGCAGTGTCCGCTTGACATTCTCACCTCCTGTTTCTTAAAGTCTGGTATGTGAATTACACATGCCAAACAATAGCAAGAATTCTTATGGGTATGTATAATAAAATATAATAAAAAGAACTCAAATCATAAATTCTGCAAATATCTTTAAAAACTGCTTCATGGAAAAGAAGTTAGCTGTGTGCACAGCTTACCTCCAGGGCTCCTTCCATTATACCTTCCTACCATTTTTGGTGCAGAAGAACCCTGAGTGAGGTTCTAACCAGTGGAAAACAAATTAAGTCAGGATAGCTGAAGCGCTGCCCACTGAGGAAAGGGATGGGGCCTTCAAACCAAGAAAGTGGTACTTAAACCCCAATGGTGTGTCATCATGGTCTCTCTGTGCCTCCACCAACCTTTCCTCCCTTTACTAGTTAACTTGGTGAGAATGAATCCCTGTTAGTCTTAAATATTAATAACTGTGAGGATGAAAATATACAAACATGACTGGGAAAGGGAGGGAAGAAGGAAGATAGGAAAGGGGACAGGAGGAGGAGAGAAAGGAGGGAAGGAGGAAGAAGAGAGAGAGAGAGGTTTAAACATTTCAGAAATGAGAGCCCACACCAGCCTCACCAGAGCATTATCAGACTCCTCCCTGTAAGGCTCAACAAACAAAAAGGGGCTGCCAAAGGAGCAGAAAGATGTTAGGTCTAAAAAAGGCATATCACAGAAAATATCTTCAAAAAGGTAGAGTTATTATAAGGAAAAAAGGGAGAGAAAGAGAATGTTTGGGAATTTTTCTTGTTTGTATTTTGGTACAGTTCAAGAGAACTTTTGTTTGAAAAATAAAGTCAAAGTAAATAATGCCTAGAAGAGAGTTCAAGCAAACTTTTCCTTTAAAAGGCCAGAGAGCCAGCATTAGCAGCTCCAAGGTCAGTCCGTTTTGTAATTGGGCTCCACCCTAGCAATATGTAAACAACATGCAGGGCACATTCAAATATGAGCAAATATGAGGCGTCATCTGGCCTCATCTATGCAGAGGAAGGACCTACAGCTGGGGAAGCTGTGAAGGTTTCATGAGTGGCTGAAACCACAGCATATCTAAATTAGCAAGCAGCTGAAAACACGTGCAAAAATCAGATGATATGAGAGAGAGTGAGGAGAGAGAAAAGAGAGCTGAATGACCAAAGAGGGATACACAGAGAGAAAGAGACACACACATAGAGTAACCCAAGCAGGGCATGGTGGGTCATATCAATAATCCCAGCACTTGGAAGGCCTGAGGCAGGAAGATTGTTGTGAGGTTGAAACTATCCTGCACTACATTGTGAATTCAAGGCCAGCCTAGGTTACACACACACACACACACACACATGCACACCCACACGCATGAACGTGCACACATGCATGTACCCAAATCCTCCAATACAGAAACAGCACAGAAGAGAACAATGACAGTTTAATGATGACGATTGTCAAACAAGTACCTTTCTGCATTGAAAATACAAAACATGAGGCTGCAGACTAGAAGGACATATTTAAATGCAATGCACAAGAAATAAAGTCAACCCACATACATATGATGAAACACATCTGGAGAAAGTTCTGTGAACCTTCAGACAGAAAAAGAAACAAGATCACCTACAGAGGAATCAAAGTCCAACTGGCCCCAGGCTTCTCCCTTGGACTCACTGCTCAGGGACAATACAGCAATTTCACAACTTTGAGAAAAGAAAAATACCAAACGGTGTTTTCATTTACATGTGAGGTCAACAGAATGACATTCTCAGACACACAGCTTAAAATTTTTATTACCTACGTTCCCTTCATGGGGAGAAAATGTCTTAACAAATGCCAATCGAACAGGAGATAAATCAAAATTAAGAAGCTACAGGTGGAGAATTACAATGTACTACAGCTATGAGCCATGATACTCTAGTGGAGATGTCAAAACACTTAGTGGGATTTCAATTACCAATGTAGAAATGTCAAAAACAATGCTTGCAATGAATGAATGTTGAAATTATCTCAATGTGAGACTATGACTATGGGATCTAAAGCTAGATCATAAGAATTGGAGAACAGAGAGAGACAGCAGACATAAAAATCACAGTGTATTGCATGTGGCTCTTAACTTGGAAGCTGAGGGGATATGGGCAGACACACGCTCTCAAAATCTCAAGTATAACCACCATTGTTAGGTCTGAAAATCACTGAAGGAAGACCCCAGACTAAAGTAGTATGTAAAAGCAAAGAGCATTTATTCTGCAGAGAGAACCAGCCTGCTGGAGTCAATCACTCATACAAAATAGCAAGGACCACGAGGGGAGCTCGAAGGCCCCTTTTAAAGCCAGAAAGGGGAATTCCTCCTGTGGCTATGTGATCTCAATTAGGATTGGCTGGTGCCCATGGAGGCTACACGACTTTGATTGGGACTGGCTGGCTCCTTGATATTAAGTCCTTTCACTGTGAGGTTAAAATGGTTGACTATTGTTCAAGCCATCAGAGAGGGAGAATGGAAAAAAATCCAATCAATCCATATAACAAAAATGAATGCAGGGATAAAAGAAGTAGTAAGTCATCGGAAAGAAAAAAAAATGAGAAGACTTGATGATGAAGAAGGGAAAAGCAAAATGTGTAGTGTGAAATGTCAGCCACTGTGAAAAATCATAGGCTTGAAGGATAGTGGATCACATGAGGAAATGTTCACAATACAACATAATACATGTCTGTATATGGGACTTAACCTTTGGCTATATTTAAACTACATGCTCATAGCACAGGAACACACTCAGAATAGATATTATTTTAATATGGGGGAATTTCAGGCTACTTATTTTTAACTTTTAAAAATTAATTCTGTGTGTGTGAGTGTATGCACACCTGGGCATGAGTACACATGCCTCTGGACACACAGAGGCCAGGAGAAACCGTCAGATTCCTTAGAGCTGACCTGTCAGGTGTTTGCAGGATGCCTGGCTCGTTTCTCAGGTTCTGAGATCTAAACTCAAGGCCTCATGACTCCGCAGGAAGACTCTAAATGTCTAAGCCATCTGTCCACCCTCTCATGTTATTTTATTCCATGTTCTTTTTATTATGTTTTATACAAATAACATATAACATTACCACTACTTTCAAAAATCAGTTAACATTATAAAAAGCTTTTAAAAATATTTTTATTTTAATTTTTATTAATTATACTTTATTCACTTTGTATCCCCCCTGTAGCTCCTCCCCTTCCAATCCCACCCTCCTTTCCCCTTCTCCACTGATAGGGGAGGTCTTCCTCTACTTCCTTCTGATCCTACTTTATCAGGTCTCATCAGGAGAGGCTTTTTCTGTGGCCTGGTAAGGCTGTTCCCCCCCCCCAGGGGGAGGTGATCAAAGAGCAGGCCAATCAGTTCATGTCAGAGACAGTCCCTGTTCCTATTACTGGGGAATCCAGTTGGACACTGACCTGCCATGCTACATCTGTGCAGGGGTTCTAGGTTATCTCCATGAATGGCCCTTGGTTGGAGTATCAGTCTCAGAAAAGAACCCTGTGCCCATATTTTTTGGTTCTGTTGCTTTCCTTGTGGAGCTCTTGTCCTCTCCAGGTCTTACTATTTCCTACTTCTTTCATAAGATTCCCTGCACTCTGCCCAGAGGTTGGCCATAAGTCTCAGCATCTGCTTTGATACCCTGAAGGGTAGAGCCTTTCAGAGGCCCTCTGTGGCAGGCTCCTGTCCTGTTCCCTGTTTTCTCCTTCTTCTGAGGATCATCCTCTTTGCCTTTCTGAGTGAGGATTTTGCATTTTAGCCAGAGTCCTCCTTCTTGAATAGTTTCTTTAGGTGTACAGATTTTAGCAGGTTTATCCTATATTATATGTCTAATATCCACTTACGAGTGAGTATATACTGTGTGTGTCTTTCTGCTTCTGGGATACCTCACTCAAGACGATCTTTTCCAGTTCCCACCATTTACCTGCAAATTTCATGCAAAATTTTTTAAGCTATGAAGAAATCAAGCCTTTCTATTTGGATAGAAAAAGAAGAGACAAAGAGAATTTGGGAGATACTAGCTTCTGTACTTAGGTTGACACCGCCAGTGAACACTACCGGATTACAACTTAGACCTTTCTTTCTCCTGGTGCTTCCAGCAAATTTTCAAGGCTTCAGAATCTCAGAAGTTATGAAGAATAAGCCTTTAATGTGTGCTTTGTGGGACATGCTTTACTCACTAGCAACCTAGAAACATGTCCATTACCAGTCCTGCTTTCATGTGAGGAAAAGGAGGCCAGAGACATACTTGAAGCCTCACAGCTGGAAAGGATTTGATCCCAGGTATCCTGGGCTCAGCCCATTTATGTCCTCTGGAAGTGAGGGAAGTATGCCTGGACCCAATCACTATGAGTTTCCAATCTGTTCATTCGTAATTGTCACTTAGGGGGAAATGCCACCTTGAAGGTTCCTTGCTACCTATTTTGGCTAGATCATAAATACAAATACCCTAAGAGCTGGGACTATAGCTCAAGCATAGAGCTCGTGCCTCATGGAGAAGGCTAGAGGCTGAATCTCTACTACTACCAAAATAAACAAAACACAAATACCCCATAATCTCTGCAAAGGCCATGTGAGCCGCACAGCATGTGTGCTTCCCATACAGCCTCGCTGTGCCTTCTGGTCTAGTTTCAATGGCTAAAACTGAACTTAAAGTTACGGCAGTTCCCTAAATCCCCACTTCTTTCCCTTGTACCTAAGCAGAGAAGAGGCCCAGCAACTTTCCCTGTATATGTCGCGGTCCTGAATACTCCTCCCAGCAGGCACAGCACCAGAAAGACAAGAAAAAAGAAAAGAAAAGAAAAGAAAAAAAGAAAAGAAAAGAAAAAGAAATCTGTGCTGGCTGTCAGCAAAATGAACAAAGTCCTTGTATATGCCTAAAAGGCAAGGGAGAGGTGGGGAGCTTACCTCTGGATTCAATGTTACTAGGACACGTTTTGCTGTAATAATACCAATTAACATTTCTCCCCCACTTAATAGTTTCTAGTCCAGGATAAAAATAGCAATGCACGTGGCGATGAGATGCAAACTATAACAATGGGAATACATTCTGGAAGCGTCTGCTCTGCCTTACCCAGAGAGGGCTGCAAGGGGAGCAAGGACATGGGAGATTTAGGAGAGGACAGAGAACTGTCTAGAAATAAAAGGCCTCTCATCATCATGTTCCTCTTCTGATCACACGCCAATACAATATACCTGCTACATGGTGAAATGACATCGGACCTGGGATAAGGGTTTGATCATGAACACCCACAAGAGGGATCATCATGTGGCCATGATTCAGTCAGGTGCCATCTCTCAGATGGATTCCCTATCTACAAAGTAAACAGGACCGATGGTCCCTAGTCACACAGCAGGGCTTGGCCAGCTATAGTCTTGCCATTCAAATGTGTGAGCAGGTCCCTGGAGATCTGGTGACAACATGACTTTTTTTCTCAATGACCCAAAGGACAGTGGCTATGAGTGAGACCTCATTTTTCAAAGGATGCATGGAATTTCAGTAGTATAGGCTTTCCAAGGTGAAGGTCAGCAGACATTGTTCCTGGTCTTGGCCAGAATACATGGTTGGCAATTATATCTCTTACATGTAGGTCTTCAGGGAGTTTCTCAGATAGAAATGCCTCTGGTTAAGTCAAAGGTCATCAGAAGATGTTTTGTCTAACAGTTTGAGATTCATCTAGGAGAAAGAATGGATGTCTTGACTCTGGTTGAAGTCACCAAAAGCTGAGTCAGCCCCCCAGCAACCCCAGTGCCATTTCCCATGGGGATATAATGTGAAGCTTTGGAGAAATCCTTCTTCTCATTATTCTCACCTGCATGTGATCCCCCATTTCTAGGCCTTACCAAAAAACACAAAATTCAATAATGGCTTAATATATTTACAGCCTTGCTTGGGTCAAGTATCCTGACATCTGGATTGCTTACCTACAGCCTGAGACTCCTGGCCCCTAATTATTATGATGTGCCACCTAAATGCACATCATGACTGAATCCAGGCTACCTACAAGGCAGATAGGTATGTGAAGGTAAGGCCTGTGCTGCATGGAGTCCTCTGAGCTCCAGTTGGAGGAGCTCGTGGAAGACAAATAAAAAGCTCTGAAAATATCTTCCATTCTCACCTGCCCCCTAAACTTGAATGACTTTCATTGGTTTATGTCTGGCTTTCAGATAAGATAGTACATGAAGAAAGGGTTCTCGTTATACAAATTTTCATAAGCTTTGTTCTTAAAGCTTGTCAGAATCATGACCAAAGGAAGTCTAGAGATAGAATACTTTGTTTCCTGGCTAGAGAACAGTCATCCCAGGGCCTTCTCAACCACTCAACTTCTTAATAAAAACTGTAGTCCTACAATAATGATATCCAGAGCTTCTCCAGGCATGTGGCCACTGTACTTCAGTACAAGAAATTTTCTAGTTCATAGAATAAGTCTTTCTCTCTATTCCATGCACTGTGGCCCCAAAATCATGGAGACAAGGATGGTCAACTCAAGTCAGATGAATCCAAGCAGTATCTCAGACTTGGGAAGGGACCCAGGCAGCTCTAGTGGGTCAAGAATGCAGCACTCAGGTTCCTGGGGGCTTCTCCAATCCTCTTCTCCAGCTTCTCAGGAAAAGTGTACCTCTTCTGTGTTTTACTAGCAGCTTTGTGTGTGTGTGTGTGTGTGTGTGTGTGTGTGTGTGTGTGTGTGCTGCTTTGGAAAAACACAGATTTGGGGAGAGAAGGCTAGAGAAGCAGGGATGCCATCTTGGAGCCTGAGAGCATGGCTTCAGAGAGGTTAGAGAGAACCTGGGTCACAACAGGTCACCATGCCACCCTCAACCCTGACCATGGGAGGCATCTGGAGGCTAGCACACTGATGACATATTTCAGGCTAGCTTTCCCCTATGGGAGGATGTGAAATAAGGGACCAGCTACAGTCAAGTAGATGGTAATTCCTAAGGAGAGGGAATGTCTGACATGTTTAGAAACTGCATGTCTTGGGCAGACCTTCTGATCAGCTTCAGCCCAGTAGAATGTGACAGGAACAAACCTGTGCTCTGTCCCGTACCTGCATTTGAACCCTGTCTCCATCACTATACCTACGTGGCTTATATTTGCTGCTTAACCTCTCTGGGCCTCAGTAGCCTCAAAGGCCTGTGATAAGAACAAGTGTATCTACTTAGTAGGTTTGTTCTGAACACAAAAAGAGTTAAGATATGCAAGTCACCCCGAGCAATGTGTATAATTAGTAAGACCAAAACACACAGTGATCACAGAGGTCAGATTACCCCTTTTAAGGAGGTCCTTTATGGGTTCTGCTCTGCTAATTATGGATGGGAGGGGTGAGTGAATTTGCTAGGGTAGCAGAGAGGGTACGAATAGCACCCTGAAACAATCTTCTCTGTGACTCTTCCTCTGAGGATAACACATGTCCAGAGATGTAGCTGCCCATTTATAGCTTCCTGAGTTTCCTGGGCTACCAGGGGACTACTATTGGGGAAATCACTTGTCTGAGATGCTTTTTAATTTCTTAGGCAAACACTCACCATCCTTGCCTCTTAGCTGGCCTCGTAATCCTTAGCAGCTCCTTAAACAGCCCTGTCAGGTAAACCACCCATGCATGCTTCACCGGAGGCCAGGGGGGGAGGGGTGATTCAAGCAGCCTGAGAGTTATTGGTGTGTAAGAGCTAGCAAGCTCCTGGGTCACCAAGGAATCAGCTGTGATAAGAGCCTCTGCCCCACTCAAACCTCAGCTCTGTGTGGAAGGCTGGTCTTGGGTAAAGCACGGCGGGAAGGGAAGTAACCTATAATGTGCAGGCCATGGGAGTTGCATTCCTTTCAAAAACTGAGTTAGATATTCTCTCTTTTTCTTAATATAATTTTTATGTATTACAATTTATTCACTTTGTATCCCAGCTGTGGTCCCCACCCTCCTCATCTTCCAATCTCGCCCTCCCTCCCTCCCTTCCCATCTCCTCCCATGTCCCTTCCCCAGTCCACTGATAGGGGAGGACCTCCTCCCCTCCCATCTGACCCTATCCTATCAGGTCTCATCAGGACTGTCTTTCACAGTTTTCCTCTGTAGCCTGGAAAGGCTGCCCCAGCCCCCCACCCCCAGGGGTAGGTGATCAAAGAGCCAGCCACTGAGTTCATGTCAGAGACTCTCTTATAAGCAAAAGCCACACAGAATCTCAGGTTCTTCCCCAGGCCAAGACGAGAGTCACCTGCTATCTCCTGCAAGGAGTATGAGAACAATTGTGGTCTTAGAATGTCCCTGTTTCAGGTAAAGTGGCTCCTGGATCTGTGGCTCCCAAACCTAGATCAGCTACATTCACCAAGACTCCCTCAAAGGTAAGAGTCCAAAACATGTGTCCTACACTTCAAGACAGTGTTTCCCACCAACACAGAAAGCAAGAAAGGTAATTTCCCATGGTCTGAAAAGATTCTGAACTCAGGGACACAGAATCTAAGCCTAGTTCTAGGAGGACTTAAGAGAATGTCCACATAGGTAGCATGAGAGGGTTGTTTGGGGCTCTCTAATACTTTCAAATGTCTTTGTTACTCAGAACAGTGGTGTCCACGTAATGGCATACACTTTTTGGGGGTCATTAGAAGTATATCTCTTGGTCATAGGATCCTCAAATCACTTTGTAATGTTCAGGTGCTCCAAATCTCCCAGCCCCCAGGAAACACCAGTGCCTATTAACACATTACAGATGACCGTGCTCATCTCTCACATGCTCATGCATGCATGGCTCCTACTGACTTTTTAGCTGGTTCCCTAGGTACGTTCTCTGACCAATCTCTCCATCACTGAGTCGGAAGAAACTCTTCTGCTCCTTAACTATGGGAAAAGTGGCAGAAACCTTGATCACCTCGTTTCAACTGGGCCTAAGATGGCCCTGAAGTAATTATGTCAGAGCTAGAAAAAGATGCACATTCCATCTGCTGAGGCTTTAAACGGTGTGTGCACACACGCTGCGTAGTGCCAGAAACTCAAAATACAGCTCGTGTCTGAAGACATCACTAATGCCCATACACATGTAGCTTATACGCTGTGCAGCCCACTTTCCCTGGTATTGCTAAAACCATGCACTCCCAATCCCAGTAAATTCTGAAAGAAAAAAAAAAAAACTTCGAAGATCTCACAACCATAAGATCTCAGGTCAAAAGGGGAAATCACAGGGTGATGTGAAAAAAAAAAATTGGTAGAGGTGTCTGGAAGTGCCAACAATGCTTGTAAGGTCTCTTTCAGAACTGGGCCACTGGTGACTTCTGTACTTCTACTATAGAAGTGACAGAAGCAGAGGGAGATGAGAGGGGAGGCTGAGAATAAATGGCTAAAAATGGCAGGCAGGTCTCCTCAAGCTTTTCTAGGAACAAACCCCCTACACATGAACATACATCCCTACACTCTATTTATGCACACGCTGTTACACATTTGAGCAGAAAAGAAATTACATAACATGTCAGCTGTTCATTTCCATAAGCCTGACCGAAATGGAGTACACTCAACCTTGTGAGTACAGAAGCCCATGGCTACAGTCCAGGACCTTCAACCAGCACCAAGAGAAAAGCCTTCTCCCTGGAGCTCAGAAGGTCCCAAGAGGCCCAGAGCATCCCCTTGGAGACCTACCTGAGGTACTGGTACCATGACTTCCTTGTATGTTCCAAATTTGAACTACAAAGACATGGGTATTTAATGTAAAGTCACATTAAGTGCTGAGCCCCAGCTCCTCCCCTCCCCTCCCACCATGTCCAAAAAGGACATGGGTCTTGAAGTGCACAAACAAGTGCGTGACTACCCTGGATATAAAGTTTCTTCCTCAGGAGAACTGGAGCACGCCCACTCAGCTTGTGGGGCTGCTGCAAAGTCTCCAGGCTGTGCTGTATACAGTGTTGGTGGCACGGGACGCAGCAGACTGCAGCTGCTTTTTACTTTTGCTTTATATCTCCTCTCTTCCCTTTCCAAGCCATGAGTGATTAAAAGCGGTTTCTGCTGTGATAGCAGACTCGGCATCAGTCGTGAGTTTACCTGGTGGCCCAGTGTTAGTCCTCATTCCAGGGACTAAAGTCTGCATCTCCCACTTCTCAGGGACGCTTGCCCATCCCCAAACAGGGCTTAGCAACAGGATCAGAAAAGCCGGGCATATTACATACTGTCCATAAGAATGTGGTCCACACTCTCTCTTCCAATACACCTAATAGGATCCTGTTGCATGAGTCCTTCCATCTGCTCTGTCTACCTCACATCACAAGAACTGAAGGTTTGGTGATCTAATAAGCCATGTCTTGCTTAGTGGTAAATGATACTACAAGATGGCAGTGGCACTAGTAAGTGAGAGGAAGAAAATGAAAAAAAAGTCAGCCAACATCATGGCCATCACGGTTTCCCTTGACAGTAAATAACCAGGGTCAGTGGAGACTCCCTTTGAGGGTGGGGATGCCATGTACAGCTGTCATCCCCAGTCTTGCATACTGATACTCTCTACCCCAGATCTCCACATGGAACTTCAGAAGCTGCTCCTCAGGCAGAGCACCCCAAGCCTTGCTGTCTTATAGAATCCAGACCCTGGTAAAAATCCTAGAAACTTTCATTCTGAAATCTCTCCTGACCCCAAGAGAAGACCTTCAGTCCTACACGCAGTGAAACCTGACATCAAGCCAATGAAACTGAGAGGCTGACAGAGGGTTCCTTTCACTCAGTCCGCAAGGTAGAGAGACTCGAGCCAAGGCTTTGAGACTTGGGGCAGCCCTCTCCCACCTAGCTTGGATCAGAGAACCTCAAGTGTTCTACTTGGGAACCACAGAAAGGTTGGCAGGACCCTCAGTCTTTTTAACTTGCCCCGGTGTCTATCTGGTCCCCTCATATAACCCCTGAGATGTCAAACATCATACACTCCTGGCAACTCTTCAGGGGTTTTATGGGCCCCTTTGCTTGTGGAGGGAAGAATCATGACTCCCCCAAGGATGTCCATACCCTAATCTGCATAGGCTGTATGTCACCTAGCATGGCAAAGGGGACTTGGAAGATGATAAGGTTAAGGACCTTAAGGTGGGGAGAGTACCCTAAATGATAGGCATGCTTAGATCAGGCCAGGACTTAAAAAGTGAAGACCTTTTCCTGGCTGTGGTCACAGGGAGCCAAAACAATGGAAGAAAGTGGGAGAGACACAATACTGCAATGGAGTAAGAAGGCTCTGGCCAAGGAATGTGAAGGCCTCTAACAGCTGGCACAGGCGAGGAAACAGATTGCCCTCAGGCACCTCTGGATAGAAATGAAGCCATGTGAGCACCTTCGTTTTAGCCCAATGACACCTGTGTGGCATTCTGACCTCTGACCTCTGACCTCTGAGCAGTAAGGCAGTAGCGTTTGTTTTAACTCAGCAAGTGCCTGAAATGTATCAATAGCAGTAGGAAATTAACACACTGTTGGGCCATGGTGAGGCCCTTGTCCATGGACTTCCCTGAAAGTGCTACTGACTGGGTTTTCACAGCAGAAAAACTCTTCTGACTTTCCTGGAACACCTAAGGATGACACAGGAGTCAGCTCTCCATCAGCACCTCCCAAAAAGAGGAGTGCCATCTTCCCTCTAGTTCATGGGGCTCTGGTTGGTTTAAGAACCCACCAGCTCTTGTGGTCAAATCCTTGCACCCTTTAAGACCTAAATTACTTGTGAAAACAATAGTCGATAAGAGCTTGGGGTGGGGCAAGGAGGAGCAGAATGCTCATCTTTTGGTCCCAACTTCACCCACCATTCCTATATTAGCCAACAAATGACTGCATACAGACAACAGAGCAGGAGGAGTGCATCTTGGCTCTCTTTGGCCAGCACTCACTACCCTGTTGTTTGCATGCATGTTTATCTTTCAGATTCTTAAATATACTGTGCCATCTTAAACTAACAAACCTGCAGCATCTCAAACACTGTCAGATCAAACAAGCACCAAAACCACTTTCATAGGCATGAGTCTCTTAGCACCTGCTAAGAAAAAAACTCAGGTAGCTTTAACTCTTTATCTCCCTGAAGCCTAAGAAGTCTGGAGCCAACCTGGCATATTTTCTCCTCATCAGATTCACTTCCCTTCCCTTATACTTTCTTCTAACAATTTTTTTCATATTTTCATTTCTTTTTCTTGAAATACAGAAAGGTCTTTGTAAGCACAGATCCATATCTTGCTCAGAAATATTTTTCTCCCTGACACTTGCTTGTTTGTTTCAATGTTTATCCTGGTCAGTTGTTTCAAACATAAATTACCAATCTCTAATGGGTCCCTAACACCTGCCCTTTCTGCCTACACCATGGCTTTTTTCAATTTCTTCTGTAGCTTCTCACCTGAGCTTCAGGCTGACCCTTTAAGTTGCCAAGATGTGCTGTAGACAGAAAAGCAAATGTTTGATACAGAGAACCCTTTGGGAATACGAGGATGAGGAGAATTGTCTAAGGAAGAAAGAAATCTCCTCTCACCAGACAACAATGAACACAGCAAAAGCTAGGGCAGCTCATTCTGAGACTTTCCCATCCCCCTCCCCTAGCTGACTACCTCCCAAGCCAGCCAGGGGCCCTGGAACCCAGTTCCGGGCTGTCAGCAGAGATAAATTTAGCACCAATGATCTCATCTTGCAGAACAGCCTCGGGGCCTCAGAGTGCTCAGGGAAACATCACTTGGACAAGCTGAGAAGTGACAGACATTACTGGCCCCTACAACATAGGTGGCAGGCAAAAGCTTCCCTAAAGAGGAACACTAAGTAAACCCATAAGGAGCAGTGGCCAGCAGGTGGCAGGCTGGGGGACCTGAGACATGGATGCCCCTGCTCTTCCCAGGGTATCCCAGACCTGGGCACATAGAGCTGAAGACTCACAGCAAGTCCACAGCTATCAGCACTAAGATCTAAATGAACAGCAAGCAATGCCAAGCATTCCCAGTGCTGAGTTATGGCTAATGGCCCAGCACATCCCTCCCTACCCCATCAGGACATTATGTGGTGAAGTATTTATAGATACAACAGTGGGCAGAAGACAGAAGTGGCTGGAGCCCATTGCCTCTGTCTCCTGCCAACAATACCAAAGCCCATCAAAGGGGGCAATTGCTTTTGTCCTTTGCTGGAAAGAATGGAAATTTGTCACAAGTGCGAACTACAGTCCTTCCACTTACACTAGACTCTGTGCCAGGGACTTTCTGTGACTCTGCACTGGGTTTTCTGGCTTGTCCTGCTGGCTGCTATCAGTTCCCTCAAGGTGTCTTCGTGTGTTTCATGGTTAGACTTTTGCCCTGATGATCCTGGAGTAAACCATTCACAAGGGTTCCAGCCATGGGGGCATTCTAGGAAAGTTCCTCAACTGGGGTGAGGTTTTTTGGCTCTTACCTCTGTAACCAAGGTATAAACCTTTCTAATGGAGGATGCACTGAAAGCAACTCAGAAGAATGGACTTGACTCTTGCGAAAAAGAAGGAAACAGACTTCTAAATGTGAAAATAAACAGTTATATACAGAAGGTAGGTCCCACCCAGAAGTGCAATCCATATTATGCTATTAAAGGTGATGGGCAGTGATGGGAAATAAATGTTGTCACAAAAGAAAGGCCAAGCTTACATCTAAACACACCAGGGCCATCCCCATGTCAGTTTCAGTCACATTAGAGGAAATCAATTCCCAAGAACAAAGGCCTTCAGTCTGATCAATTCCATCCGGGGAAATACCCAGGGCACATAATTGAGGGGCTGTCAGAAAAATCAAAACATACTGAGAGTTTGGGGTGCCCACCACACTCTAATCCCTTCTGCCAGGGGCAGTGTAAGTGATGCTGTTATAAAGGAAAGTGCTGCAGACATGAGGACAGGGAGGATGTGGCCTTTTCAGGCTGCAACTAAAAGTGGCAAGACACGGGGCCAAGGTGAATACTAGAGCAGGCATTTTAGCCCATCACTTCAGGCACTGGGGTAAAGAATAAAGGAAGGGGTCAGAACCACAGTACTGTCCCAAGGTCACACCACCTGGGATCTTGGGGCTTTGGGGGAAGAAATAAAATTAGTTTGAGTGGTGCTACATTTATCCTTGAACACCAAAATGAGATAATTTTTATGCTCCCTTAATTAAAAGTTAGCTCATAAATCTAGGGCCTTGTTTCCAGGCCACAGGAAGTGGAAGTGTCTCCATAGCACATGCTTTGCCTGTCTCCTTCTCCCACTGGCTCCAGGAGCAATGCCTCCCTGCCACAGACACCCAGGGCTGCTGAGTCACATTATCTCTTCTTCCCTAGGATACACACATGCCCTGCCCAGCCCCACAAGGGCTGGTTAAGGCATCTATTTGGGGCATCTGATTGTCCCCTGGAGATGCTGACCTCTATGGATTTCCTACACTCCGCTGTCCTAAGCACACATGGTTGTTTAATACACAGAGGTGGAAGTTGTTCCCCAGAACTATATCAAACAAAGAGAGTCATAGAGATTGTCACTGTCCTCTTTCTTCTCTCCTGCTGTATCAGTAGAACAAAACAAAACAACAAAACACTCTATAGGGCTGGGAGAAGGTAAGAGTACATGTGTGTGTAAGCATGAAGACTGAGTTTGGATTCCCAGCACCATCAGAAAGCTAGACATCATGGCTATGAACATCTGTAGCTCCAATATGATCTTTGGGCTCATATGCCTGTTATCCTAGCCAAGAAATCCAGTGAGTATCAAGCTCAGTAAAAGACCCCTGAAAAGAGCAAGACACCTGACACCCTCCACAGGCCTTGGCAGACACATGCAAACACAGAAATCTTCTCCTACTACATACACATGTAGCTACTGATGTGCACACACACCTAAACAAATAACGTCCTGCAGCTTTATCATTCAAGAGGCAAAGGTTGTAACGTGTGTGATCAATTTGTCTCAAACCAGAATTGTAGCCACAAAGTTGAGATTTCCCAGCTGTCACACAATTTCCACAACACCCAGGTCTGACTGTAAACAGTTCAGAGGCATGGCCAGCTGCAGATACAGACCCCAGCAGATGTTCAGACCTGAAGAGAGCTAAGGCAGCAAGAGGATGGCACTCAGTGACGCCCTGGGCTCTTCTTTATCTTCCTTGGGCTTCTGAGAACAATTGTCATGAGCACAGGAGCACCTAATACTGCTCTCCTATTTAAGCTTTTTTTTTTTTCTTTTCTTTTTTTTTTTTTAAAGAGGGCTTCATGTGGCCCAGATGGGACTGGATTCTAGCTCCTTCTGCCTCCATCTCCCAAGAGCTGGGATAACATGCATGTGCCCCAACACCAAGTTTATGCAGTGCTGAGGAATCAGACGGAAAGCTTCCCTCATGCTTCAGCCCTAGCCTTTGTTTTCCTATGTTTAAATTGTTCTTGTGTGGTGTGTAAGTGTATACACATGCCCTTGAACTTCTAGGGGGGATGAGAACAAAGAAAGGGAAACCCCTAAAGAAAGTGAGCAACAGAGAGAGAGAAATGGATTCCATTCCAGTTTCCTGTCCAGAATCTGCCCCTGAGCCAGAATTGTCTGTCACCGTGTCCCCGCTCCACCCCCGCCCACCCAACTACTTCCGTCCACCTCTGCCTCTACACGGAGAAAGAGTTCATTCAAAAGCAAAGTCTCCTCTCCCCAGCCCCAGACCCAAGTCCCTCAGAAAACAATCAAATTTAAAGCAGAGAGATTAAATTATCACTAAGCTAATTATGGGAATCACACTTAGACTGGCTGCCGGGAAGCGAGGTCAGCAAGCAAAAGGCACAAAAATTAAAGGCAGATGCAGGAAGCACTTGCAAAAACCAAGTGGGAGATATATTGCCCCCTCCCCCAACCCAGAGGAAGAAGAAACCCTGGATGTCAGAGGTGCTGTCCATCTGGGCTATCGTCAGAGCATTTGGCAGCTAAATAGCTGTACTCTGTCATCATCTCTGGGCCAAAGTGGGCTGGAGTCAGAGGTAAACTGATTAGATGGTAGGCTTCTAATTTCTCAGAGACTGTCGAAGGAAAGCAGTGGTTGCATCCAAGGGGGGGGGGGTAGAGCCCACGGGGCATTAGCCCCGGGCTTAAATTGCAGAGGGACGTCTATGTATTGTCCAGAGCATCTGTGGTCACATGACTATGCTGGGTGACGGTAGGTCTGTGAGAGTCAAGTCCGTGTGCATATTTAATGAGGATGAATTCTCAAGGAGGGTCAGGGATATGCCATGATGCTTAAGTAAGCATGTGCAAGCATGTGCGTGTTGACCTGAAAATATGAAGAGCTTGGAAAGAATCAGAGGAAGCCTTTTATCAAAACTGTAGGTGAACCGCTCCTTGAGAGCTTGTGGTCACTGCAGAGGCCCTTGCAGTGCTGCTATTGGCTCAGTGGTGAGCATGTGTAGCTTGTGTCCCAGGGGATGCTGTTCTGGCACTTCCTGGGGCATCATCAATGCCGTGCAAATTAAACACACTTTGGCCAAATAAATTGGCAGTCCAAGATAATAACTTAAAAGCTAAAAATACACTTTTCTTAATCTGCCGTCTGGCTTCCTCCACTCAAGGTTCCAGTTCAAGAAAACTTATGTTCTAGATCCTGATGGACAGCTAGTTTGGAGGTCCTGTCCTGAGGAAGGCAGCACATGGAGGGCCACGTTCCACTAGCATTGAGTGAATTTCTAGAAATCATGGTCAGCAGGGGCAGTTCAGAAGGAAAGTGAGCAAATCTTTGCAAGTAACATTGCTTAGGAAAAATTAATTTGGGATGTTCTATTTAATTGGAGGTAAAAGAAATGATTCAATAAATTTGGATAATTTAGTTATCCAAAAGACATCTGCGAGGGAATGAAGAAATGGCTCAGTGGGTAAAAGGCTTGCCTTGCAAGCGTAAGATATCTGCGGGGCACAATCTAATCATTGCATTTTAGTAAGAACATGCTCTTAATCTCAAGAAAAAACTAAATTTGAGGAGATGCACACACCCAGAGCCTGACTAATGGAAGAAAATGAACAATTTTGGTACAGTTTCAGGAGACAAAAAAAGTAAATTACAAACAAGTTGTGCGAAATCAGTTTAATAAAAATATCTGCAACATGGTGTCTGAAGTTCATGCCATACAATGGCCATATCCTCCCCTTTGACTTTTTTTTCTCTAGGTTTAACCATGAATTCTTTAACTCCAGGAGCACCTGGTACATCATGAATCAATGAGATGGCCGCAGCCTAAAGGCTAGTGTATGTGAGAGTAAGCAAACTGTACTGACAAAACATTGTCTACTATAGGCCACATACACAGCAAGCCCTTCCCCGTGGTGGGGTTAGCCTCTCCTCTTCACTCTGGCTTGGTCAGTGAACCAGGCGAGCAGCTGAGCCACATGAAGCTCCACTGTCTTACTTCTCTCTTTGTCATGTGATTGGCATATCTCACACAGCGCCACGATTTCTGTCTACAACAATGTGAAACAAAACTTCCACCAACCCTAAGCGCATATGAACATGAGTTGGGAATAACCTTTGTTGATGCAAGTCACTTAACTTAGCCCAAGCTAGCTGATAATGCCCTTACAAACCTGCAGAAACAGGCACTGAAAACAATAACCACTTCCACTCCAAATATATTTTCCCAACCTGCCTGGATTCCTATCTCCCTAGGCAATCTGGTGGCTCTGTGCTCTTACGTAGGAAAAGTGGTTATATGTAACAAGAAAGTAATATCAGCTTTATCAGTGCACTGTGTTTTCCATTTGAAGAAAGTAAGCACACCCTTTTTAATTGATTTTATTTTGCTGGATAACATTTTTTTTTAGAAAAAAAATTTCATCTACAAATATTAAAACTTATTTCCTGTAATTTCTGGGTAATCAAGATGTGACTAAATAAAAATTCAAACTGATAACATGGCCTCTCACAGGGCTATTAATTCTAGAAATGGAGTGTTTATTTTATTTTTTATTGTTTATTATTATTAGTTACATTTTATTAACTCTGTATCCCAGCTGTATCCCGCTCCCTTATTCCCTCCCAATCTCACCCTCCCTCCCTCAGCTTCTCCCTGCCCCTTTCCAAGTCCATGGATTGGGAAGGACCTCCTCCCCTTTCGTCTGGCCCTGTTTTATCAGGTATCTTCAGGGCTGGCTGCAAAGTCCTCCTCTGTGGCCTAGCAGGACTGCTCCTCCCTTGGGGGGTGGGAAGGTCAAAGAGCCTGCCATTGAGTCCCGGTCAGAGATAGTCCCTGTTCCCCTTACTATGGGAAACCAATTTGAGCTACCATGAGCTTCATCCGAGCAAAGGTTCTAGGTTATATCCATACATGGTCCTTGAAGGAGAAAGACAAACATGGTATATACTCGCTTATATAGACCTACAAGATATGATAAACATAATGAAGTCTATACAACTAAAGAAGATAAACAAGAAAGCAGACATGAGGTAAGATGATCAATCCTCACTTAGAAAGACAAATGAGATGTGTACTGGACGTATGACAGGAGTTTACCGCAGAAGGCATCTGAAAGACCCTACCAAGTAGCATTTCAAAACAGATACTAAGACTCATAACCAAACCATCAGCAGAAGGGGAGTTAGTATGACGGGGAAAGGATAGAAGCCCTACAAGGATCAAATATATCTGGGCACAGGGTTTTTTTCTGAAACTGTTTCTCCAACCAAGGAGTGTTTATTTTAAAAAAGTGTTCACTGGCTTCCATCAATGTATCTAAGCTTTTCCACACAAAAGCTCATAAATTTCAGAAGGTGAAGAAGCCCAGAACCCAGATGAAACAGGTAAGCAATGTCATTACAGACTGTGTCCCTTCCACTGTAGCCCTGTCTACACCAGGTGGGATCCACTGTCCCAAAAGTCACATTGGCTCCACCCAGCTGTGCACTGAGGGCCATTTCTATGCAAATCAGGTCCACACAGTGTTTATCCCATCTTACTCAATTAAGCCTCACTGGATCTAAGAAAGACTCATCTTCTAAGTGAGGCTTATAAATATCTTTTCCTCTCTCAAATCAGGCATGACTGAAAAAAGGTCCAGAACAAATTTGATCATAAACACTAAATAAGATATTCTGGTCTGTGGAGATAGCTCAGTAATAGAAAGCTTTCCTAGGTCTATGAGTAAGGCTCTAGGTTCAACCTCCAGCATCAAAAAGGACATATGTAAATAGATGCATCCATATATGTTAACCTGACACATTTAAATATGACCATATACAACTTTTTGAAAGCCTCTTTGCCCATCAAGAATAGCACCTATAGCAGGGGAATCTTCTTTTCTCATAAGAAATCATGGGTAAATTCTAAGCTCTGAGGAGAAGATAGAACTGAATTATCACAGGAGAAAATTTTGATAACTTACTGGAAAGACCAAGTAAAGAAGTAATCTCAAAGTTCAGTGGGAAGGGATGGGAGGGAAGTAATGGGAGGAGTTACAGGAGGGGAGCAAATAATGTCAAAATACATAGAATAAAACTCTCAAAGAATTAATAAGAACACTTCTTTAAAAAGACTAAGTTAAAGTTAAGTTATTGTCTAACAGATCTTTAGAAATGGACCAGAGACATCTAAGCACCATCACTTTGAAAACATACACACACACATACATACACACACACACATACTCACATACTCATCCAAAAATCACACATACATAAAACACAATACATATACAAAACACACACAAATACACACTGATACATAAAACACACTCATACAAAAAATACACCCATACACACACACAAAGCACACACTTATACATACACAGACAAAACACATATTGATACACAAAACACACATAACATGCACACACAAGACACACAAATACAAAAAAAACACACATATACACACAAAACACACACAGCCACGATACAGATAAGATGCCACCAACATTCTGGGTGTCATACTGCCAGGAGCTCAAAAACTTAACGTTGAGTGTCCCATAAGAAAGACCAGAAGCATGAAGCATCAGGATTGGGCTTAAGCTTTACACACAAACTGAGAACAAGAGGCAAGGTGGCTTCAGCACCATCTTTCTCCTCATACCCAGCATTCCATGACACAGTCAAATGTGAGTCCCTCTGCTCAAGACACTCCCATCAATCTTGGTGGGGAGGGACACTTTGGGTAGATAAGCAGAAATCTATCACTTTCCCTTGCAAGCTTTTTGCCTACAAAACCTCTGAACCTTCTCTGGAAGGGTGGGAGTCTTCTGAAAGGACACTCAAGAGAGACCCCAGAAAAAAAACTGGGATATGGAAAGACATTAGGGTTGCCATGTTTTGGTAGCCTGAGAGTAGTGCCAAGGAAGTGGGTAAATCTTGTGACCACACCTACCACTCTGACAGACCTGATCTTTGGCTGGCTTATCCTAAGGGCATCAAATGTACTCAGCAGTCCAACCACACAGACCTGGACCTCAGCCCAGGAAGAGATTCCACTGTAAGCAGTGGAGGTCATGCCTCCCAGAAAGGACAATGAAAATGGGTTGGGGAAAATTGTGTTGCTCTTTCAGATCATCTTCAATCTTAAAAAATGTACAGTTGACTTTTAAAAACATTTATATAAATAACTATGTAGGTCATTGTATGCCATTTAGTTATAGGATACTTGTCTAACAGTTACAAAACCCTGGCTTCAGTCCTCAGTCCTGCATAAATCAGCCATGATAATGCATGTCTGTAATCCCAGCACTTCGGAAACAGAAGCAGATGGATCAGAAGTTCAAGGCTATCCTCAGATACATAGTATGTTTGACTCAGACTGGGCTATATGAAACCTTGTCTCAAACTAATAAATAAATAAGTTAATTAATGAATGATAGATGGGTGGATAGATAGATAGATGATAGATCATTTCAAGGGGATTATGTAAATGAATTTCTTAAATGCAGCCTCTTTTATTCCCATAACCTCACACTCTCCCCTCCAGGCACACAGTCTGTGAAGACCTTGCACATCTACTATTGCCTCAGACCTTCTTAGTTCCACATCAGTCCCAATAGATGGGTGAAGATCTTCCATGCATTAAAGGTACAATGCTACAGAATGGCAGGGCAAAGAGGATAAAAGTGAGGAAAGCCTGAAAGATATGGAGAAAATAGTAAGAAGCTGAGGATCAGGCGAAGCCTTTAGAAAGAGCGAGAAGGCTGGTTGCCTAAATGTGAAGAGATGCGCACAATGACTGGCAGTCACAAAGAGCAAGGAGCACCCATCAGACCTTTGACCCTTGCATAGTGGCCATGACTAAATAGAACCATCCATCTTCCAAAGGCGGAGAGACAGGGGCCCTGAGTGACCTGCCACAGGCAAAAGAAGCAAGAGCCACACATAGCAGGTCCCATAGAATGCTAAGTGGGAGTTTTACTAAGAAAGCAAAGACCAAGAAAGGGTTGAATGCATCCCTGGCCAGAGGTCAGTGCTAAGAGAAAAAGCAGAGCTTGCTGCTTCCTTAAAATTGTGCCTCTCCCTCAGCTTCCCCAGCCTTTTCCCTGGCCTTCTCTAGCTTCCCCCAGCCTTTCCAGAGTCTTCCCAGCCTCTCCCAGCCTCCTCTAGCTTCCCCCAGCCTCCTCTAGCTTCCCCCAGCCCCCCCCCCAAGCCTTTCACCAGCCTCCCCTAGCTTTCCCCAGCCTACCCCAGCCTACCCCAGCCTACCCCAGCCTACCCCAGCCTACCCCAGCCTACCCTCCCCCAGCCTGCTGAGAGTTGAGCTGGAATGCAGTAGCTCCTGAATAGTAAGTCATACTGGAGGGACAGAGGCTATGGGACTTGAGTATAGGAAGCTGTTGTTTCTCAAGGCAGCACCTCCAAGTCAGTACTGACATTTAGCCAAAGGCCCTTACAAACTCAAAGCACGCAGGTCCAGCTGAAACACACTAAAGCACCAAACAGGACATTTTTCTTCACTGGGTCTGGCTTTTTGTGCAGGGCTTCAGGCCAGGGACAGTAGATGAACTGAAGTTTGCTGTTTCTAACATCAATAATGATGGGAATGGGCGGCTTCAGGAAGATTTATCTGCCATATTTTACAGGTTAGAATAAAGAGGCAATCACTTAGAGACAGGAAAATCAGTTACAACTGTCCACACCACAGCAGGGCAGAGAGAAGGTGCAAGGCTCTGGTAACCGGGCTATATGGACTGGGAACACAAGCCAGGAAGGCTACCTCCCTCAGGGTCCTGGAGTGAGACTCATCCCACAGCCAAGAACTCAGCCAGAGGCAGAGCCCAGGGTCTTTCCATATAGAAGACACAAGGGGCAAACTTTAGGTTTAACCATATGACCACAGGAAGGTCAGTCAGTCCTACCATGTGAGCAAGAGGGAGGCTATACTATGTACCCAAAAAGGAAATGCTGAGGATCATAATATAAACGTGTGGAAAACGGGTAAAAGGATGGTGCTTGGTTCCTACGAGGCGTCCACTCTGCCTTCTTTCCTGTCAGCCAGAAGCCCTAACCAGGAGGCTGGAATCTCCTTGACTAACAGAGCTGTTGATTCAAAGATTGGCTCTTGGCCATAACCCTCACAAAGTGCCACCCTCTCCCTAGGTGAACTTCCACTGAGCTTGTCCCCAGCCTCAAGTGAGGAAGTGTGGCCCACTTGCTTTGGCCTCTGCCATTCATCCTCTCATGATTTGTATACTATCAAAGTTTCAGGATCCAAAGACAGGGCCAAGCCTGGGCCACCACTGTTCACTAAAAATTAACTTGACTGAAAGTATTGATTCTGGTCCCCTCAGTGGCTGGTACTACAGTGTTAATAAGTGACCTCCACAGTGACCCTTGGGGATCCCCATCATTTCCTGGACCTTAGTGAGTGGTCATGAGCCAGAGGACTTGCCTTAGCTGTGCTGGGGTTCCTGCCCCCTGACCACTGGATGGTAACAGACGTGGCTCTAAGACTCTGGATTTGGGAATAGCTTGTTACGCAGCGATAGGTGAGCAATATGCTGTTGTCACCTGGATTGGGATAGCAAGGTTTAAAATCAATGTGGCAGAAAGTCTTTAAAAGGTCATTGTGGATGTTATTCTACAATAAGCTAAAGCTCCCAGGAAAAGCACCGTGACACCACCAAGAAGCAAGCCTGATGGTCACATTCAAAGATGTATCCCAAGAACAAGGAGATTCTAAGCAGAGCCTCAAAGAAAGCACCAACAGGCGGGCTATGACTCAGTACAGCTGACACTGCCTCATCAAAGTGGCCCAGGAAATCACAACAATTTCTGGTGATGAAGCCTTTTCCTGGTTCCACCCTTGCTGCAACCCTTCTCAGTACTGAACCTCTAGGTTTTTTCAATTGAGAGTCTAAAAAGCCCAGCAGGTTAAGAGGGACAGTGACAGCTGGAGGCCTGCATCTCTTGTCTTCTGCCTCTCCTTCTTCCTCTGCACATCGTGTCTCTCACTTTCTCCCATCTTTGTTGTCTTGGTTACATGGCCAGACTCCTGATACGCTGATAGTTTTCCTCCTAATGATATGTTCTTGTAAAGCATAATATTTTGCTTCAATTGCATGTGTCACTGGATAAATTCCTCCAGTGTGCCTGACATCTGTGTATCAGTTGTCTGAATGTGCGCTATGATTTGGGGTGGTTCAGTGGCACTTTCTTCAATTTCAACGTCTTTTCATTTTGATGTATGGTCAGGATCTTTCCATACAAATAGACACACACACACAGAGAGATATGATTCAAAGAAGTGGCATGTGTATTAACAAATTCTGAATTGGCAAAACTCATTTCTAACACCATCCTTCAATCATGAACCCTAACACTGATCCCCTGGCGAAGAGGAGGACTGGTGCTCCAGAGGCACTGTTTGCTGGGGAGCCCAATGTGTGTTTTTGCAGTAACCCAAAAGATGTAACCACTTGAGATCATCCCCTCAGAGCAAGTAGACGGGCCGATTGCAAAGTCATGAAAATAAGAGAAGGTAAGAATAGAGAAGTATTCTCACGATAAAAGGATGTTTGGAGGCTTTATGTATCAAGCACATAAAATATGTCAGAGAGGACATTCAGCTTGATCACTCTCCTTACTTACTGGGTATAACATGAAGAGAAAGCTTAAAACGTAACAGAAGAGTTCGAGATGAGGTGAGAGGAAAGCCCAGGAGCACACACGCCAACATGGAGCAAAATTACTCTGAAGAGCCAGGCCTGGGGTGCTAAGGGCTCAGAGGCTAGTGACAGGAGAGCTTCCGTCCCTGGTCAGGGGTGGACCCAGAAGACAGCCTCAATTGCAGCACCTTCAGCCTCAGCTCTCATGCAGAAAGCACGAGGGTTTAACACTAGCAAAGACCAGGATAAGACACGCAAAAACAAAACGGTGAAAACAATTACCAGGCTTCCAGGAGGGTCCTTCCCCACTGAGGAAATGGCTCAGCACCAATCCCTTCACACTCATTCTCTTCCTGTTTGTTCCTTACTTACATAAACTCACAATAGCACCTCAGGTTGGAAAAGTACATAGCACAACCAAGCTGAATGGCCGAACTTAAATTAGCACGGTATGAGTTTTGCTTTGCTCCTGGTCAACATGCAGAGCCCCAGCATTGGGCTGCCCTAGATTTCCAGATACTTGCAATCATCTGCCCAGCTCCAGATGGAATGGGTTCATTTTACATTATATTGATTATAATGTGGAGGGACTGTATGTGTGTATGTGTATTTGTGCGTGTGTGTGTGTGTGTGTGTGTGTGTCCACATGCACATGCCATGGAATGCTGCTTGGGAGTTCAGAGGACAGTGTTGTAGAATCAGTTCTGTCCTTGATGTGGGTTCCTGGGGATTGAACTCAGGTTGTCAGGCTTGTGAAGAGACATTTTGCCAAACCCCTGGATTTATTTTTAATTAAAGTAGACTCAATTTTCCAGAGTTGAAAATTTGAAAAGAATTCCCAGATGGAGTTGCAGAGCAGGTCTGGAGCCTCAGATATGATACAGCTGTGTATGGCTCAAGTGCTCATTCTCTCTCTCTCTCTCTCTCTCTCTCTCTCTCTCTCTCTCCACACACACACACACACACACACACACACACACACACACACCATTCACTCCTGAGAAGGTGTGTTCTGAATCACACCTACTGTGGGTCGCCATGACCCACCTCAACTTGGGGCTGATTCACCCTTACAGACCCAGGGAACACAAGCGAATTGGTTTAAAACAGATCCAGGAAATAAAAGTAAGATAATGAAATCAATCTGTGGGACACTGTAATGAAGGCTGGAGTGTGTATTTTACACTCATATTGCTTCCACATGGACACACACACTCATGTCCCACTGTGAGCAGCTGGTCTGGCTTGGAGCACGCCCTATTTAAATATACATCCTGCTGCATGCTCTGACGTTGCTCCTTTCAATTGTCCACTTGATAGGATTAAGAAATGCATAATTCACTAAAGCCACTAAATTCACAAAATGGTGTTAGTGAAATGCACCTTTGAGTGTCTCTGTATGCTTCCACAGAGGATTAACGGAGAAAGGTGGTACTCATTCTGATTGTGGGCTGGTCCCTGCTTGAATAAAAAGGAAAAAGAGAAAACTTCCTGAGTTTCAGCATTCCCCCTTTCTCTGTATCCTGACCCACAGAGGTGTGAGAAAGCAGTCACCTGCTGCCATGGGCACTGTGAGCCCCACTGTCACGCCTTCCAATCCCAGGGCAACTGTGTCCCCTTCCTTATCCATGAGCCAAATGAAATCTTTCCTCCCTCAAGTTGCTTCTTGCAGGTATTTGATCACAGCCAGGAGAAACATGAATACCGGAACAGAGCACTCTGTTGAACCAATACTCTAGAGGGCCCCGCCCCTTAGCTACAAACAGTGCAGCGCAGCAGGAGAAAGCACTTGGGAAAGGCCCATCACACCTCCAGCTCAAGTTTATGATGTTGTGGTTCCCGGTGAACGTCAGCCTCTCCCTCTGGTGTCAAGCAGTAATTCACTGCTGATCAGCAGCTATAAAATATGATCACTCGGTGCAGAGAAAGAGAGAGAGTCAGAAAGGATTGCAGTAGAGATGTTTAAGCAAACAGATTTTTAATCTAGATACCCCAACATTCACACAGACACCCTAAAGAAAGTCAAGATGGTGTTTGCTTCGTGGATTTTGCCTGCAGATGAAATTTTAACAGGCTGTGGGTTCCTCTGAGTTCCTGGGCACCTCCTGATGATTTCAGCATTTATATGCCAGATTTCTTAACAGAACATGCCTTTTATGTTCTCCACAGGAAAGTCTGCCAAACACACACACACACACACACACACACACACACACACCAGAAAATACAAAAGACATCAAATTGGCACTTTCCTCACCTCCTTTCCCCTTGCCTCATGTGATGTGCACTCAAGGAGTGAAATTATGGTCATCAAAGGCAAGGCTGCAAATAATTGGAACCCATACCATTCAAACAAAATGAAAAGTCAGTAATCTTGAGGACAGCCTATGGATAGCTGGAGTCAGGCTCCCAGGTCCCTATAGCCCACAACCAACTCCCCTTATTCTCAGCAACCGCCAAAGCCCTTCCCACCCACCTTGCCCACTCTGAGTTCCTTGTCATGCCGCAAAGAACTCTGAAAGGCCCTTGTACACTCAGGAGATTATTACAGGGCTGGAAGACGCCAACTCCGTAATTACAGCTGCTGTATGATTGTCATTATCCTTACACCCCAGGCTCAGTGGCTCACAAAACTTGCTGCAAAGTTCAGCTGCAGCCTCCAGCCGGCTATGGCTGGGCCGCTGCCCAGAAAGGTGGCAGTGGGTCTGATAACCTATGGGAAAAGCAAATCAGAGTTATTGCACAGAAAGGGGCTTGGTGCCCTTGAGCTACTGGTGGTGGGAAATTCTATTGTCTAGGAAAATAAACAAATGGGCCATTTTCACTTGTTATTATTTCAAACAACAGACATGGCAACCATGCCTTCCTTTTCCAACTCAGACAACTGGGCTGGCTATGCTGAGTCTGCAAAAGCACGCATCAGGCTTGTGCAAAGTTATTAAATGGCTGCCACTCTGAACCTGTGGAGCAGAAAGCTTGGCTGCCTGCATGGCGAGCCCTCTAGCCGATATACACTCAAAGGCCAGCTCATTCCCCCTTTGTGACACCTCTACTCCTAGATTTCAGATATTTATGTCTCTCCAGCCCCACCACTGCTGTGAAAATTAAATATAACATCCCAGGTGTCTAAAGCTGGACTGTTCTTGCACAAACCCATCTGAGGGAAAGATGGGAAATGCCAGCCTTCATGTGGCTAAGAATGCCCCAAGTTTCCCATAGGTGTTGCCTGTCATCTATGCAAGGCTCTGCCCCTACATGCTCCAAGAAGGGTAGTTTCAGTGCATTTGCTCACCCACATCCTGGGGCACACCCCCATTCATGGAGCTGTGTGACACTGAGCCTCAGTGGCAGGGGACAGGCTTCAGCATTGTTCTAACTCATTTCAGATTTACAGTGCAGTTGAGTCCAGAAAAAAGTATATTTTCCCCAATAACTATCTAGTCCCTTATGCACAAAGAACTCTCCGCATTTATACACAAATAACTCTCCACCTTCCTGTTACTGGCAACATAGTCTAAACTGCTCCAGAAATGACATAAAATTACTCCTCATCCAGGGTCTATTCTGGCTGGAAAGCTAGTCTGAGATTCCATGGGTATCAGTCTTTTAGGGTGATGAAGAAAGCCTCTTCTCTGTTGTACTAAGATGGGGCTCACCAGTGAAAAGCATTAAAGCAACCCAAAGTGCTTGTGTAGTTACTATCAACAGTGTTTTTCTCCCTGTGGGAGTGGATGTAGCCAGTCAATAAATACGTCATTGTATGAATTGTGTAGGGTGGTTTTGGACAGTGTCTTGTCACTATCACAAAATACCCAAGACAATTAACTTATAAAGAGAGAAAAGGTGATTTGGACTCACAATTTAGAAGGTTCCAATCTAATTTCACTTGGCCTCATTGTTTTGGGCCATTGGCATGACAGCAACAGCATGTAATGATGGCGGGGGCAGGTGACACCATGGGTCAGGGAGCAAAAGAGAAAAAACAATGAAGGGATGAGATTAGGTTATCCCATTCAAGGACAATACCTGATGATCTTGGAGCCTTGTACCAGCCCCACCTCCCAAAGGTTTTACGGTTCTCAGTAGGGCCAAACATTTCACAGATGATCCAAACTAGCATGCCTCCGGGGTTTAGAATTCACTTCTCCAGCAAAGTGAATAATAGCAAAAGTAAAGTCCTCCTCAACAGGGTCTCTGACTGCAAGAAAACTCAGACTTCTCTTCCTGGTTTTTTCCAGGCCCACTAGACACACATTCAACAAGTTTAGGGATCCGATTTCCTAGCCCATTCAAATCTTGAAGCATCAACCTGAAAGAAGGGAAAACTGGCCACATCTCCCACAGCGATTGATCATGAGAGAGCCTGAGAGGAAGAAGCAAGCAGGTGGCAGCAAGGAGACACTGGAGCTATCTGAGGACCAACACCTTGCTGCAATTCTCTGGGCAAAAGAAGTCAGTTCAATACACGGGTAGAAATCCCAAGGATCCATGACAGTGAGAAGGCATTCAATTATGCTTGACACAGAAAGGTCAAGGCCCCTTGAAATATAGTTCTTCAGCATGTACAGACAATGGGTAAATTATCTTTCAACTGTGCCACTGTTAACAGGACACAGAAATGAGGTATGAGATTAGGCACACAGTGCCATGTGTGCTTTCTTTCTTCTGAGCACCCCGGCACTCTAATAGCAGACCCTGTTGTCTTTCCCAGGTAGTCAATAATTATTCTCTATAACCACGCTCACTCTTGATCCTCTTTCACATGTTCTCCAGACTGTTACATTGCAGACCTACAATCTATGCGTGGATATCAAGTTCACAGGAAGGAAGTGATTGCTGTGATGAGATGATAGAGTCGACATAGTGTTCTGGCCTTAAATAGAATATGTTCTCACTCAGGACAATTCAGAGTTAATGCAAAGACATAAATCAAAGAGAAAGGGCTCAAGGTACCACCTTCATCATTTTACTTAGTCTGAATCACGCGGTGTTTGGAAAATGCCAAGGTAAGCCTAAATAAGACAAGCTAAAGAGCAGCTAATAACCAGCCAACAGAAAGCAGGACCTTTGGCTTCCAGAGTTAGAAAAGCACTTAATGCCATCAAAGAGAGCTCACAACAAAGCCACTTCCAACCCCCTGAGGATCCATGGCTGAAAACATTTCTGAATGGGCAGATACACCTAATACTGCCAGTGAGCCAACGTTGTCCATTGTGCCAGAACAAGGGTCACAAGCCAAGTTCTCAGACCATATGATTCCATTCATCCATAAGCCACTTCTTTGCTGCCATTGCAGCCATGGTGCCCTTCTTTCACAAGCTGGCTCATAGCCCCATTAGCAGCTCCCAAGCAGGTCTGCACATTGCTCCATCTGTTCCCTGAATAATTCCAGATGGATGCACTAGCCCATAAGGGCTAGAACAAGAGGAATAAGCACACCCCCCCCAGGCTACCTTCTCCAGCCACCTAGACTTAATAGAGCCCTTGCCTATGGGCACAAGGCCAAGTGGAACAGAATACACCATTTGGAACCACCTAGCAAGGCTGGGCTAACAATTCTCATGTGCATGCCAGTTCTGGGAGAGGGTGAAGCCACCCACTCACGCAGCCTGATTCCCATAATAGCCTACAAATGAAGGCAGGAAAGGACACACCACTGCCATCACCTCAGCAGCAGCAGAGTTCCTCAGCTCAAGCCTGTCTTCTTGGCCTACCAGGCCAGTGAAACACTGTGGGGACAGACTGTTTTCACAATAATCAAAATGATTGCATCTCATTCCTACCTTCTTTAGCTTGCCACTTTTGGTGCCCACGAAGGCCAGAGAGTGATTCTTGTAGACATATGCGATGACAGAAGTCATGCGGTCCCTGTCTTCTGTGAAGACCGGAATGCCACGTACCATTTCAGACACGCCCAGGGGGGCATTCATATCCAGGCCACAGAAGTTGTCATCGATGGTTAGGAGCTGTAAATTAAATGGGAGAAAAATCAGAAAAAAAGTAGTAGGGGTAATGGCAAAGGTGTGAAGCCAGGAAACTCCAGAGTCAGAAGACTTCTTAACAGTGGACTAATCCTTCCCTTTTCTGCATGAAAAGCTCAGCTGCAGAGAAGCTAGACGGCTTGTCCAAATTCTCCAAATAGACAGCTACAAGCCCATAACAGCAACATGGATCCTTGTAGGTGCCTGTCACAGTGCAACAAAGCATCTTCTCCAACCCTTCTAAGTGCCATTCTGTGGATATAACTGTCCATCTTCAGTGTCACATGGAAAAGTTCCACAAACACCTGGGTTCTGGTGGAAGAGAGAAGTGGCCTCCATGACTGTGCCTACACACTGGCTTTGAAGCAGATGTGCCAGCGAGAGCTCATGAGGATAGAATGAAGTCTGGACACTGAAAGTGAGGCTGACAGGATCACAGAGACTCGCCCTGATGATCAACAATGAGGGGGGTTCAAAGGAGAAAGGATTGTACCTGCTCATGCTGCTGCTCTCAAATGCCCTATTTCCTAGAGCACAACGAAGAGGCAGCCTTGGCTCTGTCATGCCTACAGCAACCTTCCCCAGAACACGATCTGTGGAGCAAGCTCCCCTAGATGTTCACCATAAAAGGACCCCTTGGATAACCTCCTGGGAAACAGCCTAACACTATGTGAGTCATAAAAATGGCCTTAAGAAGCCTAGTTTCAGGCTTTCCCAAATATCTAATTCTCAAACCAATCTACACTTCCAAGCACTCTGCCACCTACCACTAGTCTCCTTTCTTGTTTTCTCATGATAGGAAGACAGCTGCAGGTGAGACTACCAGTTCTGGGTTGGTTCAGGCTTCGCCAAGGTGCTGAGGACTTATTGGATCTCTGCTCCTTTCTTGGACACGATGTGTGGCCACAGAAGCATTCCTCTGTCTTCCTGTGCTTTAACTCTCCAGACTATAAAGATGAAGGGCACGGTCCCCATCTTTTGATGGGCTATCATAAAGCCTATCAAGCTCAGGCCTGTAAACGTCTTTGCACCTTCCAGAGAAGGATGTGAAATAAAATATAAGGTGTCGCTTTTTTAAAGGCTTAAATCCAGTCAGAGCAAGAGGCATCTGGGGAACAGCATCGCATGCTCTTGCCAACACAGCCCTGTGAAAGTGGCCAACTCAGCTCTCCAGGGCCTGAAGGGAAGTGGGGATAGGCGTCATAGAGGGAGGGCAATGTGTTGAACAGTTCTTTAACCTCTCCCCTTCTTCCATATGTGGAACAAACATTTGCCCTGTGACTTTGGTTGCCTCCATGCTCTGCTACACGCATCTGGTCCAAGAGCTCAGATCCAACAAAACTCTCTCCCACCCCTATTTTAAAACAACAACAAAACAAAAAAACAAAAGACAAAAACAGCAGTGACATTTATGATGAAGCATGAAGATCTAGTCTCACCTGCATCTGTCTTCCTATCATGAGAAAATGAGAAAGGACACAGGTGGTGGGTAAAAGATGGAGAGGAAAGATCCAGGTTAAGAGAATATGTTGCCTATTCCTTGTTAGACATAACTATGGCAACCTGTCAGGTATTCCCAGGGCAGTCTGGGGTGCCCAGAAGCCTCACAGTCCTAAAATGTTGCTGATTCCGGTTTACAATGTATCTGCATCCCTAGTTTCTCATCTTACGTGGTGCTACAAAGATCTCTGCTGCCAGCAAAGTTTGTATTCTACCCATTTTAACCTATCTTCCTAGTAGCTGAAGCCAAATGGTCACCTACTCTGCACGAGGGGAAACTAAGGCAGGGAGAGAAGGAGCCATGATTCACAGTCCTCTTCTGCCATTATCTATACACCCCTAATCAACCTGAGGCAAGAGAAATCTAGGCTTCTCTACTTTTTAATATAATTTTTTTATTTATTACAATTTATTCACTTTGTATCCCAGCTGTAGCCCCACCCTTATCCCCTCCCAGTCCTGCCCTCTCTCCCTCATCTCCTCCCATGCCCCTTCCCCAGTCCACTGATAGGGGAGGACTTCCCCTCCTCCATCTGACCCTAGCCTATCAGGTCTTATCAGGATGGGCTTTCAAAGTCTTCCTCTGCGGCCTAGTTAGGCTGCACTCCCCAGAGGCAGCCCATGGCAGATCAGACTCCCAATGGGCTCCCTAGTAAAGGGAGCAGGGCCTGTCTCTGACATGAACTCAGTGGCTAGCTTCTCTTATTTTATCTAGAAGAGCATTTGAGTGGCCAGGGTTACCAGTATCTCCCCTTAGCTGAGTGAAACACAAACAAATGAGCCACCTACAAAAACAGACTATGCATTCAGACATCATGAAGTCACCCTGTCAGAGGCAGAGAGAGGCCTGTCTGTGAGTTTCTTCCTCTGCAGTGCTCCATAGCAAGGGGCCCAGGCGGGGAAGTTTTTTACCAGAAGGAAGCTAGGGCAGCCTAGCCTGGCTGTCTGACCTGGGTGTTCTGCTCTTCTTGGATCACAGGGCTCCCTGCCAGACCCTGTCAGAAGGCAGAGGGTTCTGTCTCCACACCTGTACCATGACACTCAACACTCACATTGCCTTCCCTAGTGTTGTCCTTCAGCTCAAAAGAGACTGAAGATGCACCTGGGGTCTCATAGGTGACGTAATGGAAAATGACACCCACCACCCCTGGCTTCCCTAGGGCTCAGTTTTTCCCTCTGAATGAGACTCAGGTGATGAGGGTGTGATCCAGGCCTTTAACCAAGTGAGTTACTGAGGTTCTCCAGCTGTCCTGAGAAGGACCCTTTCTTAGTTTCTTCAAAGCTGTAGCACGAGGGGAGGGATTTTTTTCACAGTGAAGTACTAAAAAAATATCAAAGGACAGGCTTACATAGACACTGAGCAATTTCCCAGGCATAGTTTCTCCTACTGTCCTCCAAGGCTCACCTTCCTGCGCTGTTAAATAGCAAGACAGGGCCAGCATGAGGACTGGGTGAGAATGAAAAGGGCTACGAGTGTGTGACCTGGAAGCACTTCAGTGAAGAAAGATATAGTAGGTGGATTTGTTAGTGAAAATCCATCCCAGAACAGGAATCACAATGGCTGTGGGGAAGAGAGGCCCTTACACACTCCCGAGCTGCAGCCTCGGGATAATTACAGCATAGAAGAAGAATCTGGGAGATGCTCCTTGCCCACTGCAGATGCCCACACAGTGCAGATGCCTGTGCTTCAGGCTAATTGGCAAGTCTTGGGCAGGTGAGGATGGTACGCATTCCCGAGTACCTGGGTGATGAGGGTGCAGCGTGTTCACTCTGACCCTGGCTGGGTCTTCCCCAGGGCCCCATTAACAATATTATTAGAGCCACAGTCACAGTAGCCAGGACAAGGCTGTAATCGGGAGTCTAGCTATGCCTGCAGGCCCAGGCCTGGTCTCTCCCTCCAGTCACTCCACAATGCTCATGAGGATGTTACAGCTGGCAGCGTGATATATCTTCTTCAGCACCCCCACTGTGTTCGTGTGTGTTCATGTGTGCATGTGCACACAAGTTTAAATGGCATATGGAACCCAGAAGTCAATATCTGATGTCCTCCTCAATCTCTTCTGACCATATTTTTAGAGACAGGATCTCAGGGTCCTTCACTGAACCTTAAGTTCATGGATTCAGCCAGGCTAGCCGGCCAATGAGCTGTCTTCTTATACAGGAAGTTGTCTTATGAAGCTGCCTTCATAAGGTCCTTCACAAGGGTGCCACTTGGAGAATGCTATTGAAAGACCAGAGACAGACATTCTGTGTCTTCACACTACCAGAAGGACACTTTATTTTCTTCCCACTATCCCCAAAAGTCTTCCTAGGATGCCTGGGGTAAAAATTGAAATGAGTGATTCACTGCAGTGCAGGGACTCTGAAGGTGAGGCCAAGGAACATGTTTTAAGCATGTTTAGACCCTTAGCTTAGTGTCTGGTTTATAATAGTTAAAACATACACAGTAAACACATGGATAGATGGAGGGAAAGATGGACAGACAACAGGTGGATAGATGACCAAATAAAAGCTTTGATTTCCCAGTGATTAACACTATAGAATCTAGCAAATATAACAATAATTATATATATATATATATATACACATTCATATGGGTACAGTATAAGATGGAGGATAGAGAACAAGAAAAACCATGTTAGGAGAAAAGAAAGGACTGAAGTCTTGGAGAGATCAGGGATACAAGGCACATACCTAAACATAGTAAAGGCAATATACAGCAAGCCTATAGCTAACATCAAACTCAATGGAGAGAAACTTAAATCAATCCCACTGAAATCAGGGACAAGACAAGGCTGTCCATTGTCCCCATATCTCTTCAACTTAGTACTTGAAGTCCTAGCCAGAGCAATAAGACAACTAAAGGAGATCAAGGGGATACAAATCGGAAAGGAAGAGGTCAAAGTGTCACTATTTGCAGATGATATGATAGTATACATGAGCGACCCCAAAAATTCAACCAGAGAACTCCTTCAGCTGATAAACACCTTCAGCAAAGTGGCAGGATACAAAATCAACTCAAAAAAATCAGAAGCCCTCCTATATACCAAAGACAAAAAGGCTGAGAAAGAAATTAGGGAAACAACACCCTTCACAATAGCTATTAATAACATAAAGTACCTTGGTGTGACTCTAACCAAGCAAGTGAAAGACCTGTTTGAGAAAAACTTCAAGTCTCTGAAGAAAGAAATCGAAGAAGATATCAGAAGATGGAAAGATCTCCCGTGCTCATGGATTGGTAGGATTAACATTGTGAAAATGGCCATCCTGCCAAAAGCAATCTACAGATTCAATGCAATTCCCATCAAAATACCAACTCAATTCTTTACAGACCTTGAAAAAAAGATTCTCAGCTTCATATGGAGAAACAAAAAACCCAGAATCTCCAAAACAATCCTGTACAACAACAGATCATCTGGAGGTATCTCCATCCCTGATCTCAAGCTAGTACTACAAGGCAACAGTAATAAAAACTGCATGGTATTGGCATAGAAACAGAAAGGAGTATCAATGGAACCGCATAGAAGATCCAGAAATAAATCCACACACCTATGAATACTCGATATTTGACAAAGAAGCCAAATCCATTCAATGGAAAAAAGACAGCATCTTCAACAAATGGTGCTGGACCAACTGGATGTCTACATGCAGAAAAATGAAAATAGATCCATATTTATCACCCTGCACAAAACTAAAGTCAAAGTGGATCAAGGACCTCAACATAAAACCAGATACCCTAAATCAATTGGAAAAAAAAGTGGGGAACAGCCTAGAACTCATTGGCATAGGAGACAACTTCCTGAACAGAACACCAACAGCACAGGCTCTAAGAGCAACAATCAATAAATGGGACCTCATGAAACTGAAAAGTTTCTGTAAAGCAAAGGATACCGTCATCAAAACAAAACAACTGCCTACAGATTGGGAAAGAATCTTCACTAACCCTTTATCTGACAGAGGACTAATATCCAGTATATACAAAGAACTAAAGAAGCTGAAAAGCAGCAAACCAAGTAATCCAATTAAAAAATGGGGAACAGAGCTAAACAGAGAATTCTCGACAGAGGAATATCGAATGGCAGAAAAACACTTAAAGAAATGCTCATCCTCATTAGCCATCAGGGAAATGCAAATCAAAACGACCCTGAGATATCACCTTACACCCATCAGAATGGCCAAGATGAAAAACTCAAGGGACAACACATGCTGGAGAGGTTGTGGAGAAAGGGGAACCCTCCTCCACTGCTGGTGGGAATGTAAACTGGTACAACTGCTCTGGAAAGCTATCTGGTGCTTTCTAAGACAATTAGGAATAGTGCTTCCTCAAGACCCAGCTATACCACTGCTAGATATATACCCAAAGTTCGTTTAAGTACACAAAAGGGATACTTGCTCAACCATGTTTATAGCAGCTTTATTTGTAATAGCCAGAACCTGGAAACAACCCAGATGTCCATCAACGGAGAAATGGGTACAGAAATTGTGGTATTTTTACACAATGGAATACTACTCAGCAATCAAAAAGGAGGAAATCATGAAATTTGCAGGCAAATGGTGGGATCTAGAAAAGATCATTCTGAGTGAAATATCCCAGAAGGAGAAAGACAAACACGGGATATACTCACTTATATAGACCTATAACATACGATAAACATAATGAAATCTATACACCTAAAAAAGATAATCAATTGAGCGGACATGGGGTAAGATGATCAATCCTCGTTTAGAAAGACAGATGGGATGTGCATTGAACGTATGACAGGACTCTACTGAGCGCATCTGAAAGACTCTAATTAGCAGTGTTTTCAAAGCAAAGACTCATGACCAAACCTTTGGCAGAGTACAGGGAATCATAAGAAAGAAGGGAGTTAGTCTGTTGGGGAAAGGATAGGAGCTCCACAAGGACCAAATATATCTGGGCACAGGGTCTTTTCTGAGACTGACATTCAACCAAGGACCATGTATGGATATAACCTAGAACCTCCAATCAGATGTAGCCTGTGGTAGCTCAGTAACCAATTGGTTTCCCAAAGTGAGGGGAACAGGGACTATTTCTAACAGGAACTCAATGAATGGCTCTTTGGTCTCCCCACCCCCGAAGGGAGGAGCAGTCCTGTTAGGCCACAGAGGAAGGCTTTGCAGCCAGTCCTGAAGATACCTGATAAAACAGGATCAGATGAATGGGGAGGAGGTCCCCCCTATCAGTGGACTTGGAAAGGGGCACAGTGGAGATGAGGGAGGGAGGGAGGGACTGGGAGGGAATGAGGGATCGGGACACGGCTGGGATACAGAGTTAATAAAATGTAACTGATAAAAAAAAATAAATAAGTAAATAAAAAAAAGAAAGGACTGAATGCTCATAAAGGGTGCAAATTATAAAAAAAGAATATAAAAAATGTTTTTCTAGTTTTAATTCTGTCATGAATCTTTTGTCTTTAGTGGTAGGTAAGTGCATAAAATCTATTTGATACTGAAACTGAGAATTTTAATGTAAACTTCAAGCTTCCATCTGAATGCCAACTCTAATCGGATATTTATTTGCAAAGACTTTTAATAATAAATTTTATTTAATTGTTTAATGTGTAGTTATAACTTAATATGAGTGACTCACTGTTTTCCAGGGACCCTGAGAGTGAGGACAGGGACAATTTCATGCATCTTCGTACTCCTACCTTAGTGCTTGGTGCACACTTGGTTAAGATATATGAAGAGAATAGGTGATTGGATAGCTAGCAGGATGGCAAACAGGTAGATAGATGACCAAGTAAAAGCTTTGGTTTCCCAGTAGTTAAGAATTTAGAACTAGTTCACTGATAGGGGAGGTCCTCCTCCCCTACTATCTGACCCTAGCCTTTCAGGTCTCATCAGGACTGGCTGCTTTGTTTTCCTCTGTGGCCTGGCAAGGCTGCCTTACCACCTTCCCGAGGAGAAGGTGATCAAAGAGCCACTGAGTCCATGTCAGAGACAGTCCCTGCTCCCCTTACTAGGGAATCCACGTGGAGATTGAGCTGCCTCTGGTCTGCATCTGAGCAGGGAGTCTAGGACCTCTCCATGCATGGTCCTTGGTCCATTGGTCTCTGCAGGCTCCCCTGGGCCCAGATTTTTTTTTTCTGGCTCTGTTGTTCTCCTTGTGAAACTCCTGTGCCCTCCAGGTCTTTCCATTTCCCCCTTCTTCCATAAGATTCCCTGCACTCTGCCCAAAGTTTGGCTATGAGTCTCATAATCTGCTTCAATACACTACAGAGGGCCTCCGTCCTGTCCTGTCCTGTTCCCTGTCTTCTCCCACTTCCAAAGTCTATAGTGTTTGCCCTTCTGAATAGGGATTAAGCTTCTTCCCTAGGGTCCTCCTTGTTGTTTAGCTTATTTAGGACTATATCTTTTAGTATGTTTACCCCATATTATATAGCTAATATCCACCTATAAGTGAGAATATACCATGTGTATCTTTCTGCTTCTGAGTTCTAGGGGAAGGGCATGGGGGAGAAGAGGAAGAGAGGATGGATCTTGGAGGAGATGAGGAGGGATACAAAGTGAAAAAATTATAATAAAACATAGATCAATTTAAAAAGAAAAAAAGAATTTAGAATTAGGTTTGCCTATCTGAACTTTATAACCATGGGACAATCATTTAACTGAAATTTATCATTTGTAACATGGGGGTTGTGACACCGGAACATATCTCCTAGTGCTGTGATGAAGACTGAGTCATCTAATCCATGCGGAACACTGTCTACCTCTCAACAAATGCTACAAGAGTGCTAGCCCTCGCCATTTCCAGTCAGTTGGAGACAGCTAACTTTGGTGAGGCTTGGCAGAGCTGAGGAAATACATGGTTTCTACCTCAGGAGTGTTGTGGAGACTAAGGGACTAGAGTTATCTGTCAGGATGGGGAAAGAAATTGGACCCAGGAGGCTAAATAAAGCAGTGAAGGAATGGTCTCTTAGATCCAGAAGACAGCAAAACCTTGTGTCTCAACCAGACCCTCAGAAAGCCAGAGGAGGGCTGAGGCAACCATATCTTCACAGCCTTTTTGGTGTTTCTGTTTTCAAAGATACCACAGTGGGCTTTAACCCCACTGAGGAGTGGCTAGAGTGCTTCACCCTGGATTTTATCCCCTCGCAGAGAACATCACATAGCAGCAGCCCACCCAAGTTGAACCTAAATGCCAAAGTCCCCACAACAGCTACCCGGTAGCCTGCAGAGCACCAGCAGCCATGATAAGGGTAGAGCGGAGATCCATAGCTGACACTCCGAATTACAATCTAATAGCTTACCACGCTTCCCTCGCACACAGCAGCAAAGGTTACCATGCAATTACGTGTCGCTACATACAAATGACAGAGCAGTTACGGTTACTTTACCAATTACAGGGAAATTGCTCCCACTCTGCACAGACTGGCACTCTGAAAAGCTCTATCATCTCCACTAAGAGAGGACTGAAAACGCTGCCAGCATCCTTCCTCTGTCAATGTCCCCTGGCTCTGGGACAGAACCACAGGCAGCCACTTGAAGAACCCAGGTCCTGAGAAGAGCTGAAGGAGGCAGACCCAGCTGTAGGAAACTGGTGGGGTTCTCCTTCAACCCCTCAGAACAGGAGTTCTCAACTTGTGGGTTGCTACCCCTTTGAGGGCCAAACAACGCTTTCACAGGGGTCACCTAAGATGATCTAATATCTATCAGATATTTACATTAGGATTTATAACAGTAGCAAAATTACAGTTATGAAGCAGCAACAAAAATAACTGTATAGTTGGAGCTCACCACAACATGAGGAACTGTATTAAAGAGTTATAGCATTAAGAAGGTTGAGAACCACTGCATTAGAATCACCTTCCAACCCCAGGTTTAGTATCAGTTCTTGAGGACCCAACCATCATGAGTACAGCCATGCCAGTCCATCTTGAAGGCTGTAAGACAGGAGGTAGGTTGGTACCTTATCCTGATGCTGCCCTCCCCAGCTGGCAGGCCCCTAGTCCACTCCTCACAGCCCCTTCCCTGCCACACAGAGATACTTTCCCTGGCCCCCAGTTGCCCCACCTTTACCAGAACCCCACTGAACCCTTATTACAGAAAGGTCAGAACTAGGCCAGAGCTCAGTGGTCCAAAGGCAGTGCTAATGAGGTAGGGGTCAGTAGGTCCATCCCCCTGTGGGCCAATTAGCTGAGCTCTGGGACATAGTCTTTTCTGTAGCCACAGGCTTTCCCCTCTCACCCCAGGCATCCAACTGCTTATAAACAGCCTGTGCTGGCCCAGAAATGCAGGTCAGGTGAGCCAGTGTGATGTATAGATGGACGCAGCTGGCTACTCTGACCATGGACGTACCTGCCAGGCTGCCCTGAATTCCAAGGAGAAAAATGAAAGGCCAAACCTGATTCTATACTTTCTCTGAGGTCAGTAAAGAGATGAGTCCTTACACACCTGGCAGCAAAACAGCCCTTCAGTCCTTCCTGGCATGAGGAACATTGCCCACCCTCTCATGTGAAGTTCTGAGCACCTCCACAACATTTTCTGACCCTGGGATACCACCCATGTCCATTAAATGAGGGAGGAAAGCTTCCCAAATTCCTTCCATGTGGCCATCTGAGCCACTACTGGGGACCTTAATCTAGAGGAACTCCTTACTTTGAGCAAGAGGAAAAGGGGGCTTCTAGGAAAACAATGCTACTGACAGTTCTTTATTTATTAATTTGTTTCAGGGTATTTATAAAAGAGCAAGCATTCAGGGAAGTCCCAGGAACATAAAGAAACAAAAGTCTTGGTTGATGTCCAGCATATTGTCCTTCTCTAGTGGGGAAGCAGACTTAGGTTGTATTTAGACAAGCTGTTTGGCATCTTCTTGGGGGTACCCTCAGAGAGAATGGAGGGCAGGGAAACAGTCTCTGTGTACAGGTGACTTTGTCTACATGTTCTTTGGCTTAGAATACAGAATACTACCATTTTTTATGCTACTCCAGAGAAGAAAGTAAGACACCAGACCAGAACAACCCATGTTACAAGAAACAAAATCAAGACTTGCTATGGCTTCCCTAGCAACCTATGAAGTTACAGGGAAAACAGAAAGGTCTAGAAAGAAAAAAAATCAAACAAATCCAAAAACCTAATGTCCAGTGGGTTGCTAGGCAGCAGTCTTAGAGTGGGAACCTTCCAGTCTCAGGGACAGCAGGGCCCACAGCGTACGGAGGACCTCTGTCCTCAGCCATCTCTAGAACCTGGACACAACCAACCTTACCCTGTTGAGAAGATCCCTGACCAATCATCAAAGTTTGGTCTTCCTCTCTTGTGTTCATGTGTTTCAAAAAAAGCAGAAATGGAAGCTTTGTAAAGACATACAAGACAGAGGGGAAAGTAGAAAAGTCTGTGAGCTGCTGCTCCTGAGGACAAAAGCCCTTTGGAATTCCTCATCCTCACAAGCCAAAAACCTCTTTGCATTAATTATACCTACATACACTGGCAAGTGCGTACACACACACACACACACACACACACACACACACACCACAGCACAAGTTGCCCATAGCAGGCCTCTGCTAGAAACCCAGCATCAGTGAATTACACATGTGGGATTTCTTTTTAAAGGAGGTATTGATCAGATAAGCTGTAATAGCTCATGTCTAAATAGACTCCGATTGTGAAGCTCTGCAGTACAGGGTGATAATGATCACCCACTTATTAGGAACCATATCTCAAATATGGCTGCTGACCCTCAGGTGCTCATAAATGCACCAGGGCCTGAAGCACAGTATGTGTGGGCCCCTAGAGATGATCCTGTGTATGCTCTACTCTGTTTCCTCAGGGGTAAACAGAGAGGGGCCTAGGAAGAACTCCGGGGGCCTATAAAAGGCTTAGGTTTATCCTATGAGAAGTCTGTTACTCTGTAAGATATGGTCATTTCTGCAACAAAAAATTCACACACACACACACACACCTCCAACCCTTTGATGATTTACTGATCTGCATAACCTTTGCTTTCTTCTTCATAATTTCTAACCCTCTCTCTAAGCCTCTATTGAAGCTCCTACTGTGTTGAACTCTGAGAAGAAAGCCAGAGAACCGTTATAGGTGAAGGTTGCCCCTGAATCCAGGCTGTGAAATGGAGTAGGGGATTGTAGTCATCCACTTAGTTACTACTGCATCACTTCAGAATGATTCTTTGTGTGCTTTTCAATGCAACTGTAGGGACAATGAATGTGTACAGAGGAGGGGAGGAAGAGCCAGCAAGCCACAGCGACAATAACCTAGTTAGACAAATATGTTATTGAAGGGACTCAGTGCAAAGCATTTCATGGCTGGAAAATCATCCCAACAAATTGTAGCCAAGGTTCCCAAGAACCAAGAGACCTACTTCAGGCATCTCCTAAAGGAGGGAAGAAACTAAGAATCAGGGCAGAAGAAGGCCAATTGTGTCCCAGGAGTTCTCTGAGGAGCAGGGGCAGCTTCCAAAGTTTAATTATTGTACTCCTGTACCTATGGAGTAATGGAAGTCATAAAAAAAGTCAATGTTTCTTTTTATACCTATTTTGAAACCTCTGTATGTTTGGGGACCAACTGTGGCCCAATGTCACCAGATATCCAAAGATGTTCCCATAGTCATGATAACAAGCTAGTCTTCTAATAGGGCACTGAGGAGACTCATTGCTGCTATATTCCCAGGAGAGGGGCATTATTCCCAGTGTGCTTTCTGCAAGCCAGCCCCACAAACAACAGCAAGTGTTTGGCACGTACCCTCTGAGGGGTTGCTGAGCAGCCATTAGAGAGCAGCGCAATCAGGATCCTGGGGGCTGGACCCATGACCTTCTTCTCATTAGCCCAGCTGCTGAGGGCCCCAGGTTCCTCCCTCTATTAAGTGGCCAGGACATGGCACAATGGAGGTCTGTACAGGCCACAGCTATGGCCCGCTTGGCAAGAGAATCAGAACTCTGCAGGTGGCAACTAGACTAGGCGCAAACCCGGTGGCGATGACTGGACCCCTGGGGACTCCCAGAGAAGTTTCTCAGCCTTGTGAGCAGTACCCTCCATGAGGAAGATCCCCTCCCCTTCTAGACCTTAGCAGCTGCCTGTCAGGGGTAGATAAATCCCACACAGCCTGCCCATCAATCCCAGCTCTTTTCTCCCTCCCAGAGTTTAAGGCAGGCAGCCACAGCCACCACTCGAAGTATAATTGAAGTGAGGAATGCCACGATGATTAAGTTTGTGTGTTTCCTGGCGGGTACAGGGACGCAGTGGCCCTGCTCGCCAGGCTGAATTATGGGGTAGGTCATTCCCTTGTTAGTGGGAATAAATTTTATTAGCCCCACTCATGTTGCCATGTATCTTCCTCTCTTGCTCCTTGGGCCCGTGTGTCTGGGTAATGTCGCCGGCACGCAGGATAAATCAGCAGAACAGATCCCATTATATTTTGGAACACTGACAGAGACACAGTAATGACATGGAGAGCGATGCTGGCTTTCTTTGCTCTCACAGATCCCGGTACGTGTATGCGGGCAGCATATGGGGCCAGGATTCACGAGGAAGAAGGATTTAAATGGGCAGACAGAATGAGGAAAGTGTCCTTGGTTGCCCCTTCCTCCTTTAACGTTGTTAATGAAATGAGACCAGTTGCCAGGATGTGGCTATGTGATCATTCCCTTCAGCCTTGCAAAAATTAAAGGACACCGGAGCATGAGAGCAACAAGACCACGGAGAAAGGAAAGAAAGAAAGAAAGAAAGAAAGAAAGAAAGAAAGAAAGAAAGAAAGGCCAGCAGACAAGTACATCCTAGGTACTAAGAAACTGAAGAATGTAGCTTCAGTTAGATAGAGCCCAAATCTCTCCAAAAAAGATACTGATGGCGAAGATCCAGCAATAAATCATAGGGACAGTATAACCAGAGGTGGGAGTGCAGGGTGGGGCTGGGATAATTTGTATTCATCAAGGGGTTCTGGGCCTACCCTTACCTAATAACATCAGTGAGTTTCTTTTTTGCTTTTTATGAAATATATATTACCTCAACAACTCCTTCATTAGCATAAATTAGAGCAGAAGGGAAACTGTTTACTGGCCCTATGATAGTTCATGAGCTGGTGCTGGTTAAGACCCAAAGGTCCAGACTCCCTGGTCAGAATCCTCACCAAGATACCACCCTGTGTAAATAAAATGAATTAAAGGGAACCCCATATCTGGGGTGATCGGTGAGGAGCATTCATGTGTTAATTGACAAGATGCCCAGCCTCCCATCCAGGCTGTGCTATGTCGTACTGAATGATGCTCATGTGTACATATGTATACATGTCTGTATACTCATGAGAGAGGAATATCACTAAGTTCACTGCTAAGGGTAAGAACTACCCTCAGGAGGGGAAACTAGCCACACAGAGAGGCCAGAAGGTGACAAGGCACAGGAAGAGAGGTTTAGAGCAAGACAAGGAAAAGCAGAGAGCAACAGAGAGATATCAACAAGAGGGGAGATAGACACAGGGAAGGTGTGTGCACCGGTGGGAAATATGACTAGTGAGCATGACATTGTGCGGAACCTGGGTAGTGCTATCTCAGCATGGTGAGGCTACATGTCCTTAATCCACAGCTCAGGAACTTACAGATGGAGTCTCTTGAATTTGCCTGTATTACAATTCAGTGTGTGTTATTCTTGGGTTCTGCAGTCACATACGAAGACACACACACACACACACACACACACACACACCTCTGACCTGCTGGCCTCCCAGTAACATCCTGAAAGAACACATTCAGGCAACCTCAGACTTCCTCCCACCAGATCTAGCTAATCCCCCAGGACTCAGCCATGACCCTACTTGATCTAGATGAGATTTCTGCTGTAAACCCTGCTGACCAAGAAGGATAAGATAGGGTGAATGGCTTTACACCTAGATGCCTAGCACGGGAGCTACATTGAGGCAAGATGTGGAAGACTTCCATCTTGGGGTTGTCTTAATAACAGTCAACCAAATCTGAAAGAGGAAAATTGTGGAGCTCAAAGGGCTTGCAAGGAGTGAGAGCCCAGGGGGGTTGGTGGAGATTTGCAAGGTGTGTACCTATTGGGACTATGTGGTGCTCTATGAACTTGTTTAGTGGGCTGTAGTGTTGGCAAGAGAGTTTGGGATGAGAAATGGGGACAGGGTGGGGAGGAAGAGAAGTTCCTGGGCCAAGGGAGGGTGAGTGCCAAGCAAAGAGAGGAACTCTTACCTCTCACCATAACAGGAAACAAGCCCTTGTAGTCAGAGCCTAGCTTCCTGCTGACAGGGAAATGAAAACAGCCCAAGGCTGAAACGGGCCTGGGAAAGCTGCCTGGCCATTCCGGATGCTCATTTTCATGTAGTTCAGGATCTCAGGCGCCAGGCAAACCTGAGTGACCATCTATGCTGGGACATAAGGCCAGCCTGAGTCCAAGGGGATGACTCTGTCTTCTTCCTAGGACTACCTGCTGTGTCTGGGAAACAGATGAATCACAGAGCATGGAGGGATGAGGTTCTCCTTCATATCATTGTATGTATGTTACTGGGCAGGAAGTAAATATGAAACTGGTTCTTATACCTCTGGGAACCCCAGGGGACTGACAAAGCCAGTGAGTAAACCTTTAAATCATATGGGAGCTTGGCCAAGTCTTCCACGTGGTTCTTCCACGTGTGCCTCCGGAATCTTGGGAGATTTTCCCAGACTGCATTAACTTGGAGAGCCCCACTTGTACCTGATACTCAGGGCCCAGGACATGCCCTGTCCTGACTAGATGGTCCTTGCAAAGGGACTTGCCTACCTGGACAAGATCCACTGACCCTGTTCTGAAACATACTATGGGTGAAGTAGTGGGCTGGGAATTTACATACACACTATGTCCTAAACTGCTAATTACATGATATTAAAGTAAGTACTTGATTTTCTGTCTCTCTATCCCCTTGGAGCTGGAGAGGATGCCTGCTTCTTCTGTTGTCCTATAGAACTCTGGGAATAATGAAAGGAGGAGGGAAGCCCTTTGCACACTGGCAGGGCAGGGCTGCACAAAGCGGTGGTGGCCCTTACTCTCTACTCCCAGTGATAAGGGCCTGACAGGTGATTGATGGTGGTGATTCAAAATAAGAGTCCTTGTCCCATGGACCCAGGTTTTTGCTTTGTTTTGTTTTTAGCAAAAGGACACTCTGAGGTCAAAGCTCACAGAGAAGAGGAAATGATTTGTTTCCATTCTATGTCTGCCTCCCATTATCAGCTGTAGGCTGGTTCTGCCTGATGCCCATATTCACCTCTTGGCTGATTCCAAACTCAGACTCAGGAAAGGGAGCAATAGACGCTCCCTTGACCACAACCTTTGTCCCATCTACAGGCTGTGGTGGTCAACTTCCCTTCTACATTCTTGGAGACTGAGGTCTTTCCTTGAGCTTGGCCAGTCCATTGCCTAGTTGCCCAGAACATTCCCAGGACTTAAGATATTTCTCCACTCATCATCTTACTCAGAGGCATTGCCTGGGGCTCTGTGAGAGACCCCAGCAAGCTGAAGAGGGAGAGGAATGTAGGTATCCAAGTCTAGGACAACACCTAGACTAATAGAGGACCCAGATCCTTGGCTCACAGCAGTGCACACCCCAGAGAAGGCTGCCTATTCCATGTCAAAAATGGCCGATCTTTGTGAGAAAGGCTGGCCTGCAAAGAGTCCTAGCACAAGACAAAAATAGTGGGCTATGTCCTCCATAGCCCTAGAGTTATATGCTTTGTAAACTGAGAGTTTCAGAGAACCTTTGAAGAAGGCTGCAAAGGGGATCAGGGCCAGGGAGAGAGACAATGGTTAGAAGCTACAGAAATAGAAATTAAACCAAACTGATTAGCCCTCCTAGATGCCTTACTAGAAAGTTGGCCTCGGGTTAACCTTTAGGCCCCCGGATCCCATCACAGCCCAAGACCCCTGTCAGGTGTTTCTAGGTCTCTTATCCCTGTAACATTATGAGATTCTCCGAGCAATGTGCAGGCTCTACTGCCTTCTCCATTCAGACTGGACTCAGGGAAAAGGAAGGCTCAAAAGGCAAAGTTTGGGGTTGCTTCCATCCCCTAAAACACACCTAGAGATGCCTCACAAGACCCCACAGTATCCACATCCAACACAGCCTAGGGATTCACACTTGCAAGTGCTTCTGTATTCATAGCCACTCAACCATAGCAGACCCCTCCTGGCTGTTCTCCAGCCACATCTCTGACATGAATATAGCCCACCTTCCTAGCCTGTGGGGAGCAGAAGCACCACTGAGCTCTCTGAGAGTTGCAATCAGAAGGTTCTGGACACAGGAGGTAGGCAAGTGACCTAAAATCAGGCTTATTTCAGCTCTGAATTCAGGGACAGGACTATGGGTCTCCAGAAATGGAAGGGGCCATATATAAGTCTAATAAATACCTTCTGATAAGCAGTCTAACTCACAGAATTAGAATAGAGGATGTAATCTTTGGTCACATTGCCTTTGTAAGCTCTCCAAGTTGTAACTACAATAAAACACACAGGGATTCCCCACCCTCCAAAACAAACCCTTAAAGTCAACGTCTTAAGTTTTAGCCTCCTTCAGCTATTCCCAGTAGCAGGAACCCATGGGACAAATCCAGCTTTGATGGTTAGTTTTATGTCAACTTGACACAAGCTAGAGTGAAGAACTCTCAATTGAGAAAAACACCTCTATAAGATTTGCCTGTGGGCAAGTTTGTAGTGCATTATCTTGGTTGATGATTAATATGGAGGGCCCATCTCACTGTGGGCCATGCCACTTCTAGGCTCGTGGCCTTGGGTGCTCTAAGAAAGCCGTCTGAGCAAGCCAATAATTAGCACTTCTCCATGGCCTTTGCATCAGCTCTTACTTCCAGTTTCTTCCCTTGGTGATGGACTGTGATACAGAACTATATGTTTAAATAAACCCTTTTCTCTCCAACTTACTTTTGGTTATGGTTTTGATCACAGTAATAGAAACCATAATCAAGACACCGTCTGAGATTTGGTTCCCACTTTACACAACTCAGGGGAGCCCCAGATTCAAAGGCAACAAAGAATTCTGGAGTTCATTGTGTCCATTTTCTCTCTAGACTGGAAGAAACAGCATGGAATGCAGGATGCCAGGATAGCTGACACTGGGGGCAGTGTTACAGTCTGGTCTGGCTGATGCTGACATTGTGCCTTATGGGACATGTGTGGTCTGAGCTGAGTCCAAATGAATTGTAACAAGAGAGCCTGAGCAAAAGAACTTGGGTATCAACCAAATCAAAGAAAACTGATACTGTGCATTAAGAGCTAGCCTGGCCCTTTTTAGACTGACTGGGAGACAGCCCTAGCCCTGTGCAGTTTCCAGCCTCCTTCTCTCTATTCTCAGCTCTGAACTCGCCTCTCACTTGAAAGGGCTAATTAAAGTCAAAAGAAAAAAAAATCAAAAGCTTGTTATCTGGCTCCATTACTCCTAGTCCTGACATTGGTCTGTCTCGCAAAGCTGTACTCCCTCTGTTCTCTCCAAGGATACCATGCAGTGTTAGGGCCTACAGCTCTGCAGGCCTCCGTGGTGAATGTGGCAGGAGCAAGAGCAGGAGAGATATCTGTTCATGCAATCAGGTGGCCCCCTGAAGATGCTATTGCTCCAAATACAAACACCTAAACAGGTTTAAGCAAGTTTTCTAGAGAAAGCTGTCAGAGATTGGTAACCCCTGTGATCTCAAAAGAACTCTCTGTTTTGTCAGCACACATTGCTACCATTGTCATTTTCTAGCATGAGCAATGTGTGCACATAGGTATATAAATGCATTGATGGAAGGCTCTAAGAACAACAATCAATAAATGGGACCTCATGAAACTGAAAAGCTTCTGCAAAGCAAAGGACACCGTCATCAAAACAAAGCGACCGCCTACAGATTGGGAAAGAATCTTCACCAACCCTTTATCTGACAGAGGACTCATATCCAGTATATATAAAGAACTAAAGAAGCTGAAAAGCAGCAAACCAAGTAATCCACTTAAAAAATGAGGAACAGAGCTAAACAGAGAATTCTCTGTAGAAGAATACCGAATGGCAGAGAAGCACTTAAAGAAATGCTCAACCTCATTAACCATTAGGGAAATGCAAATCAAAACAACCCTGAGATTTCACCTTACACCCATCAGAATGGCCAAGATCAAAAACTCAAGTGACAACACATGCTGGAGAGGTTGTGGAGAAAGGGGAACCCTTCTCCACTGCTGGTGGGAATGTAAACTTGTACAACCACTCTGGAAATCAATCTGGCACTTTCTCAGACAACTAGGAATAGCGCTTCCTCAAGATCCAGCCATACCACTACTGGGCATATATCCAAAAGAGGCTCAAGTACACAAAAAGGACATTTGCTCAACCATGTTTGTAGCAGCTTTATTTGTAATAGCCAGAAGCTGGAAACAACCCAGATGCCCCTCAACTGAAGAATGGATGCAGAAATTGTGGTACATCTACACAATGGAATATTACTCAGCAATGAAAAATAAGGAAATCATGAAATTTGCAGGTAAATGGTGGGATCTGGAAAGGATCATCCTGAGTGAGTTGTCCCAGAAGCAAAAAGACACACATGGTATATACTCACTCATATAGACATACAACATAGGACAAACCCACTAAAGCCTGTGCATCTAAAGAAACTAAGCAAGAGAGAGGACCCTAACTAAAATGTCCAATCCCCATCCGGAAAGGCAAAGAGGATGGACAGGAAACAACCTAGGAACCTACCACAGAGGGCCTCTGAAAGCCTCTGCCCTACAGACTATCAAAGCAGATGCTGAGCCTGATAGGCAACTGTTGGGCAGAGTGAATGGAATTTTAGGTAAGAACTGGAAAATAGTAAGAGCAGGAGAGGACAGGGTCTCCACAAGGAGAGCAACAGAACAAGAAAATTTGAACACAGGGAACTTCCCAGAGACTCATACTCCAACCAAGGACTATTCATAGAGATAACCCAGAACCCCTGCACAGATGTAGCCCATGGCAGTTCAGAGTCCAATTGGGTTACATAGTAATGTGAAGAGGGACTGCCTCTGACATAATCTGAGTGGCCTGCTCTCTGATCACCTCCCTCTGGGGGGGAGCAGCCTTACCAGGCCATAGTAGAGGACAATGCAGCCACTTTTGATGTGAACTGATAGACTAAGATCAGAAAGGAGAGGAGAACCTCCCCTATCAGTGGACTTGGGGTGTGGCATGCATGCAGAGGGAGGAGGGAGGGTGGGATTGGGAGGGAAGGAGGGAGGGGCTTATGGGGGGACGCAGAATGAATAAAGTGTAATTGATGAAAAATTTTAAAAAAAGGGAAAAAATAAATAAAACATCAGTAGTAATCACAAAAAAAATGCATTGGTGGAGATATTTATCACATGTATTCAAGCGTGCCAGGGTACTCAAATGTAACATCAAGATTTAACCAAGCAGCTATGGGCTGAAGTTCATCCCCTCCCAAATGCAAATTTAAAGTTGGTTGCATTTTAACAGTGGTAAGAGGTTCCTGGCTAGTGGGGCTGGAGAGGAGCTTGGTGGTTAAATCATTTGTTATATAGGCGTGAATTCTGAGTTTAGATCCATGGGAAGGCATGGTGGCCTACTTATAACTCTGACCTTGGAAGACTGAGTCAGGGAAATCTCCTGAGCAAGCTGGCTAGCAAAATAGCCATATTGATTAGCTTCATGTTTGACCGAACGACTCTATCTCAAAGAATAAAGAAGAATGATTGAGAATGAGTTCCCATATCAACCCTGGTGCCTACACATACATTGGGTCTACATACTTATGCCCCTCCCCCAAAAAATATAGGAAAAGAAAAAAGGAGATAGGATATTTAAGAGATGGTTAGTGAATGGGTTCATTTGTTTTATTTGTTTCTGTTTTTTAAGACAGGGGTTATTTTCTTGGCCTTGGATGTCCTGGAACTAGTTCTGCAAACCAGGCTGGCCTCAAACCCAGAGATTCTCTTGCCTCTATCTCCTAGATGCTGGGATTAAAAGTGTGCACCACCACTCCCATCTTGCATTAATTCTTCTATTGTGGGAGTGGGTTAAGGACGAGATCAGTTATCTCTTTCTCTCTTTCCCTTCGTGCTCTTGCCATGTTATAATACAGCAGATGGGTCCTCAAACAAATGTAGACACTTGATTATAGACTATGGCAACCTCTAAAATTATGTGAAATAAATTTCTGCTAACAATTGGTGGTCCAGTCTTGGCATTTCACTATAAAAGTATGAGGGTTCTCTAAAGGTCTTCTCCATACTTACCTTCTCCTGTTTCCCCCAACTGACCTATGTTTAAGTGTGCACATACACACAGAGCACAAATATGGCTCATCATTTAAGAACACTTCAGAGTCCCCCATGTTTGTAATGGCCCCCACAGACCATCCTGCTAGGTCATCCACTACCCAAAATGAATGGCTCCAGGATTCTTGCCCTTAATTCCCTTCCTGAAAGATTGTAAGCTGTAAGCTAAAACAAACCCATTTCTCCCAAGTTGCTTTTAGCTGTGGTGTTCATCACAGCAACAGAAACTTAGGACAGACTTTTTTTTTTGTGGCACTATGAACACAGAAGATGTCTTATAAATTTGGTGATCTTTTCCTGTACCCCTTTATTTTTATTTGGCATTTATAAAAATATGCATGGGGCTAAAATACTCCCTAATTCTCTGAAATCCAATGTCCACCTCAAATGCAAAATAACTTCACATGTTAACACTTGTTTTTCCTGAATCTTCCATCATTTTACTCTAAGCTGCTCCACCATGCCCAAAAACAAAAACAGAAACAGACAAAAACAAAAAAAAAACTCATCAACTTTACAAGTTTCCACTAACTCCCAGATGTATTTCTCATAATCAGCAACAAGAAAGAGATCAGAACGAGGTACCAATAGGAAACCTATATTTTACTAAAGATACTTGGCTGTTGATAGTCCAAACCAATGAGACCAAAGAAGGAGAGCCATAAAAACCCCATGGAAGCTATAAGGCTGGGGTCCTTATCATCCACACCTCACTGTCCAGGCCCTCCTTACTCACCGCACTGCTGCAAGGGATGTCCTTCACCTTGAGCCAGGCCAGATCTAGAGTTCCCTCGCCCCTGTAACAGGACTGCAGGCGCTCCTTAATACGGTCATTGATCTGCTTCAAGATGAAGATGCACAGGGCAGACTCATCCAGAGATTTCATCTTCCGCTTTTGGCCCTTGGAGAAGACGGTGAAGAGGAGGTCATCATCTGGACGGACTCCCAGGGTCCGGCCAAGCACAGCACCAGCTTTGGACAGGTAGGCAGCCTGTAACAAGCGATACTCCACCCCATTTCGCTCACAGCCAATAGGCACCTCCACGTAGGAGTTGAAGGCTGTGTCCTCTTTGCAAAGCCTCACAAGCTTCGATGTGTACACCTGCTCCTTCGTTGTGGAGCCTGGGGGAGACACCATCTCTGGCTGAAGTGTCAAAAAGTAGACAAAGTTGCCACTGCTGAAACCATAGACATAATAGATGTCAAAGTCAGGGATGACTGTGAAGGTGTCTGAAGGGATCTTAATCATAGAGGCCACAAATTCATCATGGAAAACATAAGCAAACATGCCATCTGCCTCAGAGTTCTTAGTCAGCTTCCGGCTGGAGATAGTAGGAAAATATTCAGGCTTGCCATCCACTGCGGTGGCAATAAAGAGTTTATCATCCAAGTTGTTGTAGGAGACGATCACCCCAAAGACAGAGCCACTCTCATTAACCCCAGAGAGGTAATGTTCCTTCTTATGAAAGGGCTCCCCCAGCTTGAAGAGGTCCTCTAGCCTCAGGAGCTTGCAGATACCCTGGTACAGGCTCCCGCATGCAATCAGCCTGTTTTCTTTGTAGTCTATAAGCAGCATCTTGTTGACATTATTGGTGCTGGCCAGAGGCTCATTGCAAGTCTGAACAATACGGGGTGGATAACACTTGGGGTTGTCCTCATCTGGCCCTGTCTGATGAGTCACCAAGACCTTGAGGTCACTAGAGAGTTTGTAGATCCTATTGACAGCCCCCAAATAAATGTGCCCTGTCCTTTCATCTACCACAAGGTGATTGAAGCCTTCGGTGGGCTCCCCACGGAATGTGACAAATGAACGCTTCTGAGACAGCTGGGGTGGCTGCCGTGAAAGCAGCATGGAGGAACCCATCCCTACCACCAGCAGGTGGGAGAGCAGGCAAGTCCAGTTCCAGGGCATGGCTTTCATTTCAGAGACAGGTCCTCTTGACACAGCAGCACTCCAGTAAAACCGTTCTTTTGGAGGGCCAGGACTCAGCAGGGCTGTCTCCCCTGGTAAAGAGAAAAGATCAAAATGTGAGTGAATGAGTGGGGTACCCCAGAAGCAGAAAGACACACAGGATATTTACTCACTCATAAGTGGATATTACACATAGAATATAGGATAAACATACTGAAATCTGTACACCTAAAGAAGCTAAGCAAGAAGAAGAACTCTGGCTAAGATGCTCAATCCTCATTCAGAAAGGCAAAGAGGATGGACACCAGAGGAGGGAGAAAACAGGGAACAGGACAGGAGCCTACCAGTGGGCCTCTGAAAGACTCTACCCTGCAGGGTATCAGAGCAGATACTGAGGCTTATAGCCAAACTTTGGGCAGAGTGCAGGGAATCTTATGAAAGAAGGGGGAGATAGTAAGACCTGGAGAGGACAGGAGCTCCACAAGGAGAGCAACAAAACCAAAAAATCTGGGCACGGGGGTCTTTTCTGAGACTGCTACTCCAACCAAGGACCATTCATGAAGATAACCTAGAACCCCTACACAGATATAGCCCATGGCAGTTCAGTGTCCAAGTGGGTTCCATAGTAATGAGAACAGGGACTGCTTCTGACATGAACTGATTGGCCTGCTCTTTGATTACTTCCTCCTGAGTAGGGAGCAGCCTTACCAGGCCACAGAGGAAAACAATGCAGACAATCCTGATGAGACCTGATAGAGTAGGATCAGAAGGAAGAAGAGGAAGACCTCCCCAATCAGTGGACTGGAGGAGGAGCATGAGTGGAAAAGGGTGAGGAAGGGTGGAATTGGGAGGGGAGGAGGGAGAGAGCTACAGGGGGGATACAAAGTGAATAAACTATGATTAATAAAAATAAAAATGATACAAAAAAAGAAAAATATGTGAGTGAACTATGGTAGGGCTTTGTGGTGCCTACAGATCTGCCTGAATTCACTACGTACATGGAACTGACCTGTCTTGGGAAAGCCAGGTGCCAGCTTAGCTGCAGGAGATGGTTATCTTGGTGATGGCAGCCCTGGTACACCTTTATTGTAATAATTATGGTGATGATGGTGGTAGTGATGAGTAGGTTGATAGCAGTGCTGCTGATAAGAAACAATTGCCTACTGAGTATCTGGCTTTGCACCAATCCCTGTCCAATACCTCTTCCAACTGAGTCCCAAGGGGGTCCCAAGTTAGTGATCCTAGTGAGCAGCATCAATGAAAGCTAGAGGGGGAAGGGCATCTGTACTATGCTCTATGTCTCCAGGTTCTGTGGACCATCTCCTGCCCACTTTCTTATGCCTAAGAGATAGTAGCTTTAACCTCATTGTTATTACCTCAAAATACAGCACTACCCCCTAAAGAAAACAATTTTTCACGGAGACTTTTATTAACTTCTGCTAAAAAGACCAAATTTGCACATTTTGTTTCCTGCCAGAACCATAACTGCTGACAACAGAGGGGCGTGGTCATTTTACACCACATTTTACAACTAAGGAATGTGAGCTTAGGGGACTTTTGCGGCTTATCCCACCAATACTGGGAAAGGTGGCTGAGGCGGCCCATAGTAGGTCCTTAACCATCTCATTTCATCCCAGCCTCTCACGGCAAGGGCTAGACTGTATTTCCTGTTACCTACAACAGAATTGTTAAGGCTTACTTACTCCTTTTTGTGGGCAACCCATTACAACTGCTGTTCTGTGCCCTTTTTGCCTTTCTTGCCTCCTCTGTCAGATGGTACAGTGAGGTTAAACTGAAAGTCCACATCCTCCATCCCCTCCAGCTGCAGTGGTCACCAACTCCCGAGTACATTACCCATCTGTGGGCTTTCCTTTCATTTTAATGAGATCTTGGTTGCCTCCTATCCTGAGGACTCTTCTGTCTCCTATACTGGGGACTCCCCTGCCTTCTATGATTTTCTTTGAAAGGAGAAAAAAATGCATTCAGAAATCACTGGTCTGGAAACAAACAAACAAATAAGCTAGCAAACAAATAAATAAATAATCTCTAGGGAACAAAATTGCCATCCATCCTAGCAGTTGCCTTTATTCCTATTCAATATACTTTCTGCATGAGTTTCCAGGGGACAGCATCATGTTGCTTCCAGCTTGGATGAAATAAGGGCTAGTGGAATTGCCAATATCTTATTTAGGGGCACCCCAGCTCTGTAAGATTTCTCATTCCCCCAAGTGCCTAAAGAAATGAGGTTATGGGATGAGAAAAAATGTTAAAGTAATAGAAATCATCCCAGAAGGAAGAAAGCATAAGTTAGCTGGACACCTAGAGAAGATGGAAAAAAATAATGAAGACTTTATGTTATCAGCAGAAATCCTAAGAAAAAGCACCTCAACAAGACATTAGAGGAAAAAGACTCTCATAGATGGAAACCCCTACCCTAACAGCAGTCTGTAAACCAAGGGCCTTTGTGCACTTACCAACATAGTACAAAAATGTCCTCAGAGCATGTGCAACACAGGCAAGATATTGTAAGACTTTTGTGTCAGGTTGTCAACTTATTGTCAGGTCAGACAAAACCCATTAGAACCTAATTTATTGCATGAGATGAAGTTGTGTGACAAGTGACAACATGCTTTGTGAGTTCTTACTTGAGGGAACAAGAAGCAAGCTACAGGAAACCTTGTCAGGGGGTAGAGTGTGAAGCAACCCATGAACTTGGAGAGGCCATGCAAAGCTAGAAGAAAAGTGCCTTCTTGGGATAGTGTCCACAGTGGAAGTATCTAACCAGGGTGTGGACGAGTAAGCCTAGGCACAGAGAACACAGCTCAAGAAAGAGTCAGGAAGAAGGTATAGCAGAAGAGAGAAAGCTATGAGCCCTGTTGGGATATTACCAAAAAGTCAAGACTAAGATGCACAGAGCTGAGGAAAGAGGACAAACAAGTAAAAAGAGAGAGAGAAGTTTCTCAAAGAGGTACCTCCATGCCCCTCTGTAAAGCCCTCATCTTTACTTGGAGAAGAGGATTGGTGAGATACAAGAGCTAAATAGGTTCATTCTTAGTCACTAACACATCCATATCACCAGAGCCCTGCCCGGCACCCAGTGGAGCCTCAACAAGTATTTCTTGACTGGCAGAAAGAGGTGCCAGAAGCAGAAAGGAATAGCAGCATGTGTGCAGCATTGACTATACCCCAGACCCATGCAGCAAGGTTAATGCTGTCCCCTGTATTAGCTCATTATCACGGCTCTACCTGAAGCAGGATAGCTTGACCTCTTCTTCGGGTGAGGTAGCTAGTTCTTCAAGAATATGTGGCCAATGAGGCACAGTTAGTTGTGGGATCCAGGTCTGTACCACTGCAAAGTCCAGACATATTTCCAGAAATGCCTCATTCCAGAACCCAGAATATAGAGCCCTTGGAGTTTCTATTTAATTCTTCAAAATAACTAGCACAGAGGTACCAGGATATCACCTACCAAACCCAGGAAGAAATGGAAGTTCCTGTAACCGTTAGGGCACTACTGGGAGAAGACATCTGTCAGAAGGTATGGTCACACAACAACTCTGAAATTACTGATGAGCACTTGACACAGGAACTGTGCTCCTCACACAGTAGGTGCTCTTGCTGTTGCTAATAAAGGAAATAAAATTAGAAAGATAAGGATTATGATAAGGGGTTGGTACCTACTAGTTAAAAAAAAACATTTTTTTTCAGAACAAGTAATAAGTTAAGACAGTTCCCCTTGAATTGCGTTTCCAAATCCAGAAAGCAGAGAAGATCCTAGAAATTTGTTTTCTGAACGAGGTAATCTGGTTAAATGATATTCAAATCCCTGGTTTTAGAGACAATGAAGGTGATATCAAAAGGGGTCAAATGAAATCACAGAAGGTCTCATGGGATAAAAGTTGGAGATAAAGGTTAGGGAGATGGCTCAGTTGTTGAAGTGCTTGCCATGCAAACATCAGAACTTGAATTTTTATCCCTAGGAAGCATGTTAAAAAGCCATGCATGCTGCTATATGTTTATAATCCCAGTCCTGGGGAGGGGAAGGCAGACAGATCCCTGGGTCTCCTTGGCCAGCCAGCCTGATAAAATCAGTGAGGTCAAGGCTAGTGAGAGACCTCATCTCAAATAACATGGTAGACAGCACCTAATGAAAGATAGCAAGGTTGACCTCTAACCTCTACATATACACATTGAAAGGTGTATGTACTAGCACACATATGTATACCCACCTACCTCCACATGCATACACAATCAATCAATTGATTGTCACTGAAATATAAATAAAAGATGGTGGTGAGGGATAACTCAGACACCTGATTCCCCCGTCTATGTTCTTCCTATCACATTTGGCCTCTTCTGACTTTCTCTAAACCTGTTCTGACATCTGCTCCCCAGCCTTTGAAAGTGACAGCTATTCAGGCACCATATGCTGTGCTGGCTAACAGGGCTCTCACTGCAGCTCTGCCAACAGCCAAATTCCAGAGGGGCTGCTATGCTCACTCTAGACAGGCACAGGCAGGTTGGGGCACAACCACCAGCCCTCCAGAGGGAACTTTCAGCAGACCCTGTATTAGAGCATGCCACGTGCCTGCCACTTGGCCCACCTTACTGTACATTCACAGACCCACAGCCAATCCACAGTTCCACAGTCAGTACCAGGCAAGACAAGGAGGCTATAACCCTGACTTTACTGGGCAGGAAGGGTCCACCGCTCAGTCACCATCTTCTATTAGGCACCAAAACGAGACACAGTTATGTATCTAAACACTTATCACTTTCATCTGGGGTAGTGAAATCACTGTCTGAGGAAGAGGGGACACAGAAACAGTAACACATGATGGGAATGAATGGCCTCTCATTTTTCACCCCAGGGAAAAGGACTGATTAGAAAACAAAGAACAGAGAAATGAAGAGGACATGATATGGACAAGCATGTGGATACCAGCTGAACTTACTGTGACCCACTGTGGGCCTAGCCAATGCCAGTTTTCCCACCCCAGCTCAGGACCCACAGATGAGCAGAGCCACTAGCCATCTCTCACTCAGGATTACTGAAGGTTGTTCTGACCTCATAAACCTGCAAAAATGGAGCTTCCAAAAGGTGGTGGTGTCTCTCCCAGAACATCAACTCATGTAAGTGATATCTTTAGCCCAGCATTGTCCTATTGGCACTCCTGGTCCAAAAAATTGGCCCAGAAAGGACCAATTTCCGATACTTGTATCACTTTTCATTCAAATAGCCATTTAGCTGATTGTAAAATAAATTTAAAATAAAAGGCACCAACCCTTATTCTTCCAGCTACAAGAGAAAATCATTTCAAAGGATTCCAAAGGGCTTCTTGAACCAGGCAGAGTGGGCAAGAGGTCAGAGGACAGGACACCCCACAGACCAAATCAAAGCCAAACACACTGCCACCTCCCTTTATGAAATCAGACTCTAATTCTGTGTGGTCTCGGGGGAGATGAAATCCATTTTTAGAAGCTGATCATCATTTTGATTAAAGCAGTTGGGACTGCCTTTGTTTTATATGGTAAGTTTTGAAGAGCTCAAACTCATTTTCATGAAGTGCTACCATCCTCTCAGATTCCTGAGTGGCAGAAAGAAAGTTATTACAGAGCAGTTTAAAATAGCAATTAGCTCACAAAATTCCTTCAGAATTTATAAATCATCTTCATGTACATTGCCTCATTTTTTTATTTCATTGTTCACCATGACTCTGTTGGGCTACCATTGAATATGATCTCAGAAAGTACAGACTAAGAATTGCTGGGACCACCTGGGTACAGTGGCTCATGCTTTTAATCCCAGCCATTTGTGGAAGCAGAGGCATGTGAATGGCTGTGGGTTTGAGGCCAGCCTAGTCTACAAAGCAAGTCCAGGACAGCCAAGGCTAAACAAAGAAACCCTGTCTCAAAGAACAAAAAATTCCTGGGTCCATCTTGTAACCCGAGGGAGCAAGTGTGAAGATATCCTTGAAGAATGAAGTCATAAGAGAACAGAAGTGAGCAGAGATGCCCAATCCCAGCTCAAGTTGTATAGATGTCTAGGTGGTGTGTAGGACACCATCTGGGTGCCCGTCCTGCCAAGATACATGAACCAAAAGCTTCCCCCTTCCCATAAGCTAGTTAAGGTTCAGTTTTCTGGAGTCACTAATGAAAGAAACTTGTTTTCTATTGGTGTGATAAAATACCATGACCAATGCAAGTTGAAGAGGCAAGGGTTTATTTCAGTTTATAGCTTCACATCACAGTCCGTCCCTGAGGAAAGTCAGAACAGGAACTCAAGCAGGCAGGAACTTAGAGGCAGGAACTGGTGCAGAGGCCAAAGAAGATATGTTGCTTACTGGTGTGTAAGGTATGGCTTGCTCAACCTACTTTCTTATACAGCTCAAGTCCATCTGCCCAGGGGTGGCCCTGTCCACAGTGGGGACTCCCACATCAATCTTCAATCAATAAAATGCCCTACCGCTTGTCCTACAGGCCAAAGTCATAGCATATTTTCACAGCCTAGAGTCCCTCTTCCCATTGAGTACAATTCATATCAAATTGACAAAGAAGCTAAGCAAGGCAAGTCCTCAGTCACACACAGAGAAATCCAGAAGTGTCTATTGCCACACCGTCTCTACCAGCTGTTTGCAGTGAGGGGAGGAACAAGCCTAAGAGATTTGTGTATCCCCTGCCCACCAAGAGAAACTATACTTCTACAAGTGATGATGTATTATCCCAAGGAAGATTTAGGGGTGAGCGTGGGTGTACAGACTTTCACAACCACATGTTGGTCCCCTTATTTTCAGGCTGTACCCACAAGCCCCCTAAGGTTTCCACCTGTTGATGGCTTTAGTGCCTGAAAGTTCATTCACTTCTGAAATGAAGCCTTCTCTGATTCCAGGAAGAGTCTAAGATGCCCTGATCAGGTGTTGATATAGGAACCAGTGCCCACCAGAGAATTGCAGATAACAAACTGCTAAACTTTGTCCTCTTGAATATCTTGAGCCTCTTAAGAGTAAGGATCATGCGCTGGAAAAATGGCTTACCAGGTAAAGTTTCTGCCACCAAGTCTGATGGCCTAGTTCAGTTTCTAGGTTCCACATGGCAGGGGAGAACAGACACCTGAAAATTGTTCTCTGATCTTCACATGGCGTATATTCTCTCCATATGCACAATAAATAAAGAAATAAATGTAATCATTTTTAAATAATAAGGATTGGGCTAGAGAGATGGCTCAGTGATTAAGAGCACTGGCTCCCCTTCAAGAGGTCTTGAGTTCAATTCCCAGCAAGCATATGGTGGCTCACAACCATCTGTAATGGAATCTGATTCCCACTTCTGGTGTGCATGAAAACAGAGCACTCATATACATAATAAAATAAATTTTAAAATCTTAAAAAAATAATGAAGATCATGGTTTTTCATCACTAAATATCTCTAGTTCTAAGCTTAGGTCATGAGACATAGAAGGTATACAATAAATGTTTGAGAGTGACGGAAAGAACGAAGAAATGCATGACTCATTCATGACAGTATATGAGATGGGAGCTGGTATCACTTATGGCTAAAATTCAAAGTAAATCTCGGTGCTGTGCCAACAAGGTCAAAAGGGGTATGGATTGACAAAGTTGGTTTTCCCTATTTAATCCAGAGCTTATAAATACTTAAAATACTCGATTTCATCCTTTCAAAATGTGAGTGCAAACACATCTGAGAAGCCACATCTTCCATACATGATTTACAAGGAGATCGGCAGTCCACCAGCTAGAATATTGTCACAAGTCACCTTGAGCCTACAAATTAGACTTTGCCCTATCCAGTCAAACTATCCAGTGTAGTCCCTATCAAGGAAAAAAATCAGGGCCTGAGAAAGTTGCATTTAGGGGAAACAGCACAGTAGATACACGTTTCTAGAAGTCAGCATGCATTCACTAGTTCATCTAATGACTTTTTTCCCTAGTAAGTAATTGCTAATTGAACATATACCATAAAAGGAACAAAGGGTAGCTGGGAGCAAAGGGTAGCTCCTCTATAGCAGAATACAATGTCCATGCTTTCCAGTGCCCGAGAGTCTCCTAGAGGAGCCCTAGCTGTCCCCAGTGCAGACCTCCACTTCTTCAGCCCTTATTAGAAGCCAGAGATTCCACCACCTTGGTTAGCCTTACAGTACGGTATTGTACCCAGGAAACTGCATGAATGAATATGCTTGACAGAAAGCTAACTTTCTGTCAAAAATGTGTGCTGCACCCATTCATGAGATGTCAGCATGCTGTCACCTGTGAGAGTGAGAGAGGATGTAAGCTACAGTGACCATCTCCTGGCCTTTACATTTGCACACAGTCTCCAAGTAGACCACATGGACAGTAACTATCATGATGACGTTCCAGGTAGACCACATGCACAGTGACTCTCATGGTAATATTCCCATGCCAAGCAGGGAACTGTGAATGTCACCTTGCTACATTTGAAAAATGCCGCTAAACTTTGTGAGTTGGAAATTTTGATTCCTAAATTAGTATGTTGATGGTGTTTGGAGATAGAGTGTTTGGGAAGTAGTCAGGATTAAATAAGGTCATCAAGGTAGGACCCTTACGATGGCCAAGGCTTCATAAGAAGAGGAACAAGACTTGATCTTACTTACACTTGTCGTTTGTCACCATGTGACACCCTCTGCACAAAGGCCCTTCATTGCATCATGCCATGTGCTTGGACTTCCTTGCCTAGAGAACTGTGAGCTAAAGAAGCTCCCATTCTTTGTAAATTTCCCACTCTGCTACTTTATCATAGCAACAGAAAATGGACTAAGATACTGCTTTGTGGGGGGTGGGGGGGAAAGGGGAGCTTTCCCTCCATGCTTCCTTCCCTCCTTCCTTCTCTCTCTCCCTCCCTGCCTGCCTGCCTCCCTCCCTTCATCCCTTCCTCCCTCTTTTCCTTTCTCCCTCCTTTCCTTTTCTTGCCCTCTTTCCCTCTCTCTCAAGCCTTAGACCTGGGTTCACTGAAAAGGCTATTGAAAATGCTACTATGGACAGGACTTTTAAATTCAGCCCAAGAGTCTCCACCATAGGGTAAGTTGTTGCATCTGGGGACTAGAGCCAGCCTAACCTTAAGGCTTCCTTCTGTATTTCATTCCCACCTCCTCCCACCCCCTGGAGGGGCTCTCCTTGGGTGTAACCCCTGTCTGTATTCCCAGCAAAGCCACTTTGATGAAGCTCTTCATTATGAATTTGAGGCAGCTCTTGATATCCCAGGCACAGTGACACCAAGAGGAAGTGAGGAGTCCCTAAGCAATGGTCTCTCTACTCCAGGCCTGGCTGGGAAGATTTTAAAACACAGAACTTGCCAGAGAAGGCTGATACACACAGGGAAGGAAGGATTGACAGCTTCTTTCTAGTGTCTCATTTAAGAAAACAGGCTGGCCAGGAATTGGGGTTCAGATCCCCCTGCTGAGGCCTGGTATCAATCTGGCTGCTGTCTCCTGCCCCAGCTGTTCAGCACAGCTTCTGTGAGTGCTCCTGCCTAGCTATCCAGTTTCCAGTATTGGTTTTCCATCGTCAGAGACCTGCACTGGTCTCTGAGACTGCACCCTCTGGATGCACAGAAATGGAGGGGCATCATGGGAAACTGACCAAAACATCCTGAAGCTGTAGCAAAGTGATGTTACTGATGTTACTTTTGCTGTTATGAAAGATGGTAGACATTTGGATCTCAAAAGGGGACCTGAGGCACACTTATCCTGTGCATGTGGCTTAAGACTTGTATGGCTGATTGGTTTTCATCTGAAAAGGAGACCCAGATAGGTCTCCAGCCTCAGACTCTGGCCCAGCTTATTTTGATTGTTTTGAGCCCATCTGAATGTCTTTTCCTGGATGAGAACTCACTCTGAAGAATCCTGTCTCCTCTCACCAGCAGGGAAAGAGGCTGTATGTTCTTAGCTCACGGGCATCTGTGTTTATGCCCACGACATTGCCTGAAGCCTCTTCTCTCTGAAGCCCCATGAATCAGGACACTGTGGACACCAGGAACAGGTCTGCCAATTTTCCTTGATGTCTCATTTCCTCCCATCTGTAAACTGGTGTTTTTAGAACCCAGGTGGTAATGAGCATGTCCAAGTGCTCTTTTGGGAAGATCAGACTTCCCAGAACATGGGTTACCTCAGATTTGAGGAGGGATCCTCAGACCATATTTGTAGGGGTGCCAAGCAGAGACAGGCAGAGCTGTGCATTGGTAGTGCCTCCATCAACCCACACTGATTTTCACCAGATTATAGGCTGACCCTGAAGTCTCTCTCTTGAGACTACACCTTTCTTAAGTTGGCTGCCTAGCTACCCAACCTAAACTGTGGGGGGGGTCTTTGGCATGCCAACTATGCATGCCTGCCCTCAGAGAGCTCAGGGTCCTCTTCTGTCGAGTGGGCAACATCACTCTCTTTGGAGTTTACTTTTTCTCTTCTAAGAGGAAGGACCAAGGGGTAGGACACACTTCATCGGTTGTTCGTTGCTCCATCAGACTAACTACCACACCTGAGCTACTCTAACATAAAGCCCCACATAAATAGATTCTGCCCCATCTCCTCTCATTCCCTTAACAAGAAAGAGACAGGCACTCCCTTCCTCAGGCTGCTGCAACCTTTCCAACCTAGTCTCTCTCTCACACCCCCTTTCTGTGTGTGTGTGTGTGTGTGTGTGTGTGTGTGTTACTGAAAACTGAGCACAGGGACTTATACATACTAGTCAACTGCTCTGCCACCAAGCTACATCACAGGCCCCTAACCAGACTTTCATAGCTCAAGAGAGTGGTTAGATTTGGAAGCAATAAAAAAAAAAATGCAGGGCTTTAGGGAATCAAACCTGAGAGGCCATGTTCTTGGGTTCTGAAGCCTGAGTATCTCTCCAATACCATCCCTGTCACTGCCACCAGAGTCAAACAGCCATGGGTCTTCTAGCCCCAAAAGTGTTCAAGCAAAGAATCCAAAGCTTCACCAAACAGTAGTATCATGGAGGAATTGACTTGAGGCACACTTGGCCAGATGATGGCACCTCCATTGTCCCCCAAAGTCTAGCGGTATGATTGCTCATATGTCCTCCTTATTCCCTACTCCATTTGTCCCTTTCTTTTTCAATCCTAGAGGAAATCAGGAAGTGAACAGTTGTCTGCCTTGACAGTCTATAGTCATGTAATTAGTGCTATTTAATCCCACGATGAGGCAAAGCTCATAAAACACAAAATACATTTCAGCTGTTTGCTGTGAATCCTGGCAGAAATCCCCACGGCAGCCGGAAGCTGAACAAAGTTATATTTGCTTCTTAAAAAATAAATAAATAAATTCAGAATGGAGACGACAAAGTTACTACCTGGCAATAAGCAAAAGAGAAAGAGCAAGGGATTCTGGTCCCTAAAGTTTGGAAACCATTTCCATTGCCATGACAACGACAACTATTAAAAACATTTCCTATTGATTAAGTAATGGCATTATAATATGTCATTTCCTTGTAAGATTATTCTGGACTTACCCTCCCCTTACTCTCAAACACTGACACATGCCTTAAAATCTTTTCTCCAGTCACAGGATGGGAAGACATCATTCCTGTCCCATGTACGGGGCACAAACATGTGAGTCAGATCCTTAAGCTGAAACCTACAGCTTTTAGAAATTACTCCAGCTTATCTAACATTTCCCTATCTCCCAACTGCTGTTCCCCTGTCAACCCCACTGCACCGATACTTCAGTATTTGTCTCAGCCACACATGGGGCAAGCAGCAGAAAATTGTGTCCTCTGTCCTGCTCCCACTCAAATATGAAACTCAGACTGGTGCTGTATGATGTTTCCTCAGGAGATATAAGAAGCCATTTGTTTACCCCAGGAAAAGAAAGACTGACAGACTGAGGAGAGGAGTCCATCAAAGTTCAATTTAATGATCTGGCATTCCTTATGGGTTCACCGGCGCCTCGTTGGCAACTCCACCATTGAGAAATCCCACCTGAGACAATTATTTATCTTTTACCTAGTGGCAAATGGAACCCAGAGGTGGGACCTCATGAGGATTTTGTGAACCTCCCTCTCCTGGGGCAGTGGTGGGGATCTCATGATGATCTGCTGTGGTCATCATGGTGGCTCTGCCTCAACTGTGATGCTCATGGCCAACCCAGTGCAAACAGCGACAACATTCTGTCAGGTGCCAGCATCACTGGAAGAGCAGAAGCCAAACCTCTGAAGTTAACCTGTGTCCCCAAGTCAGGACCATACCCTCTTCCCAACGCTCCAAACATACTGATCCCATCCTGCAGTACCCCTGAGAATAAACTGTGACCTTTCCCTTTTCAAGATGACAAGAATTCAGAATTAAAGGAAGGTCCAAAACAAGGCCAGGCACATCCAAATAATACAGGATGCTTCTGATGCTCTCTTTCAAGATCTGCTCAGATCTGGGCCAGTGGACAAGGCACAAGTGGTGGGCCAGCTACACAGGGAGTCAGACTGCTGTAAAGCCCAGGAGGCCTCTATGTATTTCCAGTGGCTCCTCTGTGTCTGCTCTGTACATCAGCCATGAACAGGAACACAGTTCCTCTAGGCAGGGAGAAAGTGCCTGCCAGTTCACTGTCCTACATCATGAATCCACCTACATCATGACTACCACCTCTAATGAGTGTAACATTTTGCCTTCAAGTAGCTCAAGGACACTGAACATGCATGATTCCAAAAGCATGTCACTATTCCCATCTAACCTATTCTGATTACTGTGTAGATGGGGACTAAGCCCATCACTAACTTCCCATATGTCCTAGTTGGGGTTTTTATTGCTGTGACAAAATACCACAATCAAAAGCAGCTCATAACTCTCCAGTCACCCTCCATCAATGAAGTCAGGGAAGATATTCAAAGCATGGACCTGGAGGCAGACGCTGAAGCAGAGACCATGGAAGAATGCTGCTTACTGGCTTGATCCCCATGGCTTGCTTAGCCTACTTTCTTACACAACGCAGAAACGTCCACCTAAGGGTAAAACCACCCACAGTATGCTGGGCCTTTCCATCAATCACTAATCAATAAAATGTCCCACAGACTTGTTTTCTCAGTTGAGAGTCCCTCTTCCTAAATGTCTCTAACTTACGTCAAGAGGACAGAAAACTGACCAACACACCATATTAATGTTTCTGTTGATTCTATTTTTCCCTATAGTACAAAGCTTCCACAGAGTCAACACTGGAGGTTACATATGAAAAGTAGGAGAAATGAGCCTAGAAGGCCCAGGTGCAAATGTATGGTCCCTATCTGAGAAGAGAGAAGGCCATATTAGCATATCCAAATCTTTAAGTGTTATAACATTGACAGGCATCAGTGCTTGCATGTCATGAACCTGGTGAGGGTCCACAGTTGGGCAAGTTTGGAAGAATATAGCAAATAGTGTGTCAAAGTCAACCACCAAATAGGACAAATGTCTCATGTCCATTTGTGCATTTGTTCAACATATATGTAGCCCTCTACGTGGTATACCAGTAACCTGCCATCTAAGAGTGAAGCCATGAATGAGACAACAATGCCTTTGATCCTAACAAACATATTGCTGAAGTAGGGATGAAGATACTAGCATGTGTAGGCCTACTAGGCCTAGCATGTGTAAGGCTCTGGGTTTCATTCCCAGCACCATACACAATGTGCTAAGGAGGAAACAAAATATACAAAAATAGCTAGGTTTAGATAATACTGACACCTAAAGGAAAAGGGACAGGGATATTTTTTATGAATAAAATACCACAGGTGGAAGCATGGAGGAGTCTCAATCAGCCAAATAATCTCCCTAAGGTGTGTTCACAGAGAGACTGATAGCCAGGGAGTAACAGCCATACAACGATTTGGGGAATCTTCTAGGCCAATAAAAAAATTGATCACAAAGACCATGAAAAATTAAAAAAACAAAAACAAAAACAAAAACAAAAAACACCAAGGAAAAAGTAGAAGGCAGAGGTACCAGAAGATGTGGACTAAGCATGTGAGTGTGAAGCCCAAGAAGAAGGTGGCAGATACTGAAGGACAGTGAATCACAGAAAGAAGATTGTGTTTATACCAAACAGCAAGTCCCAAAAAGGGAAAAAGCAAGGAGCAACATGGTCGGGCAGAGGGTGGTGGCATGGAAAGCTGGTTGGCTCAGCCTGGCTGCAATGTTCAGAAGGGCTTGGATGGAAGAGGAGACCTGCAGGATGCCAGTGAGGAGTGTCGCCAGGCCTAAGCCAGAAGGCATGGTAGAAAATGAAGCATGGTTCCTCCAACACACTTTCAGGGGCTTATGGAAGTGAAAGGGGAAGAAGAAAGAGGAATTCATCCTACCTCCAAGGTTTTGGGTATCCATGTGACAGGATGGTGCTGTCATTTTGATGATTAAAAAAGGACTGAGGAAGAACAGGTCATAGAGGTAAAGACATCAAGAGCTCTTTTTAGCGCTTCAAGGGCTAGGTTGTCTGAAGAGGCTGTCCTGTCCACAATGGTGCCTGCAAGAATCATCTAGGGGGAATGATTTATAAAAACCCAAAGCTTGACATACATGGAAGGCACGGCTTTTAAAAGCTCCCAAGAGAATGCTATCATCATATTTTCTAGATAAGAAACTGGTTCTCCATAACTGAGATGAAATAAGGTTGGCCTATGAACCCACACGACCAAAGGTCATTTACCTGGACTTTGACCAAAGTTCATTTTTACCAAAGGTTGTTTATCTTGATTGTGTTGACTTTACATTAAGCTTCCTAGGCTGTAAGAAAGTGATGCCAACTAAAATTCCTAACTTAGGAACCTAGAATTTTATGTCTATACCTTGTGAAATGATAATAGCAAAATTCCCTTTTTATCAAAGAGAAATTGAAAATGTCCTTGCAATATAGGCTATTCTGTAAACTTTGTAAGTTTCCATTAATATCAAGTGTAAATAAATAAATAACTAAAAAGACAGAGGTGCCCACCTTCTGCCACATAGTTCAGAGCAAAAAAAAAAGCCCTCTTTTCAGTCACACCATGAGCAGCAGCCTGGGCTATGGAAAACAGTGGCAGCCCAAAGGCCATGCTAATGAATATAAAACAGAAATCAAAAGAACTCAGGCCAAAAGAGGGACTCTTCCTTTGTTATTGTTTTTAAAAGGTGTGTTAAAGAATGCATGGTACAGAATTTACCATTTTAGCCATTTTTATGGGTGTGGTTCAATGGCCTTAAATTCACATTTAGTGTTATGCAGCTATCGTCATCATCCATTTCCAGAACCCACTCATCTCTGACTCCAACCTTCCCCATTACACGCAGCCACACTCTCCTCACCCCAGGCCCTAAGCACTATTCTGCTTGCTGTCTCTATGAATCGTAGCTGCTCCAGGAACATCAAGAACTCAGGATGAAAGCATTTGCCCTATTGAATCTGACTTATTGCACTTAGTATAATGTCTTCAAAGTTCATCCAACAGGGGGCAATGCAATTTTTAATTTTAAATAATTAAGTTTCTCCCTTCAATAAAATTCCTGGATTTGAAATAACTTTTATGGGAATAAGGATAGGGGAATTAGAGATAATGTGTAGACAGGTGTCTGTCAACATATTGAGTGGAAAAAAATTATATGCCCTTCCATCAGCCCATTTGATCCTAATACAATGAATGCTAAGAGTCCCTTCACAGCTCAACCCTAGCAGATCTTTGTTCAATGAATTGGGAAACACTGGAGAACTATGATACACATTATCTTACTCAAAGCCCTGAAAGCATTCTGATGATGAAATTTCCTTAAGGCTTGTGAGCCAAGGTTTCTCAGACCTGTTAGACTGAGGAATCCCTTCCCTGCCTCACACCTATCCTAAATATTAAGAACACCATTTCATGACATACACTTTGAGAAATATGTGTATGTTGATTTCGATCCTAATCACTATTAAAGTCTTGTAGTGCAGGTTGTGAAATTTAAGACAATTTGCTTCATGCATTGAAACAAATTACCAAGCTTGCAATATTCAGATCTGGGAAGAAAACCCCCAGATGAAAGATGTAACTAGAATGGGGGAAGGTGCAAAGATATTGCAAGTTCTGTTATCCTCATCACCATGGCTCTAGCGTACAAGCCTCCTTTTCCTACCCTGTGTTCATAGCTCAAGGCCTGTTACAACCTCCTTCCTCTGCTTTCTCTAACACAGCTGAGAGAGACCACAGTTTTCCATACTTATATGAAACCATGAAGGAAAACAAAATAAACATAGAGAAAAGAGCAAAAAACCAAATGAGTCTGTCTGAACAAAACATGTGTGTTTCTGTCTCATCCAATCTCCACTCATTTCCAAACACAAAGGCTCTGTCAGGCTGCACACCCAAAGAACTGACTCAGCATGTGAGGTGCTGCACTCAGGAGTTTCCTGCGCCTATGCCGCAGTGACTGTCTTGGGAAGGGCACTCACTCTTCTGGCCCAGTTTATGAGACAGGCCTATGTTTGTGAAGATTGCCATGGCTTCAAAAGAAGGTGTAAACTTTCATGGTATTCATTACCCAGGTAAAAAGTGTCACCCAAGAGACCACTAACACTGGTGCTGGCACACCTTTGCAGGTGGGAGGGGGGACATCCATTCTCCTCAACATGTCTTTATGCCTAAACTTTCAGGGGTACTCAGGGTCTGCTGAAAGGTCAAAGATGGACGTAGTAGCACAGCAGATAGTAAAATTTGTCCTTACTATAAGAGACAAAAAAGAAAATGAAATAAGGAATGACTTGGAGATCATATGGACTCATTACAGCGATGCTGTGTTTATTTCCCTTTCACCCCATTCTCTGGAAACATCCAGTTAAGATGCACAGCATGTTTCAGCTGTGCTGTCAGATATCAGTGGACAGTTAGAGATACACTTGCTGAGGATTATCAGGAAGGTATATCTGTCCACTTGAAAGCAACATGGCCAAAACTGTGGGTGTCAGAGTCTTTAGACATGGGTCAAGGCAAAGGGATCTCAGCACCCCTCAGGTAGTTATTTCCCCATTGTAGAACCTAAACTCTGAGACTTGTATTCATATACGTCCAAGGTGATAATTCTCTTACTAATCAAATCTTACCACCCACCAAACACAAACTATTATCTTGGGTACCTGACTGAGCTTCCAGACAGTCTAGACAGAAATCACCACCCCCATTTAGCAGATGAGGAAAACAAGGCATGGTAAGGTTAAAGATTTTTCTTTTAATTCTTTATTAATTACACTTTATTCACTCTGTATCCTCCCCGTGGTTCCCTCCCTCCTCCCGTCCCAATCCCTCCCTTCCTCCACCCTCTGTATGCATGCCCCTCCCCAAGTCCACTGATAGGGGTGGTCTTCTTTTCCTTCCTTCTGATCCTAGTCAATTCGGTCTCATCAGTAGTGGCTTCATTGTCTTCTTCTGTAAGGCTGCTGCCCCCTCAGGGGGAGGTAATTAAAGAGCAGGCCAATCAGTTCATGTCAGAGACAGTCCCTGTTCCTATTACAATGGAACCCACTTGGACATTGAACTGCCATGGGCTACATCTGTGCATGGGTTCTAGGTTATCTCCATGCATAGTCCTTGGTTGGAGTATCAGTCTCAGGAAAGACCTCTGTGCTCAGATTTTTTGGTTCTGTTGCTCTCTTTGTGGAGTTCCTGCCCTCTCCAGATCATACTGTTTCCCACTTCTTTCATAAGATTCCCTGCACTCTGTCCAAAGGTTGCCCATAAGCCTCATCATCTGCATTGAAAGATCTTTTTTAAGGTCACAGAGATTCTCTTAAGAAAGAGCTGATTGGCATTGACAGTAAGTAAGAGCAATCCAATGTAATGAAGTGCTAAACAGATACAAAAAAAAGAAAGAAAGAAAGAAAAAGAAAAAGAAAAAAGAAATGAAGCAATCTCTACAGAGCAGAGAACAAGATTCAGTTTGCAGTAAAAAAAAATCAATGAGGCAAATGCTCAACCTGTGAAAATCAATGAGGCAACCAACCAATGGCCTGTATTTCCAACCAAATTGATACTCAACCACATTATGTCATATTTGTATTCACCCAAACCAACTTCACACCCTACCTGCCAGCATATTGCCTGGGTACCAGAGTCAACATCTATGGGAGCATCCACCTGACCCCATCTGAACATCTTCAAAAAGCCCTGAGAGGTAGCTGATGAAGCTTGCACACAGAGGCTAGAGAAAGAAGCCTCTGGAACAGGAAGATAAGGTGACCTTCTGAGAGCTAATTTAGTCACAATAAAGACATCCATGTGGAAGCCCCAGATAGCAGCAGAAGCCACCTTACAAGGCATCCCAAATTGCTGCAGAAAGAGTAGGGGAACTGGAGTCCAATCAGGGTGACAAGGCTTTATCCTCAGCACAACAATGTAACTCAAGAAGGATGTAAGGGAAACAGTGGAGTATGCAGAAAGTGTTGACTAGCTCAGGGTGGTGGCCTGGAGTGCAGAGCAAGTAGCAAGAAGTCCTTGGGATTCAAGCTCCCAGCATTCAGAGGGAGAGAGCCGCGATGACTGGCTCAGAGATGAACTCTGAGTGAGTGACTGCAGTGGTGTGTCATGTGTCAGCTTATGGACGACACTCCTCTTAAGGACAAGCAATCTCTGCTTCTGATTCCATGTGTCCCACCAGGAAGCCATTTTTCTAGTGCTTCTTCTTCTTCTTCTTTTTTTTTCTCCTTGCTAGTATCTTCTCAGCTTTATTCAAGTGTTTACCCTCTGGAGGACCACATCTAGAGCAGGGCTCAAACAGGGAATAAGCCTGTGATAAGCAGTCCAATCTACTAATCATGGCTGGATTGAGCCAGACATAATGGTCCCTTTCTTTTTGACAGTTTAAGAGCAGTCACAGGATCCAAAACTGGTCAGCTGGATACGATGGGAAGCCTGTTGGAGACTTCAGAGACATCCAGTTATTTTCCTTTAGACAAAGGAAGTGCATTTCTTCCTAATCTGCCTACCTGCCTGGTGCTGCTGAAGACTTCTGTGCCCCAAGGAATGATGTCAATGATGTTCACAATAGTTAAGCAGAGTGAGGAAAGCCTTGGAGTACCATGATGCTGCCAATGACCTAATCAGCTACCCACCCTGTGGTCTCCTTATGTTCTCACTGCCATTGGTTCTGGCAACAGCTGAGAGTGCCACAATGGGACGTGGGAAGTCTTTGGGCTACAAATGTACAAATCAGATACCATACTCACATGAACACTGTGGAGGGGCCTAGGAGAACTAACTCCCATTCTTTCATTAACTAGATAAGAAAAGACCCACCACACTGAATAAGCCAGCATTCTCCCTTAAATACCAAAAGTATCTTCCATTTGAGTGAATTGTTTCTGGAAATCTGTTCTACTCTGGGAATACTAGTAAAGACAGACCCTGGCCCATGCTAACTGCACCAGCAGCAGCACTAACTTCCACTGTACCAGCAATTTGATGAAACAGCAGAAAATACGTGCTACTTTCCTGCCCCCAATCTATCTTGTATCTACTCAAATCACCTATGTAATCTCACACACAGCTATCCCTTGGTATCTGCAGAAATTTGGTTTTAGGACCCTCCCACCCCGTATACCAAAATCTATAGATACTCAAGCACCTTGTCCAAAATAACACAGCATCTGCATGTAACCTACACACATTCTCCTGTGTGCTTGAACTCATCTCTAGATTGCTTACAGTACCTACTGCAATGTAAATACTCATCAATCATTTTACACTACATTGTTTAAGCAACTGTGACACAAGTCTATACATATTCAGTACAGATGACTTTTTAAACATTTTAATGAGAAATTGATTGAATCTGTGAATATGGAACCTATAAATTTGTTTGCTTCCCTGAGTAGGCTACATCTTCCTTTCCTAGTTCATGATGTTTCTCTAAGATTGAAATGAAATCAATATGAATATATAATATAATGTATAAATTGTGGGCTTTGGAATTCAAAGCTTGTGCTGGATATCATCAGAAGCATGGGTATAGGAATTTTAAAGAAATACAGGTAATAGGATCCCACTTCTAAAGATTCTGATTTAAATGGCCTGTAGGAGATAGCAGTATATTTTTTAAATGCTCTTCATATGAAATATTCTACCATTCAGCCAGAGTGGATGGGAGCCTCTGATAGCTGAGCCCTGTCATGTGTAGATGAGGACGCAGACCCAGGGAAGTCACGAGATTCCAAAATCACATATTTGCTAGCCTTGAGCTAGAGCACCTGGTCTTCTGAATCCCCAGACGAGATATTCCCCATCATGCTTCAAGCCAACTGCAGGGCACTCACAGTGTTGTTTGTAAATGATAAACAGAGAAGGAGCATAATGGAGGAATTCCCAAAGACCATGAGGATTATTTTAATGTATTCATTAAAGTATATTCTTCAATATTGTAGGTAACTGCAGAGCCATTATTTCTCAATAAAACCATATTTTTAAATATATCTATAGCCAATACAAAATGAGAGAAAGTATTTTCAAATCAAACTGATAAAGAAGGAGAATCCAGGACACGTAAAGAATTCTTATAGACAGGTAAAAGTAGGCGAGTGACTTCAAGAAATACTTGTCCAAAGAAGATGCACCAGTGTCCAGCGGTCACATGAAAAATTGATCAATGCCACTGGAGAAATGAAAACCACAACCATGAATACTGTTGTGTGAAGGTAGGTAAAACCACACAGCCACAGTGGAAATTGATTCAGCATTTCTATCAAGTTCCCAACTAACACTGGGACTGAGAACCAGGACTACACTTTGGGACCCACTAATAAACAGAATCCTTTCCCAGAGGTGGAAACTCAAAATCTGAGACCACACAGCCTTGAAGCACAGTTGAGCTGAATAGAACTGAGAGCCTGAGCCTGGGGCTCTTTCTACTATAAACCTTCATCTAGCAAGCTAGATGCTCCCATGTGCCAACTTTGCCCCTCAAGCCAATAAATAAAATGTTTACCCACGCTAGAAAACTGGCATGAGAATGATCTACAAAATAACTGGCATTCTTGCCAAAGAAATTGGGTAAAGAGGCAGAAAGGGCTGAGATGGGAATGACTAGAGGCTCTCTCCTAGGTCAGGGAACTGGAAGGAACTGGAATATGGATGCTTTTATTTGTTCTTTGGAAATCAGTTGCCTCTTATCAATGAAGGGAAATTTCTTCTCTGTACTGTTCAAAGGAAAATCATATCTTACTACCCCAGTACAAGCAGCATGCCTTTCACACATTCTGCAGGAGTCAGCTCTTAATGGTCTTGGCATCTCCAGAGCCCACTCTTTCCAAAAGACTATCTGATGATAACACCTTTCCATACAAGAGTCTCAGATGACCTATAGAGAGAGAGAGACAGATGGCCTATTCAAAGACTGCATCCAACAGAATGACCCTTCATTTCTCAGTGACATCCTATGTCCTCTAGCTTTCAGAAGTTATTTTTTTTCCCTCTTTGCCTGGGATTCCTTTCTTCTCATTCCTTCTCTATCTCTATACTTAAAGATTTTACCCTGTGGAAATTACTTTCTATGATTCAGATTCCTGAGCCATAAGAAGGAACTGATGAGGAGACCCATCTTCTTAGTTGTAGTAAAGGGTAAAATCAAAACAAAGGAATCCACAGAACTGGTGGCTTCAACCACAAACCATTCCTGAATTCCAAGCGCAAGGAATCTAGTCCTTGTCTGAACAAGCATTGCTCTTCATCACTTCCAACTTTGCCTTTACAGAAATGTTTATATCTGGTTTGGGTCCACTTAACTTAGCAAGAAACCCCATGGAGGAGAGGCACTGCTTCTAATTTTAGCCCAGTGCACAGAGCAGCACAAGTGTCCGACCACAGCAAGAAACACAAATGATCAGTATTGGATGACTTTAAATTGTTCACTAGAGTACTCTTACAGCACTTGAAACCCCAAAGGAAGGGAGCCAAACCCTGTGGCAGGACATGAATTTAGGAATTAGATGGGTGTAAAGCTTTGGCATGCAAGGGTTTAACTTGTCTCCAGACACCTTCTGTTCAAAGGGTTCCCCCAAATCCATAGAGGTTGGCCTCAGTCCAGCTTTTCAGCCTCAAACATCTTCCAGTAATTCAAAGATCCCTTTTACACCAGGAATCCCTTGTGTTTACTTAAAACAAAAACAAAACATAAAAAAAAAAAAACCTTGGCTCCAAAAGAAAACCATTTTTCTCGTATTTGACACTCAGGATATCTGTTCTCTCTTTGTGCTACTAGCCTATGAAGCTGCAGTGACTCTGTCCACCACAGGGAGCTGGACTTGCTACAGGCTGCTGGCTTCTCAGCATGCAGGCTGTAGAGTCAGACTGTTCAAGAGCCCTTTCTCCATCTGCTGCCAGTGCTGGTCCTCTCTCTACTTGCAGCCTGCCTGGACACCATCATGACACACCAACCCATCACCCTGAATGAGGCCAGAACTCTGGAGCCCACTTTCCTCAGCTCAGTCCCCTGCTGTTTTGTAAAACAAAATCAGGGTTTGGGTGTTTTTCAAAAGCAACTATCCAGGCAACAAAGATAAGAAAATTGAGATACCTGATATCCCTTGAGGTGGCTGGGGCTGGGGGCTGAAGAAAGCAGGCTGGGAAATAAAATGGCTGCTTTTTGGTGGCTCTTAGGGCTTATCCTGCCTTGGTTGGGGGTGGGGGGGAAGGATGCTGCAGCTAGAGGTTCTCAGGGAACAGGAGTTTACAGTGAAATATAAAAATGCTCAGCAGAGTGAGGAAAAGTTACAGGACTGTTCTCTGCCTTGATTGGAGCAAAGAAATGAAGATAAGTTCAATAAACAGTCCCATCATCTCCCACCTTGATCCAGAGCTCCCAACCAACCTACTACACAGCCCAGATCCTACTACCTACTCCCATCTACTGCCTAAGGAGGGTTGTATCCAAGGAAGAGAAATATTGTCAAGCACTCCTGCCAAGCCCCATCCCTGGTACCCACTTACCTAAGCCCCATGCAAAAGCTGAGTATCTGGCCATAATGTGGGTGTCTATGTATGTCAACCACTGGTGTGGACACATCAATGTGTAGCCATGGCTGAAAGGAATGAGAGGTAGCAAAGGAAAGGACTGTGACTCAAGAGTGAGAAGAGCCAGCATGTGGAACAAATAAGCTAGACCGATGCAAGGTGGCTGGCGCTGATGTCTTAACACAGTAATGTCCACAGTAAAGGAAATAGGAAGGAGAAACAGTCATGTTCTTCATAAAGCCATGTCCATCAACGACAGGCTACAATATGATAATGAGCCATGAAGATGAAAATGGAGCTGAGAAACCCCCATGACCCAGTGATGCACAAGACAGAAGACTTGATATTCATGTCAGTATGTTCCTGCTTTGTGTGTTTATTATACTTTTTATTATTAGTGTTTATTCCTTTTATTTATTAAAAGTTAAGTTGGCTGTAGAGTAGTATTTTATGTTACGTCAGCAGCAGCTTCTGATATCCAATGTCTGCCATTGTCTCTTTATGACATTAAGATAGCAGTTAATGTCGGTTGTGTAGCCTTGGGATAACAGCATACATAGACAGCAATGCATGCACAGTGATGGGACTGCCTTAGAACATCACTCAGAACACACACCATCATCACACAACACACAGGACTGTAGTTAAATATATTTGTATCTCAAAGGAAAGAAAGCAAGAAGCTCTAAGAACCCACATACAAAATCGATATGCCAGCTGGGTTGGTATACTCAGGGATACAGTAGCCCTGAAGGCACCCTGAGAGTAGGCAGCACCTTGAGGCTGAAGGACTTACCCAGAGTCTTCACTTCTTAGTTGGTCATTGGTATTTTATAAGATACTACACTGGGTCCCAGCTAATTAAGACAATTTCTGATTTATTGACAATTTATTATTCCACAAGCTCAACAATCTTGTGCTTTTAAAAACAAGCAAATGGATTTAAGAGATTCCAACAAGGATAGTGCAAGTTGAAAATTAAATAACATAAACACTATTAATCAATAAGAAAATGAAGAGGTCATCCTTGACTCCTAGCACTAGCTCTTCATCATCCACACCACAAGCCTCAGGATCAACCAATCAGAACACAAATCCCCACTTGTCTCCCTAAAGAGATCACAGTTCTTCGGGAGGCTGTTCGAGAAACAGATGTGGCTTTCCCCCTGAAGTGCTGGTGTGCTTGGAGACACTGCCATAGGGGTAGAGACACAACTCTAACACCATGGACCACATTCCCTCTCCTCGCTTTGCTGAGAGTTGTCCTGGCTCACTGGGGAACAGGAGGACTGAAAGTTGGTTAGTGGGCCTCAAGGGGAAACCAGCAGAGCCAACATCTGGCAGAGAATTATGGTGGCTAACACTATTCAAATACTCACCCCTTCTCATACCACCCTTCTTTGGCACACCAGCTGCAGGGTTTTTTCTTCATCGAACATGGGTGCTGGGATTGTCGATATTTAGGCAAATCACAAGCCTCATTTACTGAAATGACAACCGTCCCCATATGCTGTAACTTACTAATTCACCTTCAGAAGTAAAACCTGGGTCTCTGTCCCTGGATTCCCACCTGATCACTTGGTCTTTTCTACAGACCCCACAGGCAAGGTATTTTGTCTGTGATTGAAAATCCAGGCATCTTCTTGTATGCAAGAGCTAACTGCTGAAGTTTTGCCACACGCTAAACTCTGGGCTTGCACACATGACCCCCTCATCTCTATTTATCCTCACCTCAAGCTCCAAGGCAACTAGGTCCTATTTCAACCCTCTGACACAGGAAGGAATTGGGGGTTACAGAAAGCAGTTCGTTTAAAGTGGAGAGCCAGACTCCAGCTTAACCCAGCTCTTTGATTTCACCTCTCTACAGCTTCTCACAGTACTCTAGAAAGAAGAAGTTGAAAAAACACTTGGCATCTGTCCTTGGACAAGTTTCACTCTGAGTCTCAGATCCCTTGGGCATCAAATGGGGCTATTCTAGGACATACTGTACGAGGCTTTAAGTGAGTTAATAAGCACAAAAGCTTTCAAAGAAGAGTACTGTAAGAGCAACTAAAGTGCTGCGTTAGCAGTTAGTACTGTTGTCATTGCTGCATTATACTGCTGTCTTTCATAAGCCAAGTCTGTCCTCTTATTCCTATGAATAACTGCTTGTTATCATTTAACCCAATATTGACTTCAGGAGAAGCTACGGGTTACAGAGAGGAACTATACACTACCCTTAGCATCACTTCTGCACACACCACAGCTGTATCCTGGCTTCATCGAATGGACCCAGGACATGCATGGAGGAGCAACAAGGAGAAGTAACATCAGGACAGGCTTTCTTCAGCATCTGCAGGGCCCACACCTGGCAAGCCGCACCTTCTCCTCTGCGTCAACCTGCCTGATATAGGCTGTCCTACAGGGATCCCAAACACCTGGAGACTAATTAGGCTGCTGGTCCTTGAGCAAATGGGCCCAGAGGCCCCACACAAGAGGCAGCTGCAGAGAGAGGCTGACAGGCTGTGAGCTTATAGCCAGCACAAGACAGTAACTTTTCCAGTGTCCTCTATAACAGTGATGATCTAAGCCATCTCTCAAATCAGAAGCTATTAGAAGTGATACTAGGGTTTATCAAGTCCAAGGTGCAGGGATCCCCAAGATCACGGCAGTGAAACCCAAGAGAAAAAGTGCTTGTTGGTTTTTTGTTTGTTTTGTTTTGGGGTGTGTGCTTGATTCTGGGCCTCATGTATTCCAAGTTGGCCTCAAGTCACTATGTTGCCAAGGATGATCCTGCACTTCTGTCTTTCCTACTCCACCTCCCTCCTAACTGCTAGGATTATAAGCATGCCCTTGCCATCCCAGTGATGGCAAGATGGGAGATAGAGACAGGCGCATCCCTAGAACCAGTTTACTAACCAGGTAGCTTAGCCTGCTTGGCAGAGTTCCAGGCTGATGGGTGATACCATCTCAAACAAAAGGTGGAAAGCACTGGAGGAACAACACACATACACACACACCCACACACACACACTTACATATGCACGTGTTCACACATAAGCAGGAGTAGGGAGTGATCCCAGGGTTGTATGGATGCTAGGTGAGCACTCTACCAATTGAGCTACAAATAGGATTTTTTTTTTTTTTCGAAAGAACAAGAAGCCCCACTTACACCTTCAGGTGTTAGGCTACTTGCTACAGTCGAGGTTCCCCTAACTCTCCAGTCCACAGAGAAGACCCACGGGAGATCAGAAGACCATCATCTCCATGCTCTCAGACTCTGCAGTGCCTGGGACTGTACAGCAATAGGCTGAGCTGCTGCAGTTGCACTCAGAAAACAGACTTCCAGTTTCTCATGGACACAGGTGGGACAGGTCAAGCTACTATGGACACTTGGTGGTACCTGGCACCTTCTAAACACTCAACATCATTTGGCTTCCTAGAAATTACTAATAGAATGATAAGATAGAAGGGATCTCCTTTGAACAGAAATAGTAAAGCATCTTTGGTGAAAGTACTGCAGTCTTTTAAATTTATTCATTGTCATAATTCAAGATCCTTGTGTGTGTGTGTGTGTGTGTGTGTGTGTGTGTGTGTGTGTGTGTACATGCATGATCTCACATGTTCTTGTCTGAGTGGGTATACATGTGTATATAGGTAAGCATGTACACACATGTGGAGGTCAAAGGACAATTTTGGGCATCATTCTTCAGGCATCTTTCACTTTTTGTTTGAGGCTGGGTCTCTCCCTGGCCTGGAACTTTACCAAATAAACTCAGTTAGCTGGCCACTGAGTGAGATCCAGGGATTTGCCTGTCTCTTGCCATCACTGGAATTTTTAGATATGTTCTGCGGATCCATACTCAGGTTCTCCCACACCTGAGGCAAGCGTGTCATCAACTGAGCCATCTCGCTTGCCCAAGACCCCTTTAAGGGCATTCTTGCAGACTCCCTGCTTTGGTCAGATGGCCAGACACAGGATTTCAGATTCCTTGGGACTAAACAGCAGAGTATACCTGGCCAGAGCCAGGATAAGACTCAGCAGAGGGTGGAAGCATTTGCTCACAGCTATCTCCAATTCATGCTACACAGGGAAGAGGACAGATGATGGCACCGAACAAAAAGAAAGCAGAAGCCAAAGGCCCTCTGGGAGTAAGGTCAAATCTGTAATGACAGGGAAAGCGCCAAGTAATCCTGGGAGCCTAAAACTAAAATGAATGAAAAGGTCTTTATCTCACTTGAGACCCCTCCAAGCAATGAGCTCTATTGTCAATTTTATGGGAGGTACACAGGCAGTGGGGGCCACCACACTCCACCTGCTTGGCCTGGATACCCCTCTTCCCACAGCTAGGGATCATTTATCAAACCAGCAGAGGAGATTTTTCTCCTTCATCAAAGACCCTTGCCTCTGTGGGATACCACACATCGATGGCCTCACCCCAGCTCGACCTGCTTGCCTCTTGGTCATCCAGGGAAAGACGTCTGACCACCACTGTCCTCGATTTCCCTTTCCCCAGCTCTCCTCCTGCTAGCACTCACATGGAAAAGGAGGCATGTGTAGCAGCAGGCTTGGAAAAGTCAGGCTTGCAGAGATGCTTCTGCCTGCCTGGGTGGGTGAGGGTGCCACTGCCTTTCATTTCAGGATCCTAGAGACACATCAGGATCCACACAGCAGCTGGGTGAGAAAGGAAATGGTATGCTCACCCAGAGGAAACACTCAGGTCTCGTGGGTTCTATGCTCAGCTCTGGTTCAAGGACAATGAAGCCTACACATGGCTCAGGAATTGTTGCTTCTGGCTCTTGAATGGAACTTCGCTGTCCCTACAGTAAAGAAAGACTCTTCCCTGGTTTAAACCAAGCAAGAGTAGTTAATACCAGAACAAAATGGATTACAGGCCTGGAGTTTTCCTAAAGCATTGCTGGCCTGACTGTCCTTTGTTGGCTATATGGATCTGAGCATCTCTAAATCTCTCAATCTTATATTCTTGATCTGTAAAATGAATTTTGAAAACAGGACCTATCCCCACAACTACAACAAAGTGCAATACATAAGCCCTGGCACGTAGCAAGCCATTAACATTAGCAAGTGGTAGGTCTAAGTAGTGGGTCTAGTGCTAAGACTGGAAGCCTCTCTGGGTCGGGTGGACAGCTGCCAGAACATGCGTGGATGCTGTTAGCAGCAGTGCTAGCCCTTGCTTGCCTCTCTTTGGGCTTCCTGAACTTCGGTTCCAGCTGTTAGCTGAACAAGTGGCTGCTGAGAAAAGTAACTCCCTTCTTCACACCCTAATCCAAGCATGGCTGAATAAAAATCCTTTCTTGAATCCTCTTTACCCAGGCTGGCCTTGTGTTCTAGTTTGTTTTTCTGTTGCTGTGATAAACATTGACCAAAAACAACTTGAGACTCATGCACCTGCGAGCAACACTAAACGCGCCCAGCAGACATATGTGTGCACAATAATAACTAAAGAAAAGGTCACAAATCAGGAGTAAATAGGAAAATACAGAAGGAGTTGGAGTGGAGAAAGGAAGAGGAGGAAATAATGCAAGCACAGTACTCTTATGTGAAATTCTCAAATAATTTAAAATATTTAAATTGTTAAAAAGCACCTTGAAGAGGAAAGGGTTTATCTGGCTTATAGGTTACAGTCTATCATGAAAGGAAGCCAAGGAAGGAACTGAAACAGAGACCATGTGTTATGTTGTGCAGGCAATTCAACTGGCCTTCCCTTAGGGACCTTTAGGGTCCTAACAACAACCTATGTCAGTACCTGCATCCTGTGACATCATCTGAGTCAGGTACATAGTGGCCTGTCCACCACTCTCCCTCTCCTCTGGCCCTTGCTCTCTCCCCTATCTCTGCTGGGGCAACCCCTCCTCCACTATGCATCTCTTTAGCTCTCTGTCTGTGTCTCTGTCTCTCTTTCTCTGTCTCTCTCTCTGTCTCTCTCTCTCTCTCCCCCCCATCTCCGTTCAATAAACCTCTTTCATATAAGATTGGTTGTGTGCATGACATTTTTATATAAATACAAACACCAAGCAGAAGTGCTGTTTACTGGCTTGTTCTTCCTGGCTTGTTCAAGATACCTTTCTCATACAGCTCAGGCCCACAAGCCTAGGGACAGCAGCACCCACAGAGGGTCGGGCCCTCTGATGGTGGAGACAGCTCCTCAATTGCAGTTTCCTCTTTCCAGGTGTGGCAAGTTGACAACTGGCTAGCTATGGCACCTTGCTAAAGAAAACACAAATCTTCTAGTCTCAAAAACCACAAGCATCACAGAAATACTTACATTTTCTGAGTGCAGTTAGTTCTCTGGTCCTATAATGATCCATATCTTATGTGACCTTTCATCCCTGTCTGTTTCCTAGTAGCTGCTACTCCAAACCAGTCTGACCATCTCTCTTCTGCTACAAGGCTCAGGGGCCTCATTAGAGCCTACTGAGGACTCGGCCTCCTCCATTCTGGGCCTGAGGGAACCAGGAGTCTCCATAGATTGACACCACAGCCCAGTTGCTTCGCAGCCATATTGGCTGCAGCCAATCTAAGCCCACACAAATCTTTTGGGTTGCATATGTACAGGAGAGGGATGAGGACTACAAATTACTGGAATTTGTGCATTGCAAAGCTCAGGTCAATGTTTCTCAACACGTGCAGAGCAGCCAACCTGGGAACCTGTTAGGACTGCACACTCTCAGACCATCTAAGTGCTGAAGAATCAGGGACTTTGGACACAAGTTCCAGCAATCTGAGTTTCTCAAGCCCATTGGCAGATTCTGGAGCATGCTCAAGTTTAAGAACCAATGACTGAAGTGATAGGCCAGCCTGGTACATATTCTTAATTAATGTGGTGGTTTGGATAGGAGTAGCCCCCATAGGCTCATGTGTTTGAATGCTTGGCCCATAGGAAATGGCACTATTAGGAGGTGTGGCCTTGTTGGAGGAAGCATGCCACAGTAATGGAGGGCTTTGAGGTCTCCAATGCTCAATACCAGGCTCAGTGGCTCACAGTTCTTTTCTTAATGCCTGCATTTCAAGATGCAGACCTCTCAGTTCCTTCGCCAATGTCATGTTTGCCTGCTCACCACCCTGCTTTCTACCATGGTGATAATGGACTAAACCCCTGCACTGCAAGCCAGGTCTAATTAAATGTTTTTCTTTATAAGAATTGCCATGATCATGGTGGCTCTTCACAGCAATAGAAACCTTAAAACTAAGAAAACACATTAAGGTAGAACTCAAAGCAATTTTGCCAACTTAAAATTGGTCTAATGATAGTGGCTGCTTTTTGTGTGTGTGTGTAGTTGGTTACAAACAGTTGAAGAGATCCTGCATATTTGTATAAATTTCTACTAGATTCATCTTTTAACAAATCCAAGAGATTATTCTACTCCTTAGTAAAGGATCCTCAAAGTTTTGAAGTGAATTGTTCAAGGTCACTGGGTTGTCAAACATGTCTGAATAGCCTATCTCTCCAAAAAAGGACAGGTATAAGCCATTCTCTTCTTTGTTCTTTTTTGTCTTTCTGGTTGTGTGACTAGTCTCATTCTGTAGCAGAGGCTGGCCTTGAACTCACAGCAGTCCTTCTGCCCTAGCCTCCCTAGTGCTGAGATGACAGGTATGAGCCATGAGACCTGGCTCAACAATCCTCTTCTCCCTTTCTGACTTTAGAAGTTCTTAGCCAGGGGCAAGTCCCCTCCTCCACAGGCCTCTTCCACAGGCCTCTTCCACAGGCCCCTTCCATAGGCCTCTAGAAACACTTAGACGCACCGGTGGCTGGCTGAATGTACCTGGCTTTTAGGATGTGGTAGGTCCTCCTCCTATAGATGGTGCAAGGTGTCTCTCAATCATAAAGAATTATCATACACAAAATTGCCTCCAGCACTCCCATTCAGAAACCCTGACCACCCAGAATCTGCAAGGAGAGCAAGACCCCATGCCCTAGGCCACCTTCTAGCAAACAAATCTCAATGATGTTGAGGAGGAATGACAAGTATCATGAGATACGTTCCCAGTGTAGTCAGTAGAATTCCTATTGTTGTTGCAAGATTCCATCCTATATGTTCTATCATCTCCCTTTATGCTTAGTTGGCCTCTAGCTCACTTACCCCCTACCAACCTAGACCAGATGGCCACTCCCGTAGAAGTACATAAACATATCCTAGGGCTGTGGGTCTCTGGGAGTCCCCATGTTCTCCAAAAGCGCCTACAGGAAACTGATGTTGTGTCAAGAGAATGGGTGTGGTATGGACCTGTCTTTAAAACTCTGTAACAGTTATAATTTATGACTCAAAGAAGGGCAAGGGAAGCAGGAAGGGATGAATGTGTACTGTTCAGAAGGTAAAAATTTCTGTGGGTCAACAGTGCAAGGAGGAGATTTAATCAGTAGAATCAATAAAGATTTATTTCAAAGGATACTCAAAGTAATGTTGCCCAGCCAGAGAACCAGAGGGAGGCTGTTGCAACAGCACTTAGAGGCACACACAAATCACCTGTTTCCCTGAAGCATTGATGACCTACAGCTCCGATGAAGTTGGTGGCCATTTCTCATGACTTAACACCTCTGATCCCAGACACAGCCACCCTCTCTCTAGGGACCTCTCCCTTGTGCTTTCACCAGTTTCCCCCTCCCCACAGAATAGCAACTGACTGTGCTAAAATGTTCCTTGTCCCGCAAGCCATTAAGCTGTCAAACTGAGGTGGTGAACAAACCCAGAGAGAGCCAGTACTGGAATGCTAATGGCAAAATTGCAATTATTCTCTCTGCTCTGGCCAATTCCTACTTCAACTTTTCTGGCCTTAGGTCATATTTTGTGATCCTTAGAAACTGATGGGAGAGACATGGCCTGATGGAGAAAATAACTGGGGAGATTTTTTGTCTTGATAGAGATGGAGGTAACTAGTAGTTTGGCTGGTTTTTTTCTTCCTGTTATTTTTCTTTTGACATCTATACAGGTGTCATATAATGGCTTTTGGTTATAAAGGCCCCTATCCAAAGGAAAAACAACCTCTTCATAAATACCTTGCCCACATCAGGGAAATAGCTTTGTTACACACTTGAGTACCATTTTGAGGAACACTTTAAATAGAGCATTCGTTGCTACTTTCAATTTAACGTGTGAGCGGGAGCTGCTAGGGCAGGTGTGGTGACAGGGTCACAGTTTCTACTGTTTGTATCTATTCAGACTTTTAACAGATCCACAGGTGTTGTAGGCCACATGCAAGACCTGCTTGGAACCATGAATGAGTGCCTACTGTGTCTGGGCCACACCAGGTACTAGGCACTTCCCCCTAAAGCAGGGCATCTTAAATTTTTCTACTAATGACTCTATTTCAATGTAGGGATTTTTACATTACACAAGAATATAGGTATATAAAAAAGAAATGCAAATAAAATATTTACTGACAATAAATCATCAAATATTATTTAAGAACAATTCTTTAACATATGTGTAATTTTACCAATCATGAGATAAAAGAAATGTATATACTAATGAACTGATATGCTCATTTGTCTAATGTAATTCAATCTAACAATAAACTAATTTGGTCTTTACATGCTGAGGGATGATGGAAGGAGAATATTAAGTCTCTGTTTTCTGTAAGTAAACCGTTATGTTTCCTAAGAGCAGTAAGTTTCTATGCGCGGGGATCTGTACCATACAACAGCTTCAAATCTAAGTCTAGGTGCAGCAGGCGACAGCTGCAGCCACAGCCCTGTGTGCTGTAAAGGCCTGTGCAGTGCAGAGCGCACACGTGGTGTGCTCAGAACCAAAGTGGGAGTGAAGTCTTGTCTTCAAGCATGAGTAGTGACAGAAATACCTACAATTCCTTACGGCAGTGGTTTGAAAGAAAATGGCCCCCATAGGCTCAAAGGGAGTGGCACTACTACAGGGAGTGGACTTTTTGGAATAGGTGTATCACTGATGGAGGAAGTGTGTTCCAGTGTCTTTCTACTGCCTGTGGATCCAGGTGCAGAACTCTCATCTCCTTCTTCAGCACTTCGTCTGCCTGCATGTCACCTGCCATCATAATGGACTAAACCTCTGAACCTGTAAGCCAACCCCAATTAAACGTTTTCCTTTATAAGAGTTGCTATAGCCAGATATATCTGAGCACAGGGGTCTTCTATGAGACTGTTTATCCAACCAAGGACCATGCATGGATATAACCTACAACCCCTGCTCAGACATAGCCCATGGTAGCTCAGTATCCAAGTGGGTTCCCTAGTAAGGGGGACAGGAATTGTTTCTGACATGGTCTCATGAGCTTCCCCTCCCCCCGCTGAGGGAGGAGCAGCCTTGTTAGGCCACAGATAAGGACATTGCAACCATCCTGAAGATACCTGATAAGCTAGGGCCAGACGGAAGGAGAGGAGGACACCCCCTCTCAGTGTACTCGGAAGAGGGCAGGGAGGAGATGAGGGAGGGGAAGATGGGAGGGAAAGGGGGAGTGGGATACAGCTGGGATACGAGTGAATATAAAATTATTTAAAAATAAAAAGTATTAATATAAAAAAAGAGTTGCTATGGTCATGGTGTCTCTTCATAGCAACAGAAAAACCCAAACTAAGACAACACATTTGATCTTGAATTAATTTTTGATCAGTGTGTATTCTGAAACCTTTTGCTATTAGTTCCAGGTTTTGTCTTTGTCACCAGCCACACATTACTTTATTTAATCCCACAACACAGCCTGGTTTTTACATAAAAATGGAAGTCACAGCCCTTCTGTGAAGGCATGTATCTCTTGAACTGTCTTATGTCACTTATTAAGGAGGGGACCTTAATTGAGAAAATGCCTCTATAAGATCTAGCTGTAGGCAAGACTACACAGCATTTTGTTAATTAGTGACTGATGGGGACAGGTCCAGCCCATTGTGGGTGGTGCCATCCCTGGGCTGGTGGTCCTGTCTTCTATAAGATATCAGGCTGAGCAAGCCATAGTAAGCAAGCCAGTAAGCAGCACCTCTGCATCAGCTCCCGCCTCCAGCTTCCTGTCCTGTTTGGGTTCCTGTCCTGACTTCCTTCAATGATGGACATCATGATGGAAGTGTAAGTCAAATAAACTCTTTCCCTCTCAACTTGCTTTTTGGTCATGGTGTTTTGTCACAGCAATAATAACCCTAACTAAGAGTTTGTAGGACTTTTGAATGTGTGCATTGATATTTTTCCTTGGTTCTGGAAAATACACAACTATTACCTATTCAAGTAACAACTGCTCAATTCTCTCTCTTTGAAAAAAAAATAATTAAGTACATAAGATACTCTTGATGTTCCCTCTATGACCCTTAACCTTTATTTTGAGTAATTTCTTTTGCCCTGTCCCCCACTTTCTTTATTATTTCTTCAATCATCTGAATTCATTTTAGAGCTGCCTACTGAAACCATACTTAAATTGATACATTTTCCATTCTAGATTTAGCCTTTATTTCAAACCTACTACATAATTTCTATAGTTCCCTATCTGTTGCCAAAAATTTTAGTCTTGCTTTGTATCATCTTGGGAATAGCATATCTTGTTATTTTAGAAGCCATTGCTTCCTGACTGGAGTATCTAGGAAACCCATTAATCTAACAGTTGAGCTGGTTCTCATTCATGTGGACATAGTTCCTTGTATACTAGCAAACTTTGATTGTATGCTGGGCAGTATATACAAATATTTGTTTGCATAAAAAATGAACAGAAGGATAAAGTGCCCTCTACCTGATAGCACTGGTTTCTTCTGCCTGGTAACTTCTTCTAACACTGACATTGTTCTCAGCAGGAAATACAAGAACTGGCTCACTACAGCCCTGAGACAAAATACTCCCATGCTTGATAGGCACTAAACTCTTTAAAAGTTTTTTCCCACTTAATTTTTCAGCATAAATTGTCTTTATTGTTTTACCAAATTTGCTAAATCTGTGAAAGTGCATTATCACAATGTGTAAGCACATGTATGTGTACAAACACACTGAAAGTTCCAGAATAAATGAAGAGCTCTCCCTTCTGGGTGTCTGTATTTGGGAAAGAAAAACATTTCTTGAGGTCTTGAATGTTCAGGAAACAGTGTAAGCAAGGGTTGACCCACCGTTGTCTTTTATTGACCTTATTAAAGATAGGCCACTTGCCATGGCATTTCAAATCACCACAGTTATAAAACTGGGTGAACACAATTACCAGCAACAGTGACAGACATTTATGCATTTTGCTTTATGACCTATTTCTTCATGAATGTGGTTTTCCTGTTCAGAGCCATTCTTCGCTTGACTGCCATTTGCGTACCTGAATGTTTATGCTTGCAAAGATATACCATCATTATTATTATTACCTATTTTCTCTCATAACTACCTTCGAAGTGTTCTGTTGTTGCTTTTTTATGTTTCTCAAATAAATATTCTTTAAAAATGTGAATACATGACTGCCCAAACATAAGCTAAGCAAAGAACCCGCCAACAGATGTCAAAGTGGATGGAGGAAAGCCCATTAGTCCTCAACCCTATGCAAAGAACTAAAGGCCACTAAGGACTGCTGAGAATCAGAGTAATAATCTTCCCTAAGGAACCAAGTGTTTATCTAATACCATATAGCCAGCCCTGAAAACAAATATATACCAGATTATTACACAACTGAGCAGATCATATTTAGGAATACATATGTATATATGTACACATGTATGCATGTTACAAATAATGAAAAAAGATGCCATGAATTTGAAAGAAAGCAAGAAGGGGTATATGGGAGAGTTTAGAAGTAGAAAAGGGAAGGAATAAATGCTGTAATTAAATTATAATCTTAGACTTCTTTAAGTTTAAAAAATGGAAATAAATACTTTTAAAAGAATTTTACCCTTTTTGCCCAAAGTTATATTTTTGGGATTTGGACCTATACTTTAAGGGTATTTTTCTTTTAGGATTTGAATATTTGAGACTGCGCCATTCAAGACTGTGTCTTTCTAGGCTAGAGAGATGTCTCCTTAGTTAAGAGCACTGGCTACACTTCTAGATAACCCAGGTTCAATTCCCAGCATCCACATGGTGACTCACAACTGTTTGTAATTCCAGTTCTAGGAGACCCATTGATACATTTTTCCGGCTTCTATGGATACTGCATGCATCTGGTACATGCAGGCCAAACACTCATAAATAAAATAAATAAAATTAAAATATTTTAAAATGTTTTAAAAGGTAATGTCTTTCAGAAACATAAACACCGACCTACCCACAAACGCTTGGATCAACAATGGTGTCCTGCCTATAAGATATATTAGTACAACAGTGGTACAAAGCTTACGGAAGCAAGTAACCAATGATGGCACCCATATCTGATACTGCTTGGGTGGCCTAGAAAGCCCAGGGACCTAGGGTAAATCCAAATACTACTGCTCTACCAAAAAAAAAAGTAGCAATAAAAATGACCCCTAATGACATCCTGCTGTACTGTGCCTTGCTCAGTCATCATCAGAGAAGGTTCCTCCATCAGCAGATGGGAACAAATACAGAGACCCACAGTCAGACAATATGTAGAGAATAAGAGATCCTGGAACAGTCAGCCATGAATGGGATGACTCCATCAAATCCCTCCCCTTAGAGCTCAGGGGAACCCTATGAAGGGGGAGGGGGAGTGAGAAAGAATGTAAGATTCAGAGGAAATAGAGGCCAAGAAAAAAAGGCCATCTAAATCAACACGCACAAACATGAGCAGAACACATTTAAACTCACTGAGTCAGCATGCACAGGGAGTGCGCGGATCCCAACCAGGTTCTCTGAATAGATGCTGTGGCTTCCAGTTTTGTTTTTATGGAATTCCTGAGTGGGAGAAGAGTGAGCCTGTTTCCTGAGCTTCTGTTTGTTTTGTCCAATTCTACTGTGTAAGTTTTTTATCTATTTATTTTGTTTTGTTATTACCCCTTAGGAGCCTGTTTGATTGCTAATGGAAGACAGAGAGGGAATGGACCTAGCTAGAAGAGGAGGTGGGAGGAACTGGGAGGAGTGAAAGAGGGGAAACTCTAATCAGGATATATTATGTGAGAAAAAAAATCTATTTTCAGTGAAGGCGGGTGTAATGTCTTTCAATACCTTACCCCAAACTTCAAATCAGGAAGGAGAATTGGCATGTTTTCTAAGAGAAGGGGTGCTTACACAGTTGAACTGGGGTCACAGTGTAAGACTAGAAAGACAGGAAGATGGGAAGGCAGGGCTCCCGTGTGAGCATGGTGTCCCAGCCAGAAGACCAGGCAGGAATTCAAAAACAAGAACAGATGAGGATGGAGGAAATAAGAGAAAAGAGCAGAATGATAGGATTTCCAAGTGACTAAGGGTGGCACTGACAGAAAATAGCAAAGTGACACTAAAGTTTGAACATAGATGGCTCACAAATGAGGAAAGGTGGTCTAAACCACAATTGCTTGCCCTCCTTTAGTTACAACACTGCTTCAAGAAAAGATCTCAGTTTGAAGCAAGTCACAACGGCTTCTCTCCATCCCAGAAAACTCCTTGAGGGATGACTTCACGTGAGGACACATCCAGATGTGGCATTTCCATGGTCAGGCAGGGAGGACACCTCTTTGGAGGGGAGGGGGTGTATTCTACTCTGTGATAGCAGACATTCTCTAAGTGAAGGTAGTTGGCAGCATTATCCTTTTGAGAGAAATATCTCTGGGATGCTTATTAATATACATAGGTCTTGAGGTATGGAAACATGAACCAGGAGGTGTCAAGGAAAAGAAAGTACGTAGAGAAATAAACTCAAGTGTGCAGAGGATAAAAGGGGCACATTGTATCCCTGTGAGACAGGTGATCCTAGGGGGCTCCATGGATTGTCACTATTGGCTCCTCAGAGTGAACAGTGCCCACTAGGGTTAATTTGCCAGGTTTCTAGGTAGTGGATTCAATGGAAATGTAAACCTTCCAACTATAATCACATTGGTTTTGGTCTAAATGTCTGCCATACAGTATGGCTATTTCCTCCCATCCACTCTTCCATTTATATGAATAAATGTCAAAAGGCAGCTTCCTATGAGGAAATAACTCCTGCCTCCACTGTAGGGAACTGGAAGATGAAATAAAATAAAAGTAAAATGTTACTAGAGGAAAGGCTGTATAATTTCATAAATAAATTACAGAGCCTGGCATCGATCTGAGCTAAAGTTGAGCTACTAAGGAGAGTGATCCAGCCACATTCGGCAAAGCTCACCACAGGACCTGTTTGCTTTTGCCTTCTTTTATTAATTGTCTGCACCAAATCAATAGAACTTAGAAAGAGCCTCTTCCTTATCCAATCCCAGGACTCCTCTCACTCTTCACACCTGGAATTCAACAGAGTGGAGACCTATCTCCCAATATCCTGGGGAACTAAGTTGTATGAAAGTTCCTTATAACACATTCCCAAAGGACCCTCTCTCCTAATGTCAATTTATAAGATCTTGGGTATGGCCTTGCTTCATCATGAACATTAAAACACAGAAGTTGGTAGATGATTGAAAACCTTACTACAGCAAAGTGAAGACTGAGGAAAACTGTCTCAGAAATGGATTACTGAGTTCCTGCTAATGAGGTTAAGTTTGTCAATTCCCTGCTTAATTCTTAATGCTAGCCATGGTACCTGACTTCTATACTTGCTCCCTGAGAACACAGCCATGAACTGACCTAAGATCTTCTCAGCTCTTTTATTATGCAGTTCAAAAAGGGTCTTCCATGCGAGTTTGTTCTGACCTCTTTCCTATCAAAGCTTTTCTTCCAATAAAAAAGGAAAGCAGCTGCTGAATTTCTGTAATTCTGAGGTAGGAAGAGCTCCATGGATTTTTTTCACAGGAAGAGAAGAAAGGTGAAGATAAGAATAAGTTAGGATTGAGGTGTTAAGAACTGTGATAGGGCTAAGGAGAAAGCTAAGAAAAGTCAGTGTCGCTAGGTAGCAAAAGGTTGGCTGATGGGTTGACACCATCCACCACAAAGCTATCAGGTACTTGCTGGGTATGGACCCAGCAGGATGTTGATGCTTCTATTTCTGCTGATTGGTGGGATAATAGAAGAGTGGGGCAGAATAGGGACATCATTAATAACCAGCCAATCCTAGAAACTTATTAGAAAGTGGCCTAATGCCCTTAATAACACCAGCCATTAGGAGTTTGTCCAAGAGAGTAATAGCTTTAACAACTGTCTGGATGGATTTGTCTGGAGCACCTGCTTAGCCAAACCTACAGACACTTTCTACAAAAAACACAGGGTACCTTGCTCTAGCTACAGACCCAGGAACAGCACAATGTCTACACACTCCACTCTCAACTCCTGCTCACTCTGCCACTCTAGGTCACATTCCTGCCTTCATTGCTGACTCTCTGGAATCATTTCTAACCACTCAGGGACTGGCTCTAACATGAAGCTTCCATTTTGAAAGAGCAGGGAGAAGGGAGTCATTTTGTTTCTCTGCGAAGCTTCAGCGAGGCAAACATTGCCCAACAATCACAACCACAAAGAAGGTAAAACCTTTCAGATCACACCCATGAGCATGAGAGCAAAGCTCAGCTGATGGGGTCTTCCATGCCCATACAGAACAAAGGACTCTAGACCCTGTACTAAAGATAGATATACAGTCTTTTCCTCAATGGTATTGTCTTGGTTATCTTTGTGGAGATCATACACTTACTTCTCACTTCAAACCACACCCTGGGTTCTATGCCACTAGCCCTCCAGTACGATTTCTTGGACCAGGAACCTATATAGGGAAGCGAAGTCTCTAGGAGACACGGCCTGGAAATGTACACATTCACTGGGTATGTGGGTCATTCTTACAGCATGGTCAGGACTCCCAGACTCAGGCACCAACCCAGAGCTGAAGACAAATAAGACAAATAATATTATGTGCTAAAGCAAGTTAGGGAGGATGTGTTTCTTCCAAGCTGGAGAGCTTGCTTCCCCAGGAAGTGGCTCCAGGTCTCTTGAGATGTACCATTCAGGATTAAAAGCTCAATATTCTCAGACAGGCCTGCATTTCTACAGAAGTGCAAAACCACATTTGAAGTGCCATCTTCTAATCTTTAAATGTTGGCCACAGCAAAATATTCCACAGGTATAAACAAAACGCAAAATATGATCTGGCTCTTGGGGCTCTGATGAATAGTCACATCTGAAAACTATTAGTTTTGAATCAATTTGAAAAGCACTAGGTTTTAAGGTATCTTTTAGCCATGTTCCTGAGAACATCAGTCAGCCCAGATGCAAGGGGAGGCAATGGCTTCTAGATTGTTGGGTTTTAGACCTTAGTTCCTCCAAGGGAGCAGAAGGAGAAAGACTTTTTAAGGTGATCTAGTGTCCCTTCCCATGCTCAGATCAAGAGCTTATTCAATAGCTCCCATCACAAGGGACCACTCCCTCCTGGTTCAGTATGTTATCTGCCAGGAAGGGAGACATATTCCTGCTATCAAAACCCTGGAAGATGCCCAGAAATGAACAGGCTTGAGGCTCCTGAACCTTCTCTTGAGTTCCACAATTTCTAGGATACACAAAGTTGGCATAATTCCATAATATGATCGCTTACAATATTTAAATCCAATTCTTGAGACACAGAAAAGTGGCGGACGGGCACAATGTTTCCTAGAATATGCTCTCATTCAAAAATGAAGTCGATCCTCCAGCAGCTCCTGGGACCTGAAGGCAGCAATGTCTCCAAACTTAACAAAAGTAATAAGCACCAAGTAGAAAATATGTAGAAAAATATGAAGAAAAATCAGGAATTCTTGAGATAAGAACCCATAAAATTATGTTTTCTTCCCCTTTTTTCTCATATCTCCCTAATGACACAGCTGGCATGAACCCTCATATAGAGGTTTGGAGACACGAAAGGTGAAGGAAAGAGACAGAGAAAGCCGCTTCCCTGGGATTGTCCAAAATGAACTTGATCTTGTATGTTCTCTTTGCTAGCCCTAGTAGGGTCAATACTATAGTTATAGAGCCAGGGTAGAGGAAATAAAAGAGAAAGAAATCCAATTCACAGTCAAGTGTTAAAGATCCAAGGCAAGTAGAATTGAGGAAGCCAATTGTAAGAATATCTTCAGAATGCAGTAGTACTGGGCCAATAGGGGCCATCATTAACTTACAACCAGACACTCATTTAGATTCAGGAACAGAAGGGGGCAGATGCTGAGTGTCCCTTGAGTATCAGCTTTTTAATGATACTCTAGAGAGTGGAGGAGAGAAGACACACCATTAATGAAAATGGCAGAAACAAACTGCCTCAGGGTGAACTATAACCTTGCCCTGAGCTTCTAAAACTGATTACCGTCAAACACACCTTCATCCCTTTTTTTAAAAAAATATTTTTTAGATTCTGAAATTATAATTATGTCACTTTTCCTTTCTTTTTCCTCTATCGAAACCCTCCCATATATTCCTCACCTCACCCCTACTCTCTTTCAAATCCATGCTCTGTTTTTGTTGTTACATACATATGTGTATATATATTGAGAAGGCTCCTCATGCCCACTTCTTCTTCCAATTCAATCAGCCTGAGATGAGGCAATGAAAGGAATCATTTTCCCTGTATTCATCAGTTAAATCCTAGCTAAGCAGGCTTTGAAAATCATATGTCCAAACTGTGACACCCACATGTGTAAGTCAAATGCCAAAGTGGACTACCTGGTTCCATGATTCAAGGAAGAGAGCCTGAGAGGATGGCAATTAATTATAAATATCCTGGAAACTGAATTTACAGCAGACTAGTGAGAGTTTCCCTGATTCCAGTAGCAGGAAGATTTTAAAATTCAATGTCTTTTCCAGTAGGAACATATACAAGGCCATCATCTTTAGCACTGCATGGTCTAGGCCAAGTATTCTGGCTGAATTATTTTATACACATCTCAGTTCATCTGTGAAAAAGGTAGGGCCATCCTCACTTCACAGAAGTAGTAGTTGTCTTGGGTTGTTAAAGGGGATTAAGTCACTGCCCAAGCTAAGGAGTGGCAGGATGTGAATTTAATCTGTATCTGATTCCAGAGTTGTCACCCTTAGCCTCCAAGATAACGCTTTCTTTGCTTTAACTTATGGTTCTTTGAGTAATACTTAAATGGCCTAGTTTGCTTTCTGTTGGTGTGGTAAAAACCACACTTGAAAGCAAGTTGGGCAGCAGGATGATTTCTTTTATGCTTCCATTTCCAGTCAACAGTTCACTGTTGTTGTCTGTCAGGGTGAGAACTAAAGGCAGGAACCTGGAGACAAGAAGTGAAGCAGATGATCATGGGATCATCTCAAGCTCATGGCCTTTCTTATAACACTCAAGCCTGCCTTCCTAGGGATGGTATCACCCACAGTGGACTGGGCCCTCCTACATCAACTAGCAATCAAGACAATTCCCCATATCCCTCCCCTCAGGCCAATATAGACAATTCTTCCACTAAGGTGGAAGAATTCCTCTTTCTAGGAATCAAGTTGATAATGAAGTTTAGCATTACATTTAACCAAGTTCCTCCTTCATTCTAGTGAAATCCCTTCTATTCTTCTGACTGCATGAAGGCATGGCCAAGCAGGACCCAGGAGGTGGCAGAAGCCAAGAAGAGAAGCTGAGACCTGGATGTAGGGTTTCTCCTGGAAGTACTACCAGGGATTCCTACTTACCTGTCTACTGTGCAGAAGAAACAAAGGTCAGGCATTCCAACAGCAAGCTCAGAGCAGATAGGAGACATCAAGACCCCACAGCCCCAACCACCAGAAGAACTCAAGCCCTGGTTTTGGAATGAGCAAGTGATGTTTAATTTTTGCCCTATGGGTGACTCTGTCCCCAGCCTTCTGCAGCAGCTTGCAAGCAAGCCTTCGGGATGACATGAAAGTAGAAAGTGCCTCTCCTTGCAGCCACAACCACAGAGGCCAAGATCACCATGACCAAATTAGGACAGAAAGACTGCATTGACGCACACACAGCCCCAGGGAATCTGAGCCCAAACAGATCTAATCTAACGAAACATGAAACTGAAGAAAACACCCAGCCACACAGAGCACTTTCAATGGGGTGGCTTCTCTCCAGGGCTCCTAGATGTGAGGGGGAGAGAGAGAGAAAGAGAGAGGAGACAGATAAAGCAGTGCTTTGGAAAGCTTCAGAAGAGTTTCGAGGAATGCCACGTCCCATATCCAGTAGAGTTTGGGGAGGGGTTAGAGAGTCCTGGTTGTTGAGTCGTACTTGGTTGTCACAGGAGGAAACAGCTCAAGACTCAGCCAGCTCTGTCTTTAAGCAAGTTAAATCCTAATACAAAATTAATTCAGAGTTTAATTCTAATTGGGTGATGACTGAGAGGATTTCTATGATAAGCGGATGAGCCTGGGGGCAATTTCAAATGCAAGTGGGTTTATTTATTTATTTAGTTGTTATTATTGTTTTATGTCTCATCATTTTATTTGCATTTTGGGAGTTTAATTTGTGGAGAAAACTGAAGAAGGGGGCTCAGCCCTGGATACCAATAACAGAAACATCAACCAGAGAGCTACAGCGGTGGATGGCGGCAGATGTTTTGGGTTTGGTATTTCCTCCATCCATCCCAATCAGCCAGTCACAATAATCCAGACCAAGGATCCCATGATGCCACTTCCCAATAAATACCCAGCCAGACAAGGAGATCAAAACATCAAGCTGTCCTTTCTGACTCTACATGAATAGCAAGCATCCACACACTCACCCCGCCTAGGAAAATTTCTGTCCAAGAAAACCTCATCACCCCATGTACAGAACGTTTAGGGAGTTCTCACTCTGTTTGAGGTCTGAACTGCACAGCTGAGTTCAGACATTGAAATGACTCTGAACTTGGCTGCACATGAGAGGCACCTGGCAACTGTTGGCAAATCCCTGGGGCCCAACACCGTGACCCAGACACTGTGATATATTTGGTTCTTCCAAGGATTTTTGGAAACTCAGACCCACAGACCCTGAAATAAAGCATTCAGAATAAATGGACTGTAAAATACCTCTAGGGGAAGGTTGCCTGTGCTTGGCCTACTACCTGATTTGATGTCTTAGAAAATGGGCTTGCAAACAGGCATCTTATCAGTCATGCAAACTAACATTTGGGTTAAATTGTGGCTGCATCTTTAATGTTCTCCTTGGGGTTTGCTTGTTTGTAGAGCAGTATGGGATTTAAGAAACTCTTTTTTTTTTTTCTTTCCTTCTTAAAATGATTTGGGTCTGAGAGCTCAGAGAGCTCTTGACACCAAGCTTGACGACCCGAGTTCCATCCCAAGGACCCAGATGGTGGAAGGAGGGAACTGACTCCTGAGAGTTGTTCTATAACCTCCACACATTCATTGAGGTGTGCATAAACCCACACACATAATTAATTAATTAACTAATTAATTCAATGTTTTCAAAAAGGAACTCCCAGCTCATCCTTGTGGAGTTACATCTGAATTATAGTTTGCACATTAGATACAGAAAAAAACCAAGAGGATAAGCAACCTCCTGGCAAAGTGGGGAGTTTGAATCTGGGACCCAGGAGCAGGCTTGAGCTCTGTCTAGGCATTGGGAGACATGCCATTCAGACAGCCTAATTCTGCCTGATACCCTGGAGTTCCTCAAGCACATTCACTTCATACCCCAGAATGAAGTTTCCTCAGAAGGGAGAGGCCATTTATTTCCTAGGAGAAAAGGTGAGGGGCAGAATTTGCATCTTCAACCTGAGCTCAGCGTACCTCCACCTGTAGCATCTTTCCTCTAGTGACAGGATGTCCAGGATTGGACCATGGAGCACTGGTCCTTAAGGCACTCCCTTGAGGATAGCCCAAGCCTACAGATGCAGACATGGCTATACAGTATGAGGCAAAGTTCCTTTCTCTGTTACTCCCCTGGTTCTTTTATTATCCTCCACCCATCGGAGTTTTATTCAAAGCTACGGCCTGAGCTCCCCAGTGCTAGAAGGGATTTAGGAAGGAACTTTGAAGGGTCAGATTAAGAGAGCAGCCACTGGTCAGTATACCTTGAATGGCAAAGGCTATGTGGAACACATATATATCCAAGTGCAGCGAACTAGCTTAGAAAAATCACAATCTGAATTTTAACCACAGTGTGATTTAACTGACTGCTCATAAGGCACTGGAAGCCTGCTACACACAGTTACCTTCTCACCATCGCTAGGCAGAGTAGGTGGGCAGTCCAGCAACTCTACCTGCCTAGGGTCTCAAAGTTGCTTTGGCTCTATTTTCAGGTCATCCACTTGTTGGTATAATGTGCTTGTGGAATGTATACAATTCACCTGCGTTCATTCAGATGCTGATTTCTCTACCCCACTATCTCATTTGAATCTGGACATTGCATTGTGATGTTTATTCTAAGCATAACTTGTCTCACGTCTGTGTAAACACACTACCATTTGCTCTCTGTATTGCCAATAAAAACAACCAGCCAATGCTGAGAAATGGAGAGAACAGGTGGAACATTCTGCTCCAAGGGGAGGAGAAAGAAGGAATGGGAGGAGAGATCTGAGAGGAGAGGACCAGGAAACATCAATGAGAAATGAACTAGACCTAAGATATGACTAAAAATCAAGTATAGTATGGGAAATCTGAATGGGAAGAAGCTATGCAAGCTTGGAGGTTTAGGATGGTGTAATTATTGCCCAGCATTGTGCTCTAGGTTAATTAAATAAATCCTAGTCTCTGTGTGATGATTTGGGTATACAGCTGGTTAGGAATAACCACTGCTTAACTAAAAGATAAACCAATATTAAATATTAATAATCATCCAAGATCCATAAGAAAGCACAGCCCAGCAAAGGACCAGAAAAGCAGTGGATCTTTGAAAGGTAGATCTTCATTCAAATGATATGTGTATTTTGAGTTTTTCAAGTGATTTCAAGAAATGGTTTAACTAAAGGATAAATCCATATTAAATATTAATAATCGTCAACATCCACTCCACTGGGCAGCTATCCTGGCCACACCTCATTTTATCCCAAGTCTAGACCTCAGTTGCTCTTTCTTGCCCTCATCCCCAGACTACACACACAGCCATAGTCTATATATCTCTATCTATCTAGGGCTTTCAGGTATCTGAAAGTCAGATTGTCAAAAACAGCTCACATTTGCCCACAGCTTTTGTTCCCTATTCCTGACCTCTACTCACTAGCTCCTCCATGCCCTCAGCTTCCCTGCCTATTATTATTTAGGCCTACTTCTAAACCTCCTCTCTACCTCTCTCTCTGATTCCCTCATTCCACCATTCCTGAATTTGCTAGTTTTATGTCACTTGACACAAGCTAGATTAATCAGAGAGGAAGAAGGTGCAATAGGAAAAAAAAAAAAATGTCACCATAAGATTGGGCTGTGGGCAAGCCTGAAGGGCATTTTCTTAATTAATGATTCATGTGGGAGGGTCCAACCCACTGTGTGTGGTGCCATCCTAGGCTGGTAGTCCTGGGTTCTATAAGAAAGCAGGCTGAGCAAGCCATGATGAGTAAGCCAGTAAGCAGTACTCTTCCATGGCCCCTTGCGTCAGCTCCTGCCTCCAGGCCCCTGCCCTACTTGAGTTCCTGTCCGACTTCCTTTGATAATTAACTGTAATATGTTAGCATAAGTTTAATAAACCCTTTCTTCCTCAGATTACTTTGGTCATGGTGTTTCATCACTGCAATAGTAACTTTAACTAAGACAACCCCTTCGCCTTTTCACCATTCAAAGTAACAGTTCGTGACCAACTCTCCCCCTTTGAAGCCATGTTCTTCAACCCATCTACTATGCTATCAATATGAATCTAAGAAGTAAATCTACTTCACTTACCTCCCTGCCGCAACACATTCCCTAGCTACCAATATCCAATGGCACCAAAGAAGTCTAAATCCATTTTAATCCATTGTCTTCTCTTTCTCTCCACACCATTTCTCTTACTACCCTTCTTTCAAAAAAAAAAGTTGGCATCTAGTATTGATCCAGAAGTTTCTCCAGACTCAAATAATCAAACATCAAGTCATATTGCACAGGTTTGGTTTTTTTTTTTTCTCTCCCTCAATGTAACCTCCCTCAATTGCCACCTTAGTTATCAGGTAATTGATAGATTCTCACAATGCTTTTTTGTAGAATTCAGAACTATCAGTTTTCAGCTATCCACAAGGGGTCTTGGAATTTATCTCCAAAGCAAAGGAGTTGGGGCTTCTGTACTTTCTCTTCCCTTGTCTCTCGGTGGGATGCAGAAGAACCAGTATTGAATTGTGAAGCCCCAAAGATAGCAGAGCAACAAGATAGAAGGAACCTAGGATCCTGAATGAAGCTGTGGAGCTAAATCACATACACAAAAAGCCATATGAGACTGTAAAGCAGTTACCCACTGAGAGTTTGTGACTGTTACAGAATTCACCTGCCTGATTAACACCAAGAAGCCCAAAAATAGAAAGAGCCAGTATCAGGAAGAGCAACATTCATCAATTTTCAGGCTTTTTCTTACAGTATCTGACAGCCCTACAGCCAGAGCAGTGAGTGTGCATCTTGTGCCATGGCCAGACAGTCCCAGCTATCAGAGCTCTCTGTATAAGAAAGAGATACTAGGACTCATAGCCAAACTTTGAACAAAGTGCCAGAATCCTTATGGAAGAATAGGGAGATAGAAAGACCTGGAGAGGACAGGAACTCCACAAGGAGAACAACAGGGCCATAAAACTTGGGCCCAGTGGGACCTGCAGAGACCAATACTCCAACCAAAGGCCATGCATGGAGAAGACCTAGACCCCGTGTTCAGGTGGAGCCCATAGGCTGCTCAGGTGAAGCCCATAGGCTGCTCAGTTTCCAAGTGGGTTCCCTGGTAAAGGGTACAGGGGCTGTCTCTGACATGAACTCAGTGGCTTGTTCTTTGGTCACCTCCCCCTGGGGGGAGTTCAGCTTTGCCAGGCCACAGAGGAAGATGACGCAGCCAGTCTTGATGAGACCTGATAGGCTAGGGTCAGATTGACGGGGAGGAGGACCTCCCCTATTAGGGGACTAGGGAAAGGGCAAAAGGGGGAGAAGAGGGAGGGTGGGTGGGACTGGGAGGAAATAAGGGAGGGGGCTGCAGCGGGGATACAAAATAAATAAATTGTAATAAATAAATAAATAGATAGATAGATAGATAAAAGATAGCTAGATGAATAAATAAATAACTAAATATTATAAATAGATAAACAAATAAATAAATAAAAATTTAAAAATACTCTCTAGCCAGCTCTGCCCTGTTTTGGCCTTCTCTTGATTTCTCTAATCAAACCATGGAATATAGGATCACGGAAGGAAAGTGAAATATGATTCTAGGTGTCATCTTTCAAAGGGTGTTACTGATTGTCAGCTAAAGTGAGTTAAACCCTGGTAATACCCTCCATGTCCTTTTAACATCCAAATCGAATCCTCTTCACACCAACTATCAATGTTAAATAAACAGAAGTTTCCATTAACCTGCACCTCTGTCCGTTTACTTTTTAAAAGCAGTGTCACTCTCCTTTAAATGAACATACTAATTAGTGTATTAATAAAAAGCTGAATGGAATCAATGAGACATGTAATCAAGGTCTGACCAGGAGACAGGGCCAGGCTGAAGAGGCTGAAGGGAAGGAGAGTACAGAAAAGAATCTTATTAACAGGTTTGCTGAGAGGGGACATCTAAAATCAATGTCCGGAATGCAATGAAGATGCAGCCAAAGTTGACAGTTGGTAGGAAGCTAAGTGCTTGCCCTGCCTCCTCCTTTCCACAAGAAAACTCCCAGGGAGAGTTAATGCGACCAGCAGGGAGGACAGAAGTTAATTGGTGTTGGGAAAGCTATTCAGAGATGGTGTCCAAGATCGCAGCTGGAAGAATTACCCAGAACTTCAGTACGAAGACCTAACTCTTAAGAACTTGGGAGAGCTGACTGAATTCTCAGTGAACACTTGCTTTTCAAAGTATTCAAAAGATAGCAGCTATGTGTTTTTTGGGGGGAGTGATAGTCTTAGTCACCCCAATGTCTGGGCTCCTTATTACTCCAAGATGCCTGGCCTTGAGAAGTCAGGGGTCTGACCAAGACAGGTCCCCACCTCTAATAAAACACTAGTCCCCCTCCTCATTTCCACCTTTCCTACAACACAGCTCTGATGAGAGCAGGAAGAACTTGATTTACTCCTTCTGGAGCCCACTCCTTTGGGCTGAAAAGCCCGAGTTTTCTTTCTTGGAGAAGAACATTAGAAGACATGTGTGCAAAGTCCATTGGTGCTTTAGTCCCTGCCCCAAAGCCAGCTAAGGAGTACCAGTGGAAGTGGACCAGGTACAGACTCAAAAGAAATGAGGAAACAGTTTTCCTAGGTGCCCAGCATTGCCCGTGGAAAGCCCTGCCAGGTGATAGCATTGGCTCCATAGCCTTGGATAGACTACTGAGGTGCAATGAGGCCCTCATGCCATGGAAATTAGCTTCTGTTTCATGTTGCCTGCTGAAGAAGCCAGTCTATAAGTGTGTCTCACAGATAGATAATGTGTTGTCTGCCTGCCTCTCCCGTCTCTGAGAGTGTATGAACTAAAGGCCCAGCAGGACCTTCATCCTGAGCCCTGTTTCTGGCAACAGGGGTGGCCTGTAACCTGCTCACCCTGAAGCCTACATTCCCTGAAACAGTAGTGAGGAAGTGTGGGGACCCAGGAGAGAGCAGCTCTGGGTGGCTCTTGAGTGCTTTCCACATTATGGCTAGTCATGCTTTTTTTCTAGAGGCTCACAGCACTGTAGGAATATCTCCAGGTTTAGACTTGGCCTGGCCCATTAGAAAAGCAAAGTAGTGACAGCCTTTAGCTCAAGGGCAGAACGTTCTGTCACACTCCTCAAATGAAGTGAAATGCCTTGACCTAGTGGGAAACACAGACAACAGATCAGCAGTGACAGGGATACTTCCCCGTAAGGTTCCAGAAGTTCTAGGAAAGCCCCTCCAGTACCAGTCAGCATCCTCGGAAATACCACACTGGCCTGCTGCTTCATTGGGTCAAGCATTATGCTTTTTCAACAATCTGCTCCTGCTGCCCAACATCTTATGACTGTGGAGGCAGAGACAACCTTGGCAGCAGTAAGAGGTTTCCAGAAGCATAACAACCAAAAATTAACTCAAAATCAAGCATGTAATGAATCCGAGGTGTGCCAGGGAGCACCCCGTGTTACAACGCACAGAAACTGCCGTGGTGGGTCCGAACACACCGCATTGAAACCTTAGCCTGGACATGCATGCCATCCCGCCAAGCAACACAAGGAGGAACCACCTGAAGCGTCTCAGCTCAGGCTCAAGATTCCTGTGTGTGAGGAACTGCACTGCCTGGACCTTGCCTGCAACATTTTTTGCTCCCGTACAAACAACAATTTGCTGAGGAAAAATACAGACTTTTAATATTTTCCTGCCATCATTCTTCAGTATATAAATGCCAAATTAGTTTGTCTTTGGATTGTGTTTTGTTAGAATGTTTGGAAGGGCTTGGGTGGGGGCAGGAACAGTGCCTGAGGCACTGGAGGGAGGGCTCAGCAGCACTCTGTTCTTGAGGACAAGTTTAGTCCCCAGCACCCACACTGAGGCAGAGCACAACTGTCTGTAATTCCAGTTCCAGGGGATTCACTGCCCATATCTGGCCTCTGTGGGTACCAATCAAACACATGGTACTTATCCAAACACTCACAAACATAAATAATAAGTATTTTTTAACTTCTGTTTTTTATTTTTATTTTACTTTTATTAATTACAGTTTATTCACTTTGTATCTCAGCTGTAGCCCCTCCTCCATCCCCTCCCAATCCTACCCTCCCTCCCTCCCTCTTCTTCTCCTATGCCCCTCCCCCAGTCCGTGTGAGTTGCCAGTTTAAATTTCATTTTTTAAATCACTAAATGAATTTTGGCTTTGGATTAGGACAGAATTTCCAATAATCTCAACAATGGACTAGACAGACATTCTGTGCTGTCTGTCTGTATGAAGTGGCATTCTTTGCAATGATGATTATAAAATCAAAATACTGATAAACTCTGAAAAGGTTCTGTGTCTGAATATATGACATATTTAGCCAAGATCTAATTCTCTATGTAAAAATAAATATGTACACATACCTTACTAGTATATAACCTTACTTTCATCTTTAATAAGTAGTAAAACTATATGTAAATTGCCAAAGAGTTGTTTTAAAATAAAGTTACTTTATGATTTATAATCAGGAACTACTGGAGTTGTAAACCTAGTTCATGTAGCTATAGACTTAGAATTACATAAGAATTTTTCAGGCAATAAGAGCCATGAGTGAAAAAAGAAAAAATTATGAAGCCCTGCCCTAGTGGACATCATCTACCAAGTCTGTCTCCCTGAGATTAGGATATACTGCAGAGAGCACTGAAGGTAATGGAAGAAGAGGCCAGGGGAGGGCGTGACATCAGGGTCTTCACTGGCTTACCTGGATTTTAGTGAGACTTGAGGAACTCTGTCCCCTCTGGTCAGTCAGGACTTAGTAAGTAGAAATCGTTGTGGTACAAGAGAAAGAAAACACTTTTATGTGCAGGAAGACGTAAGAATGGTCAACAAACATGGGAAAATGTTTTTCTCACATCTGGGACATGGGTGTATACACTATATATAGGAGGCAGAAGAAGCTCTCTGTGAGTTCAATTCCAGTCTAGTCTATAGAGTAAGACCCTATCTAAAAATAAATAAGTAAAGTGAATAAATAAACTACAGTTTAGAGTATTAGAGACCCTGTCTAAAGAAAAGAGAGATGCAAAGCAGACATTGAACGGTGTTCTCACAGAAAATATAACTTCTCAATTTTGTCTAAGAATTCCTATTTGGATGGTGACAGACAATTATAAGTACAGATACAGACATGGAGAAGATGAGTATTTTCAAACTAAAAATATCAGAACATATGCTTCAGCAATGGCATGGGCTATCTGGGCCACAGGCTCTTCTGTCATCACTGTAGATGTAATGAAGAATGAAGGATGGCTGCAACAAGAATCTTAGGGTGGGGTTATAATGAGAAATATGTGCCAGAAATGTCTTGTTTTCTTTGGAGGACAGAACATAAGGGACAATTCCCCTGAGTGGTGTACTCTGCAGTGGAAACACTATCCTATTCAGATCTGACTACACTGCATTGGCAGAAAACCCATCATCTTTAAAATACACTGACACTCACATAGTTATCGGGCTCTCTAAGCTTTCATTCCCAACCTACACAGCTAATCATGCTGCTCTACAGGCAACCCACCGTTCCTTCTTCTGCCAATAAGAGTATGTTTGGGAATGACGCAATGTTCCAAGCCAAAGTATGTGTCTTCATGAAGAGATGGCACTTATTTTTATACCTGAAGTACCTAGGAAAACTAAACATTCTCTGACAACCAGGATGCCTCGGGGCAATGGATCTTGATTGGCTAGCTGGCCACACACTGTGAAAACCATGCAAGAAAATCTCAGGGGGGCTTGCTATACAGTGTAAGGTTATCTTGGCAGAAAACCAGGGCCTGGGGCTGAACACAGCAGAAATGGGGTATTTTCATAACTATCCCTGTTGGGTACAACTGATCATATTCAAGTATGTAGATGCCACACACACTGAACATACCTTTCTGGTCTCCAGTGAACCATGTCTGCCACGGGACTCATTGTAGGCAAACATTAGCAAACCATGTCCTACAATGCTTGGCACAGTGTCCATGCAGTACTTAGCAATAGTTAGTCACTGCCAAGAATCTTCTGTATTCTCTCTCCTAAAACCACATTTAGAGTCTTGGATAGAAAACCAGAATAAAAAAAGCCAATAAGTATCCCTATGGCTGGAGAAGGGGCATTATCGGTATCACCTCTGCAAGTGCTATACAAATAAAGTACACTCACATGCTGGTACTGGCAAAAGAAATGGACAAACTGACCCCAGAGACTCTTGGAGAATTTTTGAACCACATCCTCTTCCTCTCTTACCACTTGTTCACAGAATCCCAAGGATTTCTGAAGGCTGGCGCAAAAACAGATATGACTATAAACCAAGAGGATTCAAGTTCAGGGTAGCAAGAAACAGACATAACAAGCTTTATATCTGAGAAGCAGGGAATAACTTTGTGCAACTTGTGGATGCTTCTACCAATTGAATAATTACTATATGCCAAACAGTGCACAAAACAGTTCCCATGTGTGTTCTTTAATTGTCACAGTAGTCCTTAATGTATTATTTAACCTTTTAGTGATAGAGAAATTGGATAGCAGCAGAAATAAGTAACCTGCTCAAGGACACAGCCAAAGAAGGTAACACCATCTCTGTAAATTACAGAAATCTTCCTCTTATCCACAAATGAGACACTTAAAGATTCCCACTGCATACCCAAACCTGTAGCTAGTGCTGAGTACCACGTATCTGCTTATTCCTTTATGCACATGCACGCCCATGATAAACTGTAACCTAAAAATTAGGCACAGTAAGTGATCAAGTAATAATATAATAATATACTATAGTGGACGAAGTATGAACCTGGCCATCTCTCTCTTCCTCGATATCTACTTGCAGTGACTCACTCTGCTGGTAGTTGTGTGATCCCTATGTGATTGGATGACCTGAAGCTGAGTGATGTAAGCACTGTGACATGCCATCAGACTACTTTGGCAGTGTTTAAACACAAGCACTATACTACCATGAAAACCATATAACAAGACAGCACTGAGCGATAGGCCGGCAGCATACACCAAGTGGATATAATGCGCAATGAGATGCCCGAGGGCATGGATTTCACCATGCTACTCACAATGGTGCATTATTTTTAACTTAATGAATTTCTAAAGTTTCCATTCAGTATCTTTGGCTCGTAGTTGACTGTGAGTAACAACCTGTGGCTCGTGCAGTAATGGGTAAAGGAGGACTGACCGGTGTGCTTTAAGCTACTTCAGCTTTCCCCTTTAACTCATACGCATCTGGAGCACTGTGAGGAGGGAGGCACACACAGCTGCTGAGCTGGGCTGAAAGCCTCCTTCTGAGCCTGCCCTTAGTATTCCAGCTACACTGTCTCAGCAAGCATTACTGGATTTATCAAGGCGCGTGAGAGGAGTTAGGAAGAAATTTTCAATGAAAAGTGATGTCAAAGTCAGATGATTGGTTAGAAGTGACTTCCAGGAATCTTTGCCCGATGGGCACAAGTGTCTGGCAAGCACAAAGCCCTTTGTGGCTCTTTTCTTACCTAGGGCTTCCATTACGTCTGAATTCCAGCCTTCAGAGCAGTCTGCCAAGGATCCCACTACAACAGTGGTTCTTAGCCTGTGGGTCGTGACCCTTTTGGGAGGCAGTCAAATGACTTTTGCACAGGGTCTTCTAAGACCCTTGAAAAAACACAGAAATTTGCATTATGATTCATAACAGTAGAAAAATTGCATAGTTGCAGTGAAGATAATTTTATACTTGTGGGTCACCACAACTTGAGGACTGTATTAAAGGGTGGTAGCGCAGGAAAGCTGAGAACTACTGCACTAGGGTATGTGGAAACCTGCATCTAAAGTATTGCTGCCTCTGCCTCATATCAACTTACCAGAGTTACCAGGTCAGTGCATCGTAAACTTTCTTGTCTGTAGATCATGCAAAAAAAGGTGTTTTGTTGGTTTTTTGTTTTGTTTTTTTTTTTTTTTTTTTTTTTTTTTTTGCCTTGCTTCAGGATCAAAAGAAGGGGCCTCTGCCAGCCTCTGCCACCTGCATGTCCCACACGCTGTCTCTGTCTGTGTCGGGGGGCGGGGGAATGAAATGACTTACTACCTTAGCAATCTGTCTCCTGATAGACCAGCTGGGACAGACAGCAGGTCCTCTCTCACCTGCAAGAGTGGGGTGGGCCTGATGACAGACAAAGGTTGGTAGGAGGGGGAGACGTGAGTTCATAACCTGCTTTCAGTAGCAGGTACTACAGAAGAAAGGCTGCAGCTGTCACTTATCTGTCCTTACCACAAACAATCTGCCCCTGTGGCAGTGCTGGCATAAGTCACTTGTACGAATGGGTCTGTCTGCCTCTAGAGTCTATGCTGGGTCCTTGGCACGCCACTGTTTCCCAGACCCAGAGAAGGTAACTCAATGGTTATTTGTCAAACTCGAAGGGGTACTCTCCCAGAAATGTCATGGCAAGAGTCTGACCTTGGTGCTAGTCTGTTTCACATTTTTATCAGTAATTTGAATGAAAAAAATCACATTTATCAAAGTTGCAGATGACAAAGTCCAGGACTTTGGAAGGTCAAACAAGAGAATACAAGAACAGTCATGTGGTCTTACAGTAAGACTCACCCTGATGGGGATGACCCACAGTTTGAAGCAATCTGTCAAAAAAAATGGTTCCTCCACCTCAAATTAAATGTGATAAAAATAAATCCAGATTTTAGACTTCAAGCAGACCGCAGAAGATCATGTAAAAATGCCCCAAATGAAGGTAGGCAAGGCCATTCCTGACCCAGAAGCGGCTAAGCAGAAGCCTGCTGTGCATGGAAGTTTGACTCTGGGCTTTGCTGTACTCACTTCTGTGCAGCGTGACTGCCCTGTTAGAGGCAGAGTCACCCCTAAGGCATCAAATGGAAAGGCAGTAGGAGAGAAAGCTTCCCTAACTACTACCAAGTTGGGGTGTGCCGTCATCCCCTGCAAAGGCTTCCAACTTGTCAACCCCACCAGGGTGTTTGACTTAGAGAAGACAGCTAGGAAGTGAGTTGGCATAAGCCTGCTATGTGATATTTTCTTCACAGAAGATAAAAAGAATGGGGAAGGGCAGGCATGAAAATAGGTAAGCAGCTGCCAAGGGCAGCTGTTTGTTCCCTCAAAGAAAGATCTCCTTATTTCCTGGACTTTTACAGCCAAGTTATAGTTCTCTCTTTTTTAATATTTATAAAATCTCATTATTTTTCTGACACAAGACAACAGGAAATCAGCCCAGTTTAGTGCTGTTTTCATGTTGTAAAGGAAGAATTAACAGCCCCTCGTCCCTCCCATGAGGTATGGTAAGTGTATGATCAAGCCCCAGCTCACTGGACACCCATTCACTATCCACTGGGAAGTAAGGCTGACTAAATAAACACACTAACACACAGCTATCTGCATATGCAGATTTCCCTGTGAAACTGCTTCCCACTTCCTTTGTATTCATTTGCTTCCTGACAGCTAATGCCCTACACCAACTGGCCACTCAAACACTCCTCTTTTTAGTCACTGTGGTACCACATGCTTATAATTCCAGCAACTCAGGAGGTTGAGGCAGGAGGTTTACTGGGAGTTCCTGGCCAGCCTGGGCTATATAGAAAAGTCCCATCTTAAAAAAATTAAAAATTAAAAATTAAAATTAAAGCAAGTCCAGGATAGCAAAGGCTATACAGAGAGAAACTCTGTCTCAAAAACAAAAACAAAAAAAACAAACAAACAAAAAAACCCAAAAAACAAAAAAGAAAAAAAAAAAAACGGCTTTTAAATGCAAAACAAAACTCCTTTTTTGAAGACCAGAAAATGTAGTGAAGTGTGTAGAGAGAGAATAAAATCAAACATTATGTTAGGTCCAGCGGGAATTATAAATGTGTGTAAGAAGACTGTTGCTCTCAAGAAGTGTGTAATTAAGTAAATGGAAATACCCAAAATACAGTCAATAAATTGCAATTTACCAGGAAACTCTCGGCAGCCTGACTTTTGCAGAGAGTCTCTAAGTAAGCTATGGCTACCGCACAAAGAAATGCCTACCCCCAGGAAATGGCTAGAATGTGAGAGCATCAAAAACCTGGTCAGCCAGTTACAGTCTCTTCCTTGGCTGCCAATATTTTAAAGTTCGCAAATAGAAGTTTTAGGTGAAAATGCCATTCCTTCAAAACAATATGTGCTGGAGAAATTTTATTTGACAGTTGCAGAATTAATTTTCTATATTTGGCTGTGTGATGTGTCTTAGACTTCTACTCTGGCTCTTTTGAACACACCAACACAGGCCTCATCAAATTAAAACCTAGAGCGATTACATCACTGTAAATCCTAATACAAATAAAATAGTATTTCACTGGATAATGACAGCCAGTAACATAAACACAGTTTATACAAATTATTTAATGAGCCTGTTTCTATGTATTTGCCAAGAAAGGCCAGCCTTGCTTATGTCCTGGAAGGAGGAATGAGGGGGGAGTGGAATGAGGAAGAACAGCTAATGCAAAGAGGGCTGGAATCAGCAAAGCTTTCTCTCTCCTCTTGTACCCACCACACTGTCCAGGGCTCAGCAGCAGCCCAGAGCCTCCATCCAATTTGACACTATGTACATGGTTGGCATGCTGAGTCTCAAGCATTTAATGCCTCTTTGCTTGAGTCTTCGCACTTGTCCAAATAGCCAGTTACGCATCTGAGGATGTTTAATAAAACACTGGTCAATGAGAAGTCTCCAAAAAGAAGTAGAAGAAGGCAGTGCAAGAAGAGGGAGAGAGGTTGGGGATTTAGCTCAGTGGTAGAGCACTTGCTTCGCAAGCACAAGGCCCTGAGTTTGTTCCTCAGCTCTGAAAAAAAGGGGGTGGGGAGGGAACAGTGGAGATCCATACCTTTGTCCCAGGCTTGGAAAGAGAGCTGTGGAGGGGACTCAGATCCCCAGATCTAAGGCACTTCTGCAGTGTGGAGGCACATGCATAGGGAACACAGCCAGGAGAGCTGGGCGTGTCCACTGCTCTCCTTCCATCCTGACCACAAACACTGTGGTTAGTTTACTTCCCTTTCCATGGTCTCAAGCCCTACTCTCTGGCCCCCTAGGAAGGAAAGAGTGTGCTACCAGATAAACCAGAAACTGCTGACTTTTCCAAGGCCAGAAGTGGGTGGCCACATTCGTGCATAATATACTGACAACAGTTAAGCATTCGCAAAACTAGGTAGAGGCATGAGTAGATGTGAACAGGAATCTTGCTCTCCTGTGGATCTGCTGAAAGGGGAATTCCCCCAAAATTGCCTACGCCCCTTCTCCAGCTCCTATTCCAGCTCCACTGCATAAGGGTGCCCCTGGGTCAGCATGTTTGGTATCATCTGAGATACCCAGAAGCGATCAGGCAGATTGGAGGTCCATCATCTCCCCTGCAGCTGCACTGTAATCCTGCAGTGAGTGGTGGCCTCTGCAGCTGAGCCCTTGGAAGCCTGGCTCTAAAGAAGTGGTCTGAGCAGTGGCACCCTGCTCAGAGCCTTCCACTCCTCACTGACCACGGAGGCACCCAGGGCTGAAAGGGCCTGCATAGACTTAAAGGAGTTGGATATTTTTTTTTCTCCAAACCCTGCTCAAAGCAAATGACCTTTTCTCTCTAGTTCCAATGCTGAGCTCTCAGAATGGGTACACAGAATCAGAGTTTTACCAACAGCCCAGTCTATCCCTTCTGCAGTGAACAGGGACCACAGAACAGAATGGCAAAGCCTTGCTGTTGAATGCTAAGCACATGACATAGATGTTAGCCTATTTTCCAGCATGTTACAAAGACAGGCAACAAACCGCTTTAATACCTACTAGGCATAAAGCTCTACTTGGCATATTAATTCAAGTGCCTTCACCATACCTGTGTGAAGCAACAGTATGAGCACGAAGGGAGTAAGTAGCTCCTAAGCTGCCTGGATGGGGACTATGCCACCTAAAAGGCATCTTACTAATAAAATTTTTCTTTAACACTCTGGACCAAGCCAGCCCTTTCTAGTCACCTTGACTTTGCAGACAGGCACCTAGTGTTTAGTGGTGGTTCAGATGACCTGCAACTCAGTCCTGCCACTGGCAGCTTGAGGAGTGTTCCCTTGGGGACCTCCGTTCAGGTGAAGTTTGATCCCAGACTATCTGTAGAAAGGAATTTTAGGATAGGCCAGAGTGAAACAAAGTGAGTGAGTTTCTTAAGGAAAGTGTGAATGTTAGCAAGTGAGAGAGATGCTTAGGAACAGGCAGGTACACAAACTAAGTCATGGGTGCAAGTCCTCAAAAGAAGTCAATTAGGCATCATCTTATTTGGGTTGCTACTGCTGTGATGGAACACCATGACCAAAAGCATATTGGAGAGGAAAGGGCTTATTCAGCTTACACTTTCACATCACTGTTCAGCATCAAAAGAAATCAGGACCCGAACTCAAGCAGGGCAGGAACTTGGGAACAGGAGTTGAAAGGATGCCGCTTGCTGGCCTGCTTTCTTATAGAACCCAGGACCACCAGCCCAGGGGTGGCCCCACCTCCAATGAGATAGGTCTTTCCCTATCAGCTGCTAAGTACACTAATTAAGAAAATGCCCTATAGACCTGCCTATAGCCTAATCTTATGGAAGCATTTTCTCCATCAGGGTTCCCTCCTCTGATGACTCCAGCCTGTGTCAAGTTGACATAAAATTAGCCAGTACAGTTGTGTTCACCATGGTGATGTTATATATGTTTATTTACATATATGTTTATTTACACACATACATGTGTGTATGTATGTATGTATGTATGTATATAAAATCTTGTGGCTTTCTAAGTTACATTCTTAGATAATTCTTAACAAAATTTAGAGTGAAGTTTAAAGGTTAAGTGAAAATATATGAGCTGGTTTAGTTAACTAAACCTGTGCATACAGGTTTCTCCAAACTTAAAAGAATTTGCTTTTGTAAGTGAACTCACATGTGGTTTTACAAGATGCATCATTTGAATTTCTGGGTTAGAGTGGACTGTTGTCATGGTAAGCTCAAGGCCGCAAACATTGTGGCTTTATGTAAGTGTAGTCTGTTGTTTTAACATTCTTATTTGAGATTCCTTTAGGAAAACACACATTATCATTGTAGGTAATTTTGGACTTATCAGTTGTGTCAAAGGGCCTTGACTCTCAGCAGGAAACACAAACTAGACCCCAGGATGAGAAGCTAGTCCCCCTAATTTACCCTGCCTTTTTTAAAATCATGCTTCTCTATCACCCAGGATGCTGGACTAGATAAACAAGTCATTGTTCCTGAGGGGCAAGGTCAAAAATCCCTTTGTCATCTCTTAGGTTGATGAACTCCTTTCTCTAGACCGTGTTGTTTGAATGTGGAGTCGCTGAAATGGAGAGGGGGGTATGTACCAGTGGAACAAAGACCTGTCATCCTCTATTGTCATCTTTTTTCCAAGCTTCTTCTTGGAAGCTACCAGACTGTTGGTCCTCCCCCACCACCACCACTGGAATATAGTGCGGCTCTCCTAAAGCTAGGCAGATGTCTGGAGTGCTGCTAGAAACTTCTCAAGCAAATTGTTCAAGACAGCATGTTTAATTCAAAACATGAATCCCTTGAAAAATGTAAAAATCCACACGAGGATCTTCTTCCTTGTTTACTGAGCTGCTGCCAGATCCCAAAGTGAGCTCTGAAAATCCACAGCCATGGTAAAGCACCATGGGTCAGCAGAAGAAGCTCAGAACCACTTGTCCCTGATCATCTCTACCCTGACTCACCAGAGAAGAAAGCCTCAGCCCTCTCCCAAACCTCACCCCAGATCCATCTCAATCTAGAAATCTCAGCTTTATAAAGGATCTCACTTGCCTTAACTCTCCTTCCCTTGTTTCCAACACCTTAACTCCTACACACACACGCAAGGCCCTTCCTTTCCCACTTCCTTTGCCTGTCCACTGACTTTGTTCAAACCCTGCTATCCTGACTTCCAGCTGTTCTCTACATGGTCTCCATTGAGACCTCTCTACAAGAGAACCAGATCATATTGATTCTGTTCCTTGGAATACCCCCAAAACATGACCCCTGCCTACAGGAAAATCCCTGCCTGGGACATTTATGCTGGTCCTGGCCTGGCTTCTCCAAACCCCTTCCCACTTAGCCTTGAACTATTTCATATGACCTCAGGGCTGCATGCGCTCCATGCTTGTTTCATCCTCTCTCTGTATATTCACCATTTTATTAATTCTTCAAACCCAGTTAGCATTGCTCTATGCCAGGGTCTTCTCTATGTCCTTCTTCTCGTTTCTGGACACATGCCCACTTATGATCTCATTATGCCCCCGCCCTTCCCACATTTCATTTAGATTCTGTTCACACCATGCTATATTCATAATATACTGTTCCCTAGAGAAAGGAAAGAGGCCCTTTCCTGTGCATCCAATATTTGTACAGTTTCTAGCATGTAGTGGGCACTCAACAGACACTGGCTGAAAGAATGTCTGATGGTATAGCTGGTTAAATCACTGATAAGTTCACAGCAAATGTCTCTAGATTAAACAATATACATATATTTGGATAGAGCACAGTGTAAAGTGAGAGTGTCGGGAAATCTTGTCTCATTCTTTCCCCAAAGTCCCTAGCTCAACCTACAATGACCAAGATTTGAGACACAACTCTCCAACCTACCCTACCCAGACCCCTTTTTCTGATGCTTAGCCTCCCACCTTGATTCCTCCTGCTGTCCCAACTGCATCATTCCTTCTGTCCTTTGGCAAATGACTTTATTCCTTTATAGCTCTTTACCAGGTCAGCAAACACTGGGAGATGCCAAAGGAGTCATGGTGAGAAGCCTGGCTCCACCAGTCTCTTTCTTGATTTTCTCTGACCTTGTGTGTAAATAGACCCTGCTTTCTGAAGCCAGGCTTTTAATATGTATGACCATATCCAAACTCCTGGGCTGTAGATAAAGGGTAGAAAGGCTTGTTCCTGGTTTTAAAGAATGAGAAATAGAGGTGTCTCCCAGACAGAACTGACTGGAGAACATTCAGCAAACTCAGGATCAGAAGGTTAGCCTCCCAGTTCCCTGGCCAGCACATAATTTTTCTTCAATTGCTCTGAAAATGAAAGCCACAGGATTATTTTGCAGGAGAAGAAAAAAAATCAGCCTGGAGAAACTGTAGCCACATTTACAACAAGCTCCGATCAGAGGACCCTGTAACTTACGTAAATGACTTATTACACCTCAACTAATAACTGCAGCATGACAGTCTGCTGCTTCCTTGGAGTGTACTCTGTTGATCATCTGTGCTGATCTCTCAGAAAGAAGAATCAATTATGGCCCAAGCAGGAAAACAAGCCACATGACACCACCCTCAACCCAGATTCCCTTTCCCTCGGACTTGGTATAGGCAGGGACAAAGAGAAACTAATGAATAGTCTCCTGTGGTTCTAAACCCCTCTCCCTCTGTTTGTGTCCCTGCAAATAGGATTCCTACTTTAAGAGAGAGAGGGAGAGCCAACAGTTTATAAGGAAGAAATGAAGTGGCAATTTCCCAACATGTCTGGGAATCAATACAAGCTGTTGTCAGGGTTTTTCCCTCAAAGGGTGGCTGCCATGCTTCTCCAAAGGCAAAAGCAACAGATCTCAAGCGCTTGACTTACAACTGCTTCATCAGAGCAAGATAGTTTAAATTTAAAACTCACCACAGTAGGGTTTGAACTCAGCTGGGACTTGATTTACTCTTAATTCATTTCTCCAATTCTTATAATTCTAAACTCAGTCACCAAACAGTTTAACACTGATAAAATCACTGGAGCAACAATGCCTTATGAATGGGTCTCAGGGGAGTTTTGTTAGTGTATGTTAGCAACTGTTTTTCACTCTGAAATGGAACTAGGTACAGGCTATGGGTACTGGAGGACCCATAGCAAGTGGGTTATTAGTTGATGTCCCTGGGTAATTCAAAGCCAAATACCACTGGAATGTACCTTTATAGATAAAAATCACAGCTCTTCTTCCAAAGGATGTGAGATAGTTTACACTGAGCCAAATATGAGTAATTGTGGTCTGGAAAAGGAGATGTGTGTTTGTTGACATGACCCATCATGGAAATGGTTGCATGAACTGTTATGAGCACAAATCAAAAAGCAGTCATAAATTAGTGCATTTGCCAACTACATTGAGACCATTGGCAGGTGGGTTATAACAAAGCAAGAAAGACTCTACTATAGGTTTTAAGATGCTATCTGATGACATTCTTAACTTTGGGGCTAATGGAAGCTAATGGTTTACTAAGATTATTTTTTGAATGTTTTACCTGGTGGTCAGAAGAATGTTAAGTCAGATACAGGGGTGAGCATTAAATATCTATCAAAAGAAATTAAAGATGATTTGGGTTCTCCATCTGCAATATTCTGACTCTCTGAAATCATGATGTTCTAACCAGCCAAACAACAAAATCTCCAGGAAGTTCAGTTCACTATTCTCTCTCTCTCTCTCTCTCCCTCTCCCTCTCCCTCTCTCTCTCTCTATCTATCTATCTCTCTCTCTGTGTGTGTGTGATCTATCTTCTTTCTCACTTATGTGTGTATGTGTGTGTGAGCTTGTATACCATTTACACATATACCATTTACTTACTTAAGATGAATAACAAGTGGGAAATGATTCCTATAGGAAATACAATCTCTAGGTCACTATTTCGTGGTTAAAGCCATGAATTTACAGTCAAATCACAAATCTTCATGCCCCTTTTTGGTGGCAAAGTTTCCCCCAACACATCCTAGGGAAAACTGTTTCAACTACTCATAATTTAGAGATATGTGTCTTAACACGAGACTCGTTTGTTAATTTGATAAAGACCATTTTTCTTTGTCAGCTATGCTAAAGCCATTATTCTATAACTGCAGCTAAGGTTGGGGGAGATGGACAAGGTAAATGTCATTACTCACATGTTTTGCAAACATGTACCTTGATCAATGATGTGCAACAGAAAAGTACCATTAGTTGGAAACAAGTCTATGATAGTCCAGAGCTGCATTCACACATCTGAAAACAACTCTTATAGAAGATGGACAATGGCTTGCAGATGGTGTGGGCATGCTCATAGGAGTTCTGTGAGCCTCTCAAAAGCCAATGACAGGGACAAGAGATGTGTGGCATCTCTGACAGCTGGACCTCACAAGTCTTCACTTTACCAATAAAGTGGATTCCTCTTTCTAGTATGTTTCCCTCCAAGTTGATCTTGAACTTAAAAGTGTTCCATTGAAGGACAGTATCTCCTAAAGTGTTGTTTCTGCCACTGCCCCCTCTTGCTCCTCTTCTTTTCCCTTCTCCTCATCTTTCTCTCCAATACCTCTAGTTATGGAACAAACTTAAGACCTTACACAAGCTAAGCAAATACTCTACCACCAAGCTACATGCTTAGCTGAAAAATGCTTTCTGCCCAATGGAACCCTCATTTCAAGAGATGTCAGCAGGTTTAAATACATCCCCACAAAGCAATCCAACTGCTTTCATACACTTGCTTTGCATTAAATACCTTGAATACACTTTATATGCATCTTGAGATGGAAAGGACACAGGAAGGTATATGCAGGACTTGTTTGGCTGTGTAATGTTTTCCTTGGGACATGAGGAGAGGACAATCAGTGGATTAGTCTTTGGAAGGTGCTAGGTAAACTAGCTTGGCCACCCCTCTCCATCTAGCAGCATCTAACCCACAGTGAGTTTCTATGCCTGTCAACATGAGGAGCCCACTGCACCCTACCTACCCTCACTCTGCACCCCCAGCAAATATTTACTGATTACCTCAAGAAGATGCACTCTATGTCAGGCTGAGTATAAGAGAAGTATTAAATGGTTCCTCTCAATCTAGGGTACAAGGAAATATAGTCATCCCTGGGCATTAGAATGAAGTTGGTTTCAGAAGGACGCCACACTCTGTAAATAAAAACCTCTGAGGATACTCAAGACTGTTATATATAATGATGTAAGACTTTCATACATGAAGCATAGGCCTATACTCCTGTATACTTGAAACCGTATCTCAGTTATTTTTAGCACTAATACAATGGAAATGCTACATAAATGGTTGTTATGCTGCATTATCTAGGAAATAATAACAAGGAAAAGAGTCTGTTCACATACGGCAGCAATACAACTGTTTTTAATATTTTCAACGCACAGTTAGTTGAATCCACAGATGTGGAACCCGTGGATACAGAGAGCAGGTTGCACATGATTTCAATTGTCATCACTGCCCTGCTGGCAACAGCTTCTTTGTCATTGCTAAAAGAACAAATGGAGTTCCTGATTGCACAAGATAAACTTTTCAGCAGGGATGGAGCGCAGAACTCTCAGGCAGACAACTCTACACTTGCTACCCTGGTCTCTATGCCAGTGAGTTGCTCACATCAGTTAGTAGTTAAAGGCAAGTGCATTTAGGGCACAATGACAGGTCAGCCTCTACTAGGGATGAGAGCTGAGAGAGAGGTCACAAGCACAGTGTGATTGATCACTGAGCCTTTGCCCAGCTAGACCTGAGAAGGCTTCAAAGTGTAAGAGTTAAAAAAATAAAAATAAATAAATAAACATCAGAGAGGATGGGGCTGCCTAAAAGCTACAACTTAAAGAAATATCTCATGCAGAAATATTCTCTATTTTACTGTACCGCAGTGCTTACAACAGTACTCTACTGTTAAGAGGAAGGATGCATCATTTGTTCTAACCCTGCCTCCCAGAAGCTATACCATCAGCTCACGTGAGCAGAGGAGCCTGCAATGCTCCCATGTCACTCGGGAAGGCACTCCTGGGACAAATACATCTCAGCATCAGGGAAATGATACTTGTCTAGTATCTCTTCTTATTGTTAGTGACCAGCTGAATAATTTTATCAGTATTAGCTAATTATAAGTCATAAAATAGTTTCACTGACAAGAGCAAAAACAATGTGGTAAGTCATAAGGAGTACCATTCCTAACGTGGTTTCTCTGGGGACTGTGGGCCAGGTGACCCACAGTGTGGTTGACTAAGGCTCTCATGATTTTTATGAGTTTGAAGAGTTCTTTATTAGAGAAGTCATTCCTGTCTCACTGTCTAGACTATAAAGAGATGCACGGTCCTTATGCAAGACTCAGTTGATGCATTTGCCCAGATCTGTCCCAACCCACCCAGTTTCCAGCTTCAGCCATTCTTCTTCCAGATCCCCACGCCCACCCATGTGGTTACTCATACCACACCTCTTATCCTAAAGCTGGCTCTGTCTTTCTTCCTTTGGAACAAAGGTCAGGCTCCTGAAAAGGTTCTATTGTCAGACACAGTGGGAGGAACTACAGAGGCCCAGCCCCTGGGCCTAACCATCTCTCCATAAAATGATGTTGCCCAGCTTCTGGAAAAGCTAGGTTGAGACCAGGGGAAGGGACAGACAGGCGAGGGGACAAATCCAGGAGTCCCCTTCTTTAACCAGAACAATTCCGTTTGCACTTCTTCGGGGCACCAGAATTTTATATGTCAGTTGAACAAGGACTTCCTCCACCTTATATTAAATATTTTTTAAATAACCATTCTAGAGCAATCTCCTCATTTTGTAACTGGTAGTATTGAAACATAGGGTGATCTCTTCAAAAATCCCTTTTCTGGTAAGTGATCAAGCTGAAGTTTACATTTTGCTATATCCAAAGTCTACTTTTAAGTACAACACCAGTGGTTATTAAGCATATATATATATATATATATATATATATATATATATACACACACACACACACATATATATATGAATCATTTATGAATCTAAGAAAATGTCTGCATGCCTAAGAAATTTTACTGCTTTGGAGGGACAAAGGGAAGAGAGATGGCTCCTCAGATGCTAAGAGATACAATTCTAAGGACCTAGAGACCTCACAGTCACCCAAATCCAAAACTTAGTTATAAAAGTTCAGCTGAAATTTTTCGGTCAGTAATAAGGACACAAGAGAAGATGGGCTACAGAAATGACCCGGTCAGTAAAGTAGTCACAATGCAAGCATGAGCACCTACGTTCAGTCTCCAGAACCGTCATAAAGAAGCCAGACGTAGCACTGTGACCCAGTACTGGGACTGTGCACACGAAGGTCCTGTGGTCCCTAGCCAGCCAGTCCTGCCAATTTGGTGAGTACAAGGTTCAGTGAGAGAGATACCCTGTCTCAAAAAATGTAAGGTATGAAGATTAACCAAAGAAGAGTCTCTGTATTTACCTCTGGCTTTCACATATACAAGCAGACACATGCATATACATATGAACACATACACATATATGCTAAAAAAAACATGCAGACACTCATGTGTATACATGTATTCATCTTAGTGGAACATGCTGATAGGTTAAAGCCTCTGAGAAACCTCACAGCAAGAAACTTGTTCAGTCTTTATACCTAGTGTCTCAAAACATCCTAGACTTGGCAGTATGTCTTATATTGTGTGGTTAACATCTATTTATATGACCACATGGACTTTGGAAATTTTTGCTGTCTTGTGGGTTTTACCATCAAGAAGCAAGTCTGAGATAAAAAGTGATAAAATAAACCTCCTGCCCACTGCAATGTTGACATGCCATGTGGACAGGTCCAACAGAAAACCCAGTGCCTGGTGCCCATTGCGACCACATGCCTCTGAGCCCAGTGTGAAGAGAAACAACCCGCCAATTCTGCTTTGCTCACTTTCCTTCCTCTTGATCTCCGGGCCAAATCTAAGGGCCAATTTATTCACCCTTTTGGTTCTGGGCTTTTCAACTGGCCTGGGGGAAGTGAGTTGGATTCTTACAAGAAGAGTTTCATGGGTATGTCAGACAGGAAGCGCTGGTCTGCAGTGATGAGCAAAAGCAATTGCTGTAGTTTCAGTGACCTCATCTCCAATTGCTCCTCTCTCTCTACTACATAAGGAGAGACTTTTCCTTGTGAGAACTGGGGAATTGATTGTGCTTAGGCTGGGTTCGGTACATTGACTGTGGAGACAAGATCCTCTTAGCTAGTGATGTGTTTTGTGTTGGAGTGACAAAACATCCTAAAATCCAATTTGCTGTTGCGAATCCTGGTTCATGGAGAAGGCACCGTGGAGGGAGTGGATATTCAAGCGTACAGCCCCAGGCTCAAAGAATGCTTCAGAACTCACAGGCACCTGTTGACTCAAATCTGAGTTTTTCCTGCCTCCCCTATTCTTGTTCTCTACCAGGGGTAGGTGAAAGTGATAAAATTCTAAGCATGCCCCTTCTAGCCACCCCAAGTTTAGCAGAACTTTCTACACTGTGCAGTGGGCTGGGGGGGGGGGTTACATCAAAAGTTAGAGGGAAACCTTAACCACTATGCCCAAGAGTATGTAGACCAAAAGGACTGTGTCTGGAGAGCCCTGGCTTTGGGGTGGGACAGTACCAACCATAGTACCTAGCTTCCTATGGCCCTTCTTTTCCTATCACAATATGATTCCTAGCAGCTCAGCTCAGCCTGTATATACCCTCTCCACCTTCTTTTTTTATTCTGTTCTAAATTCCAGATTCTGTTACAGCTGCAGGATTACCCTCCCTGTGCAGGCCATTGGTACCAACCTCCACCTACTATTAAGTGACATTTCCCCTGACTCTGGATACTAGAGTTTAGAGCCTGGGAGCTAGTGAATGAATGAAAGGACAACTACAGAGCACTACCTGTGAGCAGTGTCATAGCTTGAATCTTTGCCTGAGAGTGAACTGGCCATCTGTTGCTTAGCAACCTGGGGCCTCCAGCATCTTTAACTGTCATCTCAGCCTAAGCTCTTATGCCATCAAAATGGTAATCCACAATCCCCAACTTACAGGCTACTTTGAGCATTCAGTGAGAGGGTGTCACTTTCACAATACCAGCAACTTGCAATACTCACTAGGAAAAAAGAGGAAGAAGAAGAAGAAGAAGAAGAAGAAGAAGAAGAAGAAGAAGAAGAAGAAGAAGAAGAAGAAACAAAAGAAAAAACAAAAACAGAGCCCTACCATCCCTAGAGTTTCTCAAAATCCAAAGCAAAGGTGGAGATTTCATTCATTCCCTCAGCCACACCTTCTGTGTTTTTCCCAGAGAAAAACAGAAATTGCCAAATAAAGTAAAAGTCAACCTCAGAGCTGAGTGGTCTGCTAGAAAGAACCATGCAACTTTCCATTCCACCATCAGCCAAGGATAAGACTGTATTCCCTTAATAGGGAAATTAAAGCTCAAAAAGCAGAAAAATTAGTTGGGGTCAGGGAAAACCCAAAGGAGAAAGTAGTAGCCGCACCACACTCTCCCACTAGCTGAGCAAGAGATGGCAACACGTGAGTACTATATCCTCACATGGCCAGCAGCTTGGGTAGAGAAGCCAGGTCAGACTGCGTAGTCCTGGGACTTGATTCCGCCACTTGGTGGCCATGTGACTTTGGACAAAGTCACCTTAGTTCCTTTGGGACGATTTGGGGATTGCAGAAGACACTACCTCTTTAGGTGCTTATGATAAATAAAGGAGCAACCCCATCTAGAGTCCTCAACTGAGATCAAAGGAAGTGCCTCATAGACACTGGCTACCACTATCATCACTAATTACTATTATTTTCCATCCCAGTGTTTTCATAAGGGCTAAAACCAATACTATGTTCTCACAGCTGCTTCCCTAGGGACGCTGGTGCCTTGTGATCATTGGACAGGGCTCCTCACTCAGGACTTCTAGAAGCTATTCTGCTTCACAGCAAGTGGAAAAGGAGCCTCCTCTTTCTGGAACAGGCCTCTTATAAGGAACTTGCCTGCCCTTTTAAGACTCACCTCTTTCCTGCTCCTGTCTCCCTGCTGGCTCCACCTTCTTGTCATAACTAGAATGGCTATTGCCTGGGAAGCAAGGACAGAAGGAAGGCCTAGAGTAAGTCAGGGAGAGGGGGATCAGGACCAACCTTTAAAGGGACAGTGTCTGTAGGGCTCTGTGTGGACCAAGCATTACTCAATGGAGCCTCCAGGGCAATTACCCTAATCATGTGGATCTCCCAAACAGCCCTTTGATTTATTAGCACAATGTCTTTTTTAAATGCCACTCTTAAATATAAATAACACTTAATCATCCAGCTGTCGTTAAATTCATGTTATATTGATTTCTAGGAGTGCCGCAAATTTGAGGAAGAATGGGCCTGGGCCGGTGGATACAAGCACAAAGCTGGGAGGTGGATTCACGAGTGCTAGTGTGGGAGGAGGGAGGGGCGGAGCTTTGAAGAAGGAGAAAAGGGGGTGTCAAGGGAAAGAAATGAACCCTGCACAATTAATTGCCCAGGGCCTGAACTGGTTTCCCATCCGGGAGAAGGGAGGGTGACACCTTGGGTGTAGAGTAATCAAAACCAAGATTGCACCTGGTAGGTTCACAGTATTGCCGCCACCCCATCACAACCAGTCAGAGAGCCACTCCAACAGGTCTCCAGTGTGCATTGTCTGCACAGTGCCTTCTCTGGTAAGACTGGCTGAAGCTGCTAAGAAATGCCCCCTAGCTGGCTGGGAGGAGAGATGCTTGCTCTAATTTCTCTCCATCAAAGCCTGGTAATACCTAGGAGCTCAGAGCAGTTACTTACCCAACCCCCTGAGCTCTCTCCCCATGGTAGGAATGTTACCACCCTAGGAAGCCCCCACTTAATTCCCAGCATCCCTCCTCATGATTAAAAGGATCTGCAGGCCAAGTGTAGGCAGATTCTGCTATGCAGATTTGCCTGTCTGTAGGGAGCAGAGCTGAAGCTGGAGAATAAGACAGAGAAGGAGAGCGACCGGGGCAAATTGGCTGCCTATTAGCAAAATTCCTCCCTGAAATGTTATCAGAGGTTGAGGGGCAATCTGGGATTTAGTGAGGGAGCAGATCAGATCATGGCTGATCCATGCCTGGTATTCACAGGAGTGCTTTCAGAATAACCTCCAGCCTCAGTGAGGTTGATCAAAAAGAAGCATTGTGTCTGGTCCTCCTCTAAATCATGAAACTGTGTGCCTCCCCGTGCAGAACAGAGAGCTTAAAGCTCACAGAAGAATGGTAGAGCAAGGATATTGTGGTATACTGCAGGGCTGGGCAAAAAGCTGGGGGGGGGGTGTTAATTACTGTCTATCTTTTCCTAGAAACCAATGGCAAGTGCAGAAAGTGTGCAGATTCTTCTGAGTTCTGGTTCTTATAACCACCATAATGACAGTTGACTTTGCATTAAAATGACAGGTCCTGAGGCTGCAAATACATGAGAAAGGGAAGAGGGAGGCAAAGAAAGAAACAGAAGTCTGTTGGGAGAGATCTGTGCTCAGCCTCTGGCCCTCGAAGGTCCTGTGAGGGAATGCTCCTCTGAGAGGTACTCACTGTCACTGTAGGTCACTGTTCGTTACAAGCCATGTACCAAGCCATGTGCCTACATATAGGGATCGCCCTGTCCATGCACTCCAAGCGTGTGCATGCCAAAATGTGCCAATGTTTGTCACAGCCCATAAGTCAGAAGCGGACACCCCGTCACCCGTGCTTAGATAAGCTTGCTGCGCTGGGCAAGGCTCTAAAGCATATGTACAGCTGGATACGTACACACCCACCATTCCTAAAGAGAAAATAGTGCTTCTTCCTGGTCTAGCCTCTCCCTATTGTGAGAAGCTTTCCTTTCTTCCTTACACCTTCTTCAATCAATCAAAGGGCAGCTTCCACCACACAGCAGGAATAGTTTCCCTCTTAGAGCATCTGCCCTTCCACCCAAGCCCACCCAGACACCTTGGGGGGCGGGATGTTCTATCCTCTTTTAAGGAGGGCAGAAGCAATGGCCCATATTTGCCAGGATGCCCCCCCCAATACACCACAAAGGGACAGCAATAGAAACATAGAAACTCGTTATATATATATTCAAGCCTGAAATAATGATTTATTTGAATCTTCTATTCTTCTCTGCAATAACTGATCCCTGAAAGAAGTCTCTCTTAGACTCTAATAGGGGAGCCATAAAAAAGCCCTTTGAAACTCCACCCCCTCCCCATCCATTCTAGGAAAAGTTTCAATATGAGCAGCTTCCAAACCTGGGGCTGTGGGGGCAGGGGTGTACAACTTGAACCATTGGTTTCTGAGGAGCAAGTCTGCACTCAGAAGAGCTAGTCTCCGGGGTACACTAGTAGACTCAGTACCATATAGGGTGAGTGTGCCACCGTGTTCACAGTCCTTTCTCCCTGCAAGTCTCCATCTATCTCTGCTCTCCCTCCTAGTTCCTGTTCTCACACACCTCAGAAGACATGTGACAGGTGTTAGCTAAAGCCACAGGGGGCTTCCCATGCACAGAGAAGGACGAGGAAGTGAGGGGCTGGCCGCAAACATGTGTCCCTCAAGCCCTGTCTGCTTGCTGTCTCTCAGAGACTGACGAAGCGAATAAGGTTTGATCCTCCTTAAAGGACTGCAGCACCCTCCCTACACAAGGAACACTCTTCTGGCTTTGATGTTAAAGCTCCTCCCTGCCTGAGATCCCGGCGCATTCCGGGGAAGCAGTGCCGCGGTTCAAAGGCGTGTGTGCTGCCTTTCCTGAGGAAACGCAGAGTCTGTTCCACATGCGCCGCCCTACAGAACTGCGGCCCCGGTTGCCTATGTGGCCTCCTCCCAGGCGCCCCGTTACCACGATCTCCAGATCTCTGCCCTTTAAATGTCTGTCTGTCTTTCTCCTGTTTCAAAAAAATCCTCTGAGTGTCCAAGGGGCCAATTGCACTGGGCGGGTCTCCTAAGACCCCCCATGACTTCTCCTGTTTTGTAAAAACCGGTTAGGAAATGAAAGGAGCTAGAAACAGCAAAATCGCCCCCTCACCCTACCAGGATGGATAGGAGAGCCAATCATTTACAGAATCCCACCCTGAAAGTCCTGGGAAAGAGAAGTCTAGGTCCGGAGAAGAGAAGAACACGGGAAATCCCTGTTCCGGCTGCGATGCACCTACACGGTGTCCAGGCGGGACGTAGGCAGGTGCGTGAGCGCGGTGTGTGCGTGTGTGCATGTGTGTGAGTGTCTGTGTGCGTGTCTGTGTGTGTGTGCGCGCACGCGTGTGTGTGCGTGTGTGTTCGTGTGTGTGTACGTGTGTGTGTGTGTGTGTGTGTGTGTGGTGGCTGGCTCGGAGCAGGCGAGGACTCCGGACCGGACTGGGCACCGCCGCCCGCTCTGCCCCTCCGGCCCTGCGCGCAGCCGGCGGCTCCTTACCTGGAAGCGCGGTGTCCCTCCTTCAGCCCCAGCGCCGCATTGACACTGCAGATGGTGCCTGTACCGCTGCCTCTCGCCCTCCTCTGAGCGTGTGCGTGTGCGCGCGTGTGGCTGCCTCCTCCAGCCCCAGCCCCGAACGCAAATACTCCACCGAGGCACGGGGAAGCCACGAGCAGCTGAGGAAAACGGAGGGGGCCAAACCAGAGCCCGCGGGGCTTGACAGCTCCTCTTGCAGCGTCCAAGGTGGGCGTAATGTCCAACAAAAAGGTCAGAAAACGTAGATGGATTCCAAGCACCCCTTTCCTCCACCCAGCCCCGAAGCCCGAGCAGCGATAGTGGTGGCTCTCGGGGGCTGCGGCGGCGACGCGGGGTTGCCCCCCTTCGTCCCCACCCCCGCGGGCTGAATGTCCTTGATGCCAAGCGGGCACGGCGGCGTCACTCCGCGCCGCCCATGCTAGCCGGGTCGGGCCGCTGCCCGGGCGCGGCGAGTGCGTTGGGGACCCGCCGGGGAGCGCTCTCCGAGTCTCTGCGCGCCTCCGTGGGCAGTGACGGCCACCCTCTGGCAGCCCCGGGCTGCCTGCGCCGCTGTCGCCTCTACCCTTGCCCAGGGACTAGCCGGGCAGTGCCCAGGGGCCGGGGCTAGGGGGCCGCGGGAGCTGCCGCCTGCTCCCCGGGGAGGCGCGGAGCTGCGGTGGCAGCAGCGACGGCGGCGGCTGGCGCTGCAGCGGCCAAGAACGCAGCCCGGGTCCGAGCCGAGCCTCCTGGGTGCGCCCCGGCCCCCCGGGCGGGCTGCTAGCAAAGTTTGCAGGGGGCAGGGAGCGGAGCCGCCGCTGGCTCTGCCGCCGCCGGAGCTCCCGGGCTGCCTGCTGCCGCCGCGGCTCGCTGCTGCTGTGCATTGAAGCCCGGCCAAGCGCTGCAAAAACTCCAGCTGCCTGGCGCTCTCTGGGTCCTCCTCTCCTCCCTCCCGCCCTCCCTTCTTCCCTTCCTCCCTCCCTCTCCTCTCCTCTCCTCCCCTCCCCGCCGCCCGCGGCCGGCCGCCGCCACCGCCGCCGCCGCCGCCGCCGCTCCCTCTCTGGCTCTCTCGCTAGCTCCGCGCTCCAGGCTGACATCTAGACCGAGGGAGAGCGGCCGGCAGAGGGGGCAGGGGGCGCTTCCCAGCACGCTGCCGCTGCTGGCTTGCCCGCTCACTCCAAAGTGGACATTTGCAGACAACCCCCGCCCCCCCCCAGGGGGTCTTCGCGGCCTCCTCGAGCCAGCCTGGCGGTGGCGACACAGGGCAGAGTGATGCATCTACGGTGGCACCAAGTGCACTTGGATTGGGGCATACTACCAAGCAGGCATGTGGGCACAGCAGTCAGAGGCACTTCTGGGTGTTCATAACAGACACCAGGCAAACGTACACCCATTCCCAACCTAGACTCCCCGACCAGCCCCGTCCTCTACCAACCAAGGTAACCTACACGGTGCACTAGAGATACCCAAGCCCAAGGCTTCTAGTCCTAGAAGGCCAATGCCCCAGAGATTGCTGGGTAATCTGATACTTCCAAAGGCTGACCTTGCTGCTTCTCTGTGTCTGAAGCCCTAGGTCCTGGATCATATCCCAAACATAACCTAGACGTTGCCAACATTAGAGAAATTTCGGAAGCCGGAAGGAAGAAATCCTGAGGTTGCTTAAGTTGAAACAGCATCTGGCAGACAGGAAATCGTAAGGACAGGAAGTAGGCAGGTTATCTCTGCAAAGACCACCCCCCATCAATGAGCCCAACCATCAAATATAAAATAAAATGATAAAGGGAACCCATTTATTTATCCACCCAACGCTGTATGCTCCCTTCTACCATAGTTTCAAGAAAATGGCATTGTCAGCCATGTTCAGTAAGACTAGCCACTCATCAGAGAAAGCCCTCTCAAGAAGACTACGGTTTGGGGCTCCCAATCCACTCGCTGATTCCATTTCTTCAACTTAACTTTCCTCACCCTCAGTAACTTCCTGCACATAACTGTCCCTCCCATCCAAACCACTCAGAACCTGCTTATTAGGAAATGATTGACAGCAGTATAAACTCCTACACCTTCCTATAAGGGTTATATTTTCACAGAAATCAAAGTTATAAACTGGGGAGACTTTGAAATGAGTTGTGAGATGACAAGTTATACAGGCCCCCAGGCAGGTAGCACATGTGGGCCGGGCTGGGCTTACCCACACAGCACCTTATTGAAACTCTTCTCACGAGAAGGAGGCGATGACTCAAGCGTGAGCCAGTGAAAGAGTGTTCCAGGAGACAGCATGGAGCCCTGTTAAGCTCAGGTTGTCCGCCGAGCATTGCATGGCCCAGAAAACAGCAAGGGTTATCTTATTAGCTCTCACTAATACATTGATCTGGCTCCTCTCTTCTCTCAAACTCTGGATCCCAGACTCGAGATAAAGCACACAATATCAAGTTAGTTTCAGAAGCCCAGAGAAACACATAACAATAATTCCATGTTGCTGCCTCTTTGACATCCTTCCAGACCAGAGGAAGCCCCGGGGCGAAGCGTCTGTCTAACATGAGGCCTCAGAGACACCAGACATGCAAAAATCAAAGAAAGCTGTCCTTGCATGTCTGCTTGAGGCTTGCCTCACCTGGGTGTAGACCCACTTGCAAGGGTCTCCTCAGAAATTGACACATGGCACATCAGAACGGTTTCACCCTAGAAGCCAGGAAAGTCCTACAGAAGACCTTAACAGGCTACTTAATACCGGGCTTCACTAAAGGTATACAGGAGCTTTTCAAAGCCGGTTGTCACTTGGCTATAGGGGACTTTGGTAAAAATGCTGAAAGGGAGAGGAAGTGAGGATGAACTCTGCGCGTTCTCGGCCAATCGGCCCAGCAAGTGTTTTCAATGCCACCTGCTTGTCTTTTCTACCCCTTGTAGTGAGAGAGAGAGAGAGAGAGAGAGAGAGAGAGAGAGAACTGATGGCTGCACAGGAAGTCAACAATTTTTTTAGAGGTAGCAAACAACTTGTATTTATTGTTCTTTATCTCCTGCCTCCTGTGTGGTGTCATTTGTTTCCATTCAGAGGAATGAACATGTGTGTGCCTGAAGAGTACTGACAGAGCCCAATGACAGGGAAAGAATGTGCAGAAAGCGGGACCAACAAAGAGCAGGTGCAGCCCCTGCCAGTCCTCCTGTCCTTAAAAGGACCTTCCCTCGCACTGACTTTCCCTTTTCTGACTTCTATTGAATACCACAGGAGGAAGGCAGGCTGGAAACAGTTACCAATTCATACCATTGTAAGAACAGCAGAAAGGGTCAAACTAGCCACAGCAAGAGACCTGATGGCCTATTGAAAGCTCCTTCAAATCTAGGATGGGGTGGGGGTGGGTAAGGAAGACTGTCTTATCCTTGACTCTACTATTGACCATCATGTCACTCTGCACGGGTCATGTGCTCTCTGTGTCATTCCCCCTCTCTCCTGCCATTTATGCCTTCTGGTTGCAATGGCATTCAAAAGAAATACAACCCCTGATGTGAGCATGATTTGAAACTCTAACGCAATGCACGTGAAAAGAATCTGTACTCCCTGTCATGGGTAAGTATCTTTTTCTCCAGTGGTACAACTCAGGGAGCAGGCCTTTTGCTTTCCTGACTCTTCCTCATGAATCACTAACCTGGAAAAGGCAGTGGTCCAGATCATTCTTCTGCACTTTCCACAAGCCCTCTAGCTCTCAACCTCCACCACCCCCGCCAGCTGATGAGGGGTAAAAAGAGACACACACTGGACAGGACACGCTAGCTGTTCTCTGCTGACAATGGGTCTGTGAGTCACCAACTGTATCCCCAGCCTGGTGGTAGAGGTGGGTAGGTCAGCATCTGGTCCCATGGCCACAAGAGGGAGAAGTTAAATGGCATATTGTTTCATAGAGCCCTATTTTCTAAAGAAGCCATTTCTGTGAGATTCTGGCTGTGCTTCTTTGCCAGATCTGGGGAGAAACATACTGGTTCATTTCTCATGGCTGAATAAAAGGGCCAGGTTTAAGGAGAGAGAGAAGACTCCTACTTCCCCTTCGCTTGGCTACCATCATTTCATTAACTTAGGAACAGTGATGCAAACCAGGTTTATTTATTAAACAAATTGCAAGGGGTCTGGTGCTGCTGCAGAGACATCTTTCCCACAAGAGCAGCCCCATAGCTGGGTCCTGCTCTGTGCTGGCGATAAAAACCTCTGGGCTAAGGCTGCTTGAAAACCTACATTGTGGCGCCACCTGCAGGAGAGTATAATTATCGACTTTATCCCAAATCTCAGCTGAGAACAGAAGTCCTGGCTTCCCCAAACTACCCTGGCCAGGACAGGGTTTCAGGCAGAAAAAAGGGACCTCCGGCCATCATAATGTGTCAACAATAAATGGCCTCCATATACTCTATAGGTCTTCAATGTGGGCATTCCTTGGAAACTACTTTTCAAAGATCAACAGCAGCTTATTTTCCTCATGTTACTGAGAGGTTAAGTAAGCCTAGAACTGTAAAAGTAAAGTCTTTCTATGCCTAGCCTAACCCTGAATAATGACACAAGGACTTCTATATTTGTTAAAAGCTTCAGTCACTATAGCTGGGCAAATTCTCACGAATCGTGATATGAGTCTACTTCCAGGCCTGTGGCCTGTTACCTGCATCATAGTCTCACTCTGGCTGCTCTTTCTCTTTTTGTGTTTTGGTGACCTGCCCCCCCCTCCTTGTCCCTGAAGCCCTGCCTCCTCAGCTTATTGGCCATCCAGGTTTTATTAAAACCAAACAGAAGATTATGAAGAACAGTGTTTACACAACATTGAGACAGGAGATGCTTCATTAAAATGACAATGCCAAAGTCAACGTCCACCCTGTACTCATCTCTCTGGATACAGAAATCAGCCTTAGAATACACAGCACACAAAAACATCACTCCAACATTGAACACATGCATCTGTCTTCCAGGTACTAAGCCATAGGATAGAGAAATGTTCTCCTTTACGAAGGGTGAGGAAGGAGCATTCCTCTCACTGTAGCTGTGATAGTCTTAGGATTCAAACTGTCCCTTCTTTACTAGACCATGGTGAAAATGACTGTAGATATTAACATGTGAACCTCACTCCCCTCTACTCATCTGAGGCTTTGTCCATCACTGTCGAGTTCCTCTGGGTCTCCCCCATGCTGTCAGAGACACCACCCCCTGACCTGTGGTGACTGTACTTAGGAGCTGATGATGTTGTTTTCCACAGGTCTTCTCATTGCAGGTGCTGTCCACCGTCATTTTCTGGATAAACATCTTGGCGTTAGCAGCCATGTGGGCCTCCTAAGCAACCTCTGCCTGGCTACAGTGCTGCCCGCCGCCTGTGAGGCAGCTCACACAGGGCGTGTACAGACGTAGGAAGGAGGCCCTCATCTGACCACACACATGCACAGATACAGGAGCTTGGTCTTCTAGGCCTAAAAGCAGCTGCCCTGTCCTCCAAACATAATTCAAGTGTTCCTCCATAGCCTCCTTTATCCTCTCTCTGCTCTGCAGAATTCTTTCTTTTCAACCAACTGGCAGGCATATCATTCCAATAGTAAAAGTGAAAAGTTAGAGGATGTGGTGATGTGAGAAGATGTGGGAGAAGGATGAGAATGGCCTAAATCTATTGGCCAGAAACAGCAGCATTCAGATCTGGCAAGCATCATGTCTTTCAAAAAAACATATAAACACTTGATTCCAGCCTTAGGAATCTTCAGTGAGGTACAAGACATTCTGGAGCAGGGATAAGATGGTACTTTGTGGAAGCAACTTGGAAGTGATTTGTTATGCAGTGATATGTGGCCAATACAATGAGGTGATGGAGAACAACTCATTCTTCTGGCCTCTTTAGCCTTTTACTCCCATTATTTAAACCATTTGGCTTTAGCCTAAGAAAGAAAAGGGGAGCATGTTTCATGCATGATATCCTGGCTTGGGGCAGGACTGAGCCTCTATACGCATCCTGCCAGGATCTCCCTTGCAGGAATCTGGGTTAAACTTCTCAGCACATCTCACTGTGTTAAATGAAAATGACAAAACTGGACCAAGGGTCTGGGAAGCACAGAGAACATTCAAGTTCAGTGTTCACTTGAAGTGGGCTGTCATCAGTTCCAGACTGTCAGCAATCAGAGACGTCCAGGAGTGATGTAGGAGGCCTGCTAGATCCTATTCATTTTAATGAGCTGTCTGGCTCCAGCCCCTGACCGAGAGCCTCCTAAAAACCAGCCCAAGTGGGACACTAGTGAGAGACCTTGCATCTGAAGAAAACCACTCCCGTTGAGGCCCCTCCCTCAAAGCTTTGCCTGCAGACGATCTTGATCCTCACCACACCGCAAGGGAAAGGGATAATCAACAGCCTTTTTTTTTTTTTTTTTTTTTTTTTTTTTTTTTTGTGGCTAAAAGGCACAGTAAAGACAGAGAAAAAGCAAGATGAACAGCCAGTGGTTTAATTGTCCTTCCCACAATTTCCCAAAAGGATGTATCTGTACCTTCACTGCTCAGTCCTAGAAAGCTTGTAGAGACCTCAGGAGGGTGCAAGGGCCATCAGCAAGGCTGAGGCATGTACTAGGGTGGGAGAGGAGCTAGGCATGGTGGCACACATCTACAATTGCTGTACTGGGAGGCTGGGGCATGAGGATGGTGAGTTCAAGCTCATTCTGTACAACAGAGCCAGTTCTGTGTGAGCTAAGACCACATAGCAAGACCCTTCCTCAAACCCTTACTCCCAACACATACCAAAAACCAAAGGTTGGAGAGAGAGGAAAAAGGAAAAAAGAAGCAAAGAGGGAGGAGAAAAGGGGTAAAGTGCCTGTTCTGGTTAGAGAGGAAAGCCCCTGACAATTGCTTCAGAAGAGTCCTGGGTCAATTCTGAGACCCATGGTAACCATTTCCCCTTCAATATCTCCCTCCAGGATTCTTCAAAGGGCCCATTCTTCTGCCTCTATTCTCATGACCAGGCCCAATTTTCTTTCCTTGTCTTTGGAGGAGTCCCTTCTAAAGCTCTCCTGCTGACAGGCTCGCAAGTGTCATACAACCCCGGAATTCAGAGGGAGAAGTGTCTAAGGCCACAAAGGTGTGTGGTAACATATAAGAATGAAGAAAGCCAATCATGCCTATCTCTCCTGTCCCTGTGCCCAGTGATGCCATGCTGGAAACGATAAATTGTGGAAATATTTACAGCATGACAATCAGCACATATTACAAACAGAGACTGCACATGAAAGAGGAAGAGGTCACATCACCAGTGGAAAGCCAAAGGGACTGGGGAATAGCCATGATTGCTCCTGTTTAGCAGTGTCTTTGCAAGAACAAATTCAGGTGTCTCCAGAGAACATCCACAATGCTTCCTAAGGGCAAAGGCTTTAGTGAACTAACAACTCCCCAAAGGCTTCACTACTTAGCAGTCTGCTGCCACAGTACTGGCCCACTGGGGACCCAGTCTCCAACACCCACTCAAACTAAATCCAACCATAACAACATCAGAGGCAACAATAGCACCAGCCCAACTCAGTGTCTTGGTAACCACAGTAAGGCTTCTATTCTGCCTGCATGTCACATTTAAAGAAAATATTAACATATATTCTTTCTAATAGCTATTTTGCCAAGTTTTGTACTTAAGGGAAGGTATTCTTGCTTTATCAAGTGGTTGTGATTTATTTTCTCCAGTCAGCAAAGCAAAGGATATTATTAACTTTAGCTGGCTCAGTTACTCAGGAAGATCAACTGTAAATCTGTTCATGGATGCTGTATTGGTTACTTTTCTATTGATATGACAAAACACCATAACCAAGTCAACTTATAGAAGGGAGGATTTTTTGGGGCTTATGGTTCCAGAGGGACAAGAGTCCATCACCATTATGTTGGGACACCAAGCAGCAGGCAAACATGAAGCAGCAATCTGAATGCTCACATCTTAATCCACAAGCAGGAAACAGAACAAACTTTGAATGGTTTTGAATGTGGATTTGAAACCTTAAAACCAACCCCCAGTGTCATATATCTTCCAGCAAGACCACGTCCTCTAAACCTATCCACACATCACCATCAAAGGACAACCAATTACTCAAACATCTGAGCCTAAGGAGGATAGTCTCCTCCAAACTACCACAGGCGCCTCTCATTTACTGCCCCACTCAAACCTAGGGTTAATATCAGTTCTGTTCTTCCCTGTAAGTTTTACTATTAAAATTATGGTGGTCTATGATATAGAATACTGTGCAGATATTGAATACGTCGAAGTGTTGAAGTAAACACATGTGTTTCTGTTCCATAGAGGAAAAAATGGCTCTGTATATATATTTACATATTTTCAAGTATACAGAAGACAGTGTTCCTATCTATATAGGTCTGCATGTACATAAAACATTCTGAAATAATGCACCAAAAGGTTTAACAGCAAACAGGGAGATGAAGATACGTACTTCATTGTTTTATTGCATAGCCTTTGTTTTTTATGCCATTTTACCATGTGCAAGAACTGCATTCTCCATTTTTTTAAATAGCTCATTTAAAAATGAACAAAAAATTACTGCTGCTAAAAACATCTTTATCACACTGCCAGCCCTCTGCTCTCTCACTTCTCTAGCCCAGCCAATCCCTCCTCCACCCCATCTGTATCCTGTGCAGGCATGCCTTTGTTCTACTTTCCTGCTCTCTGCTCCACGCCGCTCCTCTTTAGTGGAGGTCACTCAGCAGGCTGTCACCCCAGAAGAAGTCCTCATCTTGTCATTTAAAGTCAACTTGGCCTGAAGATTTATTCTTGATAATAGATGGGTTAGAGGGAACTACACAGATACTTCAGAATGACATTTTTCCACACTAGAACAAGTCATCTTAGGTCAGGGGAGAGCAAACATTCCTCTATACCAGGGTTGGTAAACTCAAAGCAAGTAACACCCACAAACTGTGTGGGTATAAAATATGATGAAATGAAGGGAAAAAAAAGCAACAATGGAAGAAAGTTTTGCATTCTTTCAAATGGGAGAGGCAAAGGAAAACCAAAACCATTTAAACATTACTCTATTACTGCAAAAGGAAAAATAATGTAAATTCTGAAAAAGCTACAAACCGAAACATAAACTAGAAATTGACCATTTCCCCAGTCAAAGGTTGGGATTTGGTAGTTCAGGACAGGTCTTGGCCCCATCGCAAGGGATAAGCCTAGAGTTGCTGTCTTTTTCATTGCTACTACAATGACAAAGCACATCCTGCAGGGGGGAGCATTAAAAACATATGTTTATTTCCTAATATTCTCAGCCTGGAAATCTGAGATCTGGGTACCACCATGAGTCAATACTTGGGGAGGACAGTATTCCTGAATATGTCCTCATATGGCTCTTCTTTGGTTCATAGAGAGGGGAGAAGGTTGGGGGAGCAAGAGAGGAAAAGGAGACAAAGATCTTAAGTGTCCCTTCATTTTTTTTTTAACAAGAACACTAATCCCGCCATAAGTGGGTTGTTTACTTGTTTGTTTCTTAAACTCCACAGATCTTATTCCAAACCCTATCACCTACAAAGCTCCATCTCCAAGCACCATCAGGGTCCAGGGCTTCAGGCTGCGATACACGAACTTAGGAGCATCACTAACATCTGCTTTGCAGCAGTTAAAAAACAAACTCTGTTAGATTATTCTCATGTCATGAGTCAACAAGGCTACAACACCTGAAGGTAAAGAAAATATGAGAGGTTTTGGAGAGATGGCTCAGAGTTTAAGAGCACTGGCTGTTCTTTCAGAGGAGCCAGGTTTGATTCCCAGAAGCCATATGTTGACTAACTACCATCATAACCCCAGTCACAGGGGATCTGATACTCTCTTCTGGGTATCAACAGATGTCAGACATATGTGTGGTACATGTAGACATGCAGGCAAAACATTTATACACAAAGAAAAAAAAGAAAAGAAGAGTTGGGGTATGTATCTGAGAGCGGGAAAGAATATTGTCAAACTATAACGAATGGAATCTTTAAAAATAAATAACATTTTAAAAAAGAAATTATAAGAGGGGGATATCTGAATTGCATCAAGACATTTGATGAGCAAAAATCTGGAAGAACGTGGGGGTAATGTGGGCTGGGAGATGAATGGACTCAATGGATTAATCTCAAAGATGTTTACAGAAGCATCAACGACAGCATGAAGAAAAGTTTCCTTGGGATCTATATTCTTGAACTGATCCTATTTAACACAATGACTAGTGACCTCAATGAAGACAAAGGAGACATGGCTATCAAACTTGTCTAGACTACACTAAAAATATTGAGCACACCTAATGTAATCCTTTTGTTTCCTTTAGAGAAAAAGAAACTTGGTTCTGGGGCCTGTCCAGGGTTCACTGGGCAGTTAGGCATTGATGTGGAGCATCATGCTGAGAAATGGAAGACTAAGAGGAGCTGAACACATCTGCATTTGAAAACACAGAGTGCTCGGAAGATGGGATTTGATAATGGGAAAAAGTTTGGAGTGGCAGGCAGGAAGGGAAGCTTAGGGGAGGGTGGGGCCTTCTAGGCAGGAAAGGGGCCTTGATGGCAGAGAGACATCAGTAGCTGTCACCAGATTTCTAGAAAGTCCTTCACAGTGAGTGATGATGGAGTGGGCATCCTCATTTTGTGCCTCTCAGAGAGGCCATCAGTAAAGAACTCTAATTTTTACTTCTTTGAGGGGGTGATCATGCTTTCTTTTGGATGCATTGCCAAGTTACAGCAAGAAGTCTCCTTATCTTTACCCTGCAAGTGTATCAAAGCTTAGCAATGAAGACTACACTCTGCATTGAAGTTATTGGGGAAGCTTTTAAGAAATGACCACCTGGTATGTATATACCCCCTCTTCTGGGTACCACAGACATCAGACACATGTATGGTATGTGCAGACATGCAGGCAAAACACCCATATACATGAAATAAAAAAATTAAGAGTTCAAACGTGAAGTTGGGGTTGTGTATCTGAGAGGAGGTGTACGAAAGAATATTGTCAAACTATAATGTATGAAATCCTAAAAAACAAATTTTAAAGATATACGAGAGGGGATCTCTGAATTATATCAAGACATTTGATGAATAACAGTCTGGAAAAACATGGGGTAATGTGGGCTGGGAGATGAATGGACTCAATGGATAAATCTCAAAGATGTTCACAGATGCAACAAAGACAGCATGGTCTTTGATATGCCCAAGGTATATCACCCCCAAGGCCTTATGCATACATCCAAGGTATAGGTACATAGGTATAGAGATAACTTTACAAATAAAGTACCAAGAAGATGTAATGGCAATCTAAGACTTACGATACTCTCAATATGAGTCACCACAGGAGGCTGCCAAGGTCAATCGAATGTAAGGTACATTAACGGAGAGTAGGGTCCCAAAGGGAGTGATAACCACTGCTCCACTTTAAGATGGCTCATACATGGATTAATGCAAGCTGCCCAAGGCCTCTACTTTATGATAAATTAGGTACATTGAGGGAAGAGTTGCCCAACTCAAAAGGAAATTTAAAATCTCAATATATTTAAAACAACAAAAGGAACCAGTACTGTTCAACTTCAAGAAAGTAAGAGTCAAGGGAGCATGATGTTTCAGATATTCAAAAGCTGCCAAGGGGTAGTTGCAGTATCAGTTCCATATATAAGCTAAGCAAGCAGGATCAATGTGTGTAATTTGTTTATGTAGAGCCACTTAGGGTTACATATGCGGAATGGCTTTCTAAGAGTCAGAGCCCTCTGCAGGAATAGATTTCCTGGAGTGGCTCTGAGCTCTCCATCATTTGACACATTTGGGAAGGAAGCAGGTAATAAAGTAGGAATTAGAATTTGGACTAAATGACATCTCTAGTGCTCAGACATTTTTATTGTTTTGTGTCCACTGTTGTATCTGCCACAGTGCTGCAGGCTTGGCGTTGACTCAGTTGATGTTTATTGACTTGAACTACAATGTGCATGAGGTCACATCTAAGGAAGATAACCATTACCCCACCCAAGATCACCACTAAGGATGGAACTCAGGGATGGGATCAGAAGAACAGCTTCAGTGAGGGAGGGAGGGAGGAAGGGAAGGAGAAAGGGAGGGAGAAGATCCACCTCAGGTAAACCTGTCTCTTCCCCATCTGGACTATCCTACTGCTTCCTTAGAAATGCCACCTCTGCTCAGTCAGTGCTGGTCAGCATGAAGCCACTTCTCTATCACTTCTCCCTACATACTTACATAATCCAGAGTTCTAAATTCTCAGTTTTTCTCAATAGTTTCTATGACAGCTAGTTTTAACCATCAACCTAACACAACCTAGAATCACCTCAAAGAGAGACGTATAGATTAGATTGACTTGTAAGGACATCTATGAGATAGTACCTTAATTACATTAGTTGATGAGGGAAGACCTGCCCACCATTGGCAGCATCACTCTCTGGGTTTAGAACCCTGAACTATATAAAAGTGAAAAAAGTGAACTGAGCACTAGCATGCATGCATTAATCTGTTGCACTCTGCTTTTGACTATGGATTTAATATAACCATACTAAATGGTTAGCTTCTTCAGGTTCATGTAACCTTGACTTACCTAAAATCATGAATTATAGCGTGGAACTTTGAGTCAAATAAAGCCTTCCTCCCTCAAGTGCTTTTGTTGGGATATTTTATCACAGGAACAGGAAACTAAGCGAAGACAATTCTAAACCTACTTTTCATTCCATGTAGCTCAGGGTCCAGTCTCTCTTCTGTGTGGACCCAAATGTAGTTGTCTTCCTTTTTACTTGGCATCCCCTCCTTTCCCCTGGAGTACCCTTTCCATCCCTCCATCCATATACCTTTTAGCCTTAAGAGCTTTCTATAGCCAACAAGGGCAGGAGAACCAAGCTGAGGACCTTAGCATCTCAGAGAAACCTCCAGTGATGGAAACATGGTAATTTTACACCAATTTCCTTCAGGAACTGTAAGTTGGGAGATGAGTGGGTGTTGTTCTACACCTGACCACATGGTGATAACTATAAGTACCAGCTTTCCTAGCTTGTCCTTCAGCACCTAAACAATCACATTCTTGAGTGCCCCCCTCACCCTCCAGGGAAAATTGCTTCATCATCAAGTAAACCTCTCTATGAAAGAATCTGCAGTTGTTTCTTCCACAGGAGTTCCAAACTGCCAGTCCAAATGTCCTTTTGCTGTTCCTGACTGTGTTTCCTCTGTTACCATGAGCACTATGAGTTCCTCCTCCTCATCATCATTCTCTGAGAGTAAAACCAAAGCACCCTACTGTTTCCTCCCCAGCAACTAGCAACTACTTTCAAGCCCCACAATCTTCATCCTCCTGACTCTTTATGCTTACACAAGTTTTAAAACTTCAGGGAAAGATAATATGTCTTGTCACGGAGGGAAAGAAAGCGAGGAAAAGGAAGAAGTGGTAAAATGATGGCAATGGGTGGATGACACCTAAATGAACATCTGTACAAAGTCCCAATTTATTTCTAATATCAGAGATCAGACCTCTACTCTTGCCTGATGCGTCTAAAACAAAAAGGGGGAACTGTAGAGAGCTGCAGAATGCTATGCCTTAAAGATGGAGCTGGTTTCCACCTTCCACCTTCCCGATGGTGAGTGCTCTCTGTCATGAACAATTCCACATTTGGCTAAGGCTGAGGATCTGGCTTGCTTCCATGTATGTGGACCTATCTGCATTGCCCCCGTGGCACGCCTGGGTTGGCTACCCAGAGGCTATTTAAGCTGTGGGCTGGCTTTCCCCGGGGTCCGAGGATTGTTCAATGTTCCTGAATAAACTGCATTGAAAAAAAAAAAGTATCTTCCAAAGACCACAGATATTCATGGGACTTAAAGATTTTTTTTTTATTTCATTGTAATTGTAGAGGAATATATGGCAACAGGATAGTTCACATAACTCATATCATGTTTGGAATCTATTCAAACATTCATGGGATACCTACCGTATGGTGCTGTGTTGCAGATCAAAGCTGTCTCAGCAGTAGTCACAAAACTCAGGGCTTTCAGGTGAGTGGGGGAGGGACAAAGCAAGTGAGTGCTCACAAGTGAGTGAGAGATTGTAAGGGACTAGGTGTCACTCCCAAAACACTCTTTGGTTCTGACTACACCATCATATTCAAATTGTGATTGTTCCTTTTAAAATGTATCAATCATGTCTCTGTTGTCCTAGTATTTTAAAGATAAGGTTTGCCTCCGTGAAAAATCATAACATAAATGTGTGGTTTTTGAAATTTAGGATTTTAAATGGCGGAAAGTTTATGGTAACTCACTTTTAGCCTTTTGCCTAGGAAGCTGATTGCTGTACTTGATTATCCTTGTTTCATAAATACTGAAACACTCCACTGGAGAATAGCTCACATAAGCAGGTCCATTCATCCTTTCTTCTATTTGTTTGTTGTGGAAATATGCCCAAGCACCTATGATGTGGTCAGCACTGATCTAGGCACCAGTGATGACGTGGAACTCAAAGCAGACAAGGTCCTTCCTCCTGTGTTACACGGTCTAGGTAGAGGGAAGCATAAACAAGGTCAGTGAGTGAGCAAGTTCTGTTTGTAGTAAATTCTATGAAGAAAATGAAAACAAGACGTAGATAGAGAAGGGGGAGAGGTTCTCTGGTTAGAGAAACATCTCTGATGTGATAACCTCTGAGCTTTTACTTAAAGGATAAGACAGAGTTAACCGGAGAAAGATCATAACAAACAAAGGAAGTAGCTGGTACAAAGGCTCTGTGGTAAGATGTATAGGAGGAATAACAGTTCCAAAGAAAGCAAGTTAGGAGAACCATGAGAGGATCAGTATGGGAACAACCATGAAAGGAAAGGAGATAAAGCCAGCCATTGTAAACACACAAATACACACATAGTGCCATAGCTACAAAACAAGAGCGGAGTAGGTGAAACCAATCATCACTCAAAAGATCTTTGTGTTCTAACATTCTTATGCCAGATGGACCCATCCTGGTTTCCTAAAAACCAGGAAAATTTTATTAGTCAATTTTCTCATTGCTATAACAAAAACATAGCAAATGTAAGAGTTGAGTTAGAGGGCACAGTACATTGTAATGGAAAGGCAAGAGGAGTCTAGCTAGGACAATGGGAACAGGAGGCAGATGCTCACATTGTATCTGTTGTCAGAAGCAGAGAGAGAGATGAGTGCCAGTGCCCAGCTGGCCTCCTCCTCATTTTCTTTTTATTCCATCTCCTCCCAGTTCTTGAGATGGTGCTGCCCATATTCTCAGTGGCTCCTCTTGTCTTGGTTAAATATCCCTGAAAACACCCCCACAGCCAGGCCCTGAGAGGTGTCTTGTAGGTGATTCCAAATCATGTCAAGACCAGTTCAGGTTCACCCCTTGTCAGCTTGACACCCAACATGTCACTTTAAATCGTAACATCCTACCCCTGGTCCCTAAAGGCTCATGTTAATTTCATGATAAAAATGAATTTTTGGTTCATCTCCAAAAGTCCCCAAAGTCTTAAGAGCCAAGTTCAATGTCTCTTCTGAGCTACAATAGCTTAATTACATGTCCATCCTTCCCATATACAATAGCAGCTCCATGCAAGGCCTCTGGGCTTGCGGTGCCATCACCTAGGCTTCTACAGACTTGGATAGCTCGGCCTCTCCAGTTTTGCCACCTGCAGCACACAGCTTCTCACTTGAGCGAGTGCCACTCCTCCAGCTTTCCTCAGTACTCCATAGTCCTGGCATCTCTCTCCAACATCCGGGGGTCTCTATTACAATTTGGGGGTTACTTTCATATCTTTACACAATGACCTTTTTAGTCCTTCACTGTAGGGAATCCAACCCCACCCATGTTACCTGGACACGGTTCTTTCAGGAATCCTGGGGCAAGCCTCCATGATTTAAAAATCTTGTATTTTGCATATCTACAATACCAGCACTAAAATTCAGAACAATGTTTCCAAGTACTGTGCCATCTCAAGATGCAGTCTGGTCCCTTCTACTGCAACTATAGTGGCTTCTGTACTCTTTGGTCTGGAGAAACATCTCAGCAAACTACACATTTTCTTCATCTTTCTAGCTCACTCTGTGCAATTCTTTTGCACAGTAAATGTAGCAATCTATAACCAAGCTGTAGATCAAACAATATGCTGTCTTGAAATTTTCCTCTACCAATTAATTCTGTCCATTTCTTTGGAATTCAGTCTCAGTTTTGTTTTCAGGACATGGGACAACACAGCCAGAATATAACATGAACTGCTTCCCGCTCACTTCCCAACGTTGCTCTTGTCTCCCTGTGAAATCTCATGAGCAATTTCTGTTTGTGGTCTTTCAGCTTCCTAGTGGCCCCTACTCCAATCAGAATGGTTCACCAAGCTCTGCGTTGAGTACTCTAAGGCTTATTTAGCCCACAGCTCCAAAGTTTTCCACATTCCTCTCACAAATTAGTTCCAAGAGCTTACAAATCAAATGGTTAGGTTTGTCATAGTAACAAACCCACGTCTCAGTACTGTTTTTTGTTGTTGTTGTTGTTGTTGTTTTCTTTATCAACTGTGTTTCTCACAGCTGTGACAAAATACCTGGTAAAAGCAGCTTGAGGAAGAGGAGAGATGCATTATTTTGGCTCATACTTTGATGGTACAGTTTATCACAGAAGGGAAGACGGGGCAGTCACAGTGCATTCACAGCCAAATTCAGGGACATGACTACTCATGCCACTCTGCTGTCTTTTTCCTTTATATTCAAACTGAGAACCTCAGCTCATGGGCTGGGTCTACGTCAGCTAGAACTCTCTTTCAGCACCCTCACAGACACACCCTAGAGTTGTGTTTCCTCTCAGCTCGGCAATCAAGAGCAACCATGGCACTGATAGACAGAACACAGAAAGAAATGCAAGAAATAAGTTAGAGATGGAGGATGCAGATTAGAAATACAGGCTTTGTCTTTTGGGAAGGTTCTTTGTAAGTAACAAAATACTAACCCAGCTGTCCAGTTGATGATAGTCCTCACATTTTGCAGAGCAACAAGGTTGTGGGTGTCCCTTAGGCTAACACTGAGACTCTGTGAGGTTACCAAGAGGAAGCTTCCTTCTGACTTTCTAGTACTTATTCCTGACATGCTTACTTTTATACTCACTTTTCTCAGAGTCAGAAGATGGCTAGCCTGTGCTCCAGCCACCCCTATATGTATTCTTACCTAAGACACTGAAGGAGAAGAAATGGGGTGTTTGGGGTACTCCCTTGGAGAATCTCTCCCATATTATAATAGCAAAAGAAAATATCTCAGAAACTGTCTGTGTATCTGACTAGCCAGAACTGGGTCATATGGTCACTCTAAGCTGTAAGGGAGGCTGGGAAAGTGAGTGTCTGCAGGAAAAGAATGGGGTTATTTAACATTGATGTGAACTAGTCAAGATGCACTTATTCCTGGTGATTTGACCAACATGGGAGCCATAGGTAGAAAGTGGAGGAAATGCGGGCTGCAAGGGCTCATGCCTGGACTTAGGGCCTTTGTGGTAGGTATGAAGGAAAGAAGAGCAACACTATGATGGAGAGAGCCCAGATCAGAAATATGAGCTATAGCCTCAGATCTGAGCAGATCCCTGAAACAATTTCAGCCACTGTTCTTCATCTACAAAATGGAAGCCACAACACCTATGTGTGAAGCAGGCAGGCTGTGAGGAACGGAAACTGCCAGAGTGAGCTATGAGCACCTAGCATCTGCCCACGGCTCTGTGGGGCTGCAGGGAGAAGTGTAACTTCTGTCCCTATTTATGTCCCTTGTTCTTTAAAAATGTATACAGTTGTGCATATATTATACATAATACATTACAATAGCATATATATATATAGCTCATAAATAAATACATGTACATATGTTGAAAGTGCTCAAAAATTACTCATAAAGGCCCAATTTTTGAAAGTTAGAAGCACTTTTTAAAGGATGTAGTGCATATAAAGCATTTGCCACAAGACTGGGCACATATTGGACCCTCAAAAAAGGCTGCCTCTGTTCTCCCTTGTGTAGCTCTAACAATGTGTAATAGTGAGGACAGGCATCTGTTGTAGTCATTCTCAGCTCTACTCTCAAAAAAGTTGCATAGTGTGTGCTTTTTCAGCACCCCAAATCCCTCTCCAGAAACCTGCTGCTGTCTACAAGCCACTACAGTGCCTCATTGATTACAACACTCCAAACATCTTCTCCTTCAAACTGCTGTCTGTCCTTCTTGTTTCCTGATTGGCAGGCATTTCCAGGAAGAGACCACAAGGGTAAGGAAAGAAGAGAAGCACAGCTAGTCACACTCTGCCAGCACAGGAAGTAAAAAGCCCCGTGGGAGGAGAGGATCGAACTCAAGAGCCGCTTTATCCTCGCAATTCCTTTCTCTCTGGGAGCGCTGTGTCCCATTAGCATGAGCAAATGAGAATTGGCAGGATCTACCTCCCACCTGCCCTCTCCATTCCCTGGAGGTACTCCGGGCACTTGAGGAAGCTCATCCCTTTCTTCCTCCCAGCATCACCTTTGTGGTAGGCAAAAGTCAAAGATGGGCCCAGGTTTCCGGCAGAGAAATGAGTCACAGGCTTCGAGGTGCACAGCTAGAAGACACCCAGGAATCATTCAACCCAAATAACCTTCCTCATTAAGAGCCCTAAGGTTAAAAAAATAAATAACCCTCCATAGTACCTTTAGCAATTGGTTATGGATGCTGTGGAGGCATTATTCGTTTATTTAATTTAAACTTCTCCCCCTTCAAAAGCTTTGGTTTTGCTTCTAAATATCCACATTAAAAATCTTACTTAACGATTTGACTGACTTCTTTTTACTTCCTTTTAAGCCAGCTGCCGATAAAGGAATAAACTCGCTGAAGAAATAACAAAAAAAAAAGAAGCTTCCAGAACACTGTAGTCCTTTATGTGGCTTGTCCAGCCTGAAGCCCTTCTCGAATGAGTTAAGAGATAATGCTAATGGAATTACACATTGTTGACTAGATCAGGCGCTGCCACAGGAAGATAAATACAAAAGGAAGGCTACGGCATTTAATCAAAAGTAAACCCCTGTATGCCTTTTTTTTCCTCCCTCTTACTTTGTCCACCTTTTTCAGTTTGCCATATATATTTCTTCACTTGTCCTGATGCTATTTTTTTCAAATACCTTGGTTTGGGGGAGGTCGCCACACACATCCATCTGAAAGCAAATTTAAATCAGTAAGAATTACTCGTCCTGCCTATGTTTATGGAGACACAAACGACAACATCGCAAACATCAGATAAACCAAACACACATGAATTAGTTCCCAGAGATGACATGGAGCTTATCTGTTTTGTTGAGGCTCCATTTTAACAAGATAAAAATCTCCAGGCCCTGTGATCTGCCTCCAGTGAAGCTGTTTACCTACACAATTGACATGCAACATGGGCCGTTGTGGAATATAAATTAGTGTGTGGCAGCTTGCTGTCACCTCCTTCCTGCCCACTCTAGCTCCAACCTGGTTGGGTTAGTCACACCTTCAGAGAACAGGTCTGAGGTCTTACTCACGGGAAAAAAAAAATCTACTTCATGGTAATTTGTCATCTTTTAGATCTTATGATACATCCTGACTCATTCTGAGATTAAAATGGATGTAGTGACACCTCCCCAGGTAACCAGCGAGATATCCTGGGTGCATCCGTCAGAGCTTCTTTTATAAGTCACAGAAATGGATTCTGCCTGTCTCTTAGACAAATATGGAACCCGTTGGAAGAACGTCAGTGGTTCAAAAGTGGGAAGCCTCAAAGTCCTCTAGGATGAAAGAAGCTGAGCAAAGCCAGGCTATAAGACCAGGCTGCTAACTGTGCTGCTAAGTCTTGGGGCACAAAGTGTCTGTGTTCACTCAAGGAGGGTATTCCAGGAGGGTGGGGCCAAGGGATTGTAATAGATATATGTTCATTCTTGGCTCACTGGTGACATGAGGTTGATCTGCTCTCTCTGTTGTTAAGGGAGACAAACAAGGGGCACACAACAGAGGACTACCCATAACCAGATCAGATACTCATACAAAGAAGTTCAATGAAGAACAACCCAAAACTGACCAAAGACTACTAGGCCCAGGCTCAGAAAAGTATGCCTGGGAACTCTGTGTTTGCTCTGAGTGTCAGGTAGGAAAGCAGCTTACAATATGAAAGGTTCCTATGGGATCTCAGGAAAGCTAGACTCAGGTTTTGAGCATCATTATCAGGAAAGGACATCGCTTTCATGCTCAATATTATGGGTTTAACCACATCCTGCTTCCCCCACTACTGCCACCAAATTTATATTTTAAAGTTTTCACTCAGTACTTCAGAGTGTGAATGTTTGAAAGGTTATGGTCGATATACTTGGCTAACATGATGTCATACTAGAGTAGGTTGGCTCCTATTCCAAACTGACTCGTATTCTTATGATAGAGATTTAGATGCAGACATGCCCACTAAGAGAATGATACGCTGTCACAAGCCAAGAACTATCAGAAGCTAAGAGAAAAGACTTGAAACAGATGCTTCCCCCTGCCAACACTTTGAGCTTAGGCTTCCACCCTCCATGGTGGAATACATATCTAAGCCACTCAGATGTGACGCTTGCTACAGCAGTCTGAGGAAAATGATATACTTGTCTGTCATGGGGTGAGTGGGATTCAGTGTTTGGCTTTCTATTTTAATCTGGACTTAACTTTGAACTTTGAGCTGAGTCCTTGAACAGCCTGCCAGCACTCTTTGTAAACCATGGGGCCAAGTGAATTCCAGCATCCCTTCTGTTCTCAATCTATATCGAATCCATTTTCAGTCTTTTCAAAAGACTATTCAACATCTCAAAAAGGATGTTGCTTTCCTTTCTACCTATGTGGATATAATAGTCCCTAGATGGATCTCATATAGACCTCCCTTTCCTATATATCCTCTCTTGCTTTATCAGGCAGCAAAGAGACTTAGAGAAAGAGACTTCTCCATTCTGGGGCAGGGTAGTATCAAGTTTCCTGGCCTAAAGCTATAGATCCATAGATACAGGTATTGGAAGGAAGGATGGATGGATGGATGGATGGATGGATGGATGGATAGATGGATGGATGGATGGACAAGCAGAAAGTCAAATAATAGATGAAAGGAAGATCACAGATCTTTGATGAGTTTAGATCCTGAAGTTTAGACCTCAGTTATCATGTCAAGTTCCACAGTAGATCCAGCAGCTTCAGATCTCCATTATTTAACCACTCCTCCTCCTCCTATAGCCACTGCCCGCACCAGAGCATCAGTGGTGATATCACAGAACAGAAGGTACCACACTGAGATATAGATGATGCCCATATTTCTCATCACCTTGGAGACACCAGGCATTATGGTGAGCTTAGTTAAATTTGGGTCAGAAGCCTCTCAGCGGGACTATGATACTGTGAGGGCTGTTGGACTGATTACTCATTTTGTTTCCCACGCTAGGCTGGGAGTTCCCTGATACTGGAACTGGTGTGCTCCACTACACTTGGGACACAGACGGATAAACCATACATGCCACAGGGTGAAGACCCGAATAGCAACCTCTGAACAAAATGTTATCCACTTACTCGCAGTATCATTATCAAGCATATAAAAAGTGTTAATTCCTTTGGTTTTACCTAACTCTTACTTTTGTTGTGTTTCATACTTAGGGTGTTTTATTGTTATTTTATAGGAATGTATCTTGTGGATGTTTTTTAAGTATGAGACTAGTTTTATGCTTGGTTGTTTTTGTTTTATTTTGCTTTTTGAGACAGTCTCACCATGTAGCCCTAGCTCTTGTGTAATGCAATATGTGGACCAACCCGGCCTTAAGCTTGTAGCAATCCCTCTGCCTATGGTTTCTGAGTGCAGGGATCATAGGTATGAGTCACCACATCAGCCATTTTATGTTTCATTTTTTTGGAAAGCCAAGATTCAACCAAAGCTCATGCATTTGGCTATAAAGTTTGAATCAGTATAACTTCCAAGGTTTTTTCTTCCATGATGCTGACTTTGAGGAGCGCAGGGTAATGATTTGACAGGGCATTTTATATTCTTGCCTTATATGTTTGTTTCTCCACAGAGCTGTTTGACTTCATTTTTTATTCTTGGCCACTGTCTTAACTTCCCAGAACCTCTGAAGGTAAACTGAGGTGGAGAGAGAAACAGAACCTCAGTTTCTTGGTAGAGAGAAGCCTTCACGTGTTTCTCTCCACTAAGCGCAGCCGCAATACCAACTACTCACCATGGCATAGCACGCAGTCTCCAGTTCTGCCTCACCCCTGCTCCCAGGCCTCCTGCCTTTGCGTGCGGAGTGAATCCTGGTGGAAGCATGCATACAACCTCACAAAACATTAGGAAGATTCGAAGGCTTCTTGGTGATTTATGTACCTTTAACGAGGGGCTTTTATGCTTTAATTTAAAAGTTACAAATTTATCTTTACTTCCGAAAAAAGTGTTTATGGTTGGTTGCTTCTGTCAATTAGCTAGCATCAGACTCCTCGGTTGGTTCATTTTGGGGGTAGAGGAAGGAGGTCAGTGAAAAATACCATTAAGAAGAGAAGCTATGACAACTTTCATTACTTTTTGATGATCAAGCAATAATTTTCCATGATAAATCATCTCATTACACCTCAAACTTAGAGGCAGAATCTAAATGTCAGGGTTCTTTTTAAGAAGGGTGAGGCAGGGGCTGAGCAGGGCATCAAAGGGATTCACTTCCACTACAAGGATGCAAATTAGAGGTTTGCATTTTCTAGTAGTTTCTATTTTGTTCCTAATCTATAGATAGCCATGTTGGTGTCTGACTGTGAAGAGCTACAGTGTTTTCTTACACAGTCAACTGGAATCTATTTCTAAAACTAGATGTGGCCGCACAGAGGCTGGCTGTGTTGCTTGCCCCGTGCTAGAAGCTTAGCCTACTATCAAGATGTTTTTCTTAATTCAGGATTGACCATCTCCTTCCTCTGCATTCTTATCAGATGTATTCATAGTTAATCACATTTGGTTTTTTCTCATTCCTTTGTGAATTATATTTTTTATGGTTATGTATATACGATGAATATTTATATATTTGTCTATATATGATTATTGCTTCTATCTCTTTCATTCATGTCTTGTCTCCTCTACAAGTCTACTCCTCATCTTCCCATCCCCCACCTAAGTTGTAGCCACTAAGCCATCATTCATGCCAGTATTCTACCAGGAGAAGAACTGTCATATAATATCTATGTCATTAGAAGTCTATCTCCTTTACAAAATTCCTGGTAACCTTATTTAATCACTTCTTTTTCCTTTTCTAGTCTAATAAACATTGGGTGAGAGAACTGATTCAACTGCTCCTAGTTCATTCAAGTGTTCCCTCTCTCTTTTCCTGTCTCTGTCTCACTCTGCCTCCCTCTCTCTCTTTGTTCTCATTCATGTCTTTTTTATTTTCTTTTATTCCCTTTTCTCAAAGAAATCACCGACTACTATTACAATGAATTTAATGTTCTTTTATTTATTATATGAATTCTTATAAGTGTCAATCTCCCTTACGCATTTGGAGTTTTAATTTGTATAAACATACATGTTTCATCCGCTTCTTAGTCTTTTCCCTTAATTATACTTTGAGCATCCAACCACACTGCTAAACATGTATCCAACCCGTGAGTTTAACTACTGCCACATTTTCTATGTATTTACTCTCTTGATGGTCACCCAGATTACCTAAATCCCCTTAGAAACTTATGGCCTGTATACTAAGAAAAGAAATATTGATGAGTAAGCTGTGCTTGCTGTCCTTCAGAATGTCTGCAACAATATACACTCCTACCAGCAGGACACAAAATCTCCCATAGTTGGAGGTAGTGAGTGACTTCTCTGAGCTGCTGAAGCTCTGAGTGAACCTCTAACACCAGCAGCCAAGTCAAGGACCACGGCCACAGGCCAAGGAAAATATGCAATGCTTTAGTCAGGCTGGGAAAGGCAAAGCCTTTCTCCTGCCCAGGTACTAGAGGTGGCCACAGACTGGCTATGTATAAACAACCGGCCCGCATCTGAACAAACTAGTAGCTGTAGCTTCCGCTTCCCAATGTTTGCCTTCTGAGACTGCTCAGCTCAGGGTCCTCCCACCAAGACGCGCCAGCTCCTTCCAGCACTGGGCAATGAACAGCTGAGATGCCTGTTGCTGTGGTGGTTGGTACTATCCCACCAGTATAAAGCCTGCCTCGCCCAGCTTCTCTGCTTGTGAATCTGTCTTTTCTTCATTCCCTGGACAGCCCAGTCAGGGTTCCAGACCCAAGCCTTACAGGCCACAGGACATAGACCCACGTCTTGATTTGTCTCTATCTCACAGGCTAATGTGATTTTTTTTAACTTTCAACATAATATTTTATATCAAAATAAGGATTATATGTTGGAAAAGTATATGTCCTCCAAGTGGCTAAACATCTTTGCCTCCTGCTCGGAGTCCTCTCCTAGTCTTGCAAGTCTCATTAGGATGCTTTGTAAACACCCTTCTCGTTTAAAAAAATAGAAGTCATATCTGCATGTACTGGTTAGAACTTTGGGTTTCCAAATTCTGTAAGTTATCTATCTATAACTTTGCCCATATTTCATTTGATATTCTCTTCCTTTGCTTATTGATAGACAAAAATACCCTATATATTCTTTCATCAGGCTTTCATCAATTTTAGACAAAGTAAAATATCTTCTATTAACTGCCAGTTAACTCTCTGTGATATCCCTCATCCAAGAGAACCCCTGAATTTTGATATGATTATAATTAAGTATCTTTCTTTCCACTATTTTAAATTTTGTTATTAAAGTTTTGTGGGGTTTTTTTTGTCCTAAATCTCAAAGGTAGACTTCTATTGGCTTTATAGCATAGCCTTCTCTCTTAGTTATCTCTAGTTCACTTATATGCAGTATTAACAAGATTTGAGCTTACTGTTTCTGTATATGGTACATGCATTTACCCATCTGTTAATTTAATAACCCATCTTGCCCCCACTCATTTCTGAGCAACCTTAACTGAATATCTTAGTTCCCACTCTGTCACAGGAAACTATCTACTCACTTTTTTCTTACTATTATGTTTTTATTAATGTTTTTAATTAAAATAAAATTACATCACTTTTCCCTTTCCTTCTCCTCCCTCTAGTTCCTCCCAAGTACCTTTCTTCCTGATAGGACAGAACTCTCTACTTACTCCCTCTTTTCAGTTGACATAGGCATTCATCCTTCCATGTAAGTTTTAAAATACAGACATACTGACCTTTGACTCTCTTTAACAAATTAACACTTCTACTCAAAATTTAAATATGTTTATTGGTTAATTAAAGATGTGCTGACATCTTTGAAATGTTTAAACCCTATATTTGAATCCTATATTTGAACAAGACTTGTGTCATGTGTCACCAATGGCTCTAAATAGTACATCAGTATTAACTTTTTCTCTGTAGAATTCCCAGCTATTTAAGTTCATTTCTGGTTTCATTGCTAATGAGACTAATGCTTTAAAATAAATTATATTTTATTATTACTGTTGTAGATAATGCAATTTGGTTCTAGGTAGTTCAGAGACCCACAAATATTTTATGCCAATCATTTGTCCTGTATTTTCCAGACAAATATCACCTTCAAATAGTAACATTCAATACTTTCTTTCCAGATTTTAAGCCTCTGATTTCCCCCTTTTGTAAAGTCAAATCTTTCTTCTTTGTCTTCAAGCAAGACAATGATAATGGCACTCTCTTCTCAATCTTGGAAGAAATACATTTAACATTGCAACATAACAATATTCAGCACATATTTTTGGTATGTAATCACCAGGTCAAAAAAAAACCTTCCATTACCTTCTTAGTTTGCTAAGAGTTTTGTAATGAATAATTCAACTTTATCAATTAATTTTTCTATATCAATTAAGCTATGATACAAATTTTCTTTTCCTATTAATATGGAAAGTTTCATTGGTAGATTTTTCTGTGGTTTGTTGTAGTAAATAAACAATAAGTGTTAGGCTTTCTAAGAATAAATCCTGTTTGACTATGATACATGAATTTTGTCAGCTAAGACTTTAATTAGCAATTCTGTATTTATGTGCATAAGTGAAACATACTTATAGTTTTATTTCTTGTTGCCCTTTTTATTTTGAAATAAAAACTATGGTAAACTCAGGAACTAGGTTGGATACATTTTATTTTTCTTTGTTCTAGAATGATTATATATGTATATATATATATATATAATATATATATTTTTAGAATTCACAGTCCCTTATAATAGAAATATAAAATTATCTGGGCCTAGGTTGAATTGAAAATAAATAAGAGGGTTTTTGTTTGCATTCTAATTTCTTTGCCATTTATTTGTCTAATTGCATCCCATTCTCTAAATTCTGGACCATTTTTTTGCATTTTATATTTCCTAATATATATGGATATATATATATATAATGGTCATTATTTTAATTTTTAGTTTATAGTTAATTTTTTCTTTAGTGCCAATTTTATTTATTTGTGTCTTCCCTTCTGTCTTGATTAATCTTTTCAGAGCTATTTTACTAAAACATCAAACAATCAACTTTTTGGTTTACTAATTTACTGTATCATTTCTCAATAGTTTTCAATTTTATTGATATCTGTCTTTATATTTTATTTTATTTATTCTTTTTTCTTTCTTTCAATGTCATAGTTCTGTTTTGATTTTATATTTCTAGAACTTGGCAAATACTTAGCATACAGAAGTTTTTTTCCAATTATATGTTTGTTGAATAAATGAACAAAGTGTAAATACCCTGAGATCAGATAGCCTCTTATCCATTTTATTCCAACTATGTACACAGCAATGAGAGACCTCAGTGATGCTTAGAATATTTACCAACAATTTTAATATAAGCAAATATACCCTTTGTTATATTAAAGAACCTCAAGGGATCATCCTGAAATATTTGAATCATAAAACAAAACAAAAACAAACCTTCAGACATTTCTAGTACTTCATTATTGATAGTAGAGTTTCAAAATATGATTCATTCTTTTCTGTTTTCTAACAGATAAGGCTCTAATTTTAGCTTAGTATGTAACCATTTGAAGGAAAAACAAGCAATTAACATTTGGTCAAGGATAAGCCAATGAAAATGGCAAGTCAGCTTGCAAAAGCATAAAGGCAGGTGGAATAGTTTCTTCCCTTTCTTTGTCTTGTTCTCTGTAGTGAGTGTATAGTGGCTGTGGCTCCAGTGTGTACAGACCCTTGAAGTACTGTCTCTCTCCATGACAGCAGAGCAAGATAAATAGTACCCAGCTTCCTTACGTCAGGAAGCATCCTGGTAGGCCCCAATGACCACTTTTGAATTTCATTATAAACTCTTATTTCGTGTAAGATGCTATTTGAGGTCTTTGTTGGGTATTTCGGGGGGCAGGAAAACATCTTTGACATGGAACTGAACATGTTAACTGATTAGAGAAGAATAATCTTAGAGACTGTCCATGTCCATTTCTTGGAGGTCATCCTGACACAGCAGAGACCTGAGAGAGAAGGTCAGGTTAAAATTCCATTTCATGAATGGGAGAAGTCTTGATGGAACTGACAGTCTCTCATTCTTACACAGACCTCACAACTGGCCTCTGGACAAATTTACCCCTTCTAAACTAAATCTGCAAGATGGCAGCTGACTCCAAAGGTTCTGAGTGGGCTGTCCCAGAAGCAAAAAGACACACACGGTATATACTCACTCATATAAACATACAACATAGGATAAACCCACTAAAATCGGTACATCTAAACAAACTAAGCAAAAGAGAGGATCCTAACTAAAATGCTCAATCCCCATCCTGAAAGGCAAAGAGGATGGATATCAGAAGAAGAAGAAAACAGGAAACAACCTAGGAACCTGCCACAGAGAGCCTCTGAAAGCATCTGCTCTGCAGACTATCAAAGCAGATGCTGAGCCTGATGGCCAACTGTTGGGTAGAATGAATGGAATTTTATGTAACAAGTGGGAAATAGTTAGAGCTGGAGAGGACAGGAACTCCACAAGAAGAGCAACAGAACAAGAAAATTTGAACACAGGGAACTTCCCAGAGACTCATACTCCAACCAAGGACTATTCATAACCTAGAACCCCTGCACAGATGTAGCCCATGGCAGTTCAGTGTCCAAGTGGGTTACATAGTAATGGGAAGAGGGACTGCCTCTGACATAATCTGATTGGCCTGCTCTTTGATCACCTCCCCCTGAGGGGGGAGCAGCCTTACCAGGCCACAGAAGATGACAATGTAGCCACTTCTGATGAGAACTGATAGTCTAAGATCAGAAAGAAGGAGAAGAAGACCTCCCCTATCAGTGGACTTGGGGAGGGGCATGCATGCAGAAGGGAGAGGAAGGGTGGGATCGGGAGGGGAGGAGGGAGGGGCTTATGGGGGGGATACAAAATGAATAAAGTATAATTAATAATAATAATAAAAATTCAACAAAAAAATAAAAATAAAAAAATAGTTTAAAAAAAATGAAGGAAACTCTCAAAGGTTTGTAGCTGTATTAGTTACCTGAGCAAAGTCCAAGTGGCCCCAGCTCTCTAGAGCAAGGAATGACTTTTCTCTAGTCTGACCTTCTGCCTTTATACATAATCAGAGCCCCAGCTCTTTCTAAAAGACCATCAAAGGCAATTAGATAAAAATGTAAAAACCTACTCTATCCTTTGTGGTGAATGGGCTTGGCTCTCAAAGAGCTGCTCTCTCTGTTTCACATGACCTGGGGTTTTAGGGTCACTGCATTTCCAGTTCCACGAGGAGGACCGAGGGTCCAAGTAGAACAAACTTCCTTGCGAAGCATTTTAATGTGCACAAAGGCCACGTGGTCTCTGTTTCTCCACCATGTAGTGTTTCTGTGGTCTCCTCACCATTACTGTGATCTTAGTGTTCCTTTCAAAACCAACTTAAAAAGTAACTGAGATATTAAAAAGTAAACACACATTAAATTAGAATATTAGGAGTTGTTGGGTTTTTGTTTTGCTTTGTTTTCACTACAAGGGAAGTTCAGAGTCAAGGCCAAGTACCCCTTTCTTTCCAAGCTCCAACCCTGGTCTCCACACACCTAGCCATCAGGGTAACTACAGAATAGCCAACAGGGACTTTCCTTCTAGCTTAGCCAGAGAACAGAGTACAAGACAGATAGAAGCAGCCTTTGAAGAAGATCTTGGACTATGGAGAGGCACCAACAAAGAGATCTCAGATTGTCACCACCCAGCCAGCAGTGGAATCCCTCTTTGTCTGAAGAGTGAGTAGATAACTGTCAAGAAGTATCTGTGAAATTCTCAGAACAAAAAAAAAAAAAAAAAAAAAAAACAAAGCATAGGGAAACAACTCCCAAATTCCCATGACGTAGCCCCATCAATCATTTATAACAAGTCACTGAAGAATAGAGTAAAGCTGAGGATACAGCCCAGTGGTAGTGTTCTCCTAGGATATACAAGGCCCTGTGTTGATCTTCAGTACTGTAAATAAAAATAAAGTAATAATTTTAATTATAAGGGTCAGTAAGATGGTTTAGTAGGGAAAGCTGCTTGCCACATCAGCCTAATGAATTGAGTTCAATCCTTTAAAAGTAGAAGGAGAGAACTGACTCTCCAAAGCTGTCCTCTGAACTTTTAACCTCTACCTATGGCACACATACCAGCACACATATTCACAGCACATGCACAAATACATACACACACACACACATACACAAACACACACACACGCGCATGAGGAATAATATAAATATTTAACATTTCAAAGGTACCCAAAAAAAGAGTTTTGTATCCAGAAATAGAAGTAGGTTGTTTTGTTTCATTTTTGCTTTGCTTTGCTTTGCTTTTTAAGTTGGCTTCCCAATTTTCCTTCCTTTGCACACCGTATTACTGTTCCTCTCATAGCCAGTACGCTGGCTTTTCCTTCAAGTAGCTCCTACACTACTAAAACTGGTAGTTTTAATCTCTCAAAGAAATGGCACAGACAGCTAGACTTTGTATTCTGCCTCTTAGAAAAAAATATCAAATGTACTACAGAGAATTAGGTAAAATTAATTCCACCCTGAAAAGAGAAGAGCTGGGTTCTTTAGTCTCTTAGTTTATAAGGTCACCAGAATCCCTTGCTGGGAATTATTTCTCTGTAAATCAGTTCTGCCAGGCTACTCAGCAGCCCTGAGTTGCAAGCAGATAATCCAGCAATTGTGTCTAGTCTCTAAGTAGATACATTAATGACCTTCCCTATGAGGATTCTGGTACCATTATCAGCAACTGGATAAAATAGGAAAGCCTGGACCCTTATATTTATCAGTTCTTTTGACCATTTGAAGGCTGGGATTCATCCTCACAGACAAACGTCTTGCAAGTAAAGACTGGTATACATAAGGTCTAACTTCCTCAGTACCCAACTAAGACCCAATAGAGGAGGCAAAGATCAGCCTTAGAACTTGGGAGAGGGGATGGGTGGCCAAATGCAGTCAAGTGCACTATACTCCCAGCAGAGGGCTAGTATGACTCTGCATGACTTTTTTTTGCAATTATTTCTGTATTTATAAATAAAAATATAGAATCAATTATTCCATCTTTAGCCACCAATTAACTCTGGCACTGACAAATCAGCTCATGCTGGGATCTTTAAACAGATCTTAAATCTTACATTAATATCCTAAGCCCCTTATAAAATACCTTTAAGCAAATGATGCCACTACAAGTCTCATGTTCTTTTAGTATATGTAAGTGAGTATGTGTACGGTAGTGTATTTTTGCATGGAACATGCATATTAGTGTGCACACGTGTGTGCAGAAGAGCATGCATGAACTTGTATATGTGTGCATGTGGAGGCCAGAAACTGACATTGGGTATCTTCCATTATTACTTTCCACCTTATGTTTGAAATAGATCTCTTACTGAAGATGAAGATCACTGATTGGTTAGACTGCCTAACCTGTAGCTTCAGGGACCGCCAGTCTCTTTTTTGTCACTAAGGTTACTGACTCTCATGGCCATTGCTAGATTTTTTGTGGGTGGTAGAAACCCAAGCTCAGGTCCTCATATGATCCATATGCATTGAGCATTTTACCAACTAGGCCATTTCTCTATTCCCGAAGCATCAATTTCTAAACCAGTATATTGGAAAAGCTGAACTCTTTACAGGATTGTGGTGAACATTTTAAAAATAGTATTTTCAAAGTACATAGTAAACCACCTCCTTATAAAGTTTAGATTTGCAATGTCCTCCAACAGCTCATGGTTTGAATGGGTGATGCTATTTTTGTAAGTTCCCTAGGGCTTTGAGAGTTGAGCCCCAGATAGAGAAAGTGAGCAACTGGTGAGTACTTGTGGGTATGTTGTCCCGATTGGTTCCTATAGCACTCTTTGTTTCCAGTGCTCCAAAAGGTGCCTCTGTCAAGGAGGCTGCCACCATATGAGCTGCTCAGCCATGCCTTCCTCACATTACTGGACTAAACTCTATGAAACAGAGCCCTAATACATCCTTCTTCTTAAATGGTTTCTACCTGGTATTTTGTCATAGCATCTCTAAAGTCAGACATAGCTTGTGTTGGGCTATTTGCTATGCTGTTTCCATCATCCTCTTTGGTGAGATTCCTCTATATCTCTAGTCTTTGCATATGCAGAGGTAGGAGCTAAAGTACTGGCTTATGACTTCTGTATGGTCCAGAGTGGGCACCTGACCAAGCAGGCTGATGTGAATGCTTTCCCCTAAGGATCCAGCATTAGTTAGGTACTAAGGAATACTAATCTCTCTCCTCACTGGATGTGGAGCTGATGAGAACATAAGCTGTGCCACAAGCAGCGAACAAGTTAGCCTGCAAACAGAGATCTGGAAGAGGAACACACATTGAAGGAGAAGAGACAAGAAACAGAACAGAATACATTTGGATGCTTGCCTTCTAATTCCTCTTTGGCCTTGGGCTCTATGAAACTCACACCTCTGCATTCTCTTAATAAAGTTCCCTTCCTGTTAAAGTTAGCTTAAGCTGGCCCTTGTCAGATATAAGACAGTCTCAATCTGGTAAGCTGTTCTTATTTGGTAAACAGTGAATATCATAAGGAAAAATGAAAGAGCTGGCCAAAATACACTACACATTTTCCCATCCCTCCTGACTCCCACCTGCCCTTTCCCACTCCCACCCACTCTACCTCAGACATGATGTAATTATTGAGTAGGAGCTCATCCCTATTTGTTGCTCCTTCTACAACTTCTTCAATCTATCATTCAACAATCCATTCATTTATTAAAGTGCTTTTCTGCACAGATGGATACCATGATATACCTCTATTTTCATATGCAGATGGTGACACCTCTTAGCCTTGTCTCTAGACATGACTGTGTCAGGATCTACCCTTGGTCATACAGATGGTTCTGTCATTCTTTATTGTCCCAGCCTTGATGGCTGTTTCTCTGAGAGCACACACAAGCTCAGCCTCAGCACTACCTGAAAACGAGATATTTTTTAAAAGGCAAAGTCGTCAGTATTTACAACAGAAATAGTAAATGCACAAGCCCCATGCTGAGCACTCCATAGGAGTTGCCTCATTTAATTCCCACAACAACTTAGGAGACTGGCACTGTTCTCATCCACATTTTGTTGATGTAGAGACCAAGGCCCCAAAGGAAGAAGAAATTTATTCAAGGTCACAATGTTAGAAAGTGGTAAAAATGAAGTCCAGGTCTACACTGGGTCACATAAAGGTTATGCCCTTTACCCTGTACCTTCTTTAGATTAGACCCTTCAGATGAGGCTTTGATTAGATAATTTACTACAAGCAAGGCCAGAATGATATGAATAATGGCTTTAAGAATTCAGAGAAGGGTAAGAACACATACTCAGTGGTAAGAACACATACTGCTCTAGAAGGAGACCCAAGTTTGGTGGCCAGTGGTCATGTTGATGGACTGACAATCACCTCACATCCAGCTCTAGGGGATCAGAAGCCCTCTTCTAGCCCCAAGGAGCACCCACAGAAATGCATCTCATAACCAAAGAATCCAGTCTTCAGCAAGGAATCAGGGAACAAAGTACAACTGGACTTTGACCCTTGAAGTAATAACTACAATAGGGTTGGAGCAAAGACCTGAAGCCAAAGCTGTTCTCCAAGGTTGGAGGGGTAAACACCCCCAGAAGTTTATCTATTGCAGGATTCATCTTCTATAGATTGGAAAGTAGTGGAAACTTTAGGAGTTAGGGCCTAGTTAGAGGAAGTAGGTCCAGTTAAGTCTGGGTTGGACCCAACCCCTCTGTCCTTCCCAGCTACCAGTCGGCTGAGCTTCTCTGCTCCACCATGCATTCCTGGCATGCGATCCTGTCTCCCTGCAGGCCTGGAGCAACAGGGCCAGGAGACTGTGAGCTGAAACTCTGAAACTGTGAGCCGAAGGAAGCCTTCTCTCCTTTTAAGTTGTTCTCCTTGAGTGTTTGTCACGTTAGTGAGAAGCACAGGTTTATTAGGAAGTACGTGGGTAGCACTAGTACAGTTGGGCCAGTTCTTGGACACAAGAGGCCAAGAAAAGGGATGGAACAAGAGAGTGGTATGGTCATTGTTAACAGGTTGAAGTGTTGGAATTCTAGTTTGGAAGTAAATTCTTATTTATTATTTGGAAGTATTAATTAAGAGATAAGAATTTTTATTTGGATGTAAACATAGACACAATCAAGATTAAGTCATGAGCCCTAATCCAATATGGCTAGTATTCTTACTTACATAAGGAGGTTTGGACACAGACAGACATACAGAAGAGAATGAGAAAGGAGATGGAGCCATCAAGAGACACAACCAAGACTCACAAGGACTGAAATATCCCATCAGAAGCTTCCAGAACTGGGAGGTAATAGGTATTCATGGACCATGGAAATTAACACAGTAATCATCAGAGAACCTGAATAGGTTCTAGGGGGGAAAGAGGACACCATGCTTAGGAAGATGATGCTCAGACAGTGGAGGGTACATGGTGGTGGACAAGACAAGCTTCCACATAAAAACAGGTGGACAAGACAAGCTTCCACATAAAAATGCCAAGCACTACCTATACCTTGCTCATTTTCTATATAAGCCAGGGAACTAATACCTCCCTCCCACCACCCCTAGCAGGTCCACCAATAGATTAAAGTGATGTGAGCCTCCTTCCTTTACCTGTTTGTTTCCTGTAGAAACAAAGATGCTGGCACTGACTACTTCCTCCTCAGTGCAACCCTGCCCCTTATTGTCCCCCTTTTCCCCTCTGCTTCCAAGACCCCTTCCCAACACCATGTTTCTCCCTGGAGCCTGTATTCCTGTTGGCAGAAGACACGCTGGCTTGTTTGTTTCCTATCTAGCTTCCTGCATTAGAAGCTTGGCTCCTTCGGGGGAGTAGTGAGTCCTGTTCTATGGTGTCACCAAGTGTCAGATAAGCACCCACTGTGTGGTGGGGCTTTACAGGAGTGTGGTGGGGCTTTACAGGAGCAGTGGAGCATGGATGTTAGATAAGACAATGCTTGGAGCCCACCTGTTTTACAAAGGACTGAGTGCATGCCAGCTCTTCCTCTTGTATATCTTTGGACACAGCCAACGTATCCCAGGATGGGCCATGCAGACTGGGAAGACATGGTCTGTGTTGTGGGTACCACATAGGCCTAGCTGACATACCAGCCCAATATGCCTGTTTGAAATCTTGTCAGGTTTCCATTTCTTTAAAGTAAGAGGCAACTTTTAGAAGTGCTCTTTGAGAGTAATGAGTGTTTGGTGAGGAATCTGGGCTTGTCTGTTGTCAGATCAACTGTCATTTGCATTCAGCAAGATCCCTTCTTTCTATAATGAGAACTATTTTACTCTCCAAGCTGATTAGAATGAGGCACAGAGACACTCTCCCTGTCACCAGTTACATTCAATTTTGTTGTAATACAACATGGAGGTTCCTAATAGTCACCATATAAAAAAATGAGACAAATAATATCAGAGATCAGACCTCTACTCTTGCCTGATGTGTCTAAAACAAAAAGAGGGAACTGTAGAGAGCTGCGGAATGCTATGCCTTAAAGATGGAGCTGGTTTCCACCTTCCACCTTCCCGATGGTGAGTGCTCTCTGTCACGAACAACTCCACATTTGGCTAAGGCCGAGGATCTGGCTTGCTTCCATGTATGTGGACCTATCTGCATTGCCCCCATGGCACACCTGGGTTGGCTACCCAGAGGCTATTTAAGCTGTGGGCTGGCTTTCCCCGGGGTCCGAGGATTGTTCAATGTTCCTGAATAAACTGCATTGAGAAAAAAAAAAGTACAAAAAAAATGAGACAAAAACCATAATTCTTATGGGAAAAATGAAGCACAGAGTACGACATTCAGACACGTCATTATACACATTTGTTAGGCACACATGATGACCACTACCGGCAACACGGCAGCATCATGACACATTTGTATGCTTATAAACTGGTGCCTCTTTTGAGACAGGGCTTCATGCAACCCAGACTAGCCTTGAATGTACTATAAATTCAAGACTGAACTTTCTGCTTTGACCTCCCAAACATCACGATTACTGTCATGTGCTGCTATACTTAGTTTTTAAAAATGATTCTAATTGGCTAGTAAGATGTCTCTGAAGGTTAAGGTACTTGGTGCATAACAGCCTCACTTCAGTCCCCAGAACCTACTTAAAGTGACTCCACAAAGTTGTCCTCTGACCTCCATGTAAATGCTATGGAATGTGCCCCGTCCCCAGTAATAATCAATAAAAATTATTTAAAGTAGCTTTTAAAAACCCATAAACACCATCATAAATAAAGATAGCAATTTGCCCTGGCAAAGTTGATTTGCATATAGAAAGGGCACAAGGAAGTCTGCAGCTTGGGGTTTGCCACAGAGGAAGGTGTGATAGTCAAGCCAGCTTTCTGTAACCAAAGCCAAATAGCTGACATACTTAACCTTTCAAAACTCACTTTGGTTCATAGTTTTGGAAGTCTTGGTCCATGATCAGTAGGTCTCATTGTTTTTAGGCTAACAGTGAGACAGTATACCATATCAAGTGTCATAGTGGAGCAAAATTGATCTTATCATGGCCCAGAAAGCCTAGAATCCCACTATTTTCTTTGAAGACATGACCCAATGATCTAAGGACCTTTCAGTAGGTCCTTCCCTTCCAAAGATCCCCAACTTCTCAATAGAAGCATCCTGGAGAGACTCAATATCCTGAATACAGTAAAAATTTACCTGAAATAAACAGGAAGTTAGAAACCAGTCATGGATGGTGGTGGTTATAGTGTGAAGTGAGCTGAGCTCATAGGTTGATATCTGAAGAACTTACATTCCTCTTATCCGTTCTTATGCCATTTGTTTCAGCTGTTTGCAACGTTCTCTGTTCACCTAGTGTTTCTCACAGGCTAAATCACACATGAGGAGATGTGAAAATCATGCTATGCTCAAGTACTCCCTGATCCGTCACCTGCACTGGAAAAGACTTATGCTGCAAAAGTATTGCAGAGTTAGCTGATCATCCAAACTTGCCGAGGGTGCTAGCAGTGGGGCTGGAACCAGCTGACGTGAAACTATCCTGATTCACAAGGGCCACCTTCTTTTAGCCTGAAATCAATTAGGGAAGAGACAGGGCCTGATACATGACAAAGTATTATTAAGCAGAAAACAGTTCCTAAATCCTCGTATGTTTAGAAACAGCTGCCATTGACTTTATAAAGTGATTTTTTAAAGACATAAAGTTGGAGAAAGAGCTCAGCAGTTGAAAGCACTTTCTTCTCCTCCAGAGGACCCACCTCAGGAATCACAACAACCTGTAACTCCAGTTCTAGGAGATCCAACGCCCTCTAGACTCTTCAGGCAGCTGTACACATGTGATGCACATAATCTCTCATGTACATAAATAAAAATAATAAACAAATCTTTAAAAATATAAATGCTCTAAGAAATAAAGATATTCTAATCTGACAATCTGAAAGTTTTCTGTGGAAATGGACACAAGAAAGGAGGAAAGCAGGCCAAGGAAACAGTTCATTCAGCAGCGTGTCAAGCATGAGGACCTGAGTGTGATCTCTAAGACCCACACTTTAAAGAGCTGAACTTGAGGCCAGCAAGACAGCTCATCAGGCAAAACCCATTATTCCTGTATCTCACAGCATAAGGAGAAAACTGACTCCTGAAAGTTGTCCTCTGATCTGTTCAAGAATGCCATGGTACGTGTGCTGCCCCACCAACTCACACACACGCATACGCACGCACACACACACATACACACACACTCACACATGCACAGAGAGAGAACAAGAGAGCAAGAGAGAGCAAATTGTAAACATTGGGCAATATCTGTCATTTAGATGAATAATGCCAAAATTATGTCTAGAGATGGCTTATATATAGACCAGCTCTCACATTTATAGTTCTAGGTAATAAAATTCAGCATTTCAGAGGGTGTGAGCCTCGTATGAAGATCCTAGATGATATCTGAGTCACCAACTCAATGGAGAAGAGTGTTCAATGTTCAAAGAGCTGCAGAAAGTAAGCAGACTAAGAAAGAGTATAAGCACTGTAGCCACAGCAAAGCTTTTCAGTAATGCAGCTAACCGAAATTCCCATGCCAGGAGCATTTCAGTTAGCAGCAGCTGGCCTCCCCCTGCCCACAGCAGGTGTATTTTTGAAACTTGAAAAGTACATCCCAGCTCAGAAGTCTGGAGAAACTGACTCTGTGCCTCAACTTGCCTAAAGTAAAGCTGCCTTGATACTTTTTTCTATTTCCCATCACTACCTCACCAATCAGCCCTTCCCACTTCACTAGGGCAGATAGGGCTCTCTCTGGCTCAGCGGGAACAGCAAAGAACACAACAGGAAAGCAGCTATAAATCTGAGTGGCTAAGAAAACAGGGGTGATGGGGGGACTTTATAGATGGAGAGATGGCTAGTTCTGAAGTATAGTAACAAGGCTAAGGGGATATTTTATCTACCTTTCACAGAAGAGACTTCACGGAGCCCTTCATAAATATAATAGCTGTGGTTGGTATGTAGTGGGAATGTCCCTGGAGCCTGTGGCCTCTTTTAGCCTGGAGGTTCCAATCAGAGCACTTTACTTGAATTTATTGATTAGGCCCCCTGTGTTCCTGGGGAAGCTCAGAAGCATTGTGTTCTGAAAAGAGGAAGACATGTACTATCGCATCATCATCATTACCTCTATCATCATCATCTCCATCATCATCATCATCACCATCACCCCCCTAGGGACATGATAGACACCCATGAGACCCCACACTGGAGGCTGTAACCAAATTGCTGGACTCACATTATCCTCCATAGAAAGAGAAATAACATTGGTTATTTACATATCCATCTATTCTCTTAGCACAATCTTGGCTCTATGGCTGTTTGCCTGTATTCCCTATCAGCATGAGAGGTGCAGGGAATGACATAGGCTCTGCCTTTAAGGTCCACCCAGTTCAGTGGTCAGAGAAGAAATAAACTGCAAGCATTCTGACTGACAGGCCATAAGAGGAAGCTGGCCCAGGCTTCTAACTACCTGAGAAGGCAATGAGGTGATCACCCTTGGCCTGCTGCCCACCATTAGTCCATCACCACGGCTTCCTAGACTCTCCACACATTATGACTTCAACCTAAGCCTCAAACTGCTACCTTGAATCAGGTCCTCTGAACTTTTAGATTTAGACTCTAAATACCTGTGGTCCAGTCAATCTGTTATATCCCAGTGGATATGTTGAGGGAGCTCGCATTTGGGAAAATTCAGTGACCACTTACTCTGTTGACCAAAACTTCTCCTTTTCTCCAGGACCACATTAAACTCAGAAGAGGCCCTCATGGTACACAGTAGTTACTTTTGCATTGATGTGACCAAAATACCTGAGAGAAGAGCTTAAAATAGAAAGCATTTATTTTGGCTAATGGCTTCAGAAGGCTCCGTCTATAGTTACTTGGCCCAGTGTGCTTAGGCTAGATATCATAGCATCAGAGTCATGCAGTAGAGGAGAACTGATCTTCATTTCTTGACAGACAGGACACAGAAACAGGTCAAGGTAGGAATAATATTTGCTCCCAGAAGTGTGTTCCCAGTACTCTACCTCTTCCAGATAGACACCATCTCTTAAAGTTTCCAGAACCTCCCAAAATAGCATTTACCAGGTGGGGACCAAAAAGTTAAAACATGATCCATGGGGACATTTTATGATGAAATTTGATAGCATGGTAGGTCCAGCCTCACTCAGCTACTCATGTCTATTATTCCATGAAGAGTCTGATAATTGAAGCCCTGTAGAACTGACACCTTCCTAGAAAGCCAACCCAGCAAGGCCGCACCCTAAATCATGATTTTATTCTTTCCCTTCTGCTTGGACTACCCTTCTTCTCCTAGGCTACTCACTGAAATCTGCTTTGTCCCTACTGGGCCTTCTTAGCATCCGCAGGAGTGACAAAACCTTTCTCTCTCATTACTAGTAGATGGTGGCACACTGAGATTATGTATTTTCAATTGTATCAAGAATATGTTTTTTTTTTCTCCTAGACTTTGAATTCCTCATTAGCAAAACCAGCTCATTATCTGACATAGGGTAGGGGGCCTCAGCAGTGGTTGGTAGAAAGTATAGTGAGAACAAAACTCCCTGCTTCTGAATTGTACCACCACCACCCCCACTACAAACCTGGCAGCTCCTGAGCTGTTCTGTAATGGGATAAGAAACCCTGCAGCATGCTGTCCCTGGCCTCCCTTACCTATGGCCTGACTACAAGGCCATGTGGCTATAAGCAATGGCAGGGTGAGAGGGAGTATTCTCTGAACAGTCACTCTCCTTGGCCCCTTCCCTCCTGTGACCACTGTCATTTTAGCTGAGGACTGGATGGCATCAGAGTGGGCTTGGTTGGCATTACAAAGGAATTTTTGCTGCAGAAGTCCCACCACCCATTGTTCATTGCTTTTATTTGTGTTAATTAATAAATACCATCGGCTCCATTTTATACATGAATAAACAACATCTCTGGGGTTAATTTGCCAAACTTCACACAGCTAGGAAGTACTGGCATTGGGATGTGAACCTTTGACTGCTGGTTTGGAGGGATCCTTGCTTCTTTTTACTCTGCTGAGCTACCTCTTACTGGAATAAAAAGGGGAAGCCTGTAGCCTATGGGGTATAGTGTAGATGGTACAGGATGGAGAGCCAATGCTCTGTGAGCACTGGTTTCTGTTTACCTTATATGGTGAAAAGAGAGGTGCCTGTCTTTTTCCCTGTCACTGCATATGAGTGAAGAGCTAATTTGGTAAGTGCAAATTTTCTGGATTCTGTTATCTCTACCATCTGCCTATGTGAACTACTGAAACCAGGGTGGCTGGTAATTATGCCCAACTACAAGAAAAGAAGGTCTCAATTTTAAGAGAAGGCCTTTCCATCTCTTCAGATGAGTTCATCCTCTTACTATTTTAAGAAAGATCATCACAGAACAGGGCTCTTATGGATCACTTCCAAGAACCAGAGCAGAAAGCGATACGATATAGCTAACACTATCATTCAGACAGAGCCCTTAAACAGATGCTAGGAGACCTGGTTGGCCCTGCTCCTCCTTATGGAGGAGGAGAAACAAGTCCTTACAAATCCTTTCATCTCAGTTTCCACTGGACCCTGGCATTTGGAAGTGGTATTTTGCTGTTATGTGCTAAGCTGACCATATAGCCGCTCCATGGACAAGCACTGGGAAAAGCCATCTCTGGGTTTCCCGTCCTCACATTCCTGAAGAAGCCCTTTATTTTTCCTGCCCCTCCCTATGCCTCCAATGATAAAATCCTGGATAGAGCTTCTTGAAGCTATATCCAAGATATTTGTGCAAGCATTCAGCCTTCTTACTATCCTTAAAACTAAAACATGCATAAATGATAGCAGGGCATAAGACTAAGAGACACAATTTACCCAACTGAAACATATCCTTTCAACCCAGGTGTCATTCATGCAAATCCAAAGGAGCATTTTTATTCATTCACTAAAGGCTTTTTTCCCTACCAGTTCCTGCCTCCCTTCGCATCTTTTAAGCATTAGTGGTCCATATGGTGAAGGAGTGGCCTCCTAGTTGCTGTGAAAATAACTGCCTCTTGAAGGAACACAGTTGTGCTACTTTGTGACGTGGGTGAGCACAGGAAAGGAAGGCCCATAGGAGCTGCTCTCTGCCTGTCTCTGGAGAGAGAGACACTTTTGTGGCTGGCTGGGGAAGCCCCTCCTCCTGTCACAGGCTTCTCAGCCCCAAGCACATACCCATCCTGTTCCCCCATCTCTGAGACTGGCAAATGAGCCAGTCCCTCTAGCAGCCGCCAAGTTAATTTTATAAAGTCTCTCTTTGACAAACTAAGAGGGAAAGTTGGCTGTTTCCTTTGGTTTTCTTTAGCAACACTGAAATGTCTAACATCTAAATGTGTGGTGTTTGCGAACTTAAATATGTCGCCTCTGGACCATTCCTGAAGGAACAGCTGCTCTCCAGAAGATCTGAAGTGTGAACCAGCAAAGTTACATTACTTATCTTTCCCTAAAGAAATGAAAGGTATTTCCCTCCTCCTCAAAGTAACAGCTCCTTCACTCCACATCAAAACTCCAGCCTTTGGCAAACACGTCTTAACGCTTCCAAATCCAAGCACTGCCACAAAACTTCAGACTTCAAAAGTAACAGAAGCAGCGAAGCCCCACGTGCATTCCTCAGTACCCACGCCTTCATAACTTCTGAATGCCTCTGCAAGAGATCAGAGTATGAAGAGGTTGTATATTGCTCCTACACCATGGTGTGCATCCAAAGCACAGAATTCATTAAACAACCCAGGGGGTCAACCTGGAAGACAGAGCTGCATGCAAATCTCCCAAAGGAACAGAAGGCCTAGCGTTTCAAAAATGGTGACAACTGTGTCTGAGGATGGCTGACACAGAAGCCATCCTCCTGGTTAGCAGGAGGGGATGGTCAGCACAGAGAGATACACAGGTAGCTGTGCTGAGAATGGAGCCTCCAGAAGAGATGTGATACAGTGTATAGGACCCTTTGCCGGGCCCAGTGGAATAGATTTGTGGTCTCAACTGGGGTGGGAAGATCATAAGTCCAGAACCTGTCTAAGCTGCAGAGTGAGTTCAAGGACAGCCTGGGCAACTCACTTGTCTAAAATATATTTTAGACAAGGTCTATATATTTTAGACCTTGTCTAAAATAGATAGATAGATAGATAGATAGATAGATAGATAGATAGATAGATAGATAGATAGATAGGGCTGGGGATTCAATTCAGTGTTCAGTAATGGCTTACTGCTATCAGGCCCAAGGTCCAAGGCTCATCTCTGTAGAAAGAATAAATATGAGGGAGAGTAGGGGAGGGAGAGGAAGAAAAAAAGAGAGGAAGAAACAAAAAGAAAGGGAAAGGAGGCAAATGAAGGAGAGGAAAAGAAAGAGAAGGGAAACTGGTGTGTGGAGGGGGCCGGTAACTAGATTTTAGCCTCCCTGGAACAGTACAGGTAGAATTAAGTCCTTCTGCCTGAAGGAAAGTCAAGTAACAAAGATGCTAATCATCTGGGTGCAAGAAGGGAGGGTGTCCATAGTCACCACGAAACCATTAGAGAGCAAGGCTCTTCCTGATGTTGTGCTCTGCCACCAACAAGGTCACCTCTAAGAAGTAGAAAATAAAAAACACAAGAGAAAAATGTCCCCTTGATGTTTCCACAAGCTAAGTCAACTCCATTTCAGGGAAGACATCCCTTCTTGCATGTCAGAGGTCGGGACTTAGCCACATGAATTCATGGGGCAACAAGAAAAAGTGTTTGTATCTGGGTGCATTCTGGCCTTAGAAAACATGCTCTTCTATCAAGTTTAGGGAGGACAGCAGATGGGGGAGGTACCAGGCAGGCTGTTACAGACTCTGACTGTATAAGAAACATGTATTCTACCCATCTCTCAACATTAGCACTATTGGTATTTGGGGACAGATAAGCCTGTATTGTAAGAGAGGTTATATTCAATGATACAGCTTCACTGGTCACTATCCACCAGAAGAACCAACACTCCTACAGTTATGATACTAAAAATGTCTCTTGACATTGTTCCATGTCTCAAAGGATGTAGAAGTCATTCCTTGGTAAGAATCAATAAAATTTTGAAAGGACAGTAGCATGACATTATAGATAATATTTTTATAAGAGTAAATATGTACAACTATATATTTAAATGTAGTGTTATATTAAATCACCCAGATGTAATACTAAGAGAAAAATGGAATTTATCTTTTGGCTTCCTTGAAAATTATTTTGAAAGATGTTAAAGAATCTAGTATTTTCTATAATGGAATCCAAAGTTCCGGAGTCAACTCAGAGCGCAAAACAGAAAGTGAGCCAGTAGTCACTCTTTTCAGGGATCCAGAGGTTGACTACAGAGGTCCTGGCTTCCTGTGCTCTTCTTATCTTTTTGAGGGTGACAGAAAAGCCATCCCAGGACCTCTCCACATCAGATTCACTCTGCCTGGGTCCTTGACCTTTTGTTCTGCACATAACTGACTTCTCATCCTGCTAGTCTCTTCTTGAAGTGATTGCTAAGAATCAACCCCAACCTGAGTGGTCCTCAAGTCCTTGGAGCTACAGGCTTCCATCTCCATGGCTTTGGATACAATAAAGAGTCATTATCAATGTATACTTTCTGATCTGTCTCCTGATACAGTCTCTCAGTGGCACTCCCACTGGCACCTCCCCTCTATCTCTCTCTCCTCCTTGGTCTAACTTGCAGCCACCATTTAAACAGATAGGAAGTATGTTTTCGTGCCCCAAATGTGGGAGATCTCATTCACTACAACCAGAGAAACTACAGCCGCCCCCAGCCATGCGTGAGCAAATGCACAAATACTCAGTGTGCACACGTACATGTGTGCATGAATTAGCCCCTCATTCCCTCTTACTCTCTACCCGTCTAACTAATTCTTATGGATCATTTTGTTTTGCTTTACTCACTTAGCCTTCTGAAATTGGGTTTCATCATCATAGCCTTGAACTCTCAGGACCCTCCCACATCAGCCTCTATTGGGATAGGCATCCTGGGATAGACATAGCCATCATGCTCAGCTTATTTATTATTAACTTTTCCCTCTATTCTTTCTTCATTCTCCTCTATTCTTTCTCCTCATTCCAATGACCCCCCCACTCTGTTTAGCCCTCCTCCCCACTTTGCTCACCCTCACCACCACTATCTACAACACCCAAGATCATCTAGCAACTACTTTGAAGTGAATCTTTCAAAGGCTTTCAGCCATTGGAGTGACAGCTGGTGCCTGGATTTCCTGCTTCTGTGTTCTTTGGCCTTCTTCCTCACCTTGGGAGTTGTCCTTTTTACTCACCCCAACTAACTTTGCCTTAGTCTCTGTTAGGACCTCTCAGGTATTGGTCCTGGCAGCTTCTGGAAAGAAATTCACAACCAGAATTGTCCAGAAAAACTGAGACTATGTGCATCCCACGTTAAGGGTTAAGGGGCACCCTGTTTTCAAGGATCCATCATTACTCACCACCTAAGGAGCTCTGGTTTCTATTCTTCAAGCCCAGTGGTCTCCAAACATTTTTTATTGCTTGCCTTATCCATAAAACTTTTTTGAGCATCCACCCCCAGTATATACATATTTATTTATTTGTAATTATAATCACATACAACACATGTCCAAAATTATGTATATTATAAATAGACATTCTCATTATAATGGAAATGATAGATCTACTCAGAAAATAGAAGTTGTAAAGGGAGAAGAAAATAACGAATCTACCTAGCCATCCTTCTAGCCTCTCTGAAGCTGGGAAGCATCCTCTGAAGTATGTTTGACCTTTAGCCCTCTCCCAGATGACCTCTGTGGTAGACAACACCACTATGTACCAGTCCTTCCTATCCCTCTTCCCCTTGAAGTCAGGAGGGGTCACATGAATTATTTTGTCCAGTCAATGAGTCCTTATGATTGGAAGGCAAAATAAATGACTCTCTATTTCTCTTCTCATTTCACAAACAAGCCTGAAGCTCCTGTTGGACCACTTCTCAGAGGGCCATCTCAGGCACCTTGGGTAACTAAAATGACTCCTTGCTGAGTTATCATGCTAGATTTACACTCTAGAAGTTTCTCTTACTGCAGCACAATGTGACTTGTTTCAAAAATACTATTTTGTGTGGAGCCTAAATGCCATCGTCATCATAGACTTGTTTCTTGATGTCTGGTTTCTCTGGGAGGCACACTGAGCCGAACAGCTACATCTTGACAATGATGGTGAGTTGCAGCACCATGAAGGAGGAAGGAGGAACATGGCAAGGAAGAGGTCAGTATGTAAGAAATGGTCCCTTTTCTGAAAACCAACCATGAGCCTGGGTTGAAGACCTGTAAACTAAGATGAGAGATGACCCTGATTTGTTGGTTTCTGCATATCCCCTGATCGAAAGGAGTTTGATTTCAGGCCAGAATATTCTTTTCTTTTAAGGCTGATCTTCCAGTTCCCCTAGGTATCAGCACCTTGCCTTTTAGAAGATTTCAGTGGAATTACATAGAAAAAGCACTTATAGGTAATCAAGTCTACCCAAGTGGAATCTAAAACACTGGCAGACCATTTCCCAAATGCCTTCCAGAATAGCTGACTAAAAGATGGCTACTGAATTGTACTATGGAATCTAAAGTAATTTAGAGGAGGAAGGAATCTGGAATTCTCTTTTCAGTCTTTTATGACTTGGTATCCTGGTCCATACACACAAAGAGAAACGGAACAGCAATAGCTTATGCCACAGATGGCTGATTCAGTTATCGCCTCCTGGCCCACATTCTAAGCAGCAGCACTAAGAGAAGGAACATCACTCTTCATCTTAGAGGCAGAAACCAAATATTGCATACATTACTTCTGCTTACATCTCATTGATTAAATTTTAGTCATGTGGTCAAACTCAACTGCAAAGATGCCTGGCAAATATAGTCACCAACTAAATCACCATTGGCTAACTAAATTTTGAGTATGCCAGTATTAAAAGAAAAATAGAAGAGGGGGCACTGGAGGACAATTTGTAGCCCCTGGTATTCCATTAGGTCTTCAGGAAGCTTTTCTCCTATGTCACCCTAGCCCATGAGCTCCTGTACTCACCTGTACTATTGGTCCAGAATATTCAAGATACTACATTGTCAATTCTTTATTCTTCTCCACAGCCCATGAAGGCAGAGGCTGGATTCATTTTATTTCAGATAGTGTCACAGGTTCCAGCACTTTATAGGTACTTAATAGATGCACACAGTAGTCCTTCCTTATCTCTATCCATAGTTTTGCTTTCTACAGTTTTAGTTCCCTGCTAGTGCTAAACCCTTTGTATAAATTACAATAAGATATTTTGAGAAGAAAACACAATCATGTACCTTTTTATAGTATATTGTTATAATTTGTTTTACTCTTAATCTGTCCAATTTAGAAATCAAATTTTATTATAGGTATTTATTCATAGAAAATAGGATAGCAGGACAGGGTTCAATACTGATCCACAGTTTTAGGTATTGTGGAAAATGTCCTCTGAAGATAAGGGAGCTAAATGAGTCACTTGACAACTGAGTATGTCTGGTAGTTTTTTGCTTCCCACAAAACAATTCTGCAGCAGCCAGAGTCTCTGCAGTAATTGACCTTGATGGTCGATAGGACATTTCCAAGGGAACAGTCCTCCAAGCCTGATGCACTGACCAATGACCAGAGCCCCCTCCTAAGAGATGCTTCTGAGGCTGCCATGGAGACCAGGACATGGATGAGGTCTTTCTTTTAGCCAAACTGTGGAATATTCCAGGGTCTTCTGATGCATGTCACTTTTAATTATTTAGATGGTTCCAGTACGACTTAGTAATGATTCTCATTTTAGTCACTGGAGAGATCTGAGATGGCCTCTCTGAGACACAGCTCAACAGGAGGCTTCAGGCTTGTTAATCAAATGACAAGAGAGACACAGGGACAACCATCGTCAATCTCTAACCATTCTTTCTCTCCCTCTTCCTCTGCTTCTGCTCAGCTTCAGCTGCCTCTAGGTCTTGGTCTCCTCCAGACACATTTTATACAGATGAAGCTTAGGCCTTTGGGGTGTGTGTCAATGGGAAAGGAGGAGAGAAAAACACAAAAGGTAGAAGATGAAAGTTGAGGGGCAGTTTTTGAGTAACTGGGCCACATGAGAGAAGTGGGTCAGAAAGAATACACTTAAGACATATCACTATGGCCTTTATGATATCAAAACATACACAAAAAGGACCTGAATTATTTGAGAAAACTTTAAAATTTGTGATACTGTGTTTCTCAGGCCTAGACACTGCTTGGCCATTCATCAAGCTGTGACGCAGAGGGAATGACTCAGAACACTGGGAAAATGTCAGCACAGAATAAATCCCAAAAAGCCTTCTTCGTGAAGATTTCTTTCCTGCTTTGTAACCTTAGGAAAAATAAACAGTCCCATAAAAGAACAGAGCATATGCCAGTGGTTCTTAACCATTTTCAGATACTACCAAGGACCAGAAATTATTGCTTTGTCTGAATAGCTTATGAGACATTGATAATCTTAACTGCATTTATAATTCGACCATTTTAACTGAAGAATGTAATTTTATCATGTATGTAAACTATAACACAGTTACTCTACATATATGTCCCAAAGATTAGTTGTCATAAACAAAAAGGTGTCTCTGATTCTTTCTGTTAGGGCCAACTAACTTCTGGCTGATTGACTTTATTGCTATTATCTGTGCTTGCTAGTATAGAAATAATAAAAACCCAAGAAAATTTTACAGAAGAAAACACAGAAAATAAAAATTTTATTAATTGGGTTTTTTTTGTCAAGAAAAATACCTATAACTGGGTATGGTGGGGTGTGTTTTTAAATTGGGAGATAAAGACAGAAAGTTAAGAAATTCAAGGATAGCCTCAGATTCATAGCAAGCTAACAACTATCCTAGTCATGTCAGACCTTGCCAAAGGAGAAAAAAATGTGGGGGTAAGGAAGGAGGGAGAAAGAAGGGGCAGGTGGGAGGAAGGAAGATAGAAAATGTCTATGGACTGCTGCCCATGAGCTTGGGGCCAGTGATGAAACCTCCACACAGTTACCTGTTGAGGATGACCTTGTGTGGAACAGAGAAAGTTCCTGAGGCAGAATCCTCAGGAATATGCCCCGCATGCCTCATGAAGTGCAGGCTACCCAGCAGGCTACCCAAATGGCTATCACAAGCCATTTGTGCGGCTGATGTCCTCAATCTATGAAGAAAGCCAACCCACAGCTCTCGATGACTTGCCATCTCCTCAGCCCTTTTCTCATTACATAATAAAAAAATATATAGGAACTGGAATTAAAGCTCCTATGCTCGGGCTACATTCCATCAATGTTGACCAGCTGTCTATGTCTCTTGGTACCACTCAGAAGGGGGATAGGAAAAGGGACTTCAAGAGAGATTCACCAGTGAGTCATCTGCAAAAGTTAGGAAAGATAAAGGACACAGGCTGTCCAGCTCTTGCCACCAAAGCAGCAGCTTTCAAACAATCAAAGAACAAATGAAGCAAGTTTCAGAGAAGATGGTGTGTGTGTGGGAGGGTGTCCTTCCCGTTTTCTCTGTCTCTCATCCATGGGCTTGGACTCTCCTGAGAACAGTAAATAAATTGCATATGCAAAGGACCTTCCATCCAAAGATCAGGCAGGAAGCAATCTCTAGAATGTGTAGCCCCACACCGAAAGGTGACACTAAAAATTAAAAAGGAGAAATCTCCCCCTGGAACCAAGACATTCTGCGTTCTGTTTAATTGGGTTTTTTTTCCTATTGTTTTTCCAATGGGGGGAGGGGCTTAGAATCCAGCACACAGCAGACACTTGATGTAAGGGGATGAAAGAGGCTTTGTTCTTATGTTGCCATCAGAAGTAGTCACAGAAAGCTGACCAAAGTCCTTCCATGCTTATATCGCACTTGCCCTTACAATGTCCTAGGCAGCCTGAGAGCACCTGTGCAGAAAAAAGTCAGAGATTACCACCTTCCTCAGAGAAAGGGAATTGCAGAGAGGGTAGATGATATGCAAGATGACACAGGATGTCATCTTGACAAGGGTGGGGCAGGCCTGGAACCACATCCACAGATTCTAAATATCAATGCTTTCCCACTGAGGTTCTGTGATGCAAAGAATGGACTGACTCCACGTCCTGGTTATAAGCATATGCCAGGGTAGTGAGCTCACACATCTCCAAAGTCTGCTTCACATTGAGAAAGGTGGCCCTTGCCTTGGGAACATAACCCCAACCCCTCAAACAGTCAAATGTTTATCTCAGATATCCTTGAGACACAAACTCATCCTCATGGCCTAGAAAATTACTCAAAACTCAAGTCCCATTTTCCATGCAAAGCCCCATCTTGGAAAAGGATGCATGAACCTGGAATCTAGATTTACTAGGTCCTGGTATGGATTGTGAGCTTGGTCCACATAACTAACAGGTTGTTGATTTAGTGTTTAGCAATTCATAGTAGGAATGTCAAGACCCTGCTCCTAGGAAATTTTGCAGAAGCTGACCTACTTATATTCTCCACACTCTACTCACTACTCTCAGAATCAGTTTCCCTACCAATCCTTAAAGAGGCCTCTTGACAGCCTCTTCCTTGTCAGAGGCCAGAGATGCCAGAATTATTTGGAGGCTCTGATCTCTGATCTAACTCCCAAGTAATTTTAGGGTTATCTCTTAAGAGGGGATAATGTTAGAGTAGAAAAAAATACCTCCTTTTGATAAAGAAAATAAAATATCTGGCCAGTTTGGAAAGAGTCACAGACCTGGCCAAGGGACCACCTCTAGGAAGGCAGGCTTGTCTTAAGCCATGCTAAAAAGATAGGAAGAATAATTGATCATTTAAGGAGATACTGTACTTTTCCAGCCTTTTAATGAGATATAGTTCTTTTCCTTTCCAGAATTCCCACCTCCAGCACAGTAGCTGACTAGGTTGCAGCCATGAGTTTCATAACTTTGTCTACTTTTCTGAATTCCTGAATTCAGGCAGGGACTTAGAATGTCCTTTTTTGAGAATTTCATTGCAGAATACTTACTCATATTTGAAGCAGCTTGACTGGATATAGAATTTTAGGTTCAAACACATTTTGCCTCAGAATTCTGAAGGCATATCTCATGGGCTAACTTCTAATATTGTTTATCTGCACCATATTGATTTCTACTCTTTTATATTTTATATTCCTTCCTTCTTTCCTTCCATCCTTCATTCTTCTACCTCTGCTTACTTGCTTCCCTCCACTGTTCACTCAGATTTTAAGCTGTGCCATTAAGAAAAAACATGTGACATGCTCTTCCTCCTTCATTATATTGAACATTCAGTGAGATCTTGCATTGTCAAACTCTTTTATATATATGTCTTGGCTTTCTTTATATTTGTTTTTCTTTAAAAATACTTCCCCTCTCTCATTTTGTATTTTGTAAATATATTTAATCTAAATTTGAAGTCTTCTGAATTTTATTTTTCTCTTTTGTTTCAATTTCTAAGTATTGTCATTTAATATCTTAAAGATTTTCTCCAACTTAATCTTGCAGCTGTTTGCTAGATTTATTTCTTTTATTTTACTTTTTATTTCCACAGTCTTATCCCTCAGGGGTAAGCCTCACCAACAGGTTAAAAGACATGGAAGAGATAATTTCAAGTCTTGAAGACAAGGTATAAGAAATGGATAGCTCAGTCAAAGAAAATGTTAAATCTAAAAAAAATACAGGCATAAAACATAGAGGAAATCTGGAACACTATAAAGAGACCAAACCTGCAAATAATAGGTGTTAGGAAATGTAGAAAAGGAGGTTACACACGGGTCCACAAATCACACCACGAGATCAGTTCCACGCGGGAGGTTTATTAGGGAAGGGGGTTACAGAGAGGGAGAGAGAGAGAGAGAGACAGAGAGAGACAGAGAGACAGAGAGAGGGAGAGAGAGAGACAGACAGAGAGACAGAGGCAGAGAGAGGAAGAGGAAGGAAGAGAGAGGAAGGAAAGGGGAGGGGCCCCAGTTCTCTTATAGGGTGACCGAGGGACATGCGCAGACAGTCTAGGTGTCTTCAGAACTGCCTGGTAACTGATCTATAAAGTCCCTTGGGGCTGGCCATAGAAGTGCCTGCTTACTGATCCCAACAATAGGTATAGCAGAAAGAGAAGAAATCCAGGTCAAATGCACAGAAAATATTTAAACAAAATAATAGAAGAAAATTTTCCCCGATCTAAATAGAAAGATGCCTATCAAGGTACAAGAAGCATACAGAATACCAAACAGACAGGACCAAAAGTTCACCACAGTGATTAATAATCAAAATACTAAATATACAGAACAAAGAAAGGATATTAAAATCTACAAGAAAAAAAGACCAAGTAACATATAAAGGCAGACTTATTAGAATAACACCTGACTTTGTAATGAAGACTTTGAAAGCCAGAAGGCCTAGATGAATATTATACAAACTCTGAGAGACCATAGATGCCAGTCCACATTACTATACCCAACAAAACTATCAATCATAATTGACAAAAAATAAAAACCATTCCATGATGAAATGTTCTCTGGGGACATGTATGCATTCTGAGAACTATGAATCTAAATATTTTTTATAAACACTTTTGGTCATTTTTTTCTCTCACTGGCAACAATGGCTGTGCTTAGACTGTCATGACAAAAGAATGGGCGGACATTCTTACAGCTTTAGGGGCTAAAAGTATATTAAGGTTCTAGTTTATAGTAGTTTGACTGAGATATCCCTCATAGTCTTGTAATTTAAGGATTGTTGCCCAATTGATGGACTTGTTTGGGAGGTTTAGGAGGTATGGCCTTGTTGGAGGAAGTATGTCTCTGGAGGCAGGCTTTAGGGCTTTTTAAACTACCACAATTTTAAGTATGCTCTCTCTGTATCTCAGTTGCAGTTCAAGATTTGAGCTCTCATCTACTGCCTCTGTTCCACCACTGTGAACTCTAGCTCTCCAGAACTGTTTGCCCCAATAAACTGATCTATCAGTTTCTTTGATTGTGATATTTGATAGCATCAATATAAACGTAACTAATATGTAGTCACTTTGCTTTCTGATGAGGGTCAGAAAGCTGTATTCTGGCTGTGTTCTCACATGGCCTTTCTTCAGAGAGTCCTCCACTATCTCTTGATATATGGAAAGTAATTTTATCAGATTAGGTGTTGTGCTAGATATTTTTCTCATTGCTGTCATATGATATCCAACAAAAGCAATTTCAAGAAGAAAGGTTATTTTGGTTCACAGTTTGAAGGTCCAGTTTATGAAGCAGGAAGAGGTATGGTGGCAGGAGCTTACGGAGGCTGGTGACAGGAATCCAAAAGAGATAAATGCTGGCGCTTAAATTACTCTCTTCTTTTATGAAACCCAGGACCCAGACCTTCATAAATAAACAGAGGTGTGTTTCCATGGTAATCCCAAATTCTAGTTCCATCAAGTTAGCAGTCAAGATTAACTAACAGAGGAGGCCTCCCTCATGACATTGTCTGACCTTAATTGTCTGGGAAAGGTCCTATGCACAAATACAATGCTTTTAGGGATAAACCTCAGCACTTAAATGAGGGGTGATACCATGAAGTCCATGGTATGTGTGCAAGACTAGACTTCCAGGAAGGATGCCTATGTTCTATTTCTTGATGTAAACAAATTCCTTTCTTCTTACCCTGGCGCAGTTACAGAATCTGTTCCTGTCAAGTCATTTGTCATGTGCTCGCTGCTTTCTACCTTACAAAATTTGGCAAACAGTATTTGACTTAAAAAAAATTACGAATAAAGCTGCTACGAACATGGTTGAACAAATGTCCTTCTTGTGTACTTGAGCATATTTTGGATATATGCCTAGGAGTGGTATAGCTGGATCTTGAGGAAGTGCTTTTCTTAATTGTCTGAGAAAGCACCAAATTGATTTCCAAAGTGGTTGTACAAGTCTACATTCCAATCAGCAATGGAGGAGTGTTCCCCTTTGTCCACATCCTCTCCAGCATATATTGTCACTTGATTTTTTGATAAAATCCAGATGTCCCTCAACTGAAGAATGGATACAGAAATTGTGGTACATTTACACAATGGAATACTACTAGCAATTAAAAATGAGAAAATCATGAAATTTTCAGGCAAATGGTGGGATCTAGAAAAGATCATCCTGAGTGAGGTATCCTAGAAACAGAAAGACACACACGGTATATACTCACTTATAAGTGGATATTAGACAAATAATATAGGATAAACCTATAAAAATCTGAACACCTAAAGAAGGAGATCTAGGAGGACCCTGGGTAAGATGATCAATCCTCATTCAGAAAGGCAAATGAAACAGACTTTGAAAGAAAGAGAAAACAGGAAACAGGACAGGAGCCTTCCACGGAGGGCCTCTGGAAGACTCTAACCAGCATTGTATAAAAGCAGATAATGAGACTCATAAACAAACTTTGGGCAGAGTGCAGGGAATATTAGGAAAGAAGAGGGAGATAGCAAGACCTGGAAAGGACAGGAGCTCCACAAGGATAGCAGCAGAACCAAAATATCTGGGCACAGGGGTCTTTTCTGAGACTGGTAATCCACTCAAGCACAATTCATGGATATAACCTAGAACCCCTGCTCAGATGTAGCCCATGGCAGCTCAGTATCCAAGTGGGTACCCTAGTAAGGGGAACGGGGACTGTCTCTGACATGAACTCAGTGGCTAGCTCTTTGACCACCTCCTCTGGATTGGGGAGCAGCCTTGCCAGGCCATAGAGGAGGACAATGCATCCAGTTCAGATGAGATCAGATAATCTAGGGTCAGATGAAAGGGGAGGACAACCTCCCCTATCAGTAGACTTGGAAAGGGGCATAGGAAGGGAGGGAGGGTGAATTGGGAGGGGATTAGGGAAGGGGCTACACCTGGGATACAAAGTGAATAAGCTATAATTAATATAAAAAAATAAAAATTAAAAAAAATTATGGTCACTTTAGTGGGACCAGGGAAAGCAATAGAAATAAATACAAGTGTTTAATCTGTAAATTTACCTAGTATTCTTCAAGAGTGACAAATCTAATCTGCCATCTTTATCAGGGCAGATTAAAATTATTTTATCTCCTTCTGTGACACACAGAAAGAACTTTTAAACTTTTAACCAATGCATCATCAGAAAAGAATTAACATGTTTATTCCAAAGTTTCTGGGATGTAGTCCAAAAAAGTCAACAATTTGCATAAAATTTCTTTGAAATCTCAAATTTTTATTTTTTAACTATATGCAAATTTTGCCCCTGACTCTGTAATAGCTCTGTTTATTTTAATATAAGACTATTATTTTAAATTACTTAGCATTTAGGTGGCTTTGTTTTCATTTCCTCCCCTAATTATTAGGTAAAACTGATATTTTGGAAAATGGATCATGTTTTTCTCGTTGTTTTGCATCCCTATGAGACATATGCTTCCGTTTAAGAGACCAAGTCTTAAATCTCAAGGAGCCTCATTCTTAGTCTATATCTAACACCAAATACAACCCAAGTCACTAGGAACCAGGTGTTTGGCGAATGAAGTGAACGGGAGAATCCTGAAGAGTGTCACCTGGGTGCCGAGGGAAGGGCCATCCTTGTCAGGGAGATGGTTGTACACTGCAGGGAAGAATGAGCCCTCGTCCAGTGAGCAAGTCCTCTGCTTGGTTCTTTGGGTGGGGAGCTTTTTCCAAATGCTCTTGCTTTTAAAACTTTTCCCAAGACCCTAGAGGTGCTGGGTTCCTGGGTGAGCTTTGTCACCGAAGTCTCATGCTAACATGTCACCCCTTTACCTGGTTGTTAGTTATTTTCCTCTTGCTGTGATAAAACATCACAGCCCGGGCAGCTTTGAAGCGGAGGGTTTGCTTGGCGTTTATTTGCATAGGGCTAAGAGTCTATGGCCATCTTGGTGGGGTGGTATGGAGGCGGGCAGTCACGGAACAGCTGAAGGAGCACATCTCAAACTGCAAGCGGAGGCAGAGCAAACCTGGAATGACGAGTGGCTTTCAAAACCTCAAACCCATCCAGCTGGTCCACACCTCCTAAGCCTCCCCAATCAGTGTCCCCAATGGGAAACCAAGAAATGCCCAAGAATAGTGGGGACACCTCAGTCAAACTACAATATCCAGAAAGACTGAATCTCTGCTATTAACCCGAGCCAATGTGAAAAGCTGCATCTTGAAGCAGGGCCCATCTTAAACGCAGATGCTTCAGCTGTGATTACTGCAGGGTGGGCCTCAAACTTAAAGGAATCTCCCTCTGAGGTCCGAAAAGCTTCCTGTGAATTATTGGTCTGTGTTAGTTATTAGCCAGGGTTCTCATATGTATGTATGGGTTTATTGGAAGGCATTAACAGGCTGCAGTCCAGCTAATCCAAGAACAGAAAGTCCAAGAAATCAGTAGTTGTTCAGTCCACAAGGCTGGATAGCTCTGCTGGTCTTCAGTATATGCTAGAATCTCAAAGAAGTGAGCTCAAATGCCAGTGAAGTAAAGCTAGCAAGGTGAGGGTAAGCAGGCAGAGCGCAAAAGCTTCCTTCTTTAATGTCCTTATATCAGCTTCCAGCAGAAGGCGTGGCCAGATTAGCGTCTTCCTGCATCAAGATCCGGATTCAAGGTGTTGTCCGCCTGCCTCAAAAGTCTGGACTAGAAGTGGATTCACCTACTCCAAACCAAGCAAACTACCTCACAGCTGTGTCATCCACTTCTGGGTTGTAGTTCATTCCAGATGTAGTCAAGTTGGCAACCAAGAATAGACATCACATGGTCTTTCCTGGTACACAGGCACAAAGCAGGAGCGTCACAGGAACTCTGTCACATTTCAGGATGAGGAGAGGCAGCTATACATCTTCTAGGAACAATAGAGATTAGAGAGTGAAACTGCAGGGTGAAACTCCCCTGGGGTTAACACAGACTATTTTAATGTCCCAACACAGTTAAGAGCTGGGTCTGGTGGTAATAACAAGAAGAAACAGGAAACTACACACTCCTCACGGTGGAGACAGCTATTTGAACTCCCTTCTGGTTCTCCTTTCTGTCATTGCAGTCTTCTGAATCTATAAGTTCCAGACTTTGGGGTGCAGCTAACCACAGATCAAAATCATCACAAAATTATATGAGTTTTGAACATGTACAGACATTTTCTTTGCCATTATTCCCTAAACAGGCAAGGATAGTTGCTTATAGAGCTTCCACATTGTACAGGATATTAAAAGTGGTGTAGGGACTGGAGAGAGAGCTCGGTGGGAAGAGCGTGCACTATTCTTGCAGAAGATCCAGGTTCAGCTCCCAGTACCCATATCCAGCAGCTAACAACCAGTTGTAACTCTAGCTAGGGGAGCTGATGCTCTCTTCAGGCCTCCATTGACCCTTTCACTCAGGTACAAATACATGTAGTTAAAATTAAAACAAATCTTTTTCTTAGGATATAACCTAGAAACTGGTCAAAACACACCATCTTTAGAGGTTATATGCAAACACTATATCATTTTATATAATGGACTTAAGTATCTGTGAATGTTGGAATCTACTAGAGTCTTTGGTACCCAGAAACAATTACTTATGCTCCCCAATTCTCTCCTACCTTTTCCTTCTTCAGGCCTCCTTTTCTTTCTGTCCCTTCCTATTATAAAACTCTACAATGAAAAGAAACGTGAGGCACATTGGATTAATCAGCTGTGGGAAAGCCTTCCAGGCTCCTTGGAGAGAATCTTGCTTGTTTGTTTATTTAAATTTACATTTTATAATTTATTCACTGTATATCCAATTGTAGCCCCCTCCCTCATCTCCTCCCAGTCCCACTCTCCCTCTCTTTCTCCTATCCCCCTCTCCTATTCCTCAGAAAAGGGAGCCCCCCCATCTGACCCCAGCTTATCAAGTCTCATTAGGACTGCCTGCATCCTCTTCCTCTGTGGCCTGGCAAGCCTCTCACCACCACCAGGGGAAAGTGATAAAAAAGCAGGCAACAGAGTTCATGTAACAGACAGCCCTTTCTCTCCTTACTAGGGAACCCACATGGAGGCTGAGCTGCCTATTGGCTACATCTGGGCATGGTCCTTAGTTGGTGTATCAGTCTCTGCAGGGGCCCCTGGGCCCAGATTTGTTGGTTCTGTTGGTCTCCTTGTGGAGCTCCTGTCCCCCCCAGAGAACCTTGGTTTTATTATCACATGGTGCTAATAAAGTACACAAGTTAATTCACTCAATCTTCACAACTTTATAGGTGAGCCCTACATTAGTCCCATTTTATGGATTGGGAATCTGAAGCCCAGAAGTCACATGGTTCATGATTCTGGAGCTGTGGACCTGTGCTTTCCCTGGCTCCAGGTCAGGCTGTGCTCCACTAGCCACCTCCTGAAGCAAAAGCACAGCATCTATCACAAAAGCTCCCAGATTCCAGACTTTGTATGCCAAGAAAATTTCAAAATAATTTGGGGGAGGGTAGATCAACACAGGATTGCCAAGTCTTTTTGCCAAATAATCCCATTAAAAATAAATCCTATTATCACTATCATTTCATTTTTAAAATGACTTGTTAACACTACAAAATGGGAAGAAGTAATCTCAGGATAAAATCAGGTTCTTAAGCAGAATAAATTCAAACTTACAAAAAGCAGTGTATTCTTTTTTTTTTTTTTTCTCATTTTGTTGAAGACCAGTTGGAAATATCTGTGAGCTGCTGTGATCCCTTGGAGCCATTGACCAGCTCCATAGATGTTTCCTCAGGACCCAAAGCAGAATTTCTAGACCTACTTTAAGTGGAGGTGAATGGCAGAACTTAGGCCTCAATACTGAGAGCATTCCAAGGTGGAAAATGCATATATGCCCTTTGCCAAGACCTCCTTCATCCCAAGTGAAATTCCCACCCCCCCCCTTCAGTTCCAAATCTTCCTGCACCCAAAAAGAGCCAATGTGTAAGGTAAGGTTGATAAAGAAATGGAGCAAAAGAGAGATTGAGAACACATACCAAAACAATGAGGCCAGTGTTCCGAGTGGGCTGCATAGCTCAGAGATCTGAAAATGAAATGAGGCAGTTAATTGCCCCAAACAGAGAAAGACAAATAGCAGGTGACTGAGCAAACTGGGGCCTGGCATCCCATTCTTTGTGGGTTGTGTCTTCTTTGGTTTGACTGTGATAAAATGTTTATTTATAACTGAAGAGTTAAGATAAGGTTCTGGTCATTCCTCCTGAGATATTTTCTATATTTTCTCCAGCTGCTCTCTGACTCTAACCCTTATCAGCTCTTGGGTGAAAGTAGCTTTGACCAGTGTCTCCACAGCCCAACATTCTTAAACAAAGCTTTCTAAAGTGCAAATTTAACTACAGTAGCCCCCAGTCACCTTCTCCCTTCAATTTTTCTTCATTTACAGTAATTAAGATGGACTCCTCAAGCAGAGCATTCATGGTACCTTGGTCTCTCTCTCTCTCTCTCTCTCTCTCTCTCTCTCTCTCTCATACACACACAAACACACACAGGTACACATGCATGCACATGTGCAGAGCTCTGCATCAACAACCTTGTGTATTTGCACATATATACAAACATAAACATGACCCCAACATGCAGACAGACAAACATTACTCAGTCACACTCACAGTCAATTTTCCTGAGGCATGGACCTCCTCTAGCTTGCTGTCCATGTGCTGTTGGGCTTCTGCCATGCTTCACTGTGTATAGATAGCTCTCCCTCCCACCCAATTCCTACTAACCATTTCAGACTTGATGAGGGAGGTCTCCACTTCTAAAGGGAGTTCTGTGAAACTTCTCCCCACCACCCACCTCTCAACTGAGCTGGATCACTGAGATACACATTCACACCTCATTTTGACCACCACTGTGCTACTCTGAAATGTTTCTGGTGCTTTACATTTGATGACAAGGTCATGCCTGTCTTGTCTATGTTGATAACACAAACCCAAATAGATTTTTAAAGACTGTGCTGTTTTACGCAGAAAGACAGATGAGACATCGCCTCTGTCCCCAAGAGCTGGTAAGTTATTTGGAGACATGCCACCTACAGATATAAGACAACCCCATGCTAGATTCAAAGCCACCATGAGCTAGACCTCATCATATATATCATCCAAAGTGGACAAAGAAAACAGTGAGTGGACATTGCTAACAATAGTTTCTAGAGGACTGAGGAGGAAGAAATACATGGACATGTCTCCCAGAACTGGCTCTCTCTAAAGCCAGCAATACACACTTTACTCCAAGACTCCACCAAGCAAGTCCTCAAATCTCCATCCAATCAATCAATCATTCACACGTATATAATATGTATATTACATATATAAAGCAGTGCAAGAATTTTGTGTAGGCCAGGTTCAATAACCTGAAAATCTGAATGACTGCCTTCCAAAGAAAGAGCACATTTTTATCAAAGGAAGCAGTTGGGGTGGCGCTAGTGAATGAGGAATCCTCTGCGATCCTAGAACAAGAAACCATTCGGCTGAACACTGAGGTTCCCTAGCTTCAGAAGGTGGCATCCCTACTGAAAAGCTCCATAGCAGATGAGGTACCAGGAAGACAGTCCACACCTTGTCTCAAGATAAGGACAGTGTTGTGGTTTGGGTGTGGCTCAGGGTTTTCCTCTGTTGAAATCTAAGCCCCCTCTATGAAGAAGCACAAAGATGAAACAATGTCAGGTGCTTACTGATAAGGAGGGATTTGGGGAGATGATTAGAATTAAATGAGCCTATTAAGATGGACCATCTATGACTGAATCCTTGAAGCTCTGCAAAGTGAGGAAGGAACACATATGCATGTGATACCTTGGAACTCCGACCAAAGACCGCCATCACCATCTATAGATCCTAACCTTGGGCAAGAACTAGGATCCAAAAGAAACCTCTCTGGTAACATACCTAGTCAGTGGCATTAAGTTCTAAGCAACAGAACATAGATCAATACTGATGAGAGATGAGGGCACTAAACCTGTGGCTCTAAGCCCTAGATCTAACACTGCCTCCTTCTATAGGAGAAATTTCAGCATCCTGAAGGCTGTAGAGCAGTAGCTCTCAACCCTCCTAATGTTGCAACTGTTCAATACAGTTCCTCATGTTGTGGTGGCCTTTGACTATAAAATTATTTTTGTTGCTATTTTCTAACTGTGATTTTGCTACTGTTGTGACTTGTAACGTATCTGTTTTCAGATAGTCTTAGGTGAACCCTGTGAAAGAGGACCCTTTGTTGTAAGGGCCCCCAAAGAGGTTACGACCCATAGGTTGAGAACCACTGCTTTAGAGGCTGGCCTTGAGGAGAGTTCTTTATAATGACAGAGGAGCCAAGTGTAGGCAGATCAAGAGAAATGCATGCCACAGAGAAGGGTGTGCATGGGCTGTGAAAGTATCTTGGTTGGCAGGGTGCTTACCTAGCATGGGCAAAGCCTTGGGGTCAATCTCCAACACCACATAAATCAAGAGTGGTGGGGTACACTTGCGATTTCAGCAGTCAGAAGGGAAAAGGACCAGAAATTTGAGGTCATCTGGCATCACATAGAGCATTCTAGGCCTGCCTTGGCTACTCAAGAAAGGAAAAAAAAAAGGAGGTGTAGGGGCAGGGAGCTCTGCGAAGGAGGGGAGCTGAGGTTTCCAGCTCCTTACTACATGGGTTGGGAGACTATTTAAAGACTAGTGATTTGGTTGGAGTATCAGTCTCAGAAAAGACCAATGGGCCCAGATTTTTTGGTTCTGTTGCTCTTCCTGTGGAGTTCCTGTCCTCTCCAGGTCTTTCTGTCTCCCCCTTCTTTCATAAGTTTCCCTGAACAATACCCAAAGTTTGGCTATGAGTCTCAGCATCTGTTTTAATACCCTGTTGGGTAGAGTCTTTCAGAGGCCTTCTGTGGTAGGCTCCTGTCCTGTTCCCTGTTTTCTCCCTCTTCCAATATCTATCCCATTTTTCTTTCTGAATGAGGATTGATCATCTTACTCAGGGTCCTCCTTCTTCTTGCTTAGCTTCTTTAGGTGTACAGATTTTAGTATGATTAGCCTACATTATATGTCTATTATCCTCTTATAAGTGAGTATATACCATGTGTGTCTTTCTGCTTCTGGGATACCTCACTCAGGATGATCTTTTCTATTTCCCACCATTTGCCTACAATTTTCATGATTTCCTTGTTTTTAATTGCCAAGGACCATGCATGGAGATAACCTAGAACCCTTGCACAGATGTAGCCCATGGAAGCTCAGTCTCCAAATGGGCTACCTAGTAAGGAGAACAGAGGCTGTCTTCGACATGATCTCAGTGGCTGGCTATTTGATTACCTCCCCCAGAGAAGTAGGCAGCCTTACCAGGACACAGAGGAAGACAATGCAGATAGTCCTGATGAGATGTGATAACATAGGGTCATATGGAAGGGGAGGAGGACCTCACCTATCAGTAGACTGGAGGAGCACCATGGGAGGAGAAGAGGGAGGGAGGGTGAGGTTGGGAGGGGATGAGGGAGAGGGCTACAGCTGGGATACAAAGTGAATAAATTGTAATAAATAAAAAAATTTAAAGAATACTACAAGAAAAAATATTTTAAAATTTGCACGCAAATGGATGGAACTAGAAAAGATCATTTTGAGTGAGGTAATCCAGAAACAGAAATACAGGATGGTATACATTCACTTATAAGCAGATATTAGCCGTATAACTCAGGATAGCCAAGACCTAAAGAAGCTGAACACTAAGGAGGACCCTAGGGAAGATGTTTAATTCTCATTCAGAATGGCAGACAGGATAGACACCAGAAGCTGTGGAAGAGAGGAAACAGGATGGGAGCCTACTATAAGAGAATCCTTTGAAAGGCTCCACCCAGCAGGGGATAGAAGCAGATGCTGAGACTCACGTCAAACTTTGGGCAGAGCACAGGTAGTCTTACAGAAGAAGAGGGGTGTAGGGATAGAGGGACATGGAGAAGACAGGAGCCCCACAAGGAGACCAACAAAGCTAAAGGATCTAAGCTCAGGGATCCTGCAGAGACTGATGTATTAACAAAGGACCACGAAAGGAGAGGACCTATACCCCCTGCTCAGATGTGGCTGATTGACACTTCAGTCTCCATGTGGATCTCTGAGTGAGGGGAGCAGGGGCTGCCACTACTATGAATTCTATTGACTTCTCTTTGATCACTTGCGCCTGGTGATACGGCCTTGCCAGACCACAGAGGAAGAGGATCCAGGCAGTCCTGATGAGACTTAACAAGCTATGGGCAGATAGCAATGGTGGAGAACTCCCCCTTTCAGTGTACTAGGGGAAAAGGATAGGGAGGAAGAGGGAGGGAGGGTGGGGCAGAGGGAGTTGAGAGAGGGGGCTTCAATCGGGATATATAATGAAAAACGGTGAAAAATGAAAAATTAAAAAATAATTTTTATATAAAAAAGACTAGTTATTTGGTTGTGGAGCTTCTGGAATAGGCTTTCTAGGAGTCTGTGAAGTACAGAGGCCATACCAAAGATTAATACCCCAGTTGTTGTCCTACCTCCTCACTTCCAACCCCTAGTTGCTAGGCCAATGCCTACATGTCCTCAAGCACCTGGGCTTCTTGGTAAGGCCATGCGAGGCCCAGGGGAGTGGCAGAAGTCCTTCTAGAGTCACTCCAAGCCTCTAAGAGGCTCTGATTTCTGTGATGTCATGCCACATCTTTCACCCTGAACTCCCCTGGTGCAGAGCAGACTAAGCCCAGCAGCTTTCTCTGATTGATCCTCTTCTCAAAATGCAGCTGACCTCAAGAACTGAGTCACTTCATCTTCTTCAGGAGCACCTATGTCATCCTTCAACTTCCCTATTTGAAAGAGTTGCAAGGGCCATAACCAAATGAACCCAAAGGATACAGGCAGCGAGAGGTGGGCAAATGCTGTTTCACCTGGTACTCCAACACACACACACACACACACACACACACACACACACACACACACACACACCACCACCACCACCACCACCACCAGGAAGCTGTGGCCTCAAAACATATTGGTACTGGGCTTGGCTTGCTTTATTTTTTTCTTGCTTTTTGGTTTTATTCTTTAGAAATGGAGCCTTGCTATGCAGTAGTCCTAAATGGCCTGGTGGCCACTAGCCTCAAATTTTGACAATCCTCTTGCCTCAGCCTCCCAAGAGTTTGGGTTTTGATACAAATGTCAGGGACTTATGTGGTAGAGGCCATCTCTAGCATTGTTTCACAAATCAAAACTGTGCTCAGTTACTAGAGAGGATACAAAGAAACATCAATGAGCCACTGCATATCATGGAGAATCTACTGTATGCTTGATCTCACAGTAGGTGGGGTATAACAATGACTAGAGCAGCCAGATTTCTCTCACTAAGACAAACTGTCAGAGATAATTATCCAACAAAGAGAAAAGGGGTTAAGTTGCCTCGCAGTTTCAGAGGTTGTGGTACATGACAAGGTGAATCCATTGCTTTTCATCAAGTGCAAAGGCAGCAAGCACGTCATGGTGGAAGAACAGGGTGGAGTAAAAGTGCTTACATCTTCAGCCAAAAGGCCCTGCAGTCTGCTTCCTGGGCACACTACCAATTAATGTGCCCTAAAGACTTCTCACTAGGCTCCACATTAGATGGTCTTATAATTCTACCCAAGGGAACAGATCTTTAACATGTAGGCTTCTAGAGGATAGTTAATATCCAAACTATATCAGTGACCAAAGAATACATAGTCATCATGGAACTGAAAAGCAAAATCATTACACTCTTAAGATCTTTCAGTTGGCAGGAGAGACTCAAAATCAACAAAAAAAGTTCCCAGAGATTATGAACTAAACTGTGCTGCCCATGTATCAAAGCCTTTGCCTCCAACGTGTGGATGTGGAGGTAGCCTTTGGAGACGTTAACTACAGTTAGAAGGACAGGGGAGTGGACTCTTGATTCAATAGGACTAGTGCCCTTGGAAGATCAAGAGTGACCAGGGCTTTCTTGCTGCATACACAATGAAACCAAGTTCTGAGAGGACACAGAGGAAAATCAGGGAGCATGGGCTCACCAGAACCCAAATTTCCCAGCATCCTGGTACAGATTTCTATCCTCCAGAAGTCCAAGAATATGAAAAAAAAAAAAAAATGCCTGCTTTTTATCTGACCTAATTGATGGTGTTGGTTATAGAAGCTCGGACTGACCAATACCTCCTATTTTATAAAATCAAGACCATCAATACTTTGTGACTATTATCTATGTATTAACTTGAAAACTATCAGCTAAATATGATACTTCTTACCACTCTTAGACTCAGACTTTGGTTGTTAGCTTCAAACTTACTGTAAGTTTTAGACTCAGACCTTAGTTTTAGCTTCAGACTTACTGAAATGGTTTTTGTTTTGTTTGGTTGTTTTTTAAAGAATTTCAAGATACTTGTCTTTTTGCTAATCTTATACAGGGATGGACAAGAGGAAAATAAAGGCAAAATAAGCAAATGACTCTTTTTCCTAGCACTTTGGAGTCCAAGTCTTTCCAGTCACTTTCCAACTTGGACTTGAGGATGGCCCCGCAGATGAATAACAGAGGAGGCAGCAACTCTCAAAAGTGTGTCCCATGGTTGTCTCTAAGGCTTCCTTCCTAGCTCTCAGCACCTGTCACTGAAGATGAATGTTCATCTTTCCATATGTGACCACAACAGACAATTCTCTTACACTAATGTTAGCAACGAAATGTCCTCTTGGTTTCACTCACTTGTAAGTGGTTCTTTCTTAGGTTCTAACATTAGCCTGCTTAGGCTACCATACCAAAATAGCAGTGACTTTATTGTGTCAGAGTTCAGGAAGACCATGGATAAGATAAGGCCTGGTTTGATTTCTCCCAAGGACTTTCTCCTTGCTTTGTAGGTGACTGCTAACATGCAATGTCCTCATCTGGCCTCTCCTCTGTGCCATACAGTTCTATGTCTTTTCCTGTTCTAATAAAGACATCGGTCGTATTAGGTTCCAGCCTAACCACGTAATTTCATTTAACCTTAATTACCGCTTTACAGGCTCCAAAGACAGTCACTCCAAGGGTTAGGTTTTTAATACAGGAATTGTAGAAGAAAATTTACTTCACAACTACCTTGTGAAGCATTTCATTGTTACTTTGCAATAAAATATTGAAGTAATGTTGTCTTTCAAATGCTAAAATTTTCTTTGCTTGCTTACATCAAACCAACACTCTGCTAGTCCTGTATTCTTTGTACGTAAGCATTTCTGTTTCAGGGCCAAATCCGATTGGCATCATTTTGCAAGTATTTTAAATATAAACTCAACCTCTCACATGCATTGTCAATCATACACCTAATTCAACTAAAGAGATGATGGTGTAAACGCCCATGAACTATGTTTACTCAGACAATGGATACCACCAGTCATGACCACTGTCTGGCCCATGCTGCAAGACATATTTTATAGTAAAATGCACCAACCGGAAATTCTCACTGTGGAGAATAAAATGAAAGCATCAGATGAACTGTGACAAAAGAAAAATTTTTGGACTATCTGCAGTTAGTACACAGTTTGGTTTAATAAATTCATTTTTATATAATAGCCACAGAATTTGCAAAACATAACAGAGACTTTTCTCAAGATTTCAACAAAAAATTCAATGAATTATTTGTTGTAATATCTCCCTTTAATTTTCTAGGTAATAAACTCTTCACAATATGAAATAGCTATATCCAAATGTACCTAAAATGATGTCGGAGATGTTGAAAGCCAACATTTCTGTAATTAAGTGTAACAAATTATGATGAAACCTCTTCTCTATTGCATTGTGTTGATTATGTATATAACATAAAGAAAAAGAATAATTAAACTTCTAAGCTGCATGGGGATGTTAGGGCCACCTGTATTGTAGGAAGTGACTGCTTACAAGTATATACAATGCTAGGAGGATGGAGGTGTCTTCAAGAAATAACTTTTGAACTGAGACAAGAAGAGGAGTCTGACAGTGGCCAGGGAAGAGAATCCCAAAGGAGGGAGAAAACACATGTACAAAGGACTGGAGTCAGAGGATAAGGCTGAAGGCTTGAAGTTGATGAGGAGGGAGGGTGAATGTGGCAGGGTGCAGGTGGGGGCAAGATTGCTACAACCTAGGCTATGTTTATACACATCACAGAGTACAAGTCATTCATTGTTATCATTTGTATCACAAGAAAATGGCTACAGATGATCTAAATGTTTAATCAGTAAGAAACTACTGAAATGAACTTTGGTGCTCCCAAACAAGAAGTTTTAGGCCAGTGATTCTCAACTTTTAATGCTGTGACCCTTTAATACAGTTCCTCATGTTGTGGTGACCCCAACCATAAAGTCATTTTCATTGCTACTTCATAACTATAATTTTGCTACTGTTATGAATTATAACCTGATATACAGGAGATCTGGTATGGTACCTCTTTGAAAGCGTTGGTCAACTCCCAAAGACTCACAGATTGAGAACTGCTGTTCTAGGCAGTTACAATGGAAGATCGTTGAGCTTTATTTATGTGTAGTGATCTCTGAGACATAGCACATAACAAATGATTGAAAGTGCTAGATGTAAAATGGTGAATGTCATACAGTGTGTATTGTGCTTAGGGCTCAAGGAATATCTTAGAAGAAGAGGCAAAAACCTGTAAGAGCCAAATGACTAGAGTATCTGCTGTGAGATAATCTCTTCTATATATGACAGGAAAGCTGTACCCAAGAAATCCTAATATAGTGTCTTAACCAAGACCCACACAGTAACAAGTTGCTATGCTAGTGTGGTTAGGGGAGGACTCCAAGGCTCTAAACCTAGATGAAGAGCCACAGGACATTAATGACTGTTGAGAGAGGGAGAGTAAGTTTTCTCTAGAGATGAGGTCGCAAAGGGTTATCCAATTCCAAGTGGTCATTCCTAAATGCATACACATATGAGCATCACCAAATGAATTTAGCATACTACATTTACACACACACACACACACACACAAAGCTAAAGAAAGTGATGTCATGAATTTTTGTGGAGAGTGTGGAGTAGGGAGTTCCTGAGGGGAAAACAGAGGGGTGGGAATGCTATGAAGACAGTATTTGTATATAAAATTATTTTTTAAAAAAAGTAAGAAGAGCTGACCAGTCACTAACTAAAAAGAACAAAGGAAAAAATGATTTATGCTTATTTACATGTGCTAGACTATTTATACCAGGATGTACAAGGAACTAGATAATTTGGTTAGCTTCAGAGAGGGTCACTGAGTGGCCAGGGATGCAAAAGTATGATTTTTATGTCCTGACCTTTGAAATGTCGTAAGGCTTGAATGTTGTAGGTGTAATATCCATCAGAAAAAGCAAATTAAATGAGGAGGAGGGGAGAGAAGAGAAGGAAGAGGAGGTGGGAAGGAAGAGAAGAGGGGAGAATGGAGAGGAGGAGAGGAGGAAAGGCAAATGGGAGCAGGACAGAGAACAAAGATGTCATGTGAGTGAGGGTAACTCACCTAGGGTGCTGGCTCTGCTTTGAGAAAGGCATATGTGAGCAATGCAGGTGCGCCCTCCACACTCCTTTTGAGTTCCTGCTTTTGCCATTTCACAGAGTGATATATGGGGCCTGGTCCCCAAATCACCCACTCCCCCAGAACAGGAACTTAACATGAGATTTCAGAATTCTTTCCTACAGTCCCTAAGACATGCTATATACACCAAAGGGCACCGTGATCACAGCTTCCAGGCTGGCTGGTCTTTTTCTCCCCACAAATACTTTTACTAAAAATCTGAGTTCAGCACAGTCAAGCTGAGTAACTTCTTTCTTCTGGACAGCCCAGTGTTCACACACCTCTCTTAGAACTGGAGTGCACGCATGTGTCTGTGTGTGTGTCTGTGTGTATGTGTATGTGTTTAAAGCAATACTCCCAGGAACCAGAAAAAAGATCTATAAACTGGGGGCCAACAATCTATCATTAAGTGGAACAATCAATATAGTAGGTTCAACTAGCCTTTGAAAAGGAAGAGGGAGTTTTTAAAAATCAGGATATGTCATCCTTGGATAAGGGCATGTTTTAGTTTATGAAATTCACTTCAAATGAACCTAGAGCAGTAGTTCTGACCTGTGGGTCATGTCCCTTTCATAGGAGTCACCTAAGACCTGTGCATATCAAATATTTATGTTACAATTCATAATAGTAACAAAATTATAGTTATGAAGCAGCAACAAAATAATTGTATGGCTAGGGGTCACCACAACATGAGGAACTGTATTAATTAATCAGAGTGTTAGGAAGGTTGAGAAGCAGTGTTCTACAGAGCATGCCCTGAGGCAAGAATACATGTCTCACCGTGGTTTTTCATCCCAAGTGTGTGAAATCCTGCAAACCAGAGAAGGGTGCCGCAGACTCTGGAGTCAAACCAAGGCTGGTTCAATCTCGCAGCATGATTCCTCCTGTCTAGTCGTTTAATCTTCGCCTGTGATAAGGCAGAGGCAGTAGTAATGTTCACTCTGTGTGTAACACGCTGAAGAATGGATGCTAGCACTACCTCATGCATGAAACACTCCCTACAGACTGGTGAGCCTCTCAGCCTGAGACACAGACAACACAGCTGGCCAGGCTCTGGCTGAGAGCAGAGCGCATAGCAGCCTGCATGCCAATGTAAGTCCACCATCCTGGTTGTCTTAGAGCCTTCCAATCCAGCATCTATTGCTGGCCACCTTCACCACTGCCTAAGCAGCAATGATCTCCCCAGCTTCCTGCCTCTTCCCCAGCAGAGAGGCTGTGTGTAAACACAGACACATACCCATTCAGTGGAGAGCATTACGTTACTCTAGTAGGACATTTGTTATCCCAACTCCCTGAGTGCCAGGGAAATGGATGCTCCCTGACCACTGTGTCTCCTTCATGATAGATTTAATGATGAAGATGGTGAGGAAAAAGATGGAAGTTGACTTGTGGTTTGAAAGAATATACAATATGCATGCCCCATTCAAAATTAAAGATGATGAATCAATGTCTGGAAGGCAGAGAAAACACTTTCTATCGGGGTCACTGACCACAACACATCCCTGCTCTGGATCCCAGCTTTAGGCCTCTGAGAAATGGTGAGGGTTGGTTCTGTGTCTTCCTAACTGATAAAAATCCTGAAGCCTACTTTCTTCCTCTTTATGGTTCCCAAATCAGCTGGCAAACCTTTCCACCCAATGGTAGAGAGGACAAGCCATCATAGCTGCCAAGGGCCTGAGGATGCTGCTGTATAAAGAAATACTAAAAAAAAAACAGTAGTGTGGTCTCTCAGCTCTGTGTGGCTTGACTTACAGAACCAGGTGTGGAAACTCACCTGCTGCTAGGGATGCTCACAGAGGATCCCTACCAGGACTACATCCTTCATGTTCACTCAATGTCCTCTTTAGTGTATGAATATTACCAGGGTATCCCGGTGGCCAGGACTCCCTCACCACAAAGCCCCATATTTTGATGACTGCAGGAGGCAAGAGTCCAAAGGCAGAATGTAGGCAGCTTTGGTTTCTGGGGATGGTTCTCTTCCAGGCTTACACCTGTCTGTATCATCTCAGGCCAGAACCAGAGCTGTTGTGTCTCTTCTTTCCCCATCCAAAGATATTAACCCCATGTGGGAACTCTTATGACCCAGGTACTCATTCATCTTCCTTGTCAACGTCATTGGATTTAGAACAGGAGGCAAACATGTGGACATGTCCATGAAGGTAGTTCTAGAGTGGTTTAACAGAAGAGAGAAGACCTGTTCTGATTGCATGTGGCACCATTACATGGGCTGAAGACCTAGACTGAATAAAAAGGAGAGTGAACCAATTACCAGCATTCATTCCTCTGCTTCCTGACTAAGGACACAGTGTGATCAGGTGCTCCTGCCACTGCTGACATGCCTTCCCACCAAAATGAGCTGCACCCTTAAACTGAAAGCCAAAAAAACAAACCCTTCCTTCCTTAACCTGTTTCTGTCAAAGCAATGAGAATAGTAGCTAACACAACCTCATCTAAGCCTAAATATGCCCCAAAAGCTTCAGCATATGAATCCCAGGGGAAACACAATTATTTCCTCTATACAGGAAGGAAATACAAGAGAGACTTCCCCTATTCCCAGGCTCCAAGAATAGCACCATCTCTGGGTGGCAGAGTTGCTCAGTCTCATTCTTCAGCTGTGTTCTCAAATGACTCAGCCCCAGAGACGTCACAGCTCTTCCTGGGAGGAAAACACCAGGAAGGCTGACAGAGGGGCACACTGTGCTCTATGAGGCTTGTCACCTTAATGGCCTGGTGAAGGGAGTGTAGCAGAGATAGATCAAGATAACACTGTAGATTACTTACTAGATTGCCATCATCATTAACAGCCTTAATTAGTGTATAATATACTGTACCTCAGCAAGTGAAAGGGAGGCAGCAGGGATGCTCAAGTCTACAGCCTCTCAGATCTACACAGCAGGCTAATCTGACCTTGTGCCAAAGCTAGTCTTGAGCTTCAACTCCAGTCTTCCTGTCTATGAATAACACATCTCTCCCACTACTTTTGCTAATCCAAATGTTACTATCCTGTGGAGTCACTTTATATTTCACCCAAAGATGCTGGTACTTATTTCTTCCTTTCAGTGACTATGGAGCTGAGGATTCATTCCACAAACAGAGGAAGTTGAGACATACTCATTGAAGACACAAAACTCAGGATGTAATTCACTTTCACTGTCTCGCTCTCCCTCCTCTCTCTCTTTCTCTCACTCTCTGTCAAACACACACACACACTCACACAGATACACATGCACAGGCAGGAAAAATTGCAAACAGGATTGAGTTGGGTCTCCAAATGCTGGCATGGTCATGGCTACAAGTGGGCAAGATCACTGCATATAAACATGGTGGGTCCAAGAAGGCTAGGATCACTCCATCTTGGGACCCCACTCTAATCATGTTTGTCCAATCAGACAAACCCAAAACAAGACTCTACATGCATGTTCAGTACTCTTCCAGGGTCAGAGTCATGACAAACAAGAAAAGACTAGAAAACCGTCACAGACCAGAAGAAACAAAAGAGATGTGACAACAGAATGTCAAATGGCTCCCCAGAGTGGGTCTTAGGACATAATAAGAAGCTCTTAGAAGATAAACTCTGATGAAAGCTATACTAAGAGCATTGCACCTGTACCAATTCTCCACCCTGACAATGGTCAGAGATGTGCATAGGAGGCTAAGGGAAGCTGCACCAAACCTGAATCTCTAAATCTAAAATTATTTCCAAATAAAATGTTTGTCTAAAAGCAGGCAGGCTTGGGTTATTAACACATAAAGCAGCACATTTCAGGCTCAATTGTGAACCTGACAATTGAGAACAACAAGATCAGGCTGAAGTCACCTGCACCTGAGCCTAGCCCGGACACTGGGGTCACTTGGAGAGGGTGCATGCTGTGGCATGACACGTGCTCGTACTATTTCTTGGGCACAGACACGCCAAAGAAGTGCAAATCCTTACCAATAAATGGCCTGTTAGTAAATAGTTTGAGGATACACAGATGGCAGAAAGAGCTTTATCCTAAGATCTATGTCAAATGGGTTAGCCTAGCAAAACAAATCGACATGTTGCATTCAGATATGCTGCGTCTAACCCACTGGAGTTACATCTTTCCATTACAGCCATAAAAATAATTTTTGAATGGAATCCAAAGCACTTCATCAGGGAGATAAGATGTGGGTTCCGCAACAGTCAGAGACTTCGTGGTACAATCCTTTAGTTTCATGAGTGAACATCTGGACAAGCTTACTCATGCAAGTCTGCATGGAGGACTCAGCTTAGGAACTGTGGTCCAAGAGTAGGCCCAGAGCTGAAACTCTGCAGCCATGAACAGCCTGGCACATTGTAACAAAACAGGAAAAGCCAACAGTCTGGAGCAGCTGAGAACATTTGATCCTGTGGCTCATGCAGAGGGGGATGCTTCTGGAAGAAGTGAGCAGCTCCGAAGAGGAATGTTGGACAGAAAACTCTCTGAGGGTGCCATCACAAACCCGGGAGGGTATTGGATGGGACAGGATTTGAGGCACCCATGAGAGCATGGAAAAAACTTCAGGCTTCTCCAGATGAAGAATAAAAGAATTGCCAGCAGCAGAGGCCAGCTGCTCCTTTGATGGACCTATGTTGAAGCCTGCTGGATGCTTTCGGCACACAGCAAATGAGAAACTATGATGGCTGGATTCTCAGAAAAAGCAAGAGTCCGGGGAGCTCACTCAGGTGTAGAGTTCTAGCACACACCAAGCATATACAGGGTTCTAGATTCAATCTTCAATACAAAAAAGAAAAGAAAAGAAAAGAAGAAAAGAAAAGAAAAGAAAAGAAAAGAAAAGAAAAGAAAAGAAAAGAAAAGAAAAGAAAAGAAAAGAAAAGAAAATGAGACTTTGAAAGAATAATCCTGGTGTCAGAGGATAATCATTCATCTGCAGGAAGCCACAGTCTCTGGTCTTACAAAGCTGAATAATCCTCTGATAGATACTGTGGTCAAAACATTCCCCCTGTAAAGCAGATATGATGGACAACACAGAGGAATGCAAACTCCACTTCCAACCAAGTGGAAATGCTTCATTCTTTTTCCCCAAGCCCCTCTTGGCAGAAAGTTCAATGTTCAGAGCATCTGGTGTTTAGAGCTAGGCTGCTACGGTATGGGTTGGGGATGTATTTCAAAGTCTCATGTGTTAAAGACTTGGGTTGGCTGTCACTCTGTGGCTCCACTGAGAAGTCGTGGGAATTTTAGGAAGCAGGGCCCAATAAAAGGAAGTTAAGTCATGGAAGGCGTGACTTAGGCCTATATAGGGATCCTGGCCCCTTCCTCTTCCACTATCTCTGCTTCCCACCCTTCATGAAGTAAACATTCTTACTATGCACTCTCATCACCATAGTCCAAAGCTATCACCAGTCCAAAGCAAATGGGAAGAGTGACCATGAACTAAACTCATGGGCCAAAATAAACCTGTTCCTCTTGTTAAATTGATTTGCTCAATTATTTTCAACAGTGACGAAACACCAATCAACACACAGACCAGCAAAGGGACATAGTAACAGTTAAGACAATGATCCAAGGTCCCATGTGGTTACAAAGACTGTTTTAGTTTTTCACACCCCCACAAAGCTGTTTCATCTTTTGAACACTACTTTCCAACTTTAAGCCCTCATAATTCACTTCCCTGCTTAAAATCTTCCAGTGACTTATATTCTTTAAACTAGAACTCGGACTTCTGTGTTTAAGCAGTAGGTAGCTCACACTGTTTCCCCCTGCTACTCACCCACCAGCCAGTGGTCGTCTCTCTAACCCCAAAACGATAAGACTGCTTTCTGACTGGTTCAGAACTATAACCTTAGCCCCTCTGCTCTTCCCAGGGCTGAACTCCCTAGCCTTCAGCTTTCCACAAGTCATGACCCCTGAGCGCAATTTGTTTTTCTTCTAGACAACCATCACTTGTATCTAAGATTACCTTGCTCAAATGACCAAGTCCAATCATTTAACGCCTATATCCTCCTATTAGAATGTTGGTAGCTTTTCTTAATACTGTGTACTTCATCCCCTAGAATAGGAGCCAGCACACAGTAGGTGCACTATACATAGCTGTCTTATGGGGAGGTAAGTACATTCTCCCCACATCTCACACATTTCTCTTTGAGTTTAGTCTTTTCAACTTTTCCTAAAGGCATTCTCAGAGCTGTCTGCTGAAAAGCAGAGGCTTGGGTGGGAAAACACTTTACGGAGGTATCTCACAGAGCATCTCTCTTTTGCCTCATTTTATCCTCATAATGTATAATAGCACAAATCACTGTGATTTGCAAGCCACTCTGACCCCAAGCTCCTTCCCTCCTGGGACTGTCACATCCAGCGCAAAACAGCCTTGCTATTTCTCCATCCGTGGGTAAACTCGAACATTTGTGTCAGCTAGCTCTGTCTTAGGGATTCAGGTCTTATAAGAACATTAAAAGCATAGCCTTAAGCTGTAAGAGATGTGGCGATTTGCACATTGAATGGGGAGTCTGGGCATCACAGACTGATGGCTTGGCACAGTCCCAGTGGTGCCACCCTTGCAAGCAAGCTTCACAGACAGATTGTCAGAGCTCAAAGGCCCAGGTACTTGTGACTTAGGACAGTTGCCCCCAGATTTTGAAGAATAAGAGAAAGATTTTCCTTAAGCAGAAAAATAAAATAGAAGACTTGCGCAACCAGGCTCCCAGATGTATTACATAGACCCATGTCCTTGGTGCAGAGAGGGCATTTCAGGGTCACGGAGGAAATGAATCTACAGGAAATGGCACTGCGACAACTGACTGTACACAAAAGGAAGGAGAGAAAGTGGAGAGTATGAGACATGTGCAAATCAGTTGCAGGTGCGCTGGGGACTGAGCTCGGGCAGGCGAGCTGAGAACATTTAGGAGAAATCATGGAGGGGTATTTTTATCAACCAAATTAAGAAGGGAAAACTCACAGACAGGAACAAGGAAAATACTGACTCCCTCATTTTGCATATTTGAGTGGCAACTGTGGTCTGTGTCCTTGTAGGTGCACACATCTGAGTGCGCCTGCACATCTGTAAAGGGGGTGAAGACCACAGGTCAACCCTGGGTGTCTTCCCTTCCTCGGGACTCACCACCTTTTTTTCTTGGCACTTTAACTGATTTTACTGTAATATCATAATTCCCTTTACACCAATGGGACTCAAAGTATCACTCCAAAGATAAATGTAAGTTGTTTCAACATCACATGAACTGATGGTTTAAATCAATTCTGTGATCATTAACATAATACTAGAGTGATTTCCCCTTATAAAATGCTGTAAGAGTGCATCTATTAGCTTTAATTCTTTTTTAATTTTTAAAACATTTTTGAGGTTATAATTACATCATTCCCCCCTCCCTTTTCTTCCTCCAAACCCTCCTACATACTCCTCCTTACTCTTCTTTCAAATTTATGGCTTCTACTTTCATTAACTGTTATTACACACTAAACAAAGACTATAGCAATAGGCTATAAACTTGAACAAAAGAAGAGGTGGGGGCTATGGTTCAGAGCCTCAACTTTACACAAAGAACTACAGGCAACTAAGGAATGCAGAGAGCAGGGACAATTACCTTCACCAAGCAAGAGTGCAACAATGGGTTATCCAATACCAAATGGTCATCCCTGAAAACATATAATCAAGCAACAGTATACAGATGAGGTGGTTGTGGTTTTGCATTTAACTGTTTAGGAAAGATAGATAGATAGATAGATAGATAGATAGATAGATAGATAGATAGATAGATAGATAGATAGATAGATAGATAAACGTAGGTTTTTGGTTATGGTTTTGGTTTTGGTTTTGGTTTGGTTTGGTTGGCTTTTGAGACAGGGTGTTTCTGTGTAGCCCTGGCTGTCCTAGAATATACTATATGGACCAAGCCAACCTCAAACTCACAGAGATCACAGACTCTACCTCCCTAGTACTGGGATTAAATATATGTACCACCATGCCCATACTTTTTGAGAAAGTACCTCTAACTTGCCTGGGGCTCATTAATAAGGCTAGGCTGGCTGGCCTGCATACCTCAGTCATCTTCCTGTTTTGCCTTCCCAGCTCTGGAATTACAATACATAGGTCAGCATTTTTTTTTTGTGGGTTCCTGGAATCAAATTCAGGTCTTCATGCTTATATGGCAACACTTTACCAACTGAACCATCTCTCCAGCCCTGAAAAACAACTGACTACTTTAAAATGAAGAGCGCTACTCAAAAAGAAAAAAAAAAAAAAAAGGAAGTCTGAGTTGCCAAAGGCATCGTTCAATAAATAAATAGACACCGGAAGGGAACAAAATTAGAGTAATATTTAATTGGTAATATTTAATTGGTAGAATTCACATGTACAGTTCCTATAATCCTTTTGCTCCTCTTCCACTTAGGTTGTAGTCTTGAGGGAAGGCATATGACAATTTGGCTATATTTTAAATATGCATTTAACTTTATTTGTCTGTGCATGCATGCACATGTGCCTGAAAATGTCAAGAAGGTGGGTTGTATCGTTTGGAGCTATAGTTACAGGAGGTTGGGAAACATATAACACACGTGCTAGGAATCGAACTCTGATAATCTACATGAGAAGCAAGAACGTTAACCCCTGAGCCTACTCTTCAGTCTAATTTTTGTGATTTGGTTTTGTGCTGTTGTTGCCTTTTACCACACTTGATTTTATGTACACCCATACAGTTTACATATTAGATAACACCTTAATAGAGTTATTTGATACAGGTTTTTTATAATTATTACTGTTTATTACAATCAACCATAACGTTACATTCACGGAGCTCAGTGATGCCATCAAAGAATTCTCTGTCTCCCATAATCCCTTTAAGTGTATTCTTCGGTCAGAACTTCCCCTACTCCTGGATGAGACATGAAGTGGGTCCTATGACTTTTCTTGTTAGTCTTCATTAGTACAAACTGCTCTTCATCATTGTTATTTCAAACAACATACCCTCCATTTGAACCAATAGTTTAGGTCTTTGTAAAAGACAACTTTGATCTGGTTTTAGGCTGAAACTTCTTTCCTGATTTGCTCACTGTCTGTGAAGCTCTGGAAGATGGAAAGGAGCATATACTTTCTTACGCCATTTCTGCCAATACTTCTAGTTCTCCTTATCCTCCTTGTTTATGATGGAGCAGGGGGATAAAGAAATAGAAATGGATAGAGAAAATTACAAATGACTGTTGTCATTGTGGAGATTTAGCAACCTCAGCACTTGGTAGATGTATGCTCTGCCTCAAAAAAAAAAATCTTTCTACACTTTGATTATCCAACTGAGTTTCCATAAATGATAAATTCATTTTCTTTTTGTTGTTGTTGTTGTTTTTAGCATGATGAGAAGCATTCTTTTTTTTAAGATTTATTTATTGTTTATATGGCATTCTGCCTGCATACCAGATCTCATTATAGATGGTTATGAGCCACCATGTGGTTGCTGGGAATTGAACTCAGGACCTCTGGAAGAACAGCCAGTGTTCTTAGCCTCTGAGCCATCTCTCCAGCACAATAAATCCATTTTCATTCTTACTTTTCCCTTATGATTTCCTCCAAAGCCCTTGGCATTAGGCCTAACTTCTGTAAAGAGAAGAAAAAATGGAAATTTTCAGATTACAAAACCTCTCCCTACCTTCCAGAACAAATGTCTGGGTTTTGTTTTGTTGTTGTTTGGTTTTGGGTTTTGGTTTTTGTGGTTTCTTGAAGCGGGGTTTCTCTATGTAGCCTTGGCTATCCTAGACTCACTTTGTAAACCAGGCTGACCTGCCTGCCTCTGCCTCCCCAAGTGATAGGATTACAGGTCTGCACCTCTGTGCCTGGCAAATGTTCTTCTAATCTCTTTTACTAAAAGGGCCAAAGTGGCAAACATACTCAGTCATAATAACTCCTAATGCACTGATAGTTAATGGAAGTTTTAAAAGATTAATAATGTTATTTGGTTGTTCTGAAAAACAAATGGAAACATCTTAAAAGTTAAAACTATACTTATGAGAGGCCAAGTGGATCTGTTCTGCATCCCAGAGAGATCCTTGGGCATATAAAACAGGAAGGATGTCCCCAGTCACAATGACAGCAAAGCTTGAAACAACTAACTATCCACTGATGTGAAAAGCAAATGCATAAATTCTAGTATATTCCACACAATAGAATATTAGATAGCGGGAAAATGAATGTAAAATAGCTACTCACAGCCACAAGGACAATCCAAGAACCATATGCTGAATAAAAAGCAAGCCTCAAAAACTATCATCAATATGGTTTTTGTTTTGTGCTCAAAAGCCAGAATGAAGCAATGTACTGTGTAATGCTTCTCAGAAAAGGGAATGAAATTATACTTTCAAAGTCCAGACAATGATAAACACAGAGAGGACAGTTGCACCCAGGGTCTTACCCACACTAGGCTATAAGCTGGTCCAATAATGGTTATCTTAAAGAACTGAGTGATCAATGCAGGTAGAATTACCACACCGGTAAATTTTGGCTCTTAGGTTGGGGTGGCAGATTTTATGAGTGTTGTGTTTTGTCACTCTGTCATACAAATATCTCATATTACATGTATAATATGTATTAGTAAATGCCACTTAACAACTTTAATATATTAAGAAAGAATATGAAGAAATACTATATCTGGTTCCAAATCTCACTATCTTTCCTAAAATACATTTGTCTTTTAAAAGCATGCTGAGGCTGAAGAAGGCCATAACACTTGTGGTGGGAAGAAAAATATGCCCTGTGCCTGCACATGACCCTCTGTCCACCCCGGAGATTAGTCAGGGGCAGAACAAGCTTTTATAGAACTAGGAGTCTAGAAACTGTCCTGGGACTTGGCAGTATGAGGTTCCTCCCCTATCCCACTCCTCTCTGGCATGAAATCTCCATCCTCCCTTTCTGTTCTCAGCCTTCTGAGGAGAGACAAGGACAAAGATGAGGGGTTACAATCTTCGCCAGGGTCCTGCCAAAACACATATCCCTCTCTATCAATAACTTTGTTGGCCTCTGAAATGCTCCCCATGAACATTAAGACCCAAAGAACTTTCTATAAAACTCTCTAATGTCATTTGCTTATAACAGGATGGTTGGAACTTGGATACTAAAACCATAGTTGAAATATGAATTCAATGAGTCGAAGCTGAGCTTAATTTTTCAAACTGCCTTTGGCATGTGGCATGTGTTCCAAGCCTTTTCCTTCTCAATGTTCTGGTGTGTTTATACAACTAATACCTTGTCTCCCTTCGCATACCAGCCTCTGTGCCCTTGCCTGTCAAGGTCTAATGATACCAAGTCTGCTCTCAGAACAGGGAAGTGGTAACTGATGGCCTCTGTCCACTGTCAAAGCTGTTAAAATATAGAGGGCTTTTACCCTCCTCCATGCTGATGGGAAACCCTGCCTAAACTTCACCTTTGGGTACAAAACTTAATTCTGAGCCACACTAAGTGGAGGCTGAAGGACAGGTCTTTCTGACAAGAGATATTTGAAGGTTGCAACAGGAAACAGGAAGTTCCAGAAGTGCTTCTGGCAATGGGAGTCTGAAAGCATATCTTGATAGTTAGCATTAATTATCAGTGTCATAGAATCAAGAATCACCCAGGTAGTGGGCCTCTGGGTGTGACTGTGGGGGACTACTTTATTGTGTTAACTGAGGTGCTTGCTCAGTGTGGGTGGCACCATTCCCTGGCTGGCATCTTGGACTGTGAAAGTGGGTAGAGGGGTAAGAGTAGCAGCCTGCATCCGGCCCTTTCTGCTTCCTGGTTGTAGATGCAATGCAACCAGCTGTTCAAGACCCCACTATGTTGGACTTCTCTGACATGACTTCTCCGTACTCTTGGACTATGTGCTAAAGTAAATCCTTTCTCCATTAAATTGTTTTTGTTGGGGTATTTTTATCACAGCAACAGGAAAAGGAACTAAGACATAAGAGAATCAATCTAGAAATGAAGGACATGGAGTCTTTCTTCTCCACTGCTTGTACTAAAGGACTTCCCATGACAGTGGGAAAGTTCCACATCTTACTGTCAAGACGACAGCCATGAACCATATGTTTCTCTTAAGCACTTGAGATTTAGCTTTCCAAAATAGTATTCTTCCCCATGTCCCAAGAGGTTAAAATCAAATGTGAGTAAAGTTATTACTGTGTTCTTTATAAATTCAGTAATAGTGGATTGGGCAAATAAAGATTGCTATGTAGGTAAGCTCAAATAGTATATAAATTATGTTTTGCAGATTAATTCAAGCACAAGTGAGAAGCAAGACTGACAATTCCATTGAGGTACATAGGCTAGCTACATATACATAGAAAAACATTCTAAATGAAGCATTAAAATATCAATAGAAGTCATTTCTGAATGGCAATATTTTTATTTATTTTACATCCTTCTATGCTTCTTATATTTTTTCAAATTTTCTATAGTGGTTATTCTCTGTTTAAAGAGGTCTTATTTAAAGGATGTGCTGAATAACTTTAAATAACATGGAATATGTATTTATTACTAAGCCAGAATGCAAGATGTAGTGTCATACATGTAAGTTCTAACAAGTAGAAAAAGATTGGAACAGTTGCAACACAAATGGAATTAGTATTTTCTACTATATTACTCTCTTTTGTAAGCCATTTTTTGAGACTAGACATGTTTTGTTTTCTAAACTAGAAGGAAAGGAGGTGGATTCTGTGATATCTGAACAAGGCTCCAGCCCCCGTGCAGACAGAGGCTTCTCCAGGTGCTTCTCCCCACCTCAGATGCACACCCTGAGCCTGCACCCCTCATTCATCCTCTAAGGGACTCAGACAAGCTATGGCCAGTAACCACCCTGACCTTCCCACTGCTCCAACAGATAGCTACTCACTCATCTTCTGAGGGCTACACTTTCTCCTCAGTCCCCTCCCACCCCATTACCTCAGCCATGCATTGAAGAAGATCAATAAATATGAAAAACAATTGATCTTCCCCTTTCCTTCTCTGAATGATATTGATCCTTCGGACATGCTCCCAGAAGTCAAACCAGGGAGGAAGTGTGCCACTTCCGTTGGATGCTGTGCTCCGCAGCCCTCTGTCTACACATTCAATGATTTCAAGGTCTCTGCAGTGTGCTCTGAGCTTTGCAGATGCTATTGCCTTTTCTGGCTCACAGGTATCAGGAAAGGCTTCCTACTGTCAGCTTTACCAACACCAGCCTCTCACAAGTTCCAAGCCAAAGCACAGGCTGAGGGCAGAAGCCACTGACAGCTGGTTGAGCAACCTCCACAGTGCACCTTGGGAGCATTCCCTTTAAAAAGGACTATCTCAAACAGATACATCCCTGCACAGAATTTCATTCTTTGTATCTCAAAACAGAGATACAGAGCCTTACATGGAGCAGAGCCAAAAGGGAACTCTGCCAAACTGCTTCTCTCTGAAACTCAGTTCCATACAGTAGACAGTACCTTGGTGTATACAGACTTGACATTTGTTATTTTGACCCCTTTTGTCCAGCACCAGAGTAATTTTCAATATTACCAAGGCATGCATTCAGATTGCTTATGCAGTGTAGTTCATAAGGCCAAACAAAATAGAGGGCATGTAACTATAAAATTCTCACTTAGAAGGGAAACCAAGGCACCTAGAGAAAAAGGCACTGGCCCAAGGTAAGAAAGTCAGATGTCTGTGTCACACTGCTATAGTAACTGGTAAATACAGGGGTTGGGATTTTGAATGAAAAGAGGCTTCCTTAACCAGAAGGCCTTTATCAAGCAGCTTCATTTTTCAGCATCTTGTGTGGGCTCCCTGGCTGTATTATAACATGGTAGGTAAGAAAAGGAGGAACTGGGCAGAAGAGGCCCAACACATGGGGTGGTTGAGACTAAGGAAATATTCTCATCTCAGAAAATCTACATAGAACCACCACAGAAGATCATTGAATGTCCATGAAGGTGGTGGTGCCACAATACCCTGATCCACCTCCAAAGGCCACCACTTGACACTGCCATCCTGGGGGCAGCACTTCCAGTGCATGAACCTTTGAGACTCAAACTACATCCCAACTTCAACAGGAGCATCAGGCAACTGGGAACACATACTTACCTAGAGTTACTAAAATGCCATAGTTTCTTGATATAGGGATCTCTTCTACAATGGCTCAGTTGTTAGCCTCCCACCAGTCTGAAACACATCTAACACAGCTGATTTTGCTCCATTTGACCCTCGTTGCATTCCTGTTGGAAAATTATTCCCATTGGGTCCCCATCACCAATGCAAGATCATCACACTTTGCTTTTAAGAGCATGTATGCCACAGCACATATGGGAAAGCCAGAAGACAACTTCCAGGAATCAATTCTCTCTTTCTACCATGTGGGTCTTGGGGATCACATGGGGGTCTTGGGGGTCTTGGGTTTGGTGGCAAGTCCCTTTGCCTGCTGATCCATCCTGCCATCCAGAAATTCAAGATCATCAAAACAAACTCCATATGCAATGCTATAGACATCTGGGAATGAATAGCCATCTAACCACTGTGGCCAGACAGCTCCATCCTCAACCCATTCATCCACCTCTAGTCTTACTTCCATCTGGCTCTGTCTATCCACATAGTTCCTTCCTTAACCCTCTTATCTAAGCTTTCCTATGCTGACTTGGGTTGTCTTTTGATACTGATGTTTGTGAAACACAATCATGGAAGGAGGGTATGCCACTCTGGGTTCTAAATACAGTCCACTTGTCACTTGTTCCAGGAGCAGACACAGTCAGCTTCTAGAAAACTCCTTACCTTCTGCAAGAATACTACACATCTTTTAGATGGAGGAACAATTGTCCTCCCCTTCTCCCCACCTCTCCCTCCGTGTGTGTGTGTGTGTGTGTGTGTGTGTGTGTGTGTGTGTAAAATTCTTTAATTCTTGGCTTACTACTCAAGTAGTAAGCATAGAGAAGAGGGAACAGATGGAAGACAAGGTGCACGGAGGAGGGTGAGTCAGGAAGGAGAAAGGGGGAAGAAGCAGGAAGAGACCGGTGAGAGGCATTCAGCAAGAATCATTTCAAGAACCAAGCAAAACTTTACTAATTGCTGGCTGGTGGTAGAAATTCCATCATTACAGAGTCATTTCTATAGCAAAACTTTTCTAAAACATAAATGTCCTGATAATATAGTAAAAGAAAACTGGTGTGTTATTTAGCTGCAAAGTTTCCTCCAGGAAGTTTTGAGATGGAAGCAAAGAAGAGCGGGCACTGTGAGCCAAGAAGGAATGCCAGCAGGGTTGAGGCCAAGGGCTTTGAGCTCCCCGCCATGCTTATCTGTAACAAATCCCGACCTGTTTCCTTCCATTTTAATTTGTTTCAGTTTCTCCTTTTCCCTCCTCTACTCTCCTTCTCTCCCCCTTTCTACACAGATGAGTCCCCAACCCTTCATTCAGCCAAAATGGCTACAAGATTCCCAACCAACCATAGAAGTTATGGGACATGTGTTCCAAGAACTCTTGATAAGGTAGTTTTCAAATAATCTGCCACAGACACTGTTCATTCCCGTAGTGTTTTCTTCCTCATTTCTTTCTTCTTTCTTCCCTCATTCTGTTCGTCTTTCTCTGGACATTGATTAAACACCTCTTTATGTACAAGGCACTAAAAATGATAAAGACAACAGATAAACCAATCATCATTTCCCTTTTGTACAAAATACACCTGGAAATCTAAGCCAAAGCTTAGAGAAAAGCAATCACCTACAGTTAACTCTAGCCCATTGCTATGGTTTGAGTGAATATCCAGGAAATGTCCTTGTGGTGGAAGCTTGGTGCACAAACCACAGCTTTGTTGAGAGGTGAAAGAGCATCTAAAAACAAATCCTAATTAGAAAACTTCTAGTCACAGGAGGACATGTCTGTGAAGAATATGGCCCCTCCTCTTTTTCTTTCTTTACTTCACAGTAATCACAAGACAGGCAGCATGTTCTGCCACAACAGATAGGTTCTCAAGCCCAAAAGCAACAGGGCCAGCCAACCATAGACCAGAACCTCCAACACTCTGAGACAAAATAAGCATTTCTTCTATTTAAAATGTATAAACTCAAGTACTTTGCTATAGTAACAGAATATTGACTAATATATAAATATTCTTTGATTTTTCCATTTTCTTCTCTCGGGAGATTTTAAGAAATTGCATGGAGTATCTCAAATGACAAAATAGAAATATTCATAACATGTAAAATCCTTATTTTTCCTCTTATACCCTTGAAGAAATATGTATTCTTTTGTCTAGAGATGCATATTCATTTGCACCCCACTAAGAACTCACAGAAAAGCCAAGTGGTATTATTAAATATATCAGTAAAAGTGGTTTCAAAATCTACAGAATGTCTATTTTGTATTTTGATGTTTTGGCAAATCTACCTTAGAAATTGTATTATAAGATCAGATTTTACAGCAAACTAGATTCATTATTCTAATTTAATATAATAGAGTATTTAGGTATAGTGTGGTTTTTGTTTTCTCTAGCTCAAAAATTGAAAAGTATTTTCAATAACAATCACAAAAGATTGGTTTTCTCCTAGAACTTCCATTGCCTAATAACTATTGTGTCACTAAAGTTATGAGTTACACCAAGGACATATATGTATATTTGAGAGGCAGCATGTTATGCTACAGAGAACATTAAATTGAAAGTCCCAGTCTGGGTTCTCATGGAAATATTACTACTTATGAATCCTATGCCTTCTTTTAATTAAAGTTCTTTTGATAGCTAGCATCAAATACCAGCTCTCCATAAGATTTATTTATCTTAGTAACAATTCTTTGGAAGGACACTGCACAACATCACGAAACTGAAGAGAGATCTGGAAGTTAAAACATGTGACAAGCAAATGAGTGATTCCAGTATTCAGCCTCAGGAGAACATAGACTCCTTCCCATGAAGCACAGTAGGCCTCAGACTCTGCATCTCTTTTGAATGTCAGACTCTTGACAGAAAGCATGGCTTCCAGGGGCTCTATAAGTGGCTGGCTACACTACTTTGGGCCTGGGACAAGCTAAACATCCTGGTGATATGAGCTTTCTCACACTGTGGCAGCCAGGAGACAAAGGAAGGGGTCAGGGGCAAGATACCCCCAAGGCCCTATCATATTGCCACCTAATACATCCTACTCCTAAACTTCCCAGAACTTGTCCCAAGATAGTGCCACAGCTGGGTACCAGACATTCAACACACAAACCTGTATAGGGTTATTTCATATTCAGACCATAATACAAGAAAAAACATCCAGTTGTCACAGGGTTCTAAATGAGAGTGAGATGTCAGCTCGGTTGTGGCCATGAGGTCTTCCCTTATGCCACATTCATTCTCAGAAACAAGAAAGACATATCATTAGTCTAGAGGCCAACTTTTAAAAGACTTTAGTCCTATCTTTAGAGAAATTTCTTAATTCTCAGTTCCTTTTAAAGTCAGAAGTTGGACCACATTATTCCTAAGGTCCCTTCCAGCTGCTGATGCTGTTCCATCTTCTTCTCTTCACCCGTGAATGCCTGTGTATGTATGTGCATGTATGTGTATGCGCATATGGAGACTTCAGCTCAACTTCAGGTTGTTCCTTATAAGTTGTTCACCTGGTTTTGTTTTTATTTTTGAGACAAGGTCTCTCACTGGCCTGCCTAGTCCCAGGAACCCAGTTATCTCTGTATCCCCAGTATTAGAATTACAGACTCACACCACCACACCTCAGCTTTGGAGATTTGGAGATAGAATTCAGGTCCTCATGCTTGCATAGCAAGTGTTTTATGAACTAAGACATTATCATAGCTCATCTTCTACTTCTTCATCTTCTACTTTTTGGTCTTGTGCCTAATGGTTTCCAGTGCTTCTTGGCAGTACTAATGAGAATCTTTGGGCAACTCTCAATATTTCCAAAAACAACAACAGAAATAGTTCATTGGAGATAAATTTGCTTAGTTATATTAAAACATCATGCTTTGATTTATAGCCCAGAATTGTTTCAACCCAGTGAAAGAGCAATGGTCAAAGACTGATCAAAAGCTCCAACTAGTGGTTGATTTTGATTAATAAAAGGTAGAGACATAATCATCATTGACTCAGAAGAAGTTGATAGAGAAAGTATCACATGAGATTCCTTAGAAGTGAAGAGCACTGGCATCCTTAAGCAGATTATGAAGGGAGATTAATTTACCTGAGAGAAGTTGTGATAAATTATCTACACATAAACCTAGAAATATCTAATGAGAATCACAGGAACTAAGAAATTGATGGCAGCCTCTACTGATCCACTAGAATGCAAGTCCATATACAATTGATGTCAACATCTGAAGTAAATTAGAAGAACAGACAGCTTTTGTTATAAGAACATTCCATTTCATTCCAGCAAAGCATCCATCAGTGTGCCCGATTTTAAGCAGCATAGAAGAGCCTGGAATCTATTGGGCTTCCATTCTTCTTTAATATTGTATGGAGATGAAAGCATGGTAAGATGACACTCAGGTCCTCTGCAAAAGAACTGCATACTCCTAACTGCTGAGCAATCCCTCTACACCATCATATGGTCTCTAGTCAGTAGCACCGTTTTGCAAGATTGTGGAACTCCTGGGGAACAGCACATAGCTGAAGATACGGGCCACTGCACCACCACCACCACCATTATGAACTGTCCCTCTGGAACCACAGTAGAGTCTTCCTACCATACCTTCCTTTGGTCATGGAGTTTCATCACAACAATAGAGAGTAACTGATACAGGTGTCATCTGGCTATCTTCACTCCCTCATATGAGAATCTAGCTACTGCATTTTGATCCAGAATATCATGTCTTCCACAAACTTGAAATAATAGGTTGTTCTTAAGTTTTTTGTTTTGTTTTGTTTTGGTAAATGAGACAGGGTTTCTCTGTGTAGCTTTGGCTGCCCTGGACTTACTTTGTAGACCAGGCTGGCCTTGAACTTACAGAGGTCTGCCTGCCTTTGCCTCCCTGAGTGCTGGGATTTTAGGTGTGCACCACCACAACTGGCTTGTTGTTAAGTTTTAATTCAGGTAGTATTTTGTCCCTTTACAACTTTTGACATTAATAGATTTGAGAACAGGTTTCACGAAAAAGAATCATATCCTGAGAGCGAGATTGATAAACTTTATTCTTTCCTTCGTAAGAATTTAAGAACATTTTTCTTAAGCTTTTGTGAGAGATGGGGACCCAAAATTCATAAATTTATGAATGCTTGTTTGGCTTACCTAGAACAAATTTGGAACCTCTTATCCAAGAACATTTTTTGAGACAGACAGCTCTACAGTTTCACTGTGTAGTTGGCTTTGAACTTGATATGTAGACTGAGCTGACTTCTAGCTTATAGAAATCTGTCTGCCTCTGCCTCTTGAGTGCTAATATTATGGGCATGTATCAGCACAATGGGTGTTCCAGAACACTTAAAGGATAATATAGATGCCTGTCCACATGATACAGGTGAACACAAAGACAGACCCTCACATGGTTCTTATAAGATCACAGTGCCCTAAAGAGCAGCTCCACCCACCCACAGTCCCCTAGCTCTTGTTCTGTATGAAATATCCACAACACTTTCTCCAATGTGTTGTCTTTACATGAGTCAACCCTAGCACAAAGACTCCTATGACCCAGGCATTTTTAGGGAGTAAGTCCTCCCATTGTAACTGTTGGCCTACCTAGAGAAGATTCTGATAAAAGTGGAGCATCATCAAAGTGTAGACTGGCCCCACCCACCCAGAAGCACATATGGCTCCTCTCCACTCCCACAATCAAATCTAGCCACATTTCCTCTGTCTTCTCTGCAATGTCTTCACAGGGACAGGGATGGCTTGGGGGAGTGACTCTATAAGGAGGTAGAGTCAATGAGTCATCATTTCACATCTTTGCTATTGCATGGATTGGTCCTTCATTTAAAGAACTGCTATCTACCTTGATTCTAATGAAACCTCAATACTTGGGAGAATCAGATGATTTAGCTTATAGGTAATGTCATTAAAGCTTAGGGAGGTTGATGATAATGCTTGAGCAAGGCTGCTGTCGTTCATGCTGAAAAGAGAATCCCAGTGTCTGATTCCAATTACGTGATGGTTTCTGCTGGAGAAGGTATGTGCTACAGGAAGTTATGCCTCACAGAAAGGTATACCTTAAGAGGATGTATATCCCATAGAAAGGTTTTCCTGTTTTCTTTCTACTGCTTTGATAAAGAAACATGTCGTCTGTCCACAGGATAAGCTCGGTCTCTGCATTTGTGTGAGTGTGTGTATGCATCTTTCTGTGTGCATGTGGGCACATATGTGTGTATGTGTACAAGCATTAATGTCATACAGAGAGCAGAAGCTGAGAGCAAATGTCTTCCTAGATTAATATTCACCTCATATACTGAAGCAGGGTCTCCCACTTAAACCTATAGGTCCATGATTTGACTAATCTCGCTAGCAAACTTTTTCCAGGGATCCCTGTCTCTACTTTCCCAAGTACCGGAATTACAGCAAGCCTCCATGCCTGCCAGGAATTTATATGGATATTTGGAATTTTTTTTGTCTTTGTTTTTGTTTTTCAAGACAAGGTTTCTCTATGTGGCCTTGGTTGTCCTGAACTCACTTTGTAGACCAGCCTGGCCCCAAACTCACAGCAATCTGCCTGCCTCTGCCTTCCTGAGTGCCAACACCTGGCTGGGTAGTTGGAATTCTAACTCTAGTACTCACTCCTGTACTTCAAATGCCTTATGCAATGAGTTGTCTGCCCAACCTTGAGCTCAATCTTTAGATAGGTTTCTCTGTCTGTTAGATGACAAAAACCAAGGAATCCTGGAAAATACATAAGTCCTTGTGTTCTCTGGAGCCACCAATTTCAAACATGAACTGTTGGTTCAAGAGAATGGCATCAGGCAGGGATCAGTCCTAAGAATAGTATTTTAAAAATTGGTAGCACCTTCTAGAAGAACTAAAGTGAGATTCATGTTATTCCAACACTCTCGATCCTGACCATGCCCTCTTCCACTCAAGCTCCACACATCATACATTGGTCCTTAAAACTGACCCTATTCTTAGTACTCTCTTCTATCACTTTTTCTTGGTTGTTTCATTTGTTCCCATCAGGACTAGGCTTCTCATGTAGTACTGTCCCTGGTCACCAGAATCTCTCACCCTAGCCATTCATTACCCATCCACACCCACACCTCAAATTCTTCCTGGCACAGCCACACCTCCACTGCAAGTTTTCCTTCATGAAACTCAGTGTTGCTTCTGAAATCCCACACTGTTGCCAGAGAAAGAGAAAAGTGAAGTGTGATTAATCTTTGTCCAACCCACTTCTCTGGAAGGAAACTTTGAAAGAACAAAAACCCCTCTTTAAAGTGTTCCGTTCAGCCCCCAGAATGACATGGGTCATTAGAAGTAGAAGCATTCTGAAAGGCTTTTGGAGAGATTGGAGAGTATCTAAAAGAAGCCACTTGCCTGCATAAATAGAAAGGGAAGGTTGCTGAACAGAAATTCTTCTAGCTCTTAAGTTATATGCTTCTAGGATTCATGGAACTTAGGGAGTGAGGGTAATCTGACCTGAAGAATAAACTTCTTAATAAGTCTAAGTTATAGACAGAGAGGACCAGATTAAGAGGAAAGAAGAAGGAGGAGGAGGAGGAGGAGGAGGAGAAAGTTCACATTGGACATGTCTGAGATTCCCTAAACTGTAAAAACAAACAAACAAACAAAACAACAAAAAAAAAAACATAACACAAAAAAAATCAAGAAAGAACACAGCCCAGGGTGCTATGATGAGGGGGTCCTAGTGAGAACTTTACTGATGGTAAAAGAGAAAAGTCACTTCACAGTTAACCCCAAAGGCCATGTCCAACTGGGACCTTGCCACCTTCTAAGCAAATTTCTTCAGTTCCTCCCTGGGAAAGATGAAAATCATTGTCAAACACAGCTTCACTGGAGGAAAGTGCAGGTGTAGCTCCCTTCCATGCTAGACCTGTTAAATCAGGAGTGTATTGGAAATTAGCATTCTGTACCAATAAAACATAGTCTCTGCAAAAGACTCAGACACTCTGGGGTGGCCTGTTTCCTGCATGGAAGGGGAGGTATGCGTCTTGGGTCTGATGGGAAAGGTTGGGAGCACAGAGAATCATCTAGCAACAGAGTTCTCCCCTTTCTTTTCATCTTCCTTCTCATTGTCCCCCTGCTAATGAAAATAAGCCTACACAGCTTCTTCTGCAGCCCAAGAATTTGTTCATAGCAATTTGAAGCCAATTGAATGAACAGGAATAAATGAGCAGATATTGCAGTTTATGGCTGGCTGCTCTGAGGCCCCAGGCAGTGATTAGAGGACCTCGGTCCTTTTTATGCCCACAGCAAGAGGACGGTAAAATCTGGCCCAGTTAAGAGCTTTAAACCGGAGGTTTGGTGGTGAGGAATAGAATGGGTAATTACAGTCTGTGTTAATACTGGGGCTGTGGCTCTGCCACCCGGACCTGAGAAATCATTAGGTGATTGAGTAAAAGATGGAACCAGTGGGTGGCTGTGATTGCTTTGTTAGGTCCATGGATAGACAGGGATGAAGTGTCCTTGCAGGAGGGAAAAAACGATTGCTACTTCTGGTCGACCTTGGCTGCTGCTGGCCTCCTTCCTGTGCTTGATCGTTCTTCTAAAGCAGCAGGGAAAACAATGTGTGCACATCAGCACATTTCCCTGCAATGGTCTTGGACACTTGACCACAGTTTCTTTGCCTTCTCCACCCCTGAGAAGCAGGTGATAACACTGAGGTCTCAGAGATTCCCATTCTCTCCTTCCTAAAATGAAAAGAAATGGTAAGTTTGCATTGATCCCTCTCTAACCTGTCACCAGTTCTTCCCTGTGGACAAGGACACTAATTTCAAAGATGGCCATCTAGAGTCCTGATAATATCTGTGATTTTGGAATAGGCTCAGTGTATTCAACCCATGACCCACAGGCCACCTGTGATTAAGGATAGCAATGAGGGGCTGGAGAGATGGCTTGGTGGTTAAGAGCACTGTCTGCTCTTCCAGAGGACCGGGGTTCAATTCCCAGCATCCACATGGCAGCTTACAACTGTCTGTACCACCAATTCCAAGGGATCTTCACATGAATGCACATAAAATAAAAAATTAAATTAAAAATAAAAGAATTGAGAAGTGATTGTTTAAAAAAAAGGATAGCAATGAGTGTAGCTTAGCATAAAAACATAAGCTCATTTGAAACATTATCAGGTTTTTTTTGGTCATATTTCTGGCACTTGATTGTGTAGTTCTCACATGTGAACTCTATAGATGACATCATATCACAATAGAAAAGATTGGACATATCTGGATAAATTTTTTTCTAAGTCAAGTAAACACCTTGCTTTGAGAGGTGGGTCTCCAGTCTTGAACTAAGAACTACAGGAGATGTTGAACAGATATGAGTGACCTTGACTGAGCATCTGAACTTCAGCAAAACATTTTTGGAAGAGGCCCCTGGGATCAATACTGATAGAAGAAACACAATCTTTATCAGTAAACCCCATATCCTTAGGCACTTTGCTCCCCTCGACTGTTCTGAGAATAAAATCAAAGACAGTGTTTTCTCTCAAGCTTCCACCATACATGTGCTTTGTTCTGCTTTGTAGAAGCTGCATTGCTGCTATGAAAATGGGTGAGGGCTGGCTTCCGCTCTTCAGAAACAAAAAGTCTTATAATGGAAATAGATAAGCAAACACATTTATTTTTGTACCACAGAAAAGACTGTTCTGAAAGTAGATGCAGGGTGTTATGTGTTATGGGAGCAAAGAAGAATGGTACCAAATCCAGCCCCAAGGCATGATGTGATCTGCATCCTGCAAAGCAAGAAATAGGGATGAGCTGTAAACAGCAGAACATGGGGTTGGGAGTATTGTTCATTTGGTAGAGTACCTGCCTAGCATGGACAAAGTTTGTTCCCCAGAACTTCACAAATGGAGTTCGTAGTATATGCCTATAATCCCAGCACTTGAAAATTGGAGGCATGAAGTTCAAGGTCATCTTCAACTACATAGCCAGTTTGATCCCAGCTACATGAGACACTCTCTCCTTAGTCAGTGTCATCCAAGCCAGCAGTCTGAAAACTAAAATGAAACAAACAAAAAAAGATGTTCAAAAAGCCAGAAGGAAGAAAAGCACCTGGATGGTTTGAAGATCACTGTTGGCCAGGATCCTGCAGGACTAAGGTGTGGGGCAGATAGGCAGCCAAGAAGAAAGCAACAGCCGTAGACACCACAGCAGAAAACAGATTTCCCTCAGTGAGCAACGAGAGCTTTAGAAGGGTAGGTGGGGCTTAACTAGATTTTAAAGTTTGGAGACAAGATTTAAGAAAGCCCGGGGTCAATGACAACAGTTAGGGAGCCATAGCCTGAATCCAGCCTAGCTGAGACCTAAGGAAAGGCTTCTGAATCTTCAAGAAAATGAGCTTGTATTTGATCAGACATGGGTCATGATGCAGTATAAAAGCAAAGAGCTACCAAACTGCTGCCTTGGATGGCACTGACTAAGAAGAGAAAGGGCCTGTTATATGTGACCAGCTGAAACCAAGGGACTTTAGGGTGTCCCATTGGAGAAATTTCCAGAAACGGTTGTCTCAGATCTCTCATGCTGTGCAACTGGGTGGCTTACAGAAGACATCTCGGCTCTCTGACCTTTAATTTCCCTCTGTTTGACCTGGCCTCCTTACTCCTCAACTCACTTCCTGCAAATAGGTTGCAGAGACCAAACACTTTTATGTATTTGGAAATAAAGCCGCCATATAAATTCAATAAATGTTAAGCCTCAGCAAGGGGTATTCGTGGGTTTATGTTGCTGCAAACTATCTAAAATGGTGAGAGTATTTGGAGATTTGTCTCCATTGTGAATCGTAAGATGTGTTTGAAAGAATTCCACATTGAAGGGTGCAATTCTCTCGGATTTAAGACATTTCCTGTGTGATACTATGGCATGGCAGAGACACATGTCACATAGCATATGTGCATCTTGCAGGAGCCTGGAAGGCCACTTGATCTGACACAGTTCACAGATGAGGCCACCATGGCCACACGGTGAAAGGTGTACCAGAGAGGACTGTGATTAGCAAGTGACAAGCAGGGCCAGCATCAAAACCTTCACTGAGCCCACTTGGAAAGCTTGGTCTAGATTAAGCACCAAGGCCCTCCTAGCTCATGTGGCCAGTCTTCTAAAGAAAGAGATTTTGGAAAAATGGTTCTTAAGCTCTCTGAAGTTTCAAAGACTTCGAAATATATATGGCCTAGACTAATGAGTCTCTCCCTCTTCATTTTGGAGCCAGAACATTTTCCAGAGTTAAATAATGTAAGACATAATATGGATGGCATCAATGACTGAGAGCAGCAGGCTGGAGATGTGCACTGTGAATAAATTATAGCACTTGGGCAGAGTGGGGTTCGGAAGAGAACAGGGAAGTGCAGGAGACAAATGAGCCTTTAATATGGGAAGAGGTGGAGGCTGGAGACAGTAAGCAGCTCACAGCCCCAGCCCTAGCCCCAGCCCTAGCCCCAGCCTCAGCTCAAGCCAGGATATTATATCCAGAGGTTACCCCAGGGGTTAGGTGAAGAGACCAAGCATAGCTAGATGTTCATTTCCCTATGGCCTGAATCACATGAGTGTGTGTCTTCCATCTGCCTCGTGTTTGGAAATACAGCTGGAGGCCACACCCTGGGCCTCCTATGTGGCCACCCACTTCTGGAAGGAAACCACATTCTGAGAAGTAGAAATCCAACACACTGGATGAGCTCAGAGACTCTGCTTGTCTTTGTCTACTCACTCCAGCAAGGAATACCTAGTAGCCCTAGTGCTCAGCACACAGTTATCCAGTGCTGAGTTCTTAGTGTTTAGGCTGTGCTCGCTAAATATAGAATGAAATTCTTCTAGTCTGAATATCGCAGAAGACTAAACTCTTCACTTTGGGTGAAAAGTGGGGGCCCAGTACACAGAGAGTTAGATAGTGCAACCTGTTTCATCAAAGCATAGGCCACCCCGACTGAAGATTCAGACTAGAAGATGAAAGCCTTATTTTTCTACTATAGCAAATGTGCATGATGTAAAATGTATCAACATTTTTTAAGTTCAGTAGTATTAAATATATTCACAGTGTGGACAATATCGCTTCTCTTTGATTCATTTCTTCCTGCATAGCTAAAACTCTGTACCCGAACACAGCTTCCCATTTCCATCTCCCATCCTCTGGAAACCACTGCTCTGCTCCTTGTCTCAATGAATGTAAGTTCTCTGGGCTGCTCACATAAGTGGGATGATCTACTGTTTATCCTTTGGGATCTGGCTGACTTCACTCAGACTGTTCTTGGGCACATGCATTATAATACATACCAGAATTCCCTTCTTTAAGGGGATATAATATTTTACTGCATAGATATACCACATTTGTTTGTCCAGGTAACTTTCTTGCAGTAAATGAACAGCAAGATCTTAGGAGGAAAAGAGGTAACAATCCATGTGTGAGAGTCAAGGTTGGGGTGGGAAAGCTTAACGTAGGTTCCATCAGCCACAGAGAGATTATCTGACTGAGGGATTTGCTAATTACGGAGATACACATCCCTTTGTTTTACTCAGAAACAAAACAGACACCGGATGAACCAACAGACCTCCCTCTGAGCCCAAGGAAGGCCCTAGAGGAGAATTACTCATTTGAAAGCTGCTATGACACATTTAAAAGAGAAGAAAGGGAGACTTTGGATTCAGAGTGAGTTCCTGTACGCAAAATGGCTCCCAAAGCTTGCCCCCTGAAGGATGTCATCCTGCTGGCTAACAGCGCCTGGCCACCCAGGTCAGCTGCTTCTGTGCAGATCATTCTCCCAGTGCAGTACTGGCACTGTCTCCCAGCAGAGGCACCCACTGGCAGCTCCCACACTGACCTGCATCCCTTAGGGCCGAGCCAGGTGGTCCAATGGACTCTACCCCTCTTTCTTCTGGGGAACTCGGCATGGGACCTGGCCTTGTCCCACATGACACTTCCCTTGTCACTGAACAATGGCCCTCTCACATGTTAGTCTCATTAGTCATGAAACTAATGACTTTCTCTGTGCAAGGTCCTTTATGACAGTAATTAGGGAGTCCACCGCTGCACTTTCTGACAAGGAGGAAAAGAGCAGCTAGGGGATTTTGTCTCTACTTTATGGCTGACATCATCCCTCATGCCCATCATTAACCCAGACCTCTCTGTGGTCATGGCGTTAAGTGACTTATAGTCCCCAGGTCCATACAGGCCAGACCTGAGGATGATGGAAAGAAACATAGGCTAGCCTAGACTCTACAAAGAGGCCTAAATGACCCCTCAGGTCATTAGGGTGGCTCACTACCCATTTTGGCCTATCCTGATTCCATGGTCACCAAGCATATGTTTTCTAGTATAGTAAAAAAGATTCTAGGGATGGACTGAAGAATTTGATACTATGATGGAGCATCTGAGAGTGGCCATTGTTACGGCAAATTCTACCAGAGTGGACGCAGGACTAGCCACAGGATTATCATCATGGATTGCTGCAGCCATGAATCATCTGAAGGAATGGGTGGGCATGGGAGCATTAGCAGGCCTTCTGGTGTTGGTCTCCTTGGTTTGCCTGTGGTATATATGCAAGATTAGAGTCTCACAACAGCGTAATGCAGCCATGACCATTCAGGCCTTTACAGCCATTGAAGCAGGACAGTCTCCCCAAGCATGGTTGGCTACCTTAAAAAGCTAAAATGTTATGCTCAGGATGCGAGGCTAAGCACTGCACTCAGGGTCAGCCGCTTTGGACCCAGAGAAGAGCGTGTCTGATTGCATGTGGGTTGATGCCCCAGGTCCTACCTCTGAGAAAAAGGTATCAGACGGGTCTGATGCTCTTTGGGTGGATGACACCTAAATGAACATCAGTACAAAGTCCCAATTTATTTCTTTTTTTTTTTTTCAATGCAGTTTATTCAGGAACCTTGAACAATCCTGGGTAAAGCCTGGGTAAAGCCAGCCCACTTTAAATAGCCTCTGGGTAGCCAACCTCAGCATGCCACGTGGGCAATGCGTCTAAAACAAAAAAAAAAGGGGGGGGGGAACTGCAGAGAGCTGCGTAATGCCGCGCCTGAAAGATGGAGCTGGCTTCCACCTTCCACCTTCCCGATGGTGAGTGCTCTCTGTCACAAACAACTCCACATTTGGCTAAGGCTGAGGATCTGGCTTGCTTCCATGTATGTGGACCTATCTGCATTGCCCACGTGGCATGCTGGGGTTGGCTACCCAGAGGCTATTTAAGCTGTGGGCTGGCTTTCCCCAGGGTCAGATGATTGTTCAAGGTTCCTGAATAAACTGCATTGAAAAAAAAAAAAAGATGCTAGGGAGATACCCAGCATCCCCTGTGGCTATCTGTCCTGTCCTCATATCAATGCCCTACTGTGAACTCCACCCAAGTCAGACAAGATAGAATAAAAGTACAAAACCTAGTAGACACCGGTTATTTTCGCAGCATCAAAACAATTCCCAGCTCTTAGGGGATTGTGTAAGTTATCATAGCCTTTACTAAGTGCCTGTTGTGTGCTGGGTTATAAGGGTAAGGAAGAACATAAGACAGGCCCAAGCTCTGTCCTCAGAGAACCTCTAGTAGACATTGAGCTGGCCAGTGGAATGCTGAGAGTCCATAATGGAGGCCCCTAATGCATGCTGACCCAAAGAAAAGGCTTCGTGCAGATAGTGATGCCAGATTCCAGCCAGAAGGGTGAGCCAGCATCAGCTATTTGAAGTAGGTAATGCATAGCTGTTGGAGAAGGTTCCTCTGTTAAAGGAACTTCCAGGGTCAGGTTGTGAAACCGAAGCCTGCCCCTCTCCCTTCACCACTACCTCCCAGGCATCAATGGAGGAACCATTGTGGGAGATCCCAGGAGACTCACAGCTCCTGCAAAGAACACCTCCTAGAAATTTCTTCCTTAATCACAGGTGGGAGATAAGCCAGGTGATGAAGAGGAAAGAGCAAAGAGCTCTGAATTAATGAAGACACCATTTAGATCCTGTCTTAGCTACCTATCTACTCTGAAAGCACATACAAGCTGGGTTAGTCTCTCCAAGCCTTTGTTTGCTCGTCTCTGAAATGGAGAAATAACATCCACCTTTGCAATTACTGGGGAGACAAATTGAAAGAATGAGAAGATAGTGCCAACCCAGCTACATTTTCTTAGCCACTATTCTTTCTCCCTCTGCAATGCATATGATGCTTGTAAGAAGACCCAATCCTCTGTACCTCCAAAGTGTCCTTAAATCTCATTCCTGGTTCTCCAGACCATTTTTCACATCACATGATTTTGAGCTCTTATGACCTACTTGCAGATCAAAGGATAACTCTGTCACACACACACATACACAAAGCAGTTTCATGAAGGCAGGGTTGATGTGTGCCACCCACGGGTCTATCCTGGCACCCAGCACAATCCCCAGCACATAGTGAGCAATCAGTATACACTTGAGAGCAAGACTGTCATCTGGGCATGATGGCTCTATGAATGCAGCCTATGGTGTTCCTCATTTTTAAAAAGGCTGCCATTCTTTTGGCTCACATCCATCTAGTAGACAAGAGCCCAGAACTCTTTCATCCATGGGCTGCTATTGTGTAGAGGGGCCCATATCCACTCTTCACTCCATTTTTAAACTGTAGGCAGGACTTTGATTTATACCTCTTACATTTTATCTTGTTAGTTTCAGCCCATTGTTCTGGCCTGCCCAGACCTTTTTTGAATGTTCATTCTGTCATCCAGCATATTAGTTCTCCCATCTAGCTTTGCTTCATCTATCAATTTGCAAAGCACCCTTCTTAGGCCTTTATGTATAAGGATAAAATGTCAAAGAAGACAGACATGTCATATGGTTCTTTAGGGGAACAAGCAAGCTTTTTATGACCTAGCACTAGGGACTTTCTAGTTGACATCTGCTCATTAATCAACACATCATGGAGATGATTTGCACCCAGTAAGGAAGCCATCATTTGGTCTGTGATATTCCATTTTGCCCACAACAGTATTATAAGAATCACTGTCAAATCATTGCCCAAAATGGAGCCTTTACTAGGCAAGTAACTATCATACATGGGGAGGCTTCCTAGGGCCAACTATATTACATACTGTCTCACTGAGGCCTAGTACACCAGTGTCGTAAAATGCCTGGGACAGAGACTTATGAGGAACAAGACAGATTGCTGGAGTTGGACTCCTAACTGCCCCCTGCTGGTTGGGCAACTTTAGGCCACAATTTGTCAAAATGGACCATTTGCTACAAATTACTTAAAAGTCTAGTTGACTTACTACTGTGAGGGTGTATCTCTTGTGTAAGTACAGCCCAACTCCACCGTGTTGGCTTTCCACAGGATAGTTTGGGAACCAAGGCTCCTGATGCTTAGTGGCTTGTCTCAGAGACTTCCTCTGGATCTACTTCTCCACTATGCCAAAGCACAGAGAGGGCAGTTCCAAGGCAGGTGCAGTTCTGATGTGTCACTATGCTCACATTCCTGAGGCTAGACCTTGTCACATGACCAACCTCAATGCACAGAACTCTGGGAAATAGAGGGTACATTCACTTCTGGTTGTGAGAAGTGAGAAGTGACAGTTTGTCTCACTTTCACATCTATGACTATATCCCTGCCATATCATAATTATGTTATAGAGGAGAAAGATTGGTTGGTTGATTGAGAGATTCACTGACCTGCTTTAAGGAACTGACTTACATGCTTGTAAGGGATGCAGGTTGCACTTTTGTGTATCAGGCTGGAAATTCTAGGAGTTCATGCTGCAGATTTGAGTCCAACAGCAATTTAGAGTGTCCTCTCCTATCAGGGCCCTTCAGCTGATGGGGTTCTGTAAGCTCTCATTGTCAATCACAGTGACTAGCAAACTGCTTTGTGCCTTCTGATTTGTCCGTCAAGTCTTTTAAAAGTACCAGCACAGAAAAACTGAGCTGGAAAAGTGCAGAATTAACCCCTGTGATGCCATTGTGCAAACTAAATGAACTATGTGACCCTCTTTTTTAGACCTGATGCAGAAACAGACTCTTGATAAGAACTTGAAATGACCATCACCCCACTTTATAAATGAAGATATTAGGACCCAAACAAATAGAGTAAATTGCCTAAAACCACCTCTGCTAGGAATTTCAGTGCCAATTTCTCTCCACGAACACATACCCCACAGCTCCTGGGGCCCAATTAGTGATTAGGAATTACTGCCTATGGGCAGAGTGTAGGAGACAGGGAAAGTTTGGATAAAAGCTAGTCAGATGGCAGGTTCTAAGTGTTCCCTGTGAGTACATCACATGTGCTCAAAAATACTTGCCAATGAAAATACAGATGTATCTATGAAATAATGCCTGCAATATCAGAATTAGGGGGGCTCTCTCCCTCCCTGGAATAGTAGACAGGACTATGACATTTGTTTCTGTGATTCTGTGTGGCCCCATATTCACAAGCATTAGTATAATTACTGGGAGATCGTCCAGAAGATTCTTAGTAGCAAGCTTGAACTTGCCCACAAAATGTTCACCCTGTCGCATGAAGGAGAGAGAGCACCCTTCCAATGCTAGTCAAAGAAGATAGCAAAGGTGAGCCTGCGACCTGGGACTCCCATGGGAACCTGGCACCTCAATGTCCTACAAAGTCGGGAGTCATCACAGATTGCAAGACCCTGCCAGATATGGTACTTCATGACTGGTGGTATACAACCATCCCTATTAGTGAGTAATAGAAATCTCATCTTCCATGAGCAGGTAAGAAGCCTGGAGAGCACAGTACTGCCTGTGACAGGAAGCCCAATGTACCGGCTGGTTTTATGTCAACTTAACACAAACTAGAGTCACTAAAGAAGAAGGAGCCTCAGTTGCAAAAATGGCTTCGTGAGATCCAGCTGTAAGGTGTTTTCTCAATTAATAATCAATCAGGGAGTCCAACCCATTGTGGGTGGGGCCACCCTTGAGTTGGTGGTCCTCGGTTCCATAAACAGGATGAGCAAGCGATGGAGAGCAAGCCAGTAATCAGCACCCCTTCATAGACTTTGCTCCTGCCTCCAAGGTTTCTGCCCTGTTTGAGTGCCTGTCCTGACTTCCTTTGACAATAGACCATGATACAGAAGTATAAGCTGAATAAACCTTTTCCTCCCCAACTTGCTTTTTGGTCATGGTGTTTCATTGCAGCAACAGACACCCTAACTAAGACACCCAGGCACATGCTGCTTCCTGCTGTCTGTCTCCTGTCCACACAGACTTTGTGTGATCTTGTTGAGCCCTTTGCCAAGCTAAGCCATTTACACCATTTCAAGATGCTTTCTCCAGATGAGCAGAACATTGGTAGAAACTCAGAGTTCCAGGCTGTGCAGCCACCAGTAACTAGGAAGTCCCTGACTTGTCTCGAGCCCCAGTGTCTACAGTGTGGCTCCACAAAGCTGCATACTCGCCCTTATCAATGTGGCTTTGAAAGCGTGAAGTATCTAGTGAGCAGTAGCACCATCATTGGCTTCCCTGTTCTCAGGAAAGAGGCTCAAGGCAGCTCCCTCCAGCAGGCCTCTCACTCCACACTCCAGCTGGCACAGACCTTGGCACTGATAACCACAAACTCCACTTCCTCAGAACTGTCTGCCTGTGGCCATGGCAGCTCAGGCTGGAAATGCTGATCCCATCTGGCTGCAGCCTGATCACCAGGCACTTCAGCCAAGGGAAGGAAATGGAAACATGTGAACAAACAGGCTTCAGCACACTATATGGGCAAAAATCAATAGTTTTCCCAAAACATGCCCACACACAGGCATCACCTTATATGACAAAAGGACACTGTTAACATTAAGGCCACTGACATAGAGAATAACCTTGATTGTCCAAGTAAACCCATCCTTATCATCAAAGGCCTTAAAAACAAAAAATAAATAAAAGTAAAAACCTTTCCTAGCTATATTTTGGAAGAGAAGTGGCCATAGAATTGGAAAAGAAACATGAAGCCATGTTGACTTTGAAAATGGAGGAGGGGCCAAGAGTCAATGATAGTGATTTCTGGGAGCTGAAAAAAGCAAGGAAGCAACCCTCTCTGGAGGCCCCAGTGAGGGACACAACCTTGTCCATATGCTGTTCAGTATGTGGTCAGACTAATGAGATCTCACTTAAAAACTACATGGTAATAAACCTCTATTGTTTTGAGTCAGGAATATGTGGCCATTTTCTACAGAAGCCATAGAAAACTTAACACGAATGTCAAGAAGATATAATCGAGAACAAAGCTGGAGACATACATAGACAATGAGAGATCTCAGACCAGACCCTAGACCAGCTGTTCCATCTTCCCTCTCTTGTCTACAGTTACCATCAAAGGCCTAAGAACTTGTAAAGGGCCAGTGGGAATAGGGCATGATGGGAGAGGGTGCTTTGTGTATGTGAAGTGAGCAGAGGAATTCCAATACCTTTCCTACATCCATCCACTCTGAGAATGCAAAACAATTCTTAGCCTGTGCTGCATCCTACACTCCTGCTGGTATCCACCAAGGGCCTTCTATCAGAGGGCCTATCCTGGGTGCCTCGCCTCTCTTCAGCAAGAGCCAACAGCCATCCATTCTCAGCTCCTCGTCATCTCTTTAGAGAGATGAACGCCATCATTAGGAGCCTTTCATTATCAGCGGCTTGCACACAGCTGATGTTGATTTGATAGAATCCAATTTAGCATCCTTCTCTGGGCTCTGCTCCATAGCCATTTGGGTTTAGCATGTACAGGCAGTTTGATGCTGTCTTGATGGCCTTTTAAGCGACTGAGAAAATTGCTGGCATGGCAATTTAGTGGCAGGCAGCTCCTGGTGGGTGGGCCTGGAGAAGTGGGGAAAGGAGCAAGAGATCAAGGGATACTTCATCCAAAATCTTTAAAAAGCAGCTAAATGATTGGGGGGGGTCATACATTAAAGTGCAGAGAGAGCCCACAGAGGGACTTAGAAAGTTTGGGCCAGTTAGACCAGGATGGCTCCTTCTGGTGGACCCAGAAATGACCAACCCCCAAATCACAGCACCTGTGAATGGCACATCACCATTCACAAAACACTTCCTCACATGATTTTTAGATGACAGTGGGGTGTGATAAATGGTTAACCCCCAAATCTCCAAATATCCAACTTGGGATATTCACCATGCACCTGGTGTAAATACTCCCACTACCAATTCTAAGGCACCAATGAGAGATCAAGTGAATGCAATATTGAAGGGAGACGGCCTCCATGGATTTGCTGGGTTTGTTGCAAGCTTCACCTCACTGGTTCTGTGGGAACTGATTCTGACTTTGAGCCCATCTTACAACTTCTTAGATACTAAGCCTAAGAGAAGTTCCAACCTAGTCACAAAGCAATGGTTCAAGCCTTTGGCCCAACCATGGGCTGCAGATGCCAGAGACACTGTGCCTCCACCTCCTTCAGCCTAGAAGAGTCTAGGCTGGGCTATAGTAGGAATATGCAGACAGGAAGCTCTGCCCCCCCCCCATCACCCCATACTAGAACACAAGCCTTGTCCTGGGAAGCAAGAGAGGTGTAGGATGATGGGGTGAGACCAGGGCCAGTTGTTCCCAGGAGGTGGGAAGGAGGCAGCATTTACTTCAGTGAACCTGCTCTTAGTCCAGGAGGCTGAATGGCTGTGTGGTCTATTCTCTCTTTTTCTCCGACCTGGCTCCTTTCTCTGTGCCTGTAGTCAGAGACCTCAGAAAATCACTACCTTGGAAGCTTCCCCTCCAGAGGAATGCGTCACAGTCACTGTGTCTCTGTCTGTTGCCCTCCTCCTCAGTCTGGAGGCCAGAGGCATCTTAGGGCCCTGGTCACATCCCTGAACCACATCTGATTTCAACCCCAGCTGCAAGAGAAAGTGCTGTGAGCTTGAACTCAGCTACACCAAAAGTGCCCTGCTTTGAGAACGCAGGCTAGCTCTCCCTCTACACCCAGCACGGCTAGTCATTGTGGGTCCCAGCTGCAGGTGAGTAGCACCCCAAAGCTCAGGGGAGGTTGCGTCCCAAGAGGAAGGTTTCCACCTTCTAGAAAGACTAGATCCAGGCAGATCTTTCTAGTCTGCTCGAGAAGCCCCAAGAAGCCCCAGACCTGCTTCTCTGACCCATCCCCCCACCTCCTGGGCTAGATAAATAGCTGCCTTCCCTACATGACTCAGGTCCCACCAGCAGCTATAAATATAAACACACAAGGTATGTCATTATTAGCCCCATTTTACAGATGTGAACACTGAGGCCATGTATCTGCCTGACTTAAGATACTAGGTCCAGCAGGGCTGCCCACAAACACAGTGGCTCTTGAGGATACAAAATCTGCCCATGTTCACCAAGGCCGCTGGCATCCCACCCCACCTTCCACATGTCTGAGAGCTGGAATGTCATATGACTCAAGAAAAACCATTCACTGTGGTCACAAAGAGAACCACACGAGAACTTCGTGCCTTTCTTTTTCTTCTCTCTTCTATTCTTCTCTTTGAAAAGGGTCACACCCAAGTGTCACCTCATTTTTGTTAACACACACACACACACTCACACACACCGCATATATAGATGTGTGCATGGGTTGGGTTTCCACAATCTAAGAGCCCCCAGATCTAAGCCTTTCTAAGTAATGACATGATACTCAGAAAGTCCAGGCCTTTGGAGCATTTTGGGTTTGGCATTAAATTTGCTCCAGTAGCAAAGGGTCCACACACAGACACCATCATGCATCATTTAATGAAATCAGGACATGTTCTAAGAAGTGTGTCCTTTGATAATTTCAGTGTTCTGTAGGTGTCTCAGAATTTTTACAAAATCAAAGACAGCTATGATATCACTAGCTGATTTTTCATTTCCACTCTAATCTCTGGGACTACCTTTCTATTGGTGAGCCAAAACATCACATGGCAACATGGCTATATCCCAAAGCAAAAGACATTCTGAAATCTGTATCACCTTGAGTAAAGGGAACTGTCCTCTTATGTAGATATATGTATACATATGAGTGTGTGTGTTTTATTTAAAAAGTTGGCAAAAATTCACCAAAACTTTAGCAGTAGTTGTTCCTGGATGGTAGCAAATAATGTTTTTTATTTTGTGTGTTGTCTCTGTCCTGTCTGATTTTTCTTATAAGGAGATATTGCAATTTTAAGATGTGAACATGTTGTTTTCTTTTTAATAAGGAAAGCTCAAACCTCTCCAAGAGAACTCATCAGCGGGGTCCTCAGGAGGGCTACACTGACTTGGCGGATGGCTGCAGGTTCTATCATCACCCAGGAAATCCAGACAGTGAAGGTGGAGGAGGCAGAGAGCAGAGAGCAGACAGGCCAGGTGAAAGTGAGAGGATGGCTTACAATCACACATTTCCCTCCCCAGGCACACAGCCGCCTGGGGAAGCAGAGAAGAGAATTGGAGGCCCTGCCATGAGCAGTACATACATGCTGATATCGTCATGGTGACTGGAGGATGGAAAGGCCTCAGGATTGACTGACAGCTCTGAAAGGGCTGGACGAGAAAGTTCAGCCATGACAGAACTGCAGCAGATACACCAGGTCACATTCACTGGCCATCCTAGTGAGTGGGAGGAAAAAACACATTCATTCCGGGTTAACTCATTCCCTCTGTTCATTTATTCTACACATAGGTGTTTAGCATTCCCACACCAACCCTGGCCATCAGCCCCACAACTCCCAGAACCTTAATGGCCTGCTTTACTGCGATTGCTGCCCTCCCCTAACCGCTGGTAGCATAACCAACGTCCTACCTCAGACTGAAGTTGCTGTTGTGTGGATGTAAAGAACAGCTGAGGTTTTGTTGCTACCTTTCCAGCTAACCCCACCCCATGACCTGTAGACAGTCAGATGTTTACTTTGATTCAGTTTCCCCAAAAGAGGAAGACTTTATTCCGAAAGAAAATCAAGGAGAAACACACGCCCTGTATTGTCTATGTCCATCTATCAGTTCCACCAAGATTAAGTACTGTTTTCCTCGGATAAGGAGCTGGCCAAATGGAGTACATAAATTTTCTCTGTCTTCGGCTCCTCCCACCACACATCTAAGGGGTCAGTCAGTCAGATCCATGGGGCACTAAGATGACTAAGGCGAAGGCAGTGGGGGCTGGGATGAAGCTGGGCTGGGTGTGGTTCTTTCTACTTATCTTCAATGGCTTCTCCCGAGGGATCTGTGGTCTTAATGGAGGCTGCATTAGCTGAGCTAGTGATTCAATTAGTTCTAAATGCTCCTGGCCTGAGAAAGAGGGATGGGAAGGTGGGGATTTGCTGACTCCTATTTGCCGGAAAGGGTTTCCCAAGACGATGGAGATACAATTTGAATTCCCAAGCCCCCCACTCCTTTCTCCATTCAGGAGCCCCTGGGTCATCAACCCGAATGAGCTCATGCTTGTGAGAGCACTTTGTATTTTCATTACTCTTAGGAGGAGGGCCCACTATCTCTCTGGCCACTCCTTGGTGCAGAGATGAGGGGCTTCCCTGGGCCAGAAAGAATAGGATGTTTGGGGCAGTGAAGGCCCAAGTCCCAACTCTGAGGAATCCTGAATGGCTGTAAATGACATGTTGTTCTTTTGCATGGTGCTGGGGGAGACTCTTGTTGCCCACAGCGGCCTCACTTTGGAGACAAGGACCATGTGCAGAGTCTCAGCTCCTAGGGAGTGCTGCTTCATAGCTAAGGAAAAGGGTTAGAGAAAGGAATATGGGCCAGAGAGGAGAGCCAAAGAAGACAAATGGCACAGAGACAGGCCACCATCTGTACGCCCTTTTTCTTTGTGGGGGAAAGCATAATTTTCCTAAGGAAAGCTGACAGGTTTTTTTGTTTGGGGTTTTGGGGGTGAGGCAGCACTTTCCACTTTTTATCCTACCACCTGCTATGTACAATGAAGAGTTAGCTTAGAAAGTGTCCCCAGGTCTAAGTTCAGCTGACTAGAAGCCCTGAAAACCATCACAGCTCAGTCACATACACACAGACTAATTTCATTGGTCTGGTTGTGCAGCCTGGATATGAGTGGTTTTCATAGAAAACAAGTTCTCAAAATAAAAAGATCCCATGCCTGGAAGACTGCTCAGTAGTATACCGGTAAAGTGATAGCTGTGCAAGCATGAACACCCGAGTTCAGATCCCCACCACATATAAAGCTGGTCCTGGAACTCCAGACTGGGGGAATAGGGAAGTGGGGGATAGGCAGATCTGATCATTAGGCATTGCTAGCCAGGACAGCTAGTCTCATTCTGCTCTTGCTCTCTCTCTCTCTCTCATACACACACCTAATTCATAGTGTTTGCCACTTCTCATGGTGTAAACCTGCCATGGCATATTTCAAGCAACGAATATCATGATGACCAACATGCACTGACTCCTGGTATCAGAACCATTTTTCTGTCATAAGTTAATTGCCTAGGGTAGAGACGGTCATATCTGTAGGCTGCTTGGAGAAGATGAATTTACCTTGAGGCAGATTGTTTCAAGTCCTCAGGGCAGGGATGAGAAAGAAGGGAAGTGTGTGGTCATGACTCACATAGACACCTCTCTGGACCTCTTTTTGTTTCCCAGCCACATAGGTCATCATCCCCTCCCATTCTCCTGCCAAAGATATTTCCAGGAGTTTGCGGAGAGAAAAAAGCAACGAAGGAAAGAAAGTGCTAGTGGCTGCCAGGAGCTGTCAAGACTCCTTCCGGGAAACAGCCTCTTAGTTGTCTCCTTTCTTATCCATCCGGAAAACCTCTTCAATACTGAAAGCAGTCTGCCAGATACCCAGGAGGTCACTGTTTAGCACATTATCCACTTTCTCTGGCGGTAAGATCAACAACCTCCCAGAAGGCTCTCAGAACCCGTGCTGGAGCTGGGAGGGTGAAGGAGGAGCCCACAGAAAGACAAAAGACAGCTGCTGCTAGCAGTGATGGGCTCTAAGGTACTTTACTTAAGGCCAAGTCTAGACATCCTCTCTTCCAAAGGTATGTGGTCATGAACATTTACCTGTTCATGCCCTGTGATAGCCATCCAGAGAATGTGGGGTGTTTAGAGGAAAAGACTGTCCTAATAGGAAGAGAGTAAAGGTGAACGGAAGAAGCAAGGCTTGCCGAATAAAATCATGTGGAAAATAGCATAGCCATTCCTGTGTACATCTCCAGCTGAGAGAGCTGACAGAATTCAGAGTATATGTGTTTTTTAAAACTCCATCCATTTCCAAAACAATATAAAAACATGACTGATATCCAGGGAAGGCCAGTGCAGCCTCATACTGGGAGTCTCTACTGTAAGGTGACTCTGACACACAAGGCCATTGGGATTGTCTCATGAGTAAGGCCCCTGGGCAGTAGGAGACATCAGCTATCCCAGGCAGTGACAAAGGGAAAGGCCCTTCATTTAAACAGCTGCCTCCTCCCTTTTTTTCAGCACCACCAAGTAGACTTGGCAAGCTATAAATAAAAGGAACTGTCTTTGTTCGGTTTCCTCAAAGGGGCCCAAGCGACCAACAAGGGTCCCAGAACAAGTATGCCCTGCCAAACGTACCTCACTGTTGTTCAAGTGGGTGTCGGGTCCAGGCCCACTCTGCTAAAGGAGCTTGATAGAAAGATTAAAAGGTGTTGTACAAAGGAAGGCATACTCTTAGGCACCAAAGAGAATAATTTAAATTTTTTTTTTTTGTATTTAGAGCTTTGCTCATTGTTGCTCTCAAGCTTACCTTGAATTCAAGCCAGTGTTTTAAATCTCCCAAGCATGCTGTGACCTAGCATGGTTGATACCCTTGAGTATACCATAATGAAATGCAAAATTAGATTAAAGGATTTTCTGTGCAGAGATTTTATGAATTTACTGTTTCTATCAATTGTATGTTGAATATTCCCAAAGGCTCGTGTGTTAAGTAGAACCTTAGCTCACTGGAGGTGTCTACTTGAAGGAGATGGTGGGGACGAAGCACCTTGCTCCTTCTCTTGCTCTTCTCTAGACATGCACTTCCTACTATGCTCTGCCAAGGGCTCCATCCTCATTGTCCAACACCCCCACTAGATGCACAAAGCAAAGAGCCTGCCCAGTCTTGCACTGTAATCTCTAGAGCTGGGGGCTAAGCCTTAGCTCTTGACTAGTATGAGTTAACTACCTAGAGTATCCTGTTATTCCTACAAAGATTATAATACCACTGTTCTCACATTCGTTAAAATAAGCTGAATATTTGTCATCAGTCCAGTCTATGAATCATAGAACTGACTAAAGTTAAAGCTGAGAGGGAATTGGGAATGTAGCGGTTGGTAGAGTGCTTTCCTAGTATCCATGGAACCCTGAACTTAATCCCATGTGCTCCTATAATCCCAGCCCTTGGAAAGTGGAAACAAGAGGACCAAAAGAAAATCAAAAAAGTTCAAGGTCATCCTCAGATATGTAATGAGTTCAAGACCAGCCTGGGCCACATGAGATCCTATCTCTAGAGAAAAAAAAAATACTAAAAAGGAATACAGATGCCATCAGTTAAAACTATCCAATTAGCAAAACAAACAAACAAAACCAAAACCATGGGAAACTAAAGTGCTTGGTTCAGGTCACACTGCCTCTTAAATGGGGACCCTAGTCTCAGGGTCTCTAGGAGAGGGAAGGCCTGGACCTCACAGTCACTGCAATTCACAAACCTGAAAGACTATGACAGGGCAAGAAAAACCTAAATTGTGAAAGAAATATAGAAGTCGACAGTAACACTGACACAATTCAATGGTAAATTGGGGGTGGGGAGAGGAAAAATGGATTTCAGAATTAGGAAAGAGCCAGATCAGTCAAGGGTGAACAAAGAGAGCTGTGAATGAACGAAAGACGAATGGGGTGCAGGACCATGGAGAGAGATGAGACAAGTGAAGTGTGAAATCACCCTCCTTTGGCTGCATTGCATAGGGCAGCCTTAAAATGGGCCCCTCACTGGCTCTCTCTCAGGTTTCGGAGGAACAGTGGTGCTAGTGAGTTAGGGGTACAGTAAGGATTGCTTCCTGTGTGCGGCTGGGGTACAGCTGAAGGCCTGGTGCCCTTAAACTTTCTGGACTGATAGGGTCTTAGAGACCTAGAAATTAACCCTCTGGTGGGTGAGCCAATTCTTTTCCACTCTAGTCTGGATAGATCCCCATTCTTCACTGCTGGCCAAACCACCGCCCACCTCACCTGTTTTCCTTCTTGATGGCATCTTCTCAGCTTGAGTGAGGGTCAGCCAAGAGCCCTGTGTCTGAGCTACCATTTCCCCATGTTTGACCACACAGGAGTGCTCACACCAGACCCAGGCCTGAGTCCAGACTGTTTCACAGGCGCTCCTGATGACCCTCAAACACCCCCTGCCTGCCCGCCCCTCTTCCTCCTGCTCAGGACTGAAAATAGATGGCCTTCTGGCAAAAGTCAAGCCCAGCAAGTGTGTGCTAGAGCTCTCCAGTTCAGAAGGGGAAACAGTCATCAACCCCTATGTTAAGGGGAGAGGCCTCTAACCTTATGAAAGGGTTCCTCAAGCCTTGCAGTCACACCAGAAAGATACAAACTTGCAAATGACAGCTTCAGGAGCTAACAGACAAAACTGGCCGTGGGGTGCTATGGTCACCAGTAAGCCTCCAGTGAAGGGCCGTGGTGCACTTGGAGCCCCAAGACATAGAGCTTAAAGCCCCTCGAGAGGGTAGCAGGCTTGACCCAAAAGTTTTCATTTAGTTCATCTGCTACAAAACCACACACACACTATCTCTCTCTCTCTCTCTCTCTCTCTCTCTCTCTCTCTCTCACACACACACACACACATACACACACACCACATACCCCACACACAATCACACACCACATACACACATACACACACATACTCCACTCACATCACTCACACACATACTTCCCACACCCACACATAATCACACACACATACACACATACCACACACATCCTCCATACCCCACACACAATCACACCACACACAAACACACACACGCACTCACACAGGTACTCTCAGCAAAATCACTGAAAGAACTCCAAGAGCTGCAGCATGAGGGTTAACCGTGGAGGGTAAAAGGGCAGGCTCCTGAGCGCCTGCTCCCCCAGATTTCATTGCCATAGGTCGCTGGGAGGGCCTGGATCTACACACAAAGCAATGCTTTCCTTCTGTGAAGCAGACAACCCCTGGACCACTTTGAAAAACCCTACAGAGATTTCATGAACTAGCCAAAGAGCAAATTGTCAGGAAGGCAGAGGAAACCACAACGTTAAAATTGAAGGTTTGGCCAGGCTTGATGGTGTGTGCCTCTAATCCCAAAACTCAGCTTTTGGGAGGTTGAGACAGGAGTACCACCATTTCAAGATCATCTTGGGCTGCAGAGTGAAATTCTGTTTCAAAACGAAACAAATTGAAACATTTCCCTTTTCATCTAATCTGATCTTTCCAGTCTGCAAGGACTGTGCCCTAGCCCAGGGCAGTCACCCCCATTGCACAAGGGGCTCTCAACAAAGTTGTCTGTTTAGCTTTGCAGCAGTATGGAAAGCGATGCAGCATCTATTTATGTGACTATCTATTTAGCTATGCAGCAGTAGGGACTTGAAGCAAGGACCAATCCATTTCTCTTCTAACTTCACCAAGGCCTCCCCAAACAGGTTTGCACTCAGGCATGGATGGAGGTTGATTTATGAAAAGGACTATTTGGTTTGTCCTCAGAGGTCACAGCCACCATCAACACAAGCTCCTGTTCTAGTGGGCTGTGCCTGTGCCTCCAGGCATCCTCAGGAGCTTCTGCCCAGCAGCTTCCAGTGTGAGGTGTTGCTGTCCTGCTCCCTCCCCGTGCACACAGGGGGCCAAGTCACTGTGAGGGTAAAGAGGAGTAGGTGGGGGAGGGGTGAAATGTGAAAGCAGCATCTAAACTTAAATCTCTCACTGTGCAGCTTAATCCTACATGACTCTGGATAGGATGGTAGCCCCTTTGAGGCTCCATCCCCCACCTACCCTGTGACTCTTGCCTCTCACCAATCAGAACGACTGGGAGTCTATGCAGCAGATGCTGGCTCAGCAGATGACCTCTACATAAAAATTATTCTTTATGGCTTCAAGAGAGTTTGTGCTGTCCAAGCCAAAATGAAATATGAAAGGGGTCAATAAAGGATGACTTGGTGACAACCAGGAGCAGTGATTGAATGCAGCCCATGAGTTACATTCCATACTTACTGAAATTTGATGATGAGGTTGGGTGTGGATGGATTGTTCTTCCTTGGGTCTTCTAGATATCGGCTCCAGTGTGACATCCAGTGGCACCCCTCTCCCTTTGCCCACACAGCCTCCCTCAAGGGACTAAGACAAGCTTACTGTTTCCACATGGATGAGTTTCCTTCTATGTCTTGGTCCTAGTCTGATGGCTTTACCCTAGGTAATGGGCTACAGGAGAGAGGGTAGGGAAAGGGGTTAAATGTCCTTGGTCCTTTTGCCCATCCTCTCTGCCTGGCAGTGGGCACCCAGGGTAGCCCCTCACTATGGCTGGACCTCTGTTTCTTACCCTGAAAAATAAGAACACTCCCATTTACTCCACAAAGTCTTAAGAGTAGCTGAGGGAACAAAGGTTGATGAAGACACCTGCAAATCTGATTGGTACCACAACAGTTAATTGGGTGGCTCTGTCAAGAGGCAACAAGAGAGACAGAGGCTGGGCCTGAGAGGGTTTTGCAGAAGGGAAGCTTTTGTTACCCACAACAAACAAGGTGTGTAAGAAAGTTAAAATAAGTGGGATTCACTCTTTGTTCTTTCTGCCCAGTCACAGATCAGAGGTGAATATCATTTCTTTTGGAGCCTTTGTTTGCTCAAAAATGGGAAGCCTTTTGCCTAATGAAGGTGTTGTTTTCCTAAATTATCATATTAACCACAGATAATTAACAAGCATATCCTTAATGCTGTGGGATACTGACAAACCCGCTGAACAGATCTTGTTCCCTATAAATCATCCAGTCATCCTTCAAGGCAGCTGTTTATGCCAGCTTTGGGGAGGAACAATATTGAAGCTCTCTAAATTTGGTTGCCAGTGAAAATCAAGTCAGCAGCATTTCAGCTCTTTATCATCATTGCTTTATCTTAAGGTGCTGTTGCCTGTTCTATTTATAATGGTGGAAGCTGGAGACAGCCCAAATGTCCAGCAATGAGGGAATCACTTGGCAAGACCAATTAAAAGGGATGCATTTAATGAGCAGCATACAGATACCTAAATGACAAAACTCAAAACAACGTCAGCACACAGGAAACACGCACTGCTATCATGTTAATCAGGGAAATGATGTAAAATAATATTCACGCAGTGATTATGACTGTATTTAAAAAGGTAAGTAATTACTGACACATAATGGAACTTAAAAAGATAGAGTGCTGTGTTTGAGGCTTGCTTGCTGCTCTAAAGTGGACTGGGTTTGTCAGAAACCAAATAAAACACTGCTGGTGGCACTAGACCACGTTGGTTCTGGCTCCAGCCAGCAGTGCCAGGCTCCTGAATACTGAGAGGAGCAGCCAGCCATTCCACTTCCCTCAGCGTCCCCTCCCTCACTGGGGCCTTTACTCTGAAATGCGCTTTCATTTGTTATCCTCAAGGCATCTGTATGCATCACACTTAGGGTGGTGATCAGTGGGGTACTTCCCTTATACCTCACTGTTCATGGTGTGGAGCTCCTCCATGCTAGAAGGAAGCTTATTCTCCACGGAAATGGATTCTGCTCTTGGCCAGATTCCCTTCCCAGAAGCCCAGCTGCAGGCTATAGCTGCCCAGCTCTGGAGCTCAGCAGAGGCCTCACTCTGAAGTTTGGCTTCAGGTGGCACAAATAATTGGGGAGAGAAGAGGAGGAAGAAAAATATCTGATTTACCTCCTTCAAATACTCAGCAAGATACAGGCTGGGCCTGGCCACAGTTGTGGGAAAGGAGCCCTTTTAGTGTCTCTGAACTTTATGAAACAACTTCTCCAAATACTCAAGAACTGAATAGATCTCAATATCTGTCAAAGCCTTCACTGGGCATTTATTTCAAAAATGGAAGGAGAGAGGGCAGTGAAAATGTACAGAAAGCTGTGCTCTGGGGTAAAATCAGCATGCTGACTGGCAGAGGACCAGAAAGTGGCCATTCTAGAGCCTCTTTCTATCCTTTTCCTGTAGCCCAAGAAGGCCTTAAATTTGCAGTTCTCCTGCCTCAACCTCTCAAGTGTGTGATAGTAAATAAGTTGCTGGATCTAGAGTCACTATGAAAACAAACCTCAGGGCATGTCTGTGTTTCTACTTTAGATTAACTGGTGCGAGACAACCCACTGTGAGAGGCATCATTCCCTAGGCTGGGGTCTCAAATTGCATGGAAAGGACAAGGCTAGTCAAGCACAAGCACCCGTTGCTCTCTGGTTCCTAACTAAGGATCAATGTGACTAAGCTGCTTCCAGCTGTTACCACCACTGCTTTTCTGTCATGTCAGACTGTATTCTTGAGCTGGGAGCCCAAATTAACAACCCATCAGTTGCTTTGGTCAGGAATTTTGTCACTGGGATTACAGCCCCACCACTAGACCTGTTCTTGCTCCAGGCTTATACACACCCTTTCTGGCTCACTAATATAAGCTACTGAAATATGCAAAGAGAAGAGAAAGAGCCAGGTGGTGGCACATGCATTCAATCCAAGCACTCAGGAGGCAGAGGCAGGCAGATCTCTGAGTCTGAGGCCAGCGTGGTCTACAGAGTGAGTCCAGGGGCAACCAAGACTGCACAGAGAAACCCTGTCTCAAAAAAACTAAAGAGAGAGAGCGAGGAAGAGAAGAAGGAGGAGGAGAAAGTGAGAAAAGGAGAGGAGATATAGATATAGAGACAAAGATTTGGTCAGTCCAAGAGTCTCAGAACCTGAGCTGTGGCAGTCTAATCTCCTCTTCCCTCAAGTTTTTAGCCTTAAAAGGAGCAAACTCACTCACTATGCTGGCCCCACTGGAAACTCAATTTGTATCTGCCTGGGCTGGTGCTTGGCAGGGAGTAGAGACATGTGCCCCTCTGTGGAGACAGATGGAGTACGTGGCTTCTCCCTCCCACTGCCCTGGGTGTTTGGGAAAGGTCTCCATCTCCTCTCCCACTCACATCTGCTTGACACACGTTATCTCCTTGGCCCTGTCTCCTGCTTTTCGCCTCCTACTTTCAGTGAAAATTTATTTTTGGCATTCATTAGCACATGTAAGCAAAGTTAGAGATGAAGTCCTGAGGTGACCCAAACACTACATTGTCTTCACTCTGTCCCTTGCAGTGCCTGTGGGAAGCCCTTAAACACAGCCCTTTATACCAGAAGTGCCAATAAACAGGAAAACCAACCCTCAAGTGCACATCACCTCAACCTGAAAATGATGAAAAAACAGACTCCTTTTGAGTACAAAGCCAAGTCGGGAGCATATGTAGGCTTTAGGTTTGCTTATTTGTTTGTTTAGAGACAGGCTCCTGTGTAGCTCCAGCTAGACTTGAACTTGTGGAAATCAGGCTGGCTCTGCATTTACGGGGATTCTCTTGCCTCTGCCCCCCAAGTGCAGTGACTACAAGCACCACCACACCTGGCAAAATAGGAACTCTTGATATCCAGCTCTACACACAATGGATCTGGTGCTCTGACAAGAGATGTTTCTAACCTGGGTGTGGTAGTGCACACCTTTAACCCCAGTACTTGGGAGGTAGAGGCAGGCAGATCTCTGTCACTTTGAGGCCAGCCTGGTCTACATAAGTGAGTCCAGGACAGACAGGGCTCTGTTTCACAGAGAAACTCTGCCTCAAGAAACCTAAATAAATAAATAGATAAATAAAATAAATAAATAAATAAGTAGAAACAACATTTTATGTCCACACAGCTGGCAAGTCATGAGCCAAGGTTTGCAGCAACCAGGAAGACTCAAGACAAATGCTCATTAGAGAGTACTGTAGCCTATCCAACTGATGACCACAACAGGAAGGAAAATAGAGGGTGAAAGTAATATTACAATCACCACAAAGACAAACTGGAGGAATACGGAAGTAAAACACAATAACCCATCAAATAAAAATGCACCTTGTCCAGATTGGCCCCCAGGGCTAGGTTTGCCACTTCCTCCTGCCAGTCAGGTTTGTGAGCTCTTCTGACACTTAGCACACAGAGTCTGACCCCAGCCTCTGACTACCACAAGTGCCTATGAGGCTCCACCCATCCCCCATGATACTGGCTATGGCTCTACCCCCATGGGCATGGATCCCTAAACATCATCACAAGACAAGGGTAGCCTGCTATGTCCACACTTGACTCAAGCAAGTGGCTTTAGCTGTTACGTGTGACTTTGGCAGCAAAGAAAATCAGCCTAGGCTGAAAGCCTGACCTTCAGAATCAGTGCTTGCTCACTCGCTATGGGCTCCATGCTTCTAGGATGTCCTCTTTGGCTGATTCTTGGAGCATGGGTGGTGTTTCTCTGTCCTCCGCATACTCTAAGCACTGTACAAGCAAGGAGATGGGGTGGGGAGAGGGGAGCTGGAAAGATGGCTTTTGGGTTCAGAGAACTGCCTGCGTTAGCCCAGGATCCAGGCTGAGCCTCTAAGTTCACAGCCATCTATAACTCCAGTTCGAGCATATCCAGCACCTTCTTCTTACTGCCCTGGGCACCAGGCAGGCATGTGGCACACGGAGATGCATGTGGACAAAACATCCATGCACGTAAGATAATACATTTTTAAGAAAAAGAAATGAGCACTTGGGATGCCCTTCTTTCACGGGCTAAGTGAGTTCGCTGGTGTGCAGATGAAATGAGAAGGACGCATCGTCTACCTGCTCCTGCCCCCTTGGTCTTAAGCACGACATCCTCTGTGCACAGTATGGCCCGTATCCCCTCCACAGAGGCACCCCGGGATGCCCTCCTGCCCCTGCAATCATCTTTCACAGAAGATGCATTCCTCCACAAACGCTGGCCCCTCGACTGTTTTTGCTTCTTCCTCTCAGTGGCTCCTCCACAGAGAGTAGAGACAGGCCTGCTGGCTGGGGGCTGTCACCCGTGGGAACACAATCACCAGGAAAGCCTACCCTGGCTTCCCGTGCTACCTGCTCCTCTCTTACCCCCAAACACACATGAATTCACTTGCCTTATTTAATGTAACATTTTAATGCTCTCCAGGGTGATTTTAGTAACATGGTTAAGTCTCCTGTGCCTCAGTTTACTTAGCTTTAAAGCTGACATTAAGTCAGAGCTACTTGGAAGGATTGTTATAAGAAATACGTCATAGTTTTTCTGTGACAGCACATTAGATAACCCAGGCAAGCAGCAAGTGCTCTAATGTAGGAGTTCCTCCCTGCTCCTAAGAGCAGTCACGTTGGCTCCTGTCCATGGGTCCCTGCTTGCCAGCCTCTTTCACAAGGCTCACAACCCAGTAAGTGCATGCAAGCTGGCTGTCATTAAGGTTAGCTTTACACGGAAAAAATGGCAACAAAACCCCATAGGTCTGGAGGCCATTGTTAGCTTTCCATTGCTGCAACAAAATACCTGAAACTAAGTATTTATAAAGAAGTTAATCTAACTTACAACTGTGGGGGCTCAGGGCCTACCATTGGCCTCTGGTGAGGACCTCATGGCAGATGACTTCACAGTGTTGGAATATGTGAGAATGAAAGCTCACGTGGCAAAACACAAAGCTAAAGACCAATGTATAGTCCAGCTGCTTCTTTAGTCGTGATCTCAAGAGACCTGGCCGGGTTCCACATAAACTGCTTAGCTTCCTCTGCGGGCAATGTCCACGAGACCTCCTGCTAGACCCCACAACCTCTTAAAGATGCTGCATGGGACCAGACTTCTGATACATGAACCACTGGGGACAAACCTCAAGCCAACCACAGCAGGAGGTCTCAGTTAACTGACCTGAAACTCCTCCAGGGAGCTTCTCCTACATGGCAAGCAGGCTTCCTCCATGAGACAGATGCAACTTCAACAGACATGGACCACCGTTTAGGAAGACAGTGGTTCTAGGCTTGGGGGCCCTTCCCGGGACTAACTTGTTGGTAGCAGAGGTGTGACTAGAGTAAACAAAAACGGTAGGGAAGGAGTCAAAGGGGCAAACCACAGAATCTATCACTTCCTCTGGGCAGACACAGGCTTGAGCTTGAGGAAGTACATTAGCCACAAAGAACCTAACTTAGACTCCAGCTCTCCCTTCTGTAACTTCATCAATCAGCTCCTGGCTGTGTTCTAGTCCTTGGGCCCAGACTCTGCTCCGGAGTTCTGAGAAGGTGGTTCTGAAAAAGAATTTAGAATGGGACTGATCCAGTCTTCAGATGGGAGGCAGGAGACACTTTGTTCCCATTTGGAAGTCAAAAGACCAATACGGGAAGGGGAAAAGCACATAGATGAAGTCCCAGGGCTAGGCACAAGTTGACAAACCCCAAAGACATTTTTCTCAAAATATGTTTACACATACATAAAATTTAGCAGCATAATAACCATTTTAAGTCCACAATTCAGTGGTCTTAACTACATTGCTGTTTATAGCCATCATCATTTCCCATTTCCCCATCTCTTTCTTTCATTTGAAACTATCCATTAAACAACAATTCCCCGTCCCTCCTGCTTCTGTCTGAGATGACTATTCTAGTTGGTAGAGTCATATGGTTTGGCTGGCTCAGTTTGAAGAACATAATGTCCTCAATATATAATCAAGTTGTAGCATATGTTAAAATGTCCTTCCTTCTTCAGGCTGAATGCTATTCCATTGTACAGATATGCCAGATTTTATGGTTGTTTCCTCCTTTTGGCTATTATGAAAATGGCTGCTATGACCATAGGTGCACTCTGACCTTAATTACTTGGGGTATGCATTTAGAGGCAGAATTGCTCAACCATCTAGCTATATTTAATTTTTCAAAGGATTGCTGTACTATTTTCCATAGCTATGAAGCCGCTTTTGCGTTCCTACCAACAGCGTAGTAGGTTTCTATTTTTTGCACACCCTGTCAACATTTATTTTCTATTTGTTGCTGTCATTTGATAGACACCCTCCTGAAAAGTATGAAATAGCAAAATATTTAAAAAGCATTCATCTATGAGTAGGAGTGTTCATGTGTGAGTGTGTGTATGTGTGAGTGTAAGTGTGGTGTGGGGTGGGGGGTGTGTGTGTGTTAAGATAGGTAAGAACACTTAGACCAGCTGTTTCCCATTCCAATGGTCTCTGTTGTCTCCTCATAAACCCTGGCAGAATCTTACAAGAAGCTTGTGAGGTTGGTATAGGTTGAACTGTTCCTCAAAAATTCATACATTCGATTCTTAATCTATAAAGTTAAACCAAAGAATAACTGGAGAGAAGTCAGGAGATGAGGCCTATGCCTCTCTATGCTTCACCCAACTCCACTAGGCCCCAGGTTCTCTAAGACATCAATCTAGTTCGCACAGTGAGAAAGATGGTTTAGTGCTTTCAAATACCCAAATCTCATGAGTGCATGTGTGTCTGTCTATCTCTCTCTCTGTTTGTCTGTCGTTATGTCTGTCTGTTTTTTACTTTACCAGATCTGAAGGGTGCTCAAGACTGGTTATGTGCTTGTGTCCTCCTGCCTGTGAGTGTCTGGGCATGTTCCAGAAGGGTCCTCTGCAGATTGCTGCCACCACACTTTAGGAAAAAATCCATTTACTCAAGAGAATAGGATTCCCAGGTAAAGCCATTCCCTTAGGTTCACTGAAGTCACAGAAGTTTCCAAGTGATCCTCAACTCTTCATGCCCCAAAGTGTGAACAGAGGGTTGAGACAATGCCACCTTCAGGGTTAAAGTGGTTAAAGTGGCTTCCCGCTCATAACTCCTCCATCTACCCCACTCTGTCATCAAAAAGAGGCATAGAGCTACATCCCAAATTTGACTGAAGATCATTAATCCACCAAAGACTTGCCCAAAAGAAGGTGGTTTCCCATTACTTGTGAATCATGCTTTGAGGTGTCAAGAGAATTTCCCCAAAACCGGTTGAACCATTTCATTTATGGTTCCTTTCTCTGACTGTGCCAAACACCAGACATCTGTTATTTCATATTACATATCCTCCCTCTCTCACCCAGCCTTTAAGGAAGATATATTGAGTCAGGAAAGAGAGCCCTTTCAGCCCCTTCCTTTCTAGTGCATTCCCTGAGAATATTGGATTTCAGTTGCCATCGATGGGGAAGAGGCCAAGGAAGGATGCCTGGTGTATGTGTGATGCTAGGGCTCAGCCAACTAATATTAATGAAATTCCTTATCTTTCTCTGACAGAAACCTTATATACATGCACCCTCAAAACACACACACACACACACACACATTCACTCACTCACACGTATACTCACACATAAAACCCTGTACTCCATTCCAGAGGGAACATTGATGTCTCTTATAATGCCATTCCACTGTGAGTGGTGACAAGGCAACAGAAATGATGTAATAATATATCATTTAGAAAATAAAAACTCTCCCCTTCATCAAGAGGGAAAATGGCTGCTTCTGGTCAGTAGGTTATGTCTGTTAAACAGAATGGATGAGCGCTGTAGCCCAAAGCACTTATGTCTGTGTTTCATTGTACCAACTATATATTCACCAGGACCGATAAAATAGATGTTTTCCAGGTTGTTCTCTGAGTGGGAAGCACCCCTCCCCCAGCAGCAGGAGCCTGAGGCAGCTGGTGACATTGCATCTGCAGTCAGGAGAATGGACACCGATGAAGGCTGTTGCAAACTCTCTCATTTTTATTCAGTCCAGGACATTAACCCATGAAACGGTGACACCCATAGTTAAGGAGGGTCCTCCCACCTCAATTAACTTAATCTATATAATCCTTCACAGACTGTCCGGAGATTTGTCTTCTTTATAACTGTAGGTCCTTTGAGGTTGACAATACTGACCATAACACTAGTGTTTTAGAAGACCCCCCTCACGCCTCCCACGGCAAGTGTCACTTCACAAAATAAGGGAAACAGAAGACCAATGCAGCAGATCTTTTCTGTCAGCCTGTAAAGATCAAATCTAAACAAGTCTTCATGTTCAGTTGCAGAAAGCTCTGTCATGTCTTTCTCTGTCATGTCTGTCATGTTTTTCTGAGCAGGATCAGAGCTGGATGGGCGGGGAATGTGTCACACTGTGGTAATGGCTGTGTTCTAGTCAGGAGGACCAGCTAGGATTTCTTTCCCTTCCTAAGGCCTTGTTTGTCCCACTCTTTATAGCAAGTCAGGACTGGGCGTAGATTCTTTAGAGCTGCCCACAGCTCCATCTATCCTTGGTTCCAAGTTAGTGTGTACTTCTGTTTGGTTGAAGACAGGACAAAATCAGGATGCTAGGGGCAATGTGAAAAACTGTGGCAAAATGGGTAAAAAAACAAAATGAAGGCCAGCATGCAAGGAAAGTATTGATCAATTAGTGGCATTCTGAACAGAAAAAAATACAAAAAAAAGTGAGAGAAGGAAGAAAACCATTACTTAGTGTGTGCTGGATGGTATATTAGAACATTAAAATACAAAAATCCCAAAGGAAATTAATTTTTTTGATGTGATATCGACAATAAAATAGATGTTGCCCTTTTATGTACAAATATTGTGTTGCTGATCTCCTCTGCACTGAATGGCCTCGGATAGATTTACCCGCAGGGGAGAGTGAGTTAAGCAAAAACTTCTGCACCCTCCTGGCAAATTCTTATTTGAAAACATTCATCTGCTCAGAACTAAGATTTACAATGGAGAAACAAACTTATTAGAGAATTATTTGTGGCATCTGTGATTTTAGTATATGATGCAAATTGCTTTGCGTGTGTATTTGTGTGTGTGTGTGTGTGTGTGTGTGTGTGTGTGTGTGTGTACATGTGTGCATGAAGTAGAGGGTAACAGAGGTGAGGAAGCCAGAGGTCAACCTCAGATGTCATTATTCAAGAAACCATCCATCTATTTTAGTGCTTTGCTTGTTTGAGTTTTCTTTTGAGATAGCATCTCTCAGTTTTACCTGGAATTTGCCAGTTTGCCTAGGCTAGCTGGTGGTTAGACCCAGGAATCTGTCTCAGCCTCCTCAGCATTGAGATGATAATTGCATGCCACCACACTGAGCTGGTTTACACAGTTCTGGGAGTTAAACCCAAGGTCCCAGTCTTGCACTTTACCAATGGAGATGTCTGCCCCAAACTTATCTTTTAATCTAGCAATGATTTTTGAGTATTTATCACATGTCTAGCACTACCTTGACCCTGAGGGACTCAAGGATGAATAAGACACAGACCTTATCCTCTAGGAGCCTAACTGTGATCCCAAGACAAAGTTGAATTCATTGCTTGGGCCAGGTTGTTCTCAACTGAGACAATTATTCCAGAATAAAAATAGTTCATTTTTACATATTTACTTATTGTTGAAAAGAAATTCAAACTTAGAAGGACAGAAGGCCCATCAGTGAAAAAGGCAAGCCCAAAGCCTGCCTTCTGAAAACCTCACAGAGCCCTTCCTCAATACCAGATTCAGACCCAGCGCCTTCTCATGAGCTGGAATTTCAGGGCATTTTAGAGAAAGATCTCTGGAGTCTTTCAATCAGGGCTGGTCAGAGATATACACACAGGAAAAGTCTGGTTTGTCTAATCTCATTTTAATAGAAGGAAGTGCTCTTCTCCAACCTTTGGTCATGTTTTATCATCTTCCTGTCAACATTCTGATACCTGGAGCTCATGACTGTTTGTTGTTAGGTTCACCTCAATGTTGGATCAAGGGATTCCTTGGTAGATTTTCCCCTAAAGTTGCATTACTTACCCTTGATGAACCTTAAGTTTTACCCCAGACTTTCCCATCCCACTACTGGGGTATAAGTTTCAGGGGGCTAAGATGTTCACTTAGCTTGGAGATTTTTTTTTCCTCCAGGAAGCAATTCATTCATTTTATTTTCTCCATATAATATTGGGAGTTTATTTTTGTTTGTTCGTTTTTCGTTTCGTTTTCTTCAAGTCTTCTGAAGGACACTGAAGAACATATTAAGCATTCATGAGCTTCTTCAAGCCAACTCTGACTCTAGGTGACCTTCTCTTCTCCCTGTTGCTTTCTTTCCTTTGGCTTCAACTGGTCATCACCCATGAGAGCTTTACAGAGCTCTGGGACACCCACCAACTTCCGCTCAGTTCTCATGGGGATGTCAGCTGGCTCTCCGCCCCCAAAGGCTGTTTCATGCACATTTCTAAGCCTGCTTTCTGTCCTCCAGTTCCCACACCCTGTGGTCCCCCGTGTCATTTTCTGAACAACAGCTCTAGACTTCCCCGAAGATGAATGTTTTCATTCAAGTAATCTATTGTTTTCTCCTGAAGTTATTCCCCATTATTTTGGGATGCTTTTAAGATGGTTTATATGGGTCACCTCAGACTAGGGGATTTCATCTTATCTTTGAGGGCCCAGGTATGCCCTTGAAGGTGAATCTCTTTCAAGCTATGAATTTGAAGTCTAGCGAAATGGTTTTTCTATCTTTATCTAAGAAAGCCCACCGTGTCCTCAAGTAAAAGCCTATTCTAGTTTTCAGCATCTGTAGAATGCCTGGTGACTTGAGAGGTGGCATAGGCTTGGAATTCCAAGCCAGCCTTCTCATTGACTTTTTAATCTGTGCCAACCAGCAGAATCTTTTTGTTCATCTTCTTCCCACTGTAAAGCCCATTGGTTCTTCATTAGAAGCTACCATCACAGTACTTAGAGAGCAGAGCTCTCTGGGAAAGTCAAGGGGAGCTGCAGGATATCATCCATAGTTCTGCTGCCAGGCAGTAGGCCCTCCTTGGAGTTAAATGCTCCCTTACTTTACCTCTGGTTAATTGTATTGTTTAGGCTACTACTGGTCCCATAGAATCCCATGAAGTATTCTGTTTCCAATACAAATAAGGGCCTTGAAACAATGGCAACTAGACCATCAGTTCATATGGGAGATAGGAAATGCAGGCATGGTCTGTAAAAGACCACTCCCTGATTTCTCGGCTCAGAGCACGAAGACTCATCAAGCCAGAGACCAACTTAGAGCTCAGGCTACTCCTGGCCCTACACCAACCCTGGCGGCGGTTATTAGCTGAACCTGAACCTACTTCTCGGTCTATCAACTTTAAACAATATCCATTGACTCCTCTTTATGAAATATGAGGATTTAAACTCAAACTTCCCTGATTTAAGACCTAGATCAATGACTGTGGTCTCGTTATTTTTTATAGATAGGTGTAAAATAGGGCTTACTTCAGGGTGACAGCTCCCAAATAATGACACAGAGACTTATAATTATTTATGAATGTCTATGCCTTATATCTAGGCTTGCTCCCAACTAGCTCATAACTCTGTTATCCCATTTATACTAATCTAAATTCTGCCAAGTGGCTTGTTATCACCTCTCTTTCAGTCCTGGACTGCTTCTCACTCGGTGGCTGGCTGGCAACTCCCCTCTCTCTGGTCCCCACCTGGAACCCCCTCTCTGGGCCGTGATGTCCTGCCTCCTAATTCTGCCTCAGCTCATTGTCTATCAGATTTTCATTAAGACCAATCAAAAGGTGATGGAGAACAATGTTTACAAAACATTAAGACACAAAATGCTTCATAAAAATGACAATGTCAAGGTCTGGCCTGTAATCAGATCTCTGCTAGAACAGAAATAAGCATTTGCATATACAGGGATAATCTTTACACAGTGCACAAAGACATTATCAGAACATTAAACATACTATACCTCCATTCACTATCCCATCACCTTCGGTTAATACTTTGATGTTCTTCCTGAGGGATGAGAATCTTTATGCTTCTTCCCTTACTGTTCCCTTCTTATAGGCAAATTTTCATATTAAATTGACAAGGTTAGCATTTATATTTTGTGACTCCTACTCCATCCTCTAGGATTTCATAGGCTTGCTCTCCTGCTTTGGGTTGTTTCTTTGATTTCACATAGTCACTCATACACACGACTCATTGACAAACACACAGGGCTGGTGAATTAACACCGTTCTACACGTCTGAGAGTTCAATTCTCAGGCCACTCAAAGAAGAATGGCCTCAGCACAAAAGTTCGATGAGTTCATTTTCAGACAGTCCAGCAGTGGTTTGCATCATAAAACATTTTACTTCCTGTTTGATTGACCTCCAGGACAAGTTTTTTTGTTTGTTTTGTTTTTGCTTTTGTTTTTTTCCAAATACTTTTGGCTTGGCTGTTGGGTAATTTTTTTTATTCCTAAGATTTCCTATCCTCTCAAGAATATTAGCTTCCCTAAGAGTTCCCCTTTAGAAGCTGGGAAGATGGCTATAAAATGCTTATCATGAGGCCCTAAGTTCAAATCCTCAGAACCCAAGTAGCACCAGCCACAGCAACACATTTATAAGCCCAGTATTCCTACAGTGAGATGGGAGGATAAGACAGGGGAATCCCCAAAGGCTCACAGGCCAGTTAGCTTGGAGTAGACAGCACCAAATGAGAGATCCTGGTTCATTTCAGGAAGGAGGTGAGGACAGACATCCAAGATTGTCCTCTGCCCTCTACTTTTCTCTGTCTGTCTGTCTGTCTGTCTGTCTGTCTGTCTGTCTCTCTCTCTCTCTCTCTCTCTCTCTCTCTCATGCATACACAGCTACAGGGGAGATCTCTTTCTTTCAGATGTTCTCCACTGCAGACTATTTTTTTTTTTAAACTATCCCAGGCTAGTCTGGTTGCCCTTAAGCTTTCCTGCCTTTTAAGTGTTTTCCTGGATCCCCTTTCTCTTTCTTTACTTCCCTATGCTTCTGGGGTGCATCATGAGCTACTTCCCGAGAAAAGGTAGACGGAATGGGCAGGGAGATAAATCAACAATGGAACCCTGGCCTTCCATGTGTACAGTCCTAGGCTTGCCCTCTGGTACCATACTGGAGAAGGGGAAAATCCTATATGGAAATTAAATGCCCTTAGTATTTTGTCCAGCTATTTGAATAGACAGTTGGGCTGGATAGAAAATAAAGGTGGATCTTGTGTTTGTTTGAATGAGAATTGCCCACATAGGCTCACATGTTTAAATGCTTGGTCCCAGATGGTGAACTAGTTGGGAATGAGTAGGAAGCATGGTCTAGTTGGAGCAAATGTAGTCTTGTCAGAGAAGGCAGGTCACTAGGAGCAAAGCCTAGGCCAGCCCCAGTGTCTGCCTGCCTGCCTGCCTGCCTATAGATTAAGATGTAAGCTCTCAGCCCTATGTCTTCTTGTCTCCTGCTATGCTTTCCACCATGATGAAAATGGACTAATCCTACAGAAGCAAAGCCCCAAGTTAAATGTTTTTCTTTATAAGAGTTATCTTGGTCACAGTGTCTCTTCACAGCAATAGAAGAGTGACTAAGACAGGTCCTATTCTTTCAGAACTTTGAAAGCATTACTGGATTATCTTATTTATAGCACTAAGGACTACAGATAATCAATTGCCCATATATTTTTTGTTGTTAAGATTTATTTTTGTTTACACTTATGAGGCAGGAGAGTATGTGCACATGAGTGCAGGTACATGTAAAGGCCTGAAGAGGGCACTGGATGCTCTAGAGCTCCCTGATGGGATTGCTGAGAACCACATGCTACCCCTCAGCAAGAGCTCACGCTCTTAACCTCTAAGCCATTGCAGCAGCCCCACCAGTGTAACTCCCTTGCTGTGACTAGTCCATGTCTCTGGGAGATCTTTGGAATTTTATGTTATCCTTAGTGCTCCAGAATTTACCATAAAAGTGTCTAGTGTGAGGTTCTCTCCTTTGACTCATTTTCTGTGGTAAGTCCTCTAGACCTGTAAAATTAAGGTTTATTTTTCAACTCTGAAAAACTTTCTTTTACTGTTCCTTCCTTAACTTTTAATTTCCAGAACTCTTCTTCTCTGTTTGTCCTCAAGGATGAGTCCTCATGTCTCTTACCTTTTCATCAATATTTTCTTCTCTATATATTTTTGTTCTACATTATAAAATAATCTCTTGCTTTTATAATCGAAGTTTGTTTTGAACTTATTTCAGTTTGAGATTTTTTTAATCTCTGAGAACTGTCTCCTTTCTGTTTTTATTCATTACATCTTATTCTTGTTACATGGATGCAATATATTTTACTTACACATATATGTATGTGTAGATAATACAGATACATGTATACAGTGTTGGGGGGGGTACATATATGTGAGTCTCCAGGTATCCTTACATATGTGTGGAGGTCAGAGCCAAAGAAAGGTAGTCAGTCTTTCTCCATTGCCCTCCGCCTTGTCGCTTTGAGATGAGCTCTCTCTCGTTGCTTCCACTAGGTTGGCTAACTAGCCAGCAAGCTCTTGTGATCTGCCTGGTTCTGCTCCCCAACACTGAAGTTACAGCAGGCACAGCCATGAACAGCTTTGGATGCATTATACCCTTGGATCAAGTATAAATTACATACTTTTTTTTCTGACTGAATTTGGAATCAGGGGTAAGGGGGTCATTCTGTTTGTCTTGGTCCATTTTCTTTCATTCTTTTAATTCCTAAGGTCCTTGATTACCCTTTGATGGAAAATAAAAAAGGACTTAGCAGCTGATAATGCTCTTCTGCATTATACAGAACCCAAGACATGGATTTGCTTTCCCTCATGTCTCTTCCCTCGGATTCTGATCCCCCTGCATGAAGTGTGAACTGATGTCTGATTGCATACTTCAGGTTTTGCTTTTTTGAGATGGCTTGATATTCTAATTTTTCCTTAGCTATAGCATACGTTTAAATACCTGATTTATTTCTTCTTCCAGAAAGGTATTGACCTTTCTTGCACTGGAGCAATGTTCCTAATTTCTTTGTCACAACAGACATCTCATGAACGGCAAAGGTGAACATACGTGTGCCACCGATCATCTTGAGCCAGAAGTTCTCACTGAAAATGTGTTTGAATTCGACTATGAATTCTACCTACAAATGCTATTCCCCTATGTGCCAAACATTCTGTTTGCCTTTAATAGGTTACTGGTAAAAGTGTTAGACTAAAGATTATGCTGAGTCTATTTTTATTAAAAATTTACTACAGAAATTTAAGGTGGACTTAGAGAACTGTTTCAGAGGTGCAGAGGCTGAAAGGACAGGGTTGGCAGTTCCCCTGACTGCAGCTGCTGGAGCAGGCAAGGCTGGAGGCCACTTGAGCTCCTGCTGGAAGGGTGCCAATGGCTGTCAGTCAGGAGCAAGAGTCCACACCCTGGGGCTTTGATCTTGGACTTCTCACCAACTTTTTCTCTGCATCAGCTCAGCTGCCCCCTTTGCACACACCTGCTTCCCCTGGTAGTCCCAGGATACCCAGAAGCTCCAAATGCAAGAAGGAGGGAAGGCTAGATTCAGGTCTAGGCTTTGGTGTGCTGATCAACCACCACTCTGTGAGTCACAGGAGGTAAAGAGCCTTTCCAAACATCATCTGGAACTCTAAGTGACAAAAATAGAAAATGATTTGTGCTAAGAGGCAACTTTGTCAGAAAGCTGATAAAAATCAAAAAGCCTGGTGGCCTTAGGAAGGGTACTATTTCACAAAGTGGCTACAGCAAATATATAAATGACGAGGTAATGGAATTGTGTTCCAATGAAACTTTATTCACAAAAGTAGATGGACAATGGGCAGTATCTGGTAATTTAAAACAACCCTAAATCTTCAGAAGAATCTGATTGGTTCAGTGTGTATTAGTTATTAACCCCTTAGTGAATAAAAGACAGAGAAACGTGGCTATGGTTTGTTAAAACCTAAGGTAGGGCATGCAGTTACAAGAGAACAGTGTGTCCTAGCTTGCATCTCTGCCGCTCTGTTAAGACACTAACCAAAAAATGACCCGGGGAAGAAAGATTATATAATCCACCATCAAGTGAGGCTAAGGCAAGAAACAGACACCCCAGAGAAATGCTGCTTACTGGCATGCTCAGTCAGCTTTCCAATATATCCCAGGATCACCTGCCTAGAGATGATAGTGCCCACAGTCTAAGCTCTCCTCCATAAATCACTAACCAATATAATTTCCCACAAACATTCACAGGCCTATCTGATGAAAACAATTCTTCAACTGAGGATCCCTATTCCCAGGTGTGTCAGCTTAACAACCAAGATTAGCTATTATAGGTCCAACCCTTATCAATTTGATGCACAAGCAAATCACTGTTAAACCATAACCTTTCCTTGTCCTTAAGATCTCATTTAGTCTTACAATATAAAACACAGTCCAACTTTAAAAGTCTAACATTTGGGCTGGGAAGATGGCTCAGAGACGAAGAGTATTAGCTGCTCTTCCAGAGGTCCTGAGTTCAATTCCCAGCAACCACATGGTGGCTCCCAACCATCTATAATGAGATCTGGTGCCCTCTTCTGGTGTGCAGGTATACATGCAGACAGAACATTGTATGCATAATACATAAATAAATCTTTAAAAAAAAAAAACAGTCCAACATTTTAGAAGTCCAAGTCCTTATTAAAGATCTAAATTTTCTTAATTGTGAGGTCCTACAAAATAAGAAACAAGTTGTATAATTTGTTATCCTAAAAATGGAAGAATCAGGGCACAATTACAATCAGACCAAAAAATAAAAAATCCAGCAATATAAATAAAATCTTGTAGCATCTGGAACTTAATCCTGATCTTCTGGGCGCCAAGGAATTGAGAAGCCTTGCTTTTCTAGATCTGCCATCTTCAGCACACATAGCTTTCCTGACAAGCTCAGCCCAGCTCCACTTCACTTCTGTCCTTTGGTGCTCATCCCACTGTCCTGACATTTCCAATGTGCTGGTTTCTCGGAACTCAGGTTGCATCCTCACCAATGGCCTCTTGGCCTCCCTCCAGGACACCAACCCTGCCACACAGTGTCAGACCTCAGATTTTCTCCATGATGCCTTCAATCCTAGGGTCTGCAACTGAAGCTTCATCTTCACCAAAGGCCATTCCTGGTGTCTCAAGGTGCTAAGCCTCAGCTGCTGTACATGACCTTCAAGATCAGCACCATGTGGAAGACTCTTACACATTATTTGCCAAGTTGTACTTCCAGCCTGACATGCAGCATTGGCCCCTATGAGACCACAGCTTCTGTGTGCTGACCATGAGAAAATGCTTCCCAGGTTCCACCTCAAGAATACTGGCAGATTCTTCAGCCCTAACTGATGCCATTGATTGTCCCAGTGAAGCATGGGTTTCCCTTCTGAAGATTCTTAACCCAAATATGTCATATTAAAAGCCCCACTAGAGTTTTCACATGGCTTTGCAATGTCACAATCTAGGCCTCCATCACCTGCATTTCTCTCCACATTCTTCTCTTGTAAATTCCCACAGAAGAGCCCATTAAGCTCTGAGCACTCAGTGACTTTTCCAGCTCAAAGTTCCAAACACTTCCATGATTCTCTCATGAAACAACATGGCCGGGTCCATAACAGCAGCAGCCTTTTTTTTTTTTTTTAGGATTTATTTATTATTTATACAACTTTCTGCCTACATACCAGATCTTACTATAGGTGGTTATGAGCCACCATGTGGTTGATGGGAATTGAACTCAGGACCTTTGGAAGAACAGCCAGTGCTCTTAACCACTGAGCCATCTCTCCAGCCCCAGCAGCAGCCTACTAATGCCAATTTCTGTCCTAGTGTTATTGTCTGTTGCTGTGATAAAACACTTACTGCAAGCAACTTGGGAGAAGAAAGGGTTTATTTGGCTTACAAACTATAGTTCTATAGTTCATCAGCAAAGGGGAGGCCAAAGCAAGAGTCTGGAGGCAGGAACCGAAGCAGAAACCATGGAGGAATGTTGCCTACTGGGTTGCTTCCCCAGCTTGCTCAGCTACCTTCCTTATATAATCCAGGGTCACCTTCCCAAAAGTAGCTCTGCCCACAGTGGGCTAAGCCCTCTGTCATTGCTTAGCAATCAAGAAAATGTTCCACAGACATGCCCATTGGCCAATGTGATTGAGGAAATTCTTCAACTGAGATTTCTTCACTTGGGGGTGACTCTAGCTTGTGTCAAGTTGACAAAAACCTAACCGGCACAGAAAGTAAGCATCAGTAAGGATCACCATGTCAGTACCTTGAGACAGAAGCCATGAATTAGGAGTATTTGTTCTCACTGGGAGGCAATCTTATAGAGCAGGGAAAACTAATGCCCTTAATAACATCCTGTGAGCCTCAGAAACAAAACTCTTTTAGAAGGAGGCATTCTGAAATTTACCATAACTAAATAAAAGAAAACGAATAAAGGGTGTGAGACAATCAGCCCTGTGAATAGCTATAGTTCAGGAAGCTACTTCAAAAATTGTATTGTTCTTACATGGGCATTTAAGTGAGGGCTGTTTTCTGTTTGATTGGTTGGCTGGTTTTCTTTTATTTTACATTTGAATCCACAGTTCTGAAATTGAACTAAAGCAATTGTGCAATCAGATAAGAGGTTCCAGTAAGCCCCGGATTTGAAGAGTGTTAAGTTGTGGTATAGTTAAGAGTTGAACAATAAGCCTAGTAACCCAGACTGTATCTTTGCCTCCCATGGTAGCCCTGTAACTCATGGGTGATCATTATAAACCTACGTTAGCAGCTTTCAGAATTGCAAAATGGCACAGACATCATTGGAAAATAGTACTGTGCCTCTATAGTACTGATGGCTCAGTGGAAGAACACACCTGCCACCAACCCTGATTATCTGAGTTTGATTTCCAGGCGCTGACCCTGTAGGAGAGAATGAACTCCAGAAAGCTGTCCTCTAACTTATGCATACTGACATCATGAAAGATGTGTACCCACACCCGTATGCACACAATAAATAAATACAAATAAAATTTAATGAGAAAATTATAAGCTAAAAAGGAAATTGCCATATAGATGTGAGATTCCATTTCTGGAAATATATGGAAACGGAAGAGAAATTGGGGTCTCAGATACCTAAGTGTGCCTCCTCACCCATTGTGCAGAAGTATTTACACTGTCAGAGTACAGAAATAACAGAAGCCTCTGCTGACAATGGAGCATTATGTGACCTCAAAAAGAAGGAAATTTGACATTCTAAATCTTTCCTTGGAAGATGGCATGAGTGAAGGCCTTCCCAGAGACAAGCTCTGTCAACAGGAACTCAGGAACTCAACACACATACAACCAACTCCTCCCATCTGCAGAACCCATACCCACTGATTGAAGAGATCGAGAAAAAATTAGAGTCTGTGGGGAAAGAGAACAGACTTTTTCTTGTCGATATTCCCCAGATGGTATAGTTTAACAACTATATGCATAGTTTCTATCACTGGAGGCAGTAGAAGGGATCTAAGAATAATTAAAGCATACAGGAGGTGGGCTAGGGAGATGACTCAGTGGGTAAGAGGGCTTTCTTTGCAAAAATGAGGACCTGAGTTTGAATGTTCCCATTAAAGCAAACAAACAAACATATAGGTATGTCTACACATACCTATAACTTCAGCATTGACAAACAAATTCTAAGCACTCACTGGCCAGCCTACCCAAGACACTTAGCATTTCATTCAGTCAGAGACTAGTGCCAAGACAAGAAGGTGAAGAAAAATTAAGGAAGAGACTTGACTTTCTTCCTCTGACCACTGCATGGACGTGCAGAGTTGCTCATGCCCACACACTCATGTATAAACAATACACACACCCACAGAGAAAGAGAGAGAGAATTAATAGGTTCCATGCAAGTGTTTCATCATTTTACATAGGACCTTGGGTACCACAGATTTTGGTATGGAGTAGTCATACAGTCCCTGATTTGTGACCAGAGGTACCACTGTGCAATTCCACGTTGCTACCAAGTATTTCCTTCTGGCAACTTGGCCTTTCTGAGCCTCTGTCTCATCTCTGTTAGACATAGATGCTACTGTTAACCATGCAGGCAAAAGGCTTTGTAAGCTATGAGGTGTGGTATGAACTTAAGTTCTGAGAAATTTCTAGAGAATATAAGGTTAGAATAAAACTAAGAATCTGATTTCAAAGGGAGAAGACATGATTCAAAGCAAGCAAGGTAATTATTTTCAGAATGAGGAGGAAAAAGTCTTTCAAACAGGAGGAGTGTGGGGTAGTGACTGCAGAGGGACAGCCATCTTAGAAGAAAATATATCTTGAGGAATGATAATAAGAAAAATAGTTTGTATATGGTGGCCTCCCGTCTCCTGATTTCCCAGAGGAAGGACTAGGAGAGAATAAGGTGACTGGATTTTTCTCTGGATAGCTTTAATCAATGGTTAGTGAAATCTGGCAATAAAGAGGATGATTGTGGCTCTTTTTATTTATGAATTACTGTTTAAGAAGCTACTGAGACTCAAACAATATCAGCTGACCAGCAGAACTCGAAACTTGCATCAGCAGCGGTTCAAGGACCTTAGGCCCTGTTTCTATGGAAATTCCCAAAGTCTAGGCTTACCCTTGAATGGCGAGGGAGAAACGTAGAGGCAAAGTGGACGCAGCAATGGAGGATGATGCATGAAGATGAGCATTCTTCCTCATTTCCCATTTCAGATCATACTGGGGTCCATGCTCAAGAAGAAGTTGCTGAATCAGGCATCTGTGCTAAGGGACCAAGCATTCTTTCCCTGGGGCCTTGGGGATTTAAGCAATTGCCCAACTTCATGGCCTCTAGCTCCTCTTAAGTGTGATAGATGGGCTGAGTTTTCCTGGCAGTTTAAACACTTTGCATTGATTTGTGTATTAGTTTGTATATTGTTTTGAGAGACCAATTTCAAGAGATGCTTTGCCCATCGTCCATCAAAGCTCACAGGTGCTTTATCTTCATTCTGAGCTGGCTGCTCATCAGACTCTGGGCAGGCTGCTGCCAAGAGATCCTCTGCAGGGGACCTCCATCTGTCACAGAGTGGGGGGCACTCTGCCTTAGGTCTCATAAAACTTACGGGGAGAAAGCCACGTTCTACTTTCAACTCATTCTGCTTCTTGAAAAAAAATCCCAGGCCATTGATGTTTAAGACTCCTAACATTTCCAGAAATGAGGTTATCACACAACTAGTGCAGAGATATGAAAATTGAGTCAAGCACTGTGGAATAGAACAGATGTAGAATTGGCTGTGTCTTCACAGTGATGTGAGATGGACAGGTGAAAACATCTGTGGAGATATTTTATACACTAAAATATCAACACCAGAGGTGTGACTGTACCACCAGAAGGAGAGGCAAGGGATAGTGAGTCCACACAGGCAACCGCTTTCCCAACCTCACCACTTTATCTTTTCCTCGCCCTCCCTGAGGCAGTCAAGACGAAGGGTACTGCACACATACAGAGAAAACAGGATTGCAAAGCGCCCACAAGAGCAGCAGTCTCCAAGTTGCAGCTGCGCTTAAGAGGTGGTGTGTCCCCACGGTTCACATGTGGAAACATGGTTCCCAGTGTGGCAATACTGAAAGATGATGGAACCTCTGACACAATGTGAGTGGTGCTGGCCGTGGAAGGGACCAACATACTTCTCCCAGGCCGTTACAAAGGAGCAAGCCTCATTTCTTGCCGTTCTCAGGCTCAGTCTTGCTATGCAATCTTTCCCTCTCACGCATGGTTGTAGCTCTGTGCCATTGGCTGGGTTGTGTTGCAGCCAGGGGACCTCTTGTCAGAACTGACACCATCCATAAACTGTGAGCTAAATAAATCTCTTCTTTAAAGGATACCCAGCATCTGACATTTTGTTACAGTGACTGATGACAGTTACAAAGAGTAAGACTTCCTGTCTTATAGCTTATCTCCATCAACCCTTTGCCCCACTCTGAAAAGCAAATGGCCCCTCCATACCACCCTGCTCCTGCCTTTCTGGGACTTGCACTAGGAATTTTCTGTTGTACCCACATTGAAATGGCTGGTGATGAACCAATGAAGGAAGACCAGGGTCACTGCCTGGCATGAGCCAAGAGCACTACGGAGAAGTCACTATGGCCAAGATCACAGGAAGTGACAGCAGGTGCTGAGAAAACTGAGTATATGTCATGAGGAAGGAGCTTGGTATAAATAAGCAGGGGTTTGTCTTTTTAAATTATTTCTTTTAATTTTAAGATTAAAATGTAATCACACCATTTCTCTTTCCCTTTTCTCCCTCCAAAGTCCCCCATATGCACCTCCTTGCTCCACTGCTGCTTTCCTGCTGTCTAAAACTATCATTGTCTGGAAACCCGCATAGGCAGCAGGAATAGCCACCACTGTGCACCGCACCTTATATACTTACACACACTTTAGGGGTTACTCACTATCGCCATCCGATTGCTTCTGCTCATCCTCATCAAAACAGTGTTAGTGAAGTTACCGGATGCCAGCTGGGCACAGTGGCACACACTTGTAATCCCAGCACTTCAGGAGGCAGAACTAGGCCTGCCTGGTCTACAAAATGAGTCCAGGACAGCCAAGGCTACACATAGAAACTCTGCCTTGAAAAACAAAAGATGGCTACACAGAGAAACCTTGCCTTAAAAAACAAATGGGAACATGGTCTGTCTCAGTGGCTGGTCATGAACTCAGTGGCTGGCTCTTTGATTACCTCCCCTGGGGCTGGGGGGGGGGGGGAGGGAAGAGCAGCCTTACCAGGCCACAGAGGAAGACAATGCAGCCAGTGCTGATGAGACCTGATAGGCTAGGGTCAGAGGAAAAGGAAGGAGGACCTCCCTTATCAGTGAACTGGGGGAGGGGCATGGGAGGAGATGAGGAGGAAGGGAGGGATTGTAAGGGGATGAGGGAGTGGGCTGTAATTTATTTTAAAAATTAATTTAAAAAAGAAAAAAACCCAGCAAATTACTAGGGACCATCAGAATGAATGCTATATTGTCACAGCTTAACAAGAGAATATGTCTCACCTTTGTAACAGTCCAATGTATACATTTAGGGGCAATCAATGACTTCCTCCAGTGATGGCATCATGCAGGCTCAGGTGCCGTGCAGAAAAACCTAGTTACATACACCACTAGTGTTACATAGTACAGATATAAAGTTTATTGAGAAGTTTACAAGGAGGAAAATGGATGGTTTTCCTCAAGGTGGCTCGGCCACTTCTCACCTGTGGCTTAACCATTCCCTAGGGACACAAGCTCAATATGATAAGTAATAGCTTCACGGGTCTCTTTAAATGTCCATATTAATAATGAAAATAAATAGAATGTAAAGCCGTTCTCACTTGCTCCAGCCTGACCTTGAGTACTCAGCAGCCACAGCGGTTAGTGGCTGCCGTGTTGGACAGTGCAGATGTGCCGGGTTCAGCGGTACAGTGCGACTGGCCACGGCTGTCCCAGAACCTCAGTTCCCTGATGCCCGCAACCAGAAGGAGAAAGTGGGGTACAGAAAGAACTTTCAGCTCTTCCTCTCTCTTTACTGCTGTATGCAGAAGGCATTGCCGCCCCTCCAATAGTCCACTCATGTGTGCTGTGTACACCTTGTCTTGTACACACAGGCGTCAGGGAAGACACCCTGTATTGGCACTCTTTATAAAGAAGACTCTTCTCTTTACATTTTTTTATGTCTCTTTCTCCATACTCCACCTCAACCCCTTCCAACATCCCAACACCAGGTAGAAGAGAGAGGGGATTAGTGGGGAAAAGGGGTGCAGTTCTCTTAGCTGCTTCCTGCTGGTTAGGGTCATTGCAGTCCAATCCTTATTTCAGGAGATCTCCAACTCCTTGTCTTGCTGCATCAACAGCAACCAGGAGCCACGGGGGGAAGCAGCAGCAGCAACCTTGTTCTTTCTCGGAGCAAGTCTCTGGGCTCTGGCATTTATTCTCTCTCCAGAGTCCTCAGATTTAAGCTATCTGCAGCTGGCAAGAGCTCCTTTCAGAGGCTGCATGAGGCAAATGGTTTGCTGCTGTGGACTATCTGAATCAGTCCCACATCCCACACCTGGGATTAAAACAAAAGCATGTTTATATCCACAACAACCCTGGTTGAACAGCCACATCCCAGTAGCACCTCCATACCAGGAACAGAAGGATGATGTGGACCATCAGACTTCTGTCCTGACCAGAAGTCATCCTTCCCTCCTTCCAGCTGAGGGAACTACAGGTCTGAGAAGTGAAGAGAGCCAGTCAGACCACAAAGGAAGTTGGAGATGAGGTTAGAACCCTGGCTGTCTGATGCCTTCCTCCATGAGCCTTCTAAAACCAATCACTAATTTGGGCATGGGAAGCAACTTTGATGAGGTAATGCACATTTCCTTGGCCTCCCCACCCTGGCCAAGACTGAGAAATAAAGTCATGAAGAGCACGCCGAGCTGAGGAACAGCACCAAGTCCTGCTACAAACAGAGCACACATCTCTAATGAAGGACCGCAGTACAGCCAGCTGGGAGATCTCCCTGGCTATTGCCAGGAGAAGGTATCAGTGGCAAGGGCCTTCACTTCAGAGTCAAACTTAAACCCAAAAGAAAAAAATGACACTGATGGCTGCAGCTCTTTCAAAAACTGAATGTTCGCATCTCTAAGGTACGTACACAGAGTAGTGTCTCTAAAGGGTGGGGCTTCTGCAGAGGAGCAAGAGGAGACAGAACTCCAGAACAGGCTGCTATGAGAAATCAGAGTGAGATCATTCTGCAGAGACATCATTGTCCCTCTGCCACATGTATCAGATAGACTAACCTTGACGAATCAGGATTCCTATGTTCTAAGGGGCACATGGCCCCTTGGGGCTTCTAAACCTTTAACTTTATGTTGCATGGCATGTAAGCAGGACACACCAGGATGCTGACGCAACGTGATGGGAGATCCACCTGACTCCTGGTTCAAATACAGATGCTATGGAGTTGGGGATTCTTGGACTCTTTCTGTACTTCTCTGGGCCTCAGTTTCTCTATGTGAACAATACCCTTCCAGGCCTGACACCTGTCACTATAGAAGTCGCACACGTCCAACTGCTTTAGAAAGTGCACTGCTGTCCCCTCACTAGGAATGGGTATTCCCCTCCTGTTTCCTTTACATCAGTGGAGCCTGGGATACAGGAGAAGCTGCTGTGCACAGCAGGAACCCAACAGAAGCGGGTTACTGCATACCAGCATATGTCTGATTCTGACTAGTAGCGGGGGTGGAGGGCTGCACTCCAATACTGCTCAAAACCCATGAACCATTCACCTGGAAGCATCTTACTTGCTCCAAAGAGCCTTCTCTCACCCTTCCTCCATGCTCAGACGAGGCCAACTCCTTGTTCTCCACAGGTAGATGTGGCACCTTCTGTGGATGAGGGGGTCTCCTGTGAGGAGACAGGCACACTTCATCCTCTGTGCCTGCCAGAACCACTTGTTATACTCTACCAGAAGGAGACATGTTGTGCATAGCCACCACGCTACTCCTGAGGTCTACGGCAGCACCATCCTGCTTAAGTGGCCCCAGCTGGCAGGGGCTGACAGAAAACCACACCCCAGGAGGATTGCCACCCTTACACCTTCCCACAGTTTCCAGAATAGGAGAATCTCCCTCACACTTTTTCTTCCGTCCTGCATACACAGAAGATCTTACTCCCACCCCAGCTTTGCATGACAGATTCACCGTCCTGTGCCAGCTGTTACCTCCAGAGGTAGATGTTACACAAGGCCCACTTCACTCCTGAAGTTTTAATTCTCTAAACCACATCAGTGGCGGTTAATTTCCATTGTCAGCTTGGCTGGATTTAGAATCACTATGGAAACACACCTCTGGGTGTGTCTCTAGGGGTGTTTCCAGAAAGGAGTAACTGAAGAAGGTGAGGGTTGCCACCCCTCAGGCTGGGGTAGCGTACTGAATGAGATGGAGAAGGGGAGCAGATGCTTCCAGCATCCGTTTCTCTCTACTTCCTGGATGTAGATGCAATGTGACCAGCGACCTCACAGGCCTGCCCCCCATGCCTCCCCTCCATGCACGCCCAACCTCCGGAGCACAATATGCCCGTCTTTCCTTAAGATGCCTTTGCTGGTTATTTTATCACAGTAAGAAAACCAAGTTGAGTTGGACAGCATCGAGCAAAACCCAGCTGCCAGGACAGCACTTGGCCGGGCTGCAGCAGGGTCACGTCAGTTATGAGAGTTGTCTCCACATCGCTGTGACAATATTTGGCAGAAGCATCTGAAGGGACATGCGATGTGCTGTGCTGTCATCGGAGAGTTCCATTATAGCATGGTGGGAAGACAGAGTCCAGTTCATACAGCACATATATGTGCAGTCTGTTCACAGCACAACGGATTGGAAGCAAGACCAGAGCCCACTTTCAAACATGTGCCTGTGGGAGACATTTCAGATGTAAACCATGACGCTGGTCCTAAGAATCTTGGATGAAGCCTGAGATGCCCCTAATAATTAGACTATGATTGACTTGCCCAAAGGGTCCACTGTGGCTCCTAAGAGGGGCAAGAGATGAAAGGGGATTGGCACTGCTAAAAAAGACATAAGGAAAAACAATCAGGGGTCATTTGTCCATGTTCAGCCTATATGTGCCATCCTTCCAACCTTCCCCAAGGAGTCGGAGGTACTAGACCTTTCTATCCTCCTCTCTTCAAAATCTACCTCTTCAAGCTACAGGCAGCTGTCTGCTAGAGAAAAAGGACAGAGAAACACAAATTAGGACTTTTCTGAGAATCTACTTATCACTATCAAGTTAGCAAAGGCAGAAGTTCAAAAAGTAGCACTATGGGTGAATAAGAAGAGTGAATTAATACTGTAAGATATTTGCACTGTTCTGGGCGGGGGTGGCACATGCCTTTTATCCAGTCAGGTGGATCTCTGTGAGTTCAAGACCAGCCTGTCTACAGAGTGGGTTTCAGGACACCCAGGGCTACATAATAAGACTCGATCTTGAATAAATGAATGAATAAATAAAATAAGAGATGGTTGCACTGTATCTTTCTGGGGTACAAGAAACACACACATACCCTTGTTCTCCATTCCTGGCTGAGCTCCTAAGTTTTTTTTATGTTTCCTAATTGGAGTGTCTTGTTATTTATAACGAGTTCCCTGTCTCCAGCTGGAAGATTCCTCACTAGAAAGACACACAGAACTCTTCACTGTGCTTTATTGAGGACATAACTCAGGAACAGCCAAATATAAAGGTGAGAAAAATGGGGCAGTGGCACAAGGTACCCCCTTCCTGGCATATTCAAGAAAAGTGAAGTCCTGCCTTCTCTCAGCCATCACACAGGGACCCTTCTACCCTCTTTCCACACAGAAGTTGGGGGCATGGAAATGATGCAGAGAGTGACCTGAGCACCGGCCTCACAACTAGCACAGCATGACTGTCAGAACCCAACACCGCAGGCCCCCAGAGCAGCATTTGTGGAGACTCGGCCAGAATCTGCACCTCTACAAGGTGGGGTTCATACAGCAGCGCTGTCCGCAGTCTGAGAGAGGGAACATGGAGCGCCCATGCTAAGACAAAGCACCACAAAGCGAGTGTTGCACATTTTCTTCTTTTCTGTTTTAAGATTTGTGCTTATGTGAATGTGTTTTGGTACATGTCTGCCAAGGCCAGAAGGGAGTCTCAGAAGGCCTAAAGCTGGAGTTACAGGTGGTTGTGAGCCCCCCAACATGTGTCCTGAAAACTGAACTCAGTCCTCAGCAAGAGTGAAAAAGCACTCTTTAATTGCTGAGCATGTCCTCCGCCTAGTTAGCCTGCTATACTTGTGGTTTGTTAGTCTGGAATCGGGGAGCAATGTAGACCAAAACAGTTTCAAATGCGCTGCTCTGGCATTCGGGCAGATTGTGTCAATGACCAGAGAAAGGGGATGAACTTACAAAAGATGTTTGTGAGATTTAGAAAGCTCTGCAGGTTAAGGCTGGGCCTTTACCTTGGTTGAAACTACTTGAATAGTTGGCTGCACATAGTTGACTAAAGCCCAGATGCTGGGATTGGCGGAGGCTCGGGAGCTTGTCCTAAGAGTAGATTTCTACATCAGGTTAGGGGATAGCTTACCAGGACAGAGAAAGGTTTAGGTCGAACAAGGAATGTATAGAGGCAACTTTAGGTCAAAGTTCATTCAAGCTAAAATAATTATATATTTTTTTAATATTTTTTATTTTAATTTTTATTAATTACACTTTATTCACTTTGTATCCCCCCCATAAACCCTTCTCCCCTCCCCTCCCAATCCTATCTTCCCTCCCCCTTCTCCACGCATGCCCCTCCCCAAGTCCACTGATAGGGAGGTCTTCCTCTCCTTCCTTCTGATCCTAGTCTATCAGATCTCATCAGGAGTGGCTGCATTGTCTTCCTCTGTGGCCTGGTAAGGATGCTCCCCCTTCAGGGGAAAGTGATCAAAGAGCAGGCCAATCAGTTTATGGCAGAGGCAGTCCCTGTTCCCATTACTATGGAATGTACTTGGACACTAAACTGCCATGGGCTACATCTGTGCAGGGGTTCTAGGTTATCTCTATGCATGGTACTTGGTTGGAGTATGAGTCTCTGGAAAGATACCTGTGCTTAGATTTTTTTAGTTCTGTTGCTCTGCTCTCCTTGTGGAGATCCTGTCCTCTCCAGATCTTACTATTTCCCACTTCTTTCATAAGATTCCAAGCACATTGCCCAACAGTTGGCCATATGTCTCAGCATCTGCTTTGATAGTCTGCAGGGCAGAGCCTTTCAGAGGCCCTCTGAGGCAGGTTCCTAACTTGTTTCCTGTTTTCTTCTTCTTCTGATGTCCTTCCTCTTTGCCTTTCAGGATGGGGATTGAGCATTTTAGCCAGAGTCCTCCCTCTTGATTAGTTTCTTTAGGTATACATATTTTAGTAGGTTTATCCTATATTATATGTCTATAAGAGTGGGTATATACCATGTATGTCTTTCTGCTTCTGGGACAATTCACTCGGGATGATCCTTTCCAGGTCCCACCATTTATCTGCAAATTTCATGATTTCCTTGTTTTTTATTGCTGAGTAATATTCCATTGTGTAGATGTACCACAATTTCTGCGTTCATTCTTCAGTTGAGGGGCATCTGGGTTGTTTCCAGCTTCTGGCTATTACAAATAAAGCTGCTACAAACATGGTTGAGCAAATGTCCTTATTGTGTACTTGAGCCTCTTTTGGATATATGCCTAGGGGTGGTATGGCTGGATCTTGAGGAAGCGCTATTCCTAGTTGTCTGAGAAAGCGCCAGATTGATTTCCAGAGTGGTTGTACAAGTTTACATCCCCACCAGCAGTGGAGGAGGGTTTCCCTTTCTCCACAACCTCTCCAGCATGTGTTGTCACTTGAGTTTTTGATCTTGGCCATTCTGATGGGTGTAAGGTAAAATCTCAGGGTCATTTTGATTTGCATTTCCCTGATGGCTAATGAAGTTGAACATTTCTTTAAGTGTTTCTCTGCCATTTGATATTCCTCTATCGAAAATTCTCTGTTTAGCTCTGTTCCCCATTTTTTAATTGGATTACTTGATTTGTTGCTTTTCAACTTCTTTAGTTCTTTATATATTCTGGATATTAGCCCTCTGTCAGATAGAGGATTGGTGAAGATCCTTTCACAATCTGTAGGCAGTTGTTTTGTTTTGATGACAGTGTCTTTTGCTTTACAGAAGCTTTTCCGTTTCATGAGGTCCCATTTACTGATTGTTGCTCTTGAGCCTGTGCTGTTGTTGTTCTGTTCAGGAAGTTGTCTCCTGTGCCAATAAGTTCAAGGCTCTTCCCCAATTTTTCTGATTTAATGAGTCTGGTTTTATGTAGAGGTCTTTGACCCACTTGGACTTTAATTTTGTGCAAGGTGACAAGTATGGATCTATTTGCATTTTTCTTCATGTAGACAGCCAGTTGGACCAACACCATTTGTTGAAGATGCTATCTTTTTTCCATTGCATGGTTTTGGCATCTTTGTCAAAAATCAGGTGTCCATAAGTGTGTGAGCTTATTTCTGGGTCTTCTGTTTGGTTCCACTGATCCATCATTCTGTTTCTATGCCAGTACCATGCAGTTTTTATTACTTTTGCTTTATAGTACAGCTTGAGATCAGGGATGGAGATATCTTCAGAAGTTCTTGTATTGTGAAAAATTGTTTTAGCAATTCTGGGTTTCTTGTTATTCCATATGAAGTTGAGAATTTTTCTTTCAAGGTCTGTAAAGAATTGTGTTGGATAGTGCTGGAAGTCCTTGCTAGAGCAATAAGAGAGTTGAAGGAGATCAAGGGGATACAGATTGGAAAGGAAGAAGTCAAATTATCACTATTTGCAGATAATATGATAGTATAAATGAGTGACCCCAAAAATTCTACCAGGGAACTCCTACAGCTGATAAACACCTTCAGCAAAGTGGCTGAATATAAAATTAACTCAAAAAAAAAATCAGTAGCCCTCCTGTATACAAAAGACAAAAGGGCTGAGAATGAAATTAGAGAAACAACACCCTTCACAATAGCCACAAATGACATAAAGTAGCTTGGTGTAACCCTAACCAAGCAAGTCAAAGACATGTATGAAAAAAATTTCAAGTCTCTGAAGAAAGAATTAGAAGAAGATATCAGAAGATGGAAAGATCTCCTATTCTCATGGCTTGGCAGGAATAACAGTAAAAATGACCATCTTACCAAAAGCAATCTACAGATTTAATGCAATTCCCATCAAATTGCCAACACAATTCTTTACAGACCTGGAAAAAAATTCTCAACTTCGTATGGAATAACAAGAAACCGAGAATTCTCTGTAGAGGAATATCGAATGGCAGAGAAACACTTAAAGAAATGCTCAACCTCATTAGCCATTAGGGAAATGCAAATCAAAACAACCCTGAGATTTCACCTTACACCCATCAGAATGGCCAAGATCAAAAACTCAAGTGACAACACATGCTGGAGAAGTTGTGAAGAAAGGGGAACCCTTCCCCACTGCTGGTGGGAATGTAAACTTGTACAACCACTCTGGAAATCAATCTGGCGCTTTCTCAGACAACTAGGAAAAGTGCTTCCTCAAGATCCAGCCATACCACTCCTAGGTATATATCCAAAATAGGCTCAAGTACACAAAAAGAACATTTGCTCAACCATGTTTGTAGCAGCTTTATTTGTAATAGCCAGAAGCTAGAAATAGCCCAGATGCCCCTCAACTGAAGAATGGATGCAGAAATTGTGGTACATCTATACAATGGAGTATTACTCAGCAATGAAAAATAAGGAAATCATGAAATTTGCAGGTAAATGGTGGGACCTGGAAAGGATCATCCCGAGTGAATTGTCCCAGAAGCAAAAAGACACACATGGTATATACTCACTCATATAAACATACAACATAGAATAAACCCACTAAAATTTGTACATCTAAACAAACTAAGCAAAAGAGAGGACCCTAACTAAAATGTTCAACCCCCATCCTGAAAGACAAAGAGGATGGACATCAGAAGAAAAAGAAAACAGGAAACAAGTTAGGAACCTGCCTCAGAGGGCCTCTGAAAGGCTCTGCCCTGCAGACTATCAAAGCAGATGCTGAGCCTGATGGCCAACTGTTGGACAGAGTGAATGGAATTTTATGTAAGAAGTGGGAAATAGTAAGATCTGGAGAGGACAGGAACTCCACAAGGAGAGCAACAGAACAAGAAAATTTGAACACAGGGAACTTCCCAGAGACTCATACTCCAACCAAGGACTATTCATGGAGATAACCTAGAACCCTGACAATGCAGCCACTTCTGATGAGAACTGATAGACTAAGATCAGAAAGAAGGAGAGGAGGACCTTCCATATCAGTGGACTTGGGGAGGGGCATACATTCAAAAAGGGGGGGAGGGTGAGACTGGAATGGGAGGAGGAAGGGACTTATGGGGGGATACAAAATGAATAAAGTGTAATTAATAAAAGTTAAATAAAAAATTAAAATAAAAATAATTGTGTTGGTAATTTGATGGGAATTGCATTGAATCTGTAGATTGCTTTTGGTAAGATGGCCATTTTTACTATGTTAATCCTGCCAAGCCATGAGCATGGGAGATCTTTCCATCTTCTCATATCTTCTAATCCTTTCTTCAGAAACTTGAAATTTTTTTGAAACTTTTTTTCATACAAGTCTTTGACTTGCTTGGTTAGGGTCACACAAGGTACTTTATGTCTTTTGTGACTATTGTGAAGCATGTTGTTTCCCTAATTTCATTCTCAGCCCTTTTGTCTTTTGTATACAGGAGGGCTACTGATTTTTTTTTTGAGCTAATTTTGTATTCATCCACTTTGCTGAAGGTGTTAATAAGCTGTAGGAGTTCCCTGGTAGAATTTTTGGGGTCACTCATTTATACTATCATATCATCTGCAAATAGTGATACTTTGACTTCTTCCTTTCCGACTTGTCTCCTTCAATTGTCTTACTGCTCTAGCAAGGACTTCCAAAACTATGTTGAAGAGATATGGAAAGAGTGGGCAGCCTTGCCTTATCCCTGAATTCAGTGGGATTGCTTTAAGTTTCTCTCCATTTAGTTTGATGTTGGATATTGGCTTGCTGTATATTGCAGTTATTATGTTTAGATATGTGCCTTGTATCCTTGATGTCTCTAATACTTTATACATGGATGGATGTTGGATTTTGTCAAATGCTTTTTCAGCATCTAAGGAGATTATCATGTGTTTTTTTTTTCTTTCAGTTTGTTAATATGGTGGATCACATTGATCGATTTCCATACATTGAACCACCCCTGCATACCTGGGATGATGCCTACTTGGTCATGGTGGATGATATCTTTGATGTGTTCTTGTATTTGGTTTGCAAGTATTTTGTTAAGTATTTTTGCATCGATGTTCATAAGGGAGATTGGCCTGAAATTCTCTTTTTTTGTTGTTGGGTTTTTGTGAGGTTAATGTACCAAGGTGACTATGGCTTCACAGAATGAGTTTGGTAGTGTTCCTTCTGTTTCTATTTTGCGGAATAGTTTGAAGAGAACTGAAGTTAATTCTTCTTTGAAGGTCTGGTAGAATTCTGCGCTGAAACCATCTGGTCCTGGGCTTTTTTTGGATGGGAGACTTTTGATGACCGCTTCTATTTCCTTAGGGAATATAGGACTATTTAGTTGATTTATCTGGTCTTGAGTCAGCTTTGGTAAGTGGAATCAATCAAGAAAATTGTCCATTTCATTTATATTTTCAAATTTTGTGGCACATAGACTTTTGAAGTAAGTCCTAATGATTGTTTGAATTTTCTCAGTGTCTGTAGTTATGTCCCCCTTTTCATTTCTGATTTTGTTGATTTGGCTGGTATCTCTCTGCCTTTTAGTTAGTTTGGCTAAGGGTTTGTCTATCTTGTTGATTTTCTCAAAGAACCAGCTCTTGGTTTCATTGATTCTTTGAATTGTTTTATTTGATTCTAATTTATTGATTTCAGCCCTGAGTTTGATTATTTCCAGACACTCCTTTTTGGTGTGTTTGCTTCTTTTTTTTTTTTCTAGGGCTTTTGGGTGAGCCATTAAGTTGATTGAATGAGATGTCTCGAATTTCTTCTTGAAGGCACTTAGTGCTATGAATTTTCCTCTTAGCACTGCTTTCATTGTGTCCCACAAGTTTGGGTGTGTTGTGCTTTCATTTTCATTGAATTCTAGGAAAACTTTAATTTCTTTCTTTATTTCTTCCCTGACCCAGCTGTCATGTTGTTCAGTTTCCATGTATGTATAGGCTTTTTGCTATTTCTGTTGTTGTTGAGGTCCACCTTTAGTCCATGGTGATCAGATAGGATACAAGGGGTTTTTTCAATCTTCTTGTATCTGTTGAGGCTCACTTTTTGACCCACCATATGGTCTATTTTGAAGCAAGTTCCATGAGGTGCTGAGAAGAAGGTAAATTATTTTGTGTTTTGGTGTAAGGTTCTGTAGATGTCTGTTAGGTCCATTTGATTCATGACCTCTGTTAGAGTCATTGTTTCTTTGTTTAATTTCTGTTTTGTTGACCTGTCCTTTGTTGAGAGTGAGGTATTAAAGTCTCCCACTATTAATGTGTGGGGATCTATATGTGGTTTAAGTTTTATCAAGGTTTCTTTTACAAATGTTGGTGCCCTTGTATTTGGGGCATAGATGTTCAGGATTGTGATGTCTTCCTGGTGGAATTTTCCCTTGATGAATATGAAGTGTCCTTCCCCATCTCTTTTTATTAATTTTGATTGAAAGTCTATTTTATCAGATATTAGAATGGCTACTCTTGCTTGCTTCTTGGGTCCATTTGCTTGGAAAACTATCTTCCAGCCCTTCACCCTCAGGTAATGTCTATCTTTGTGACTTAGGTGTGTTTCTTTTATGTAACATATTGCTGGGTCTTATTTATGTATCCATTCTCTTAGTCTGTGTCTTTTTATTGGAGAATTGAGTCCATTGATGTTGAGAGAGATTAATGACCAGTGGCTGTTAGATCATTTGATTTTGATGTTAGCTGTGGTAGTAAGTTTGTGTGCTTGGTTATTTGTTGTTTTACTGTAGTGAGGTTAATTATTTCCTGTGTTTTCTTGAAAGTAGTTAGTTTTCTTGGGTTGTATTTTTCCTTCTAGTGTCTGTAATGCTGGATTTGTGTGTAGGTATTGTTGAAATTTGTTTTTGTCATTGAATATCTTGTTTTCTCCATCTATGAAGACTGAGAGTTTTGAGAGTTATAGTAGCCTGGGCTGACATCTGTGTTCTCTTAGGGTCTGCATGATATCCATCCAGGCCCTTCTGGCTTTCATAGTCTCTGTTAAGAACTCAGGTGTGATTCTGATGGGTTTGCCATTATATGTTACTTGGCCTTTTTCCCTTGCAGCTTTTAGTACTTTTTCTTTGTTCTGTATACTTACTGTTTTGATTATTATGTGGAGGGAGGATTTTCTTTTCTGATCTAATTTATTGGGTGTTCTGTAGGCCTCTTGTATTCTTATTGGCCTCTCCTTTAAGTTGGAGAAATTTTCTTCAATGATTTTGTTGAAAATATTTCCTGGCCTTGGAGGAGGGAATCTTCTTTCCCCTCTATTCCTATTATTCTTAGGTTTTGTCTCTTCATGTTGTCTTGAATTTCTTGGACGGTCTGTGTCAGGAATTATTTAGATTTAACATTTTCTTTGAGAGATATATCGATTTCTTCCATGTATCTTCCACACCTGAGATTCTTTTTTTTTTTTTTTTCAATGCAGTTTATTCAGGAACCTTGAACAATCATCTGACCCTGGGGAAAGCCAGCCCACAGTTTAAATAGCCTCTGGGTAGCCAACTCCAGCATGCAACTCGGGCAATGCAGATAGGTCCACATACATGGAAGCAAGCCAGATCCTCAGCCTTAGCCAAATGTGGAGTTGTTTGTGACAGAGAGCACTCACCATCGGGAAGGTGGAAGGCGGAAACCAGCTCCATCTTTAAGGCACGGCATTACGCAGCTCTCTACAGTTCCCCCTTTTTGTTTTAGACGCATCAGGCAAGAGTAGAGGTCTGATCTCTGATATTAGAAATAAATTGGGACTTTGTACTGATGTTCATTTAGGTGTCATCCACCCAAAGAGCATCAGACCAGTCCATCTCTTGTAGTCTATTGGTTATGCTTACCTCTGTAGTTCCTGTTTTCTTCCCTAAGTTCTTTCTTTCCACAGTTTCCTCCATTTGTGTTTTCTTTGATTTTTCCAATTCTATCTTCAGATCTTGAGCCATTTTGTTGATTTCCTTCACCTGTCTGACTGTGTTTTCCTGTTTTTCCTTCAATTCCTTCAGCTGTTTGAACAATCTTCTGTTTCTTTTATTTCTTTCAGTGATTTAAGCATTTCCTCTCTAAAGGCCACAAACTGTTTGGCTACAACTTCCTGTATTTCTTTACAGATGGCCATAATCTGTTTGTCTTTACCTTCCTCTATTTCTTTATGGATGGCCATAATCTCTTTGTCTTTATCTACCTGTTTGATTTTATCTTCCTCTAGGTCTTTACGCATTTTATTTGTTTCCTCTGTTAACCTCTTCATGAGCATAGATGTTAGGTCATCTTCTTGAATTTCAATTATGCTGAGGTCTCTAGAGCTGCTTGCCCCAAGATAACTGAGTTCTGGAGATGTCATATTGCTCTGTCTTTTGTTGGTTGAGCTTTTACACTGGCCTCTACCCATTGGGCTCTCTTAGGTATTGGGTGTAGTTTCTGGTGCTTCCTGGAATCCTGTGGTGGAAAGAATCCCCTTGGCAGGAAGATGATTTTTTCCTGAAGGAAGCCTCCTCAGCGTTTTGGGTATGGTCAGTGAATGGCTAGTGTTTTTCAGGAATTGCCACAGCTCACCTCAGGCATACAGACTGAGTGGTAACTGTGGTCCTTGTTAGTGAAGAGGGCTCTCCTCTCACCCAGAGAAGTCCTGGAGACAGCTGCTCTGCTTCTGGGTTTCTTGCTGTAAATTTAGTGAGCTGCTGCTGTAACCTGGGTGCCCCATGGTTTGGTCAGTTTAGTTAGGGATAACTGGTTGTCCCTTGGAGCAGTTCTGGGGGTTGATCTTGGGGATCCCAGGCTTCTGTAGGTCTAAGGTTTGGTTTCTGTGCCCCAGTATCCAAGCAGTGGTCAGTGGCAGGTGAGCTCTGCTCTCATGCATGCAGCTGGAGACTAGAGTCAGAAGCCTGTGGATAGCCAGAAACTTTTCCAGAGCTAGGTATCCTGAAGTAGGGCCAGGTGTTTCTTCCACCATGGTTTTTTTTTTTTCCCAACAGGAGACCCAGTCTGTGGTGTTTGAGTTGGCGCGTAGAATGTGCAGGCACTGGCGAGTGGTGGCTTCAAGCTGGTGACTGGGCAGGAACCTGAGACCTTTTCCCTGGAACTTTCCCGTGTGTGCTGGTAGGGCAGCTGGGGGGGGGGGTGGTCAGCTGAGTGCTCTAAGCTGTCTCCCTCCCTGTGGGGTTTTCTCCCGACAGGGACTCTCAGTCTCTGGTGTCCTGGGGCGCACAGTTCTGTCTGTGAAGGATGGCTGGTGCAGAGCAGGTCTCTGGGCTGGCAGTGCTTGCCCACCAGTCTTCGGAACCTTTTACAGGGATATGTTGGGTGACCTTGAGTTAGTCCCCATTTGCTTCCTTCCGTGTGGGTTTTTCTCGTGACTGGGACTCCCAGTCTTTGGTGTTTTTGTGCCCTCCGTTCAGCCTGGGAAGGTGATCGGGACATGCAGGTGTGTGGCTCTGGTCTGGCTACCGAGTGCCTGCATGACCTGGGATCTCTTCCGGGTTCTGGCTGGGTGACCTGAAACTGGACCTGACTGATTCCCACCCGGTTGAGATTCCTCTCACCTGGAAAACACAATCACTGTTGTTTTAGGGCCCAGGGTTTAGTCTCTTGGTTGCTGTACCAAAAATGCTGTCCTGCTCCTCAGAGGCAGTGTCCTCCTGGTGCAGCCATCTTGGATCCCCTCAAAATAATTATTTATTAAATGTTGCTTGAATGAATGGACACTGTGTTGTCCATTCTGTGAGCCTTGAAGCTCTAACTAAGCTAATTAATGGTAATAATTTATATCCCCAACTGTTATAGTCACATTTTTATAGAGGTTGTGAAAGCTGGATCCCAGGCACCAAGACAGGCTCAATAGTCTAGTAAAAAGAGCTTTTAGTACTATTTTGTGAAATGCTATAAGCAAGAGCCTGCAATGTGCCTTCTTGCAGATTCAGCCTATGTATAGAACAAGAAAGGGAAGAAAACAATTAGAAAAACACAGCCAGTGCTTATTATGCTTAAAGCACTCAGGAGAAGAGAGCATCCATTTACAGACAGTCTGTCTAGGAGAAGCCATTGTGTAGGCTACAGTGGTGATTCAGTGGGTTGCATCATGCCTACGCTCCCTCTAGGCTAAATTTACTAAACACTAAACACTGTGGCGGGGTGGCTGGCAGCTGTTTCCATTTAAACACTGAGTTTTCTATCTTCCCCTAACTATTACCCAGCCCACCTAGACACAGCACTCATAACAGGCAGAGACAGATACTCATAATGGTTTATCATCTATAATGTGTGTCAAAACTAAGTTTTTCTGCCTCAACAGACCTGGAGATTCCCAAGGAGATCACTAAAGCAGCAGAATGACCACCTTGGGAAACCTAGATTGGGCAAGGCCACCATGATAGATGGGAGTTGGGTAAATCAGCAAGATATGGGGCACATGAGAACATCCCCGTTGGGGAGCTTGTGGTCACAAATTAGAGGTACATTAAGGTTCTTAGACACGACTGGACCGATTGCTGTGAAGGGAGCAAAGGCTATCAACATTGCCAGAGGGAGAATTGGGTAAGTGAGATGAATAGAGATCAAAGCCTGTTATAACCAATTCCATTACAAAGAAAATTTCACCTTAACAAAAATATATACAAGCCCCAGGCACTAGACCATAATAATCACATACTGTTGAAATAAGCCAGTGTAAAGCATGCTGTTCTCCTCCTTCTGTGTAACAGCCTCCAGTTAGAAAAGCAGTCCTGTGTACACCCTTTCACATCTGCACAACATGGCCACACCCACCTCCTTACCATCCTAACTATGGGAGATGAATTAAAATGCCATACTAAAGGGTGATACTGGAAAACTTTTAGGATTCAAGCTTAATGGAAGTCATTGCCTCATCTCACAGATTTTGATCAGACTAGATACCCAGCTCTGATGTGATCAGCAAGATTACTTAGAATATTATCAATTCCAAATATCCAGAGCCAAAGACTTTGAAGGGTATAAAGTCCCTTCAGCAAGGGGCTGGAGCAATGTCTTCACAGTTAAGAGCACAGCCTACACTTGCTGAGGAGTTAAATTTGGTTCCCAGCATGCAATATGGCAGCTAACAACCCATGGACTTAACTGCAGCTCTAGAGAATCTGACACCCTCTTCTGGTCTCCACAGGTTCTGCACTCATGTGCACAAACCCACTCTCAGACAAACACATAAACATCTACTTAACATAAAAATTTTGCACACCTGAAAGCCCTAGAGGAGAAAAAGAAGCAGACACATCCAAGAGAAGTAGACCATTGGAAATAATCAAACTCAAAGTTGAAATCAATAAATTAGAAACAAAGAAAACAATTCAAAGGATCAATGAAACCAAGATGTGGTTCTTAAAGAAAATCAAACTAACTAAAAGGCAGAGAGACACCATCCAAATCAACAAAATCAGAAATGAAAAGTAAAACATTAATCACAGACCCTGAGGAAATCTAAAGAAACATGAGGTCTTACTTCAAAAGTCTATATGCTACAAAATTTGAAAATCTAAATGAAATGGACAATTTTCTTAATAAGGTAGGTCCACTTACCAAAGCTGAATCAAGATCAGGTAAATAAATTAAATAGTCCTATATCCCTTAAGGAAATAGAAGCAGTCATCAAAAGTGTCCCACTCAAAAAAAGCCCAGGGCCAGATGATTTCAGTCCAGAATTCTACCAAACCTTCAAAGAAGAACTAATAACAACACTCTTCAAACTATTCCACAAAATAGAAAGAGAAGAAAATTGCCAGACTCGTTCTATGAAGCCACAGTCACTCTGATACCTAAACCACACAAAGATCCAACAAGAAAGAGAATTCAGACCAATCTCCCTTATGAACATGGATGCAAAACTACTCAATAAAATACTCACAAACCAAATCCAAGAACACATCAAAGATATCACTCACTGTGACCAAGTAGGCTTCATCCCAGGCACACATGAAAATGAAAACATCAAATCAAAATATTGGAAATCAGATAACTAGGGTGGGTTTAAAAACATCTGCAATATTTTGTTTCTTGACTACATAGAATTTATTAAATAATTATTTGATGTTCTATTTACATCTAAAAATTAATAATAAAAAATAACAACAGTGATAAAGGCAGCATAGGACACAACATATTCCATGTAAGCTGCTTGTGGTGGTGCATGCTTTTAATCAGAGCACTCAGGAAGCAGAGGCAGGCAGATCTTTGTGAGTTTGAGGCCAACAAGGTCTACATTAAGTTTCAGGCAGCCAGGGATACACAGTGAGACCTTGTCCCAAAACAAAACAAAACTCCCAAAACAAAATGCTCCATCTAGCTGGAGAGCTGACCCAATAGGTAAAGACATTGCTACCATGTCTGACAACCTGAGATCAATCCTTAAGACCCATTTAGTGGAAGGAGAGAACCAACTCCTGAAAGTTGTCCTCTGACTTCCACATTCACACCATGACACATGAGCATGTCCCTACACACACACACACACACACACACACACACACACACACAGTAAAATGTAGACATGTCCTGCACAGTACTTCAATATTTATTTATTTATTTAGCATCTCTTTAGGGTTTATTTTTATTTTTATTTTACAGTTTGTTCACTTTATATCCCAATTGTAGCTCCCTCCCTCATCGCCTCCCAATGCCACCCTCTCCTCCTCTTCTCCCATCTTCCTCCCCTAGTCCACTGAAAGTCCTCCACTTCTTTTAAATGTCTAAAATGTTTAATTTTTAATTGCTTTAAACGTTCAAAGAATGGCTCTATCTATATGTTTAAGCCACAATGGTGCTATGGCTTTTCTGCTTATAATCTCGGTTACTGGTCCTACCCAGGTATAAGGGTTCCTATCACCCACAAATGCATCATGCAGTGACAGTCCCCTAAGGCTAGGTTGAGGAGTAGACCAGGGTTAACACAAGTTCCAGGAAGCTTTTCTTGGTACTTTATTTTCTATGTGGCTGCCACTTGTTTTCTCTATGTGTTTAGAAAATGAGCTTTTACGATGACTCAAGTAATGCACTTACTTTGGAGAAAATGATGACTAAATACTAAGAGCAAAATTATCCATTTGCTAGTATCCAGTTCCATTACTGACCAGTGTGTATATTTACATTAGAACTCACTGCAACATTACTATGTGTCTTTATTGTTTTTATTTGGTAAGTTTTCTTGGGCAACATAATTTTATTAGCAGCGTATTACTTCATCTCTTGGGTGAATCAGTATTCTTCAGACTATCATTGAACATCAAGAGTTTATTTTGTTCTTTTCAAAAACGTATTTAATATAGCATTTGTAGTATAAAAAATAGCCTTCATTTTCCATTTAGCACTGGAATTAAATATCAAGATCATCAAGCACAACAAGCAGAGGGCCAGGAATAAACAGCATAGATTGTTGAATGTCTCACACCCTTTTCATCCTTTTGTAGAGATATTCCCTGCAGCCTTTGAGCATGCATGTGTTATTGTTGCCTGTCAAGGCCCTACCTTTGAGAAGCTGGTTAACTGGCAGCCTCTGTGGTTTGAATGTGAAATGTTCCCCATAGGCTCCTGTTTGAACACTTGGTCCCCAGCTGGTGGCACTATTGGGGAAGGATGTGAAACCTTTTAGAAACTAGATCCTTGCTGGAGGAAGTGAGTTACTAGGGGTGGGCCTTAAGGATTCGTAACTTCCTGTTCCCTCTCTGCTGTCTAACTTCTGATGCAATGTGATGAGTGAGCTTTATGTTCCTGTAACCATGTCCTCCCCACCATGAGTGGACTCTATCTCTCTGGAATCATAAGCCAAATTAAACCCCCTTTTCCTTAAGTTGCTTTGATCAAGTATTTTACCACTGCAACAGAAGAGAAACTAAAACAGAAGCCAATTATGAGGGTGAAACTGCTAGATGTTTGATGATGATGATGATGATGATAATGATGATGGTGATGAATGTATATATTTATTTGATAGATACTGCCAAATTTCCCTTCAGAAGTTTAAAAATAGCAATCTGAAAATTTCTCTGTACCCTCACCACACAGAGCAATAGCACTTTTACCAGTCAAACAAAAGATTTGCTACTCTCTATGCTTTGAGGTTTTCCTTTGCGGTCCTAGGGTGAACCTGGGACCTGCTCATGGTGGGCATGCTCTCCATCATTGAGCTGCAGCCTCAGCCCTCCTTTTGCCTTTCGTTGTTAGGTAGGGTCTAAGTTGCCCAGGCTGTCCTGCAATCTACTGTGTAGCCTTGGCAGGCTTTAACTGGTGATTCTCCTGCTTCAGCCTCCTGAGTAGCTTCAATAACAGTCCTGCACCACCAGGTTCAACTCTGGTATTACCTTAACTTGCACCTTATTATTAAGAAAGCTGAGTACTCTTTCACAATGACTCTTTGTTTTGTTGTTGTTGTTGTTGTTTTATGTCACCCACCTATTTCCTACGGAACTTAGTGTTTTTCAAAACTTGTTAGTCCTCTGAACCTTACAGCATTCCCCTGGGCTGGATGAACCATTTTAAAATACCTTTTGTTAATTATATGGATTTGGTTTAACTTCCATTTTTCTTAGACATAACAGGTAGATAATAAGTCACGGTTACCATCCGCTTATTTTATTGTTAGGACGTTTAGGGAAACAGAATCTGCTACTCTCTACCACTACCTACTCTATTACTTTACTATGAGAAGATGCAGGTGTGGCTGGGGAGATGGCTCAGTGGTTAAGAGCACTGGATGTTCTTCCAGAGACTCCTGGTTCAATTCTCATCACCCACACGGTGATTCACAACTATCCATAGCTCCAGTTCCAGAGGATCTGATACCCTCTTCTGACCTCTAGGGATACCAAGCACACATGGAAGGGACATACATACCTGAAAGCAAAGCATGCATAAACACAAAATAAATTAAAAGCTAAATGCAAAAAAGAGGTAGGTGGTGATGGAAGAAAGCATGCTAAGTAGGAAAGACATATTTCAACATGCCTATAAGCAAGAGCTTAACTTCAAAGCTAAGGAAGGCCCCTCTGAAGGTGAGTTGTTAATCTTATACCAGTGACATTGCTGAGGAAGATAAGATTGTGGTCACATGTGGTGGTGCCTCCACTGGCTAAGGATTGGCTGAGGAGCCTTTATCTCAGGAGCCTACATTGTTCCTTTCTTTTTCTGGAATTGCTTCTTGCCACCAGCACCACCACCCCTAACCACAGCTGCAAAGTGTCCTCCTCGTGAACTTTCCCTTCTAGAGACCATTTGTCATTGATACAGAACCCAGACTGGAATGTTTCAGCTGCCAGGGAGTGGAGGGTCCTGGCAGGAGAGGATCACACGGTACCACAGTGATGTCTACGTCTCCTCTGCCATTCCCAGTGCTGCCTGGATGGCTACAATATCTGTGTCAATCCTCACCGTCAAGTCACCCATGCAGCACCCCCAGAACAACCTTAAAATGGCCATCTTCTTGACTCTGCACTTGAAGCATTCATGCCTTCCCCTTAGCGCGCCTTCCCAAGATTAGGATGCCCTGATCCTGGCATCCAAGGCTCTAGGAGAGGACTCCAGACTGGTCTTCCGTGAGCAGCTTTGTTCTGCCTTATTGCCCAACATAACTTCACTGCTGTATATTTTTCAGCAAATGTTTATATAGCAATTAGTACGTGCCCGGTGTGGGTCTCAGCATATTCTAATATCACCAACTGGGGTTAGAGAAGGAAGGACAGGGATGCCTTCTGTCCTGCTTGCCTCTCCTCCCCTTTCCTTCATCTGGTCTCTGATCCCTCTGACTCCCTCTTATGTGTGTGTCTTTTAGACATACAGAAAATTACCCCAGAATACTTCCTTTTCCATCACACATCTCCAGAGAAATGAAAACATTGGAAGATCAAGACAAAATTTCTAAGTCCTGTTGACTGGGACAATATTGTCTTTCCATTTAACCCTTGGACCTTTAGGGAAATTAACATTAAGATGATCTAGTTTAACCTGCCTCTCTCTGAGGTCTAGAAGGGCAATAGGGCTTGCCCTAAATCACGCCTCTATTTAGTGGAAGATAAGAATACTACTCAGGACTCCTGTGTCCTAGAACAGTGTCGTGTCTACTGTTCCACAAAAGTCCTTGATGGATGTTCATTATGCAGATCCTGAAGCATCGACCTGAGTCCTTTAGTCTCTGGTGCTCCAAAAATATCAGATCGTGATTGATGCCACATTCAAGCTCAGGATCCCTCCCCTGTGGGGCCAGAGTCATGCCTGCCATCACACACTGGGATGATACCCAAATATGCACAGTGGTGTGTGCAGAATGGCAGCTCCTGCATTTAGACCATGATTCATCCTCTCAAATGTCCCTGGGCTTAGAAGAGAGGAGAGAACTCTCAGATGCATGCTGAAGGAGACATATTCTTGCTAATGAAAGACAAAAAGAAATGTTTCCTCGGTATTTTCATCACACACACTACAGTAGCTGATACCCACTCTGGCTAGAGAGCATCTACAAATATCCAAAGCTAGATTGCTTTCTGAGTGAGTCTGCTCTGTTCAGACCTATGAGAAATGCACATGAGCTATGAAAAGAAGCTAGCAGCCCCATTGATGGAGAGAACTTTCATTCTGATCTGTGCATCAAGAACTTCCCAGGAGTCTGCACTCCAGAAGCTCACGATGCAATACTGGTCAGAGTGACCAGTCAGAACAAACACAGACACCTGTGGGTAAACACTCAAGAAAATGGTGCTGGACTTTAAAACAAAACAAAACAAAACAAACAAACAAACAAAAACAGATGTTTCAAGTGAGATGGAGTTCATGAACCAAGACTTACTAGAGAGGAGTCCCCCAAGTTCTCAGTGTCAACAGGCCTGGGCTACTTTCAGCTTTGGTCAGAGAAGCTCCTTTTGATTAAAACCTAGCACAGGTGATGTAGACAATCTCCAGGCCCCACCCCTTACTGAGGAGCTATTGGCAGGAGAGTTTCTGGCGGGGCAGAGAATCATCTCTTTTCATGGAGTGTCTGTGCCCATATGGGTAGCACTAATTGGACTTAATGGGTCAGCAAAGAAAACAATATTGTGAGGGGCATTATGGGGGCGGGGGGCGGTGTTTGGAGTGGGCTGAAATAGAAAGGGTGAAATAGAAAGGGTGAAAAGACCATATTTTATTGCATACATTTATAATGTTCTCAAAAACAAAACAAAAATGTTTTAACATACTAGAGAAAGAGGAGGCCCATGCTATGAGCTTTGGAAGAAAGAAAGCACCGACGGTGAGAAACCAAAGTAGCAATGGAAGGTGAGAGGCTTGTGTGTCTGCCTCAGATGAGGGCTGATAGTGGTGGCAAGTTTGTACATTAGCAAAATGAGGCTCTTTACAGCCATATACTTCACCCCACCCCAGAAAGTAGTGGGATGCAAGGTAGACAAGGACTTCCCAAAGAGAGAAGACTATCCACAGCACCTGCAGTTCACAGTATGGAGACAGGCTGAGAGACCAGCCAGCCCTTGGTTCACAGCTGCCAGCCAGGAGGGCTGAATCTTGAACCCAGGTCTTCAGACTTCAAGCACAGAGCATCTTGGGTTCTTTTGATTAAAATCCGGACCAAGTGATAGTTTTTTAATGTGCCCAGTCAAATGCAAGCATGTGTGAGACAATGCTATATCTTTCTGCACTTTTGATTTTGACTTGGATTTGTGGATCAAGGATCACAGACAATGTATGGGTGGATCACAGTTTCAGGGCCTCAGCTGGCAGAGCTGAGGACTCAATTGAAAGTCTTTGATCTCTTAGTTTACCAGGTACATTATCCTGCAAGTTTGGAGTGAGGAGGATTACCAACAGAGCCTTCCATATGAGAAAAATGAATCTGTTAATTCACAAAGCCCACAGCACAGAAAAAATATCTCCAAGTATCTATTTAATATTGGATGGCCGAGGTCATTCTGCATGCAAAAGCTGACCTTTTAGAGCTACTGTGAAGCTAAATGGGACTGGCCACTCTTTTTTCCCTCTTTCAGCTTGACTTCCGGCTCTTCCAGCTGGAAGCCAGCCACATCTCTGCACAGAATCAGCCAGCCTTATAGAGTGTCAGATTCAAATGTGCTTAACTTGTATCCCTAATTAAAAAGGCCAGAGGAATACTCTGTAAATACTTTGGTCTAATTAAGTCTGATTGCATTATGAAATAGAATCAGACTTTTTTACATTTTAAAATTCCAAAGCAATTCTATGCTCTCCACGGCCACAGATGATAGCTTCTGTGTGTGACACACACAAACTCCCTTCTCCAGCAGGACTACAGCAAAGTCATACACACGAACTGAGCTGCAAGGCCAGCCTGTCCACGAGCCCTGCAAAAGAAACCATGCCTCGTGTTGTCCTTCCCCCACCTCTGGAACTGTGAGCTTTCCTCCATCTTCCTGCACACAGAGGGCTTCTGGACCCTCTTCTCTCTTTGGCAGTTAACTTGGATACGTGTCAGGACTGGGGAGCTTTGCAGATCCCAGTAGCTAAGCAAAGCCTCCAAGATACTGATCTGGTTTGGAAAAATGGACTTTTAAAAATTTGAGCAGTTAAGGCTGAGGGGCCACAGCTAAATGACCTTATCAGTTCCTAAGCTGCCAATTTCACCCATGGCTGTGATTCTCACATTTCTTGTATATTTAGATATCTTTCAGAAATTGAAGAGAGAATGTTTTGCTTTGTTTTGTTGGCAATAGCTGAGATGGAATCAGTGTGTGCTAGGTAAGCACTTTACCACCCGAGTTATGTCCCTGGACCTTGCAGTTAGCATTATCTATTTCTTCCCGCCATGAATATGCTGCTTTTCCAATTGTTCCCACTGTAGCTCAAACCAAAAGCCTAAAAATATTTCTTCCTGTACATCAGTGTAATCAGCAACCCCAGTGTGATTAATATAACCAAAGATCTCAGCTTCCAAAATGTCTCCCATTGTCTCCACTTCTGGGGACTCATACCCAGGGGTTATCTCTTTTCACATGTACCGGAGTTGGTATGTGTGACCAATAACCCATGAAAGAATTGGTACATTGATCTATATGAACTTCAGAGGCTTCTGTGGTAAAAAGGCAGTAACACATGAACTGTGCTGTGGCTCAGGGGTGGGCACTTGTCTAGTCTGTATAGGCCCTGGGTTTGATCGTCAATACACAGGGGGCAGGTGGCTATAACTTCTGTTTGTGTGAATTTATATGTCTCCACCCTGGCAAATAAGCAGGCATTTCCTCTCACCCTGAGGGAAGCAAGCTGCTAGCCATCATGTTGCACTCCCCCCTTGGAGAGAACCTGTGGTGAACAGAGGCACCAGGCAAGCGCTGCATGGAAATAAGCCTCCTGAGAACCAGGTGGACGTATTTCCAAGGACGTTCTTCCTGCTTTAGCTCTGACATGACTCCAGCCTCAGCTAGAGTGTTGATGATAGCCCCACAAGAGACCCTGACCTTAAAAAACCCAGCTAAACTTCTGCAGATTTCCAACCACCAGAAACATTGTGATAGGGTATTTTAAGTGGCTAAATTTGGGGCAGATTGGCATTCCAAGATAATTTCTACCCACTCAGATTTTTGCTAGCTCTGTTGCACACACTCAAGCCACTTCCACTTTATCTAGGCCTTCTACCCTCCTGATGAGTCTCCCTTTCCCCACTTCGTCTCTGATCTCTGACAATCTACCATCCTCCCCCACCCACCAAGTCTTGCTTTCTTTTAATGAAATCAATTTCCCAACTCTCCCATTTAATGTCTCCATCTCTCCCCTGTTTAATGGCTCCATATTACTTCCCACTGGGTATAGAATAAAAACCACCTCCTATCATGAGCCGATTTCAATCATCATCTCTCACTCCCCTATCTTCCTCTGGTGGCTAATTGTACTTGTCAACTTGACTAGATCCAGGATCAACTAAGAGTGAGGCCTTTGGGCAGGCTTATAAGGATGTGTCTTGAAGGGGTTAACTGAGAGAAGAAGACCCTGCAGCTATGTTTTGCCTATCTGCCTTATCTCTCACAGCTGGTGAGTCCATCTACTCTGTTGCTGCTGTGACCATTACCTTTCTTTGTTGGCATTAGAACCAAACTTCGTTAGCCTTCCAGTGGGAACTGAAGATCTGCAGCTGTGGGCCTTATTTCCCTGCGTGGGCATCCAGAACTGGGGACCGAGCATCTATACTGGGCTTTCAGCCTCTCCAACATGCAGACATTATTGCTGGACCGTCCAGCTTGACTCGTATAAACCTATACGTCTAATACATCTCCTCCGTAATAGATATTCATTCCTATTGGCTATGTTCCTTTAGAGAGCCCTGACTAAGATACTCCCTTTCCAGTGTTTATTGTATTTCAGAAGCATGGTCCTGTATTGACTAGCAAGAACCTAAACCTACTTATTTGAAAATTGTATCTGATAATTCCATCTCTGTGGGCTCTTGTTTCTTCTAACCCTTGTTCACACTGACTTGTATCCCTCACGTGCAGTGATTTTGCTTTTCAGGACTGCAAGAATGACAACAATTTTTAACACCTGATACCATGATCTGGGTAACATTGCCTAAAACAGAAAAGACTTTTTGCTAAATTTCTCACGAGTGCTCGTCAAACTAGGAGGCAGAGGGGAGCATCCCCCTAGGAAAGAGCATCGGGAAGTGCTGGAGAAAATGCAGCTTACAGTTTTGATCATGGCTGAACTGGCAGGAGAATAAGAAAAACAAACAAGACATACAGAAAGTGCGATTCAACAAGGCTGTGTAAGCTACAAAGGTGTTTCCCTTGGGAATCTATAGATTTTTTTTTCAAGTGGCCCAGAGCCACACGTGGAAAAGACTAGAAAAAAAAAGCTAACTTATAGTCTAAGCAGAATGGGACTTCTACTAGCTGAAACTTTAAAGAGAGAGTCAAGGGCCACACAGAGGGGGATTTATCAGCCCTCAGAGTGAGATAGTGAAGCCAGGAAAGGTGTTCTCTAATATGTTGTAACACAAGCTAACAGTTACCAACATCCATGTACTCACATAACCTGTCATCAATATTGTCTTCTCTCACTCTGACCCTGGCCATGAGATTCATGTGCATTGGTCAATAAGACATATTTAATGCTGGTTTTATCCTCAGTTCACCCCTGCTGCCACCATGGGAAGAAGAAAACAGTTTTGCCCCCTTGAGGATGAAAATCCCCATGGTGTGAGGGGCCTAGCTGAACACAGAGTTCTGCCAATCCACCATGGGCTGTACTCATAGCTGTCCAGGCAAAAGGCCAAAATGTCAGACAAGCTGCTAATCGGTAAGAAATTAGTCACTGTCCAGAGCCACATATTTGGGGGAGAAGCAGGATGGTCACCACACAGAAAGAGATCATGGATAAACTCCCCTTTAACTCCATTCTTCAGTCTGTGGAACAAGTGTGGTCCTTCTTCCACATGGCAACTCCTCATTTGGCTGGAGCAGATCCCACCCGCCTGGGTCTTCTTTCAGTCTTCAGCAGGTTTTCACTATCGAAAGTGTATGCAATGGTGCCAGGTTTATCCTTCCCTTCACACGTGTGGACTCAGAGGAGAGGCACACTCCCTCCAAGCTCTGGCAGATCTCTCACTGGATCTTCCCACCACTGGTTCAGAAGTATAATGTTATGGGACAAATTAAGTAATGATGATTAGACATACAACAGATCTTTTATATAAAAGAGGTTTATTAAGTGGATATGGAGGGAGGGAGAGAAGGGCATGATGTGGGAAAAGAGAGAGAGGGGGAAAGAGAGAGAAGCAGGTACCCCAATAGAGAAAGGGGAGAAGGCCAAGAGAGAAGAGAGACCAAGAGAGGAAGGACCAAGAGAGGGACCACATGGTCCCTTTAAGGGGCAAGGTAGCCACTCCTTCCAGGTGTGGCCACCTGGCCGGCGACACATGATGACATCATAGGTTACTAGGCAACCCAGAAGCAGGTTTGGTTCCAAAATCCTAACAAGAAGCCCTATGGCTTTTGCATGGGCAGGGGCAGGGTGCGCATGACCTTTCTGACCACTCCATCATGAGATAGTTTGTCTGGTAGCTGGGTCCTTGACCCCAGGCCTATTCTTGTACATCTTCTCCCAATCTCAGCAGGCAGTCATTTCATTACATGTAAGTCTCTATTCCAACTTACCTCTGTAGAGAAGCCACCCTTCCTAGGACAACCACAAACCCCATCACAAGCCACTTGACATCTTTTTTAGCACTTCCCTACCTAGCACATGAGGCCTCTTCTCTAGGATACACACTCTCCTGTTTGTGAAAAGGGCTCTACCTTCTTGCCTGCTAAATCTCCAGACTAGAACCAAGATCAGTCCACACCCACTGCTCAGTATTGGTTGAATAAATAAGTTCATTATTTCTCCCAACTTTGGATTATATACAAAAGTCAGGTCAATTACATCTGTCAAACAAACTGTTTTTACAGGGTCAAAAAGATGTAACAAAAAAGAAACTCTGTGGTATGAGCAATGGAAGTACCCTTTGTGAAGAAGGATGATCCTAGGTCAAGACTCTGAACCACCTTGAATGACGGGTAGGGTCCAGATTTCTTTTTACTGGAGGCAACAGGGTGTCATTAAGGATTTTTTAGTATAAAATGATAGAAATTCTCCAAATAACTTCCACTGGGTACATTTTTAAAAAAAATCTACTTAGATTGACTTGGAAGCAATTTGACATTTTCTTTTTTTATTAACTGGCTTTTAGAACATGTTGACAAGTGTGTTTCATTTTTGCAGGATCTTAAGCAAATCTCTGTACTTGGGCTGGGATCACCAGGTCATTTGCAAACAGATGCACTTGGCTGTGGATAAATAGATTTATGCATCTGGACCCTCTGTGAACATTTTATACTCATAACACATGTATTTCTTATGTAACACCTGTGGGCCTATATATAGCACACAGAATCTTGTTTTCATATCAGGCAGATAGGTTCTTGCCAGAACCTTCTTCCAAGCCTGAGTCTGAGGAAAAAAACGCAGAGGGAACAGTATGGAAGAGGATGTATCTCAATCTGGCATCAGCTCTGCCAAACACACCCAGTTCTCATGAGCTCACATGTGTCTGCAATTCATCCCTACAGGTGCCTGGGCTGACAGTACAGTGGCAGGGGTCAGCCTAGACAATGGGGATCTTCTCGAGGTGTGCAGGCCTAGCATGAAGAAGAAGGAGGAAGTTGGAGCCATTCTGAGGACCTGTTTATGAATTCCTCAAAATAGAAAAATATCATCTGGAAATGCAGCCTCCAGCAAGTTGTCACCAGTTCTTCCAGCTTTCAGTGGCAGCAGACAGGATCAACCGGGGTGGCTCTATGGCTCCAAAGGGATGGCAAAGCAGAAAGGCTGTCATAACACAGGGCAGGTTCTCTGTAGCCACCCATCTGTGAGACCCCATTGTTCAGGGTCCAAAACCAAAATCACTTCCTTATACAAACTAGGAAGGGCTGTTTGCAGTTTATTGCCCAGCCCCACCCCCAACTAAGTTGTATCTGGCTTTGCCTCAAATTCTCTTCCTCCTTCCTAGAGCAGCATCTACTCCTTATCCCCAGACTTCATCTCTCCCTCTCTGTCTGCTTTCTTCCCCTCTTTCCTTCCTAGTCCCCATCCTTCCCTACTCTCCCATTGAGCTTCTGAGTTTCCTTGGGATATTTTCATTTTAACCTCTTCCCTTTGGGTTCACCCACAGCACACACCTGAGCACAGATCTTGGCCAACTCCAGCAATGTCTTCCCTTGCTGCAGATGTAGAACAACACGTGTGATTTCTCAAGTGCACACTGTGTTGGCTGTTCTGTTGGTGTGTGGGCTTCCACCAATGAGAAGCCTTGTGATCTGTAACACACAACAGCACCAATACACACAGGTAGGGAACAGACGGGTATGAGCAAGGTCTTGCAGACAGACTGCATGTGCAAGGAAATCATTTATGGTATATGGCATGTGGACATTTGCTACCTGTTGCCTCGGCACTCAGCCCTCATCCGTAAGCCAGAGCCAGGCTGGGAACTGCAGTATAATTTCCAAGCACATGCTCATATATCCTTGTTATTACCAATATTTGTTTTCCTCCCATTTGAAAAGTCCCCTAGGAGTAATGGGAGGCCAAAGTAAAGGTAGTCAATGGGGTCAAATGGCACATACAGATGCCAGGGGTTGCTATGGCAACCCCTCGCCTGCACATCCTCCTGTATCTTCACTGTCTCTGAGGCACCTCTGAGAGATGAAAGCATGCTTGTAGATAAGGCCCCACTCTCAGAACCCACTTCCTTCCCTGTCCACACATCCAGGCACTTCCAAGGACCACAGAGGTGAGAGGAAGCAAAACTAACCATGCTGTCCTCACTTCCTGTACCTCCTAGCCAACCCAGATAGTCGAGGGGATAGTGATCACTGTGACTGGTCTCATCTGGAGACGCTAGAAAGACAAAGAAATTTTTAAAACGCTTATTTTAATGTAGTGAGAGTCTTGGTTTCTTTAAAAACTCAGTCATGTTATATGAATATGCTTTTGATTTAATCCAGGTATGGATAGGGGCTGCTCCACAGCAGGTAATTATGATTTGCCTTATGCACTAGACACACAGTATCTAGTGCTTGTCATGCTCACAGTGAAGATTTCGTGTCTGTGGAATCATAGGAAACTAGTGTCTTCAGCAAGCACGCAGCAGCTTACAACTGCCTTTTCATAGTATAAAACACTTCACAAATATATTCTGATTTTATCATAATCTCAAGATCGGCTACACTGAGCAACACAGACAATCTTTTGGTCATACTCTATCCCCAGTTCATATCTTATTATCTGGTGCCTCACAGACTTGGCTTACAGAATGGTCCCTTACCCTGCATCATTCAGTGACAATTCCATCTTGGAGATGATATCAGACTCAGACGCAAGGCCAAATCTGTCTACTAGGCTTTCTAGGTTTCAGATAATCAATACATTACAAAGGGTTGAAAATAATAGAAATAACAGAAGTTTGGGGGGTATGGAGATAATAGGAAAAAATGAACCCATGGTGGCTTAGTTGTTAAAGTGTTCAAATACCCAGTAGGAAGAGCTCTAGGATCATATGTGAGGCATGGCATGGCATGATGAGAAGGTAGAGCAGTAAAACTCCACACTCAGCCTCAGTTCTGTCCTTTGTCATACTGTCTGGCCTGAGTCAATGAAAGCATCCTACTGAGAAAGTAGGATGCCTATCATGCATGGCAACCTGCCTGGAGCATGTTACCCAGTTTGATCAGATAGCAACCTAGACAATACTGTGAATTTTTATTATTTTTAGATACGATTAACTTTATTTCTTTAATTTATTTTTTATTAGTTACAATTTATTCACTTTGTATCCCCCCCCCCGTAGCTCCCTCCCTCCTCCCATCCCAAATGATTAACTTTAATTCAGTAGACTTTGAATAAAACAGATTACCTTCTACAGCATGGGTAGGCCTCATCAAGTCAATTGAAGATATTAAGAGTAAATACTGAGATTTCCTACAGAGGAAAAACAAAATTTTTTCCTTCAAAATAAACTGTAACAAACTAGATGGTTACTATGGAAAACTCTAATATTACAATAAGCTAAGCCCCAAGCGTGGCCTTAGACAGAGAGGATACCAACCTTTTTTTTTTTTTTTTATTAATTACAAGTGATAATACATGCTGGAGAAGATGTGGAGAAAGGGACCCCTTCCCCATTGCTGGTGGGAATGTAAACTTGTGCAACCACTCTGGAAATCAATCTGGTGCTTACTCAGACAATTAGGAAGTGCTTCAAGATCCAGCTATATCACTCCTAGGCATGTATCCAAAATATGCTCAAGTATACAACAAGGACGTTTGCTCAACCATGTTTGTAGCAGCTTTATTTGTAATAGCCAGAACCTGGAAACAACCCAGATGTCCCTCAACAGAGGAATGGATACAGAAATTGTGGTACATTTACACAGTGGAATACTACTCAGCAATTAAAAACAAGGAAATCATGAAATTTGCAGGCAAATGGTGGGAACCAGAAAAAAAAAATCGTCCTGAGTGAGGTATACCAGAAGCAGAAAGACACACATGGTATATATTCACTTATAAGTGGATATTAGACAGATACCAAACTATTCGTTCTTTTTCATTATCCTTCCTTAACACAGACCCATCACTTTGTCAAATATATGCTTGCCTACTTATAAGGTACCAAATTGGGGCAAGACACAGTAGCATCAGTAACCTACCATGGTGATGGCCAATCTGTGACAGGGCTGGCATTCAAACCCTAGACTGCTCTGTCTCCTCATCTGTTTCCGCTGCTATTACCAACTGCTCCCCCCTCTCCCCCAGTTCACTCAGCTTTTGTGCCGATGGAAGCTGGAGAGTTAGAGTTGCCTTAAAGCAAGGCCATTGTTTTATTCCCTCTGGTAGCATGTGTAGTACCTTCCAGTACTATGAAAACTAACCAAAGGGGTGAAGCTTCAAAATCAATACCAGCTTAACTTTTTCATGTTCTATGGCTCCAATGTATGGTGTCTTCAGCAACAGATTGTTACTGTCAAAGGTAACCTAAAAGAAATGGCAATGGTTTTACAGTAGTTCTCAACCTTCCTAATTCTGAGACCCTTTAAAATAGTTTCTCATTTTTTTGTTGTTGTTTTGTTTTGTTTTGTTTGTTTTTTTTTGTGTGTGTGTTTTCTTTTTTTCAAGACAGGGTTTCTCTGTGTAGCTGTGAATGTCCTGGACTCACTTTGTAGACCAGGCTGGCATAGAACTCACAGAGATCTGCCTGCCTCTGCCTCCCTAGTGCTGGGATTAAAGGTGTGCACACCACCACCCAACTGGTTCCTCATATTATAGTGACCCTACAACCATAAATTTATTTATTTTTGGTACTTCATAACTGTGATTTTTCTACTGTTATGAATCATAATGTAAATATCTTGCTTCAATGGTCTTAGGCAATCCCTGTGAGAGGGTCACTTGACCCCCAAGGAGCTGATGACCCACTGCTATAATGCTTGGGGGTCTATGGGACTCTGCTGACCAACAACTCAAAAGAGGCACCGTGGGGCCACAGTTCTTTTAACATGCACTCTTCAGTTAGGATTCCCCTCATCCCATGGGTGACCAGATGCCTTGTCTCTGCTCAAAGCATACATGACACATTTTGTAGGGAATTGCTGTAGTATCTGTCACTGATCCTGCATCCTAGCATGGTCTACCTGATATATGTTTAGTATAGTCAGTCTTTTGGTCAATTAACTCAAGTCATGTGTTAATATCTATAAAACCACTGAGCCCAAGCATGGTGGCACACACCTATAAATCAAGCCCTTGGGAAGTGGAGCTAGTTTGATTAGTCATCCTTAGCTAAATAGATATGTCTACATGAAGCCCTGTCAAAGAAAAAAAAAGAATGAACAAAAGAAAAAAAAAGAAAGGAGAGGAAAAAAGGAAGAAAGAAAGAAAGAAAGAGAGAAAGAAAGAAAGAAAGAAAGAAAGAAAGAAAGAAGGAAGGAAGGAAGGAAAGAAAGGAAGGAAGGAAGGAAGGAAGGAAGGAAGGAAGGAAGGAAGGAAGGAAGAAAGAAAGAAAGAAAGAAAGAAAGAAAGAAAGAAAGAAAGAAAGAAAGAAAGAAAGAAAGAAAAGAAGCAGAAACTAAAGTGGGTTCAGGTAACAAATTCTACTGGTCCACCATCACAATTCTCTGATTATGCCTTTACAGTGCTCTACCAAAACCACATTGCTTTCTGAAAACTGTAAGATCTGAGGGGTTCCATAGACAAACTCAAGGCAAAAAAATTAACTGAAAAGACTCACAAAACTTCCTACCATTATGGCTTGTTATAGCTGCAGCATTAGACAGGAGAAGAGACCGTAAGATAGAGCCTTAGGAGCCTCTTACATGTACAGCTTTCAAGTGTCCTTCTTGAGAGCTGTAGACAGTGCTAACACCCCTGGAAAGCTTATGTGACTTGGCAGTCCCTTATCACCTGAGCAAACAGTGTTCCACCTTCTTTGTAGGGTACTGGTGATGTGTCATGAGGAGCGGCTTTCAGGGAGAGAAGGCAGAATACAGTGATACAAAGGGGAATAATGGAACTGGAAGGAGGAAATAGAATGGGACGGGGACACAGAGAGAGTAGAGAATAATACGGAGAACGATAACAAACATTAAAGGCCTCTGGCAAAGAGATATAGAAACATACTAATGCACAAAATTCCTAAAATATACATGAACACGCACACATGAAGAGAGTAAATGGTGTTGCCTTTAACAGGGTGAAGTCCAACCCCCATACTAGACATTACATACTAGCAAATAAAAATCTCAGTACCAAAAAATGGGTTACTTCCCTTAGAACTATTGACCAGTGAAGTCCCCGAGACCCCATGTAATGTTTGAGGATATTACAAGATATTTCCATTGCTTTTGGTCGCCCTGTAGAAACCTATGAGTCATGATCTTTTTGGGAATTAAAAGACCCTTGCACAAGGGTCAGCTAAGACCACTGGAAAACACCGATATTATATTGCGATTCATATTTATAGCACAATTACAGTTACAAAGTATCAACAACATGTTTGGGGGTCACCAAACATGAGGAACTATATTAAAGGGTCACACTATTAGGAAGGTTGAGAATCACTGCTCTAGAACTTGACAGTAAGACTCTATTGCTGAAGACACTATATATTTGAGCCATAGAACATGGAAAAATTAAGCAGGTACTGACCATTAGCCTCCAACCCTACTGCCTAGCTTTTAGTGCTGAATGGTGCTATGCATGCTACTAAAGGAAAGTAATCTTCAAGTTTACCCATCTCTATTGTGAGCTACAATAATAATGGTCTTGGCACAATAAGACCATTAGTACAATAGTGGCATCAGCATTATGGGAGTAACCAAAAACTTTCTGATTGGATTTAAGGTCCACTCCACAAGACAAAACCCATACCAGATACTGTTGTCATGTCCACGAACCCGTGTCTAGATAGGTCACAGACCCATGGAGAACCTATTATTGTTCTGCTAAGTGAACATAGTATTAAACTGAGTCCCAATGACTTAATGCTATATTTATAGATCAGTATATCTGTCACCCCTCATCAGAAACACTTCTTGCAGAAGAGGGCAGTCAGCATATCAGCTCACAACTCTTCAACATACAGATAATTAGAGCTTTGGAGTATTCAGCCCTAAATGGGGCATCTATAATACATCCTTACCCCCAAGGTCCAAAGGTCATTACAGCAGCCAGGCAAAGAGATTTAAAGAGTAGAGGCTGTGGATAACTACAAGGAAAGAGTGTTTTCAAAATAAAGCAGGGTAGTTTCACATAGAAACTCAGCAGCTGTGGCAACACTCATAGGATCCGCAAAATCCCAGCATGAGGGTGGAAAGCTGAGTAGCCCTACAGAGGGATTATTGTGGTTGGCAGCTTCTGGAGAGGGAGCACACTGACTCTCTAAGGGTATGACTCCTCACAGTCAACTATGCCTCAAAGGACGGTCCACACCCAGATTAAATTTGATGAGTTTAACAACAGAGAGAGAGAGGACAGACATGAAATTTGGTGATTAGGTAGGTAGTGGCGTGTCTAGGAAGAGTTGGGGGGTAAATGTCATTTTTAAAAAAATGCATGAAATTCTCAAAGAATTAATCAAAATATTACTTTAAAAGAATATGTGTTATTATGTGCCAGGCACTGCTAACCAGAAAAGTCTCCTAAGTCCTCATCTTCAAGTTCTTGCTTTGATGCCATCACTGACCTTTGCTTTTCTAAAGAGGAAAGCCACAGCCCACATGTAGAAGTCAGAGGACAACTTTCAGAAGCTGGTTCTCATTTTCCGCCTTGTTGAGGCAGCAAAACCTACAGATCACTAACATTCAAATTCCTCCTCGGCTTGCACATACCCCAGCAGGGGCACATGCTAATAGGAAAGCTCAATGGTTTGGAGCACTGGTCTCAAAGGTGGCCAGTTTTTCTGACCTCTGTGGATGTGAAATTACTTCTGCTTTAATTCTGTGCGGTGTGTGTGTAAGAGAGAGAGTGAGCAAGCGAGAGAAAGAGATTTTTTTTGAGATGAGGTCTCACTGTGTCACTCAGGCTGCTCTCTACGTCTTGTCTTGTCTCTACTGATTCTTCTGCCTTAGCCTCTCCATTAACTGGAATTCCAGACCATGCTCCACTGTGCCCAGTTGTCTGCTCTCCTTCAGGAAGAAGCAGAGGGAATCCGTCAGCATTTGTGGCCATCACAGGATAAAGAGATAATAGCGACTAGCAATATCTGCATTTTACAAAGGAAAACTTTGGGAGCTCCAATCAAGCACTGCTTATCACTAACATTAAAGTAGAGAATCCTGATTAGAATGTAGCTAAAGGGGGATTCTAGTCATTTGAGTAAAGGCAGGACTAATGTCTGAGATGTGGCAAGAGACAGTGCACAATAAGACAAAGTGACAAGTGTTTGGAGTTGTATCCAGCAGGCCGGGGTATAAGAGTGAAGAGGCTGGGATGGGCACGACAGCCTAGTTCCTCCAAAGGGCAGATTTGGGTCACTGATGACAAGGTGTGTAGATTCCTCCAGCTCCAGAGAAGCAACTGCCCTTGTCTTCAATTTAATAGTCTTCCTACCTGAGGACTTCATTGGTGAGGTAGCCTTGCTGGTCCCCTCCCCATCTCACACCTAATGAAAACAGCACCTGCCCCAAAGGTCTCTCTCCCACTGCCCTGGATGTTGTGAAATTCTCAAAGAATTGCTTTGCCCAATGGAACTATATTATTACAACTGGTACCATTACCAGATGGTAGCACCCTTTAACAAGGCTACAGGTCCTTAACTAGGCCTTAACTAGGAGATGTTTGTGCCTTTATAGCTGTTTTATTCCAATTCTGCCCTTTCGGCTCTAAAGCATCTAAAGATACTCAGAGGAATTGGTGAGCTCAATATTTCTGTGCACTCTATCAACCCTAGGTCTTCCACGTCCAGGAAGTCACAGATTTTGGGCAGACAGGTTTACCTCTACCAAACCCCTGCTGCACACCTCCTAGAGCACCTCCTAGTGGACTCTCCTCTCCCAGTCCTCTCAAAGCCTGTATGAACAGCTTTAACCTGTGTGAGCCTAAGCCCGTCACTGCCCCTCAAGCTGGTGAAGAGGTAAGCAACAGTCTATCTTCCTCATCTTGAAATCTGACAGTGCATTAAATTGGAATTGCAGCACGGCCACCCCAGTCTACACCACACCTGCTCTTGTCTTCCAGGATTCAGGAAAAACAGCAAGAGACATCTGACCCTCGCACCCAACCCCTCTCTGTGCTCTTACAGGGTAGAGAGTGTGTCCAGGGCAACCCGAGAAAGCAACAGGTGCAAGGAACTGTAAACAAACTAGATCCCATGCAAATCTACCAAGGCCAGGTCTTCAGGATTAAATTTCCTACTTCCCTAAATCTGATCAGGGACACCTGTTCCCAGGAGCACCCACCTGCTATCTGTGCATAAACAGTCAAAACCTAGGTGCCCAGAAGATGCAAATGCCCTTGATCCAGATGATCTCCTTTCAAATGCTCATTCTTTATCACTTGAACAAAGATGCCTGTGTGACCTGGAGTTTGGTTCCTGGTTCTTTTATTCAGCAGCCATTATATCAGTGCAGCTGGCCCCTCAGCCCAGGAAGCCAAGGCTAGATTGGATTTCATCCCAACTCCATCACTGACTTTCTGTGACCTTGGAGTCATCTAAACTCTCTTTTTCCAAGTCCAAGTGCTGTCGCTCCAAAGAGAGTGAAGAGTTCCCAGAGGAGTCCTATGTGGGAGCGAGGTGACACATGCCAGGAAGAGCCAGGAACACCTGGAGAAGTAGTGAGTGCTATTTTAATTTTGTACCTGCAAGCAACAGTCTTTCCACGAGTGGGCTGTGTTGGCTTCTCCACCCATAATGTTTGTGGTCGGATCATGTCTGTATTTAAACCAAACACAATATTTAAGCCACCAGAAATAAGAAAACAAAGAGGGGAAAATTCCATCATCTGGGCTTCTTTCCCCCTTCAGTCTATTCGTGCAGATGGTGATAATTAGTGGAATAGCCTGACTGCACCTGCTGTTTATGCATGTGTTCCACCTGTATGAATGTGTAGGGAACATTCTGGAAGAATCTACCTTGTGAAGCTACAGAACAGCTATAGCCTGGAGCTCTAGGAGGTAGTGGTGATTCTTTGGTGGAGCTAATAACACAGCTCTTGCTGGGTATGGTGGCACACATCTCCAATTCCAGCAATGAGTGGATAGACGCAAGCAGGAAGAGAAGGAGTTCAAGGCCAACGTGGGAAGAATGAAACCCTGCCTCCCAGAGATCAAACCAAAAACAGGACAAAGAGCAGACCTTCTGGTAGCAGGGGAATTTCCAGAGCCAAGCGTGAACAGTTGCACCTGGGACTCCTCTCTCTGCCTCTCACAGCTGGTGACTCATTAAGTTCTGACACAGCTGAACTTAAATTCCTGCTTCTAGTGACATAAGCCATGCTATACCTGGTGGTGTTTCTTTAAATTCTTTACACCAAGGTCCATTGTAGAATCTTAAAGTGAATCCTGCAGGTGACACAAGGCAGAAAAGAGCTCAAGGTTTTGAACAGAGCTGTGTTCTAGGCTTTGCCAAAATCTTCCTGTCTTCCCTGGGTGACTCTGGGCAAGTCACCTTCCTCTGACCTTGATGCCTCTAAAGACTACTAAAGTCACTGAATTCCCAATTATACCTCATGACCCCTGGGGACTTCCTTGGAGTCTCTGGGAGTTTCTAAGGGGGTGCTCTCTCTGCATCAACAGGGCTAACATCCACTGAGCTGGATCCTTTGAAAATATCTGTGACATAGATACAAACAGCCCTAAGTCCAGTTAAAGGTGGCATACACAGCAATAGCAAGTCCAGAAATCATTTTAAATGTTAATCCCCAAGACACTCTAGGGTTGGGACTGTGAGTCCGCATCCTTGGATGTGATGGGTAATCTAGACTCAGTTTATGGGTCTGAGGTTTTCCCATCTCAGTGCTCTGCACGGTAGCACACCTACACATCCTGGGGGTAGACCTGCACAGAGGAAAACCTGTGCCATGAGCCAGCATGGGAAGCTGAGCTGAGGACTGAGTCTGATTCCTTCCATCCACACGAGTCCTAACCCAATGTGACAGTATTTGGAGACAAAGCATGTATGGATGCTACGAGAGGTAAATAGGGCCATGAGGGAACTCCCAATCTAATAGGATTGATACCCATATGAGATTGGGAAAGGGAGACTCAAGGGGGACATGAAATGTCCCCAAAAACTCTATATTGAAGGCTTGGTCCCCAGGCCATGACCAGAATGGGGCTTTGAGGAGGTTATTGGGTCATGAGGCTACCTCCCAATTATTGGATTAGTCCATTGAACCATTCCTAACCAAATGATTTGTTGGAAGATGGTGGGAACGTTGGAAGATGGGAGCTGCTTGTCCCCAGCCTCACCCTCTGTCTCTCTGCTCCCAGCCACCATGAGGAGAGCAGCTTTGTCCTCCAATGCCTTCCCACCCTGTTGTTCCTCCCCACCACATGTCCAAGGCAATGGATCTGGCCAGCTACTCACTGAAAACTTCACAACTGTGAGTCAACAACAAACCTGTCCTCCTTTCCATGGATTTCCTCAAGTTTTTGGTGATGAAAACCTTACAGAAGCATTTGGTAAAGCACGGTTTTAGTAAGCTTGCAGGTTTTGAGTTTACTATTGTAGTAATAACCACTTTTCACTTACTTGACTGAAGCCTTTCTGTTTAAGCACTTTCATGAGTACCATGATTTTTTTTTTTTTACTACCCTGAGAGATGGCAGCTTATTCCAGTTTCTAAGCATGAAAACAGTCTGGGCTGTGAATGGCCAAATTCATCCACTAATGGGCAGTCACGCAGCATTGACCCTACATTCCATTCCACACCCAGCATCCTATTTCATCCTATGTTTGCCTCAGACAGAAATGAGCCATAGCTACAAACTGTCCCTCAACTAAACCCTTGCCTCATACTAGACTGCAGGCTCTGGAGTGTTAAGTGAATGGTCAAATGGCTTAATGTAAAGTGGGGCTTCCCAAATGGACTCCCACAGAATCCCATCTCCTAGCAGCAAGATATTTAAATATACTTTTGTGTGTGAAGCGTGGAGTTATCCTTCAACTTTAGACAATTACACCAGCAATTAAAAACTCTGAGAAATCTTGCAATAAAGAAACCAGTATAAATTTAAATCTATTAATTTGTCCAGAGAACAGGTGGTTCAGGATGGAGACATGTCAGTGACTCCATGTACTTACTTAAGTACTTACTTAAGTAGTTATTCTTGTATGCCAGAAATAATGGAGCATTGAAGCAAGGAGAATTAAAACCACATCATTGTGATAACCACATTTAACTGTAAAACTTGTCACTAAAGTGCTTTGTTACATAAAATTGATTAAATTGCTAATTGTTCACATGCGAATATACATTTCCTTAAAATACACTAAATAAAATATTGATTACTTTTACATCTTACTTGCTGCGTTAACAAAAAAGTATTGTTTGTTAACAGAGCAGCTGATCTTAAGTTGTCTGTTAGCCCAAAAGAATAAACAAACATGGAGGAAACAGAGGAGATAGGGCCACGGAGAAGCTCTCTGGAGAGGTTGCCGCAGTGACTTTACACAGTACAGTATACCAGGTTTTCAAACTGTGGGCTGCTGGATAGTTCTGTAGGGGTGGAAGTTTGGTTTTTAGATTAAGGGACTTCTCACTGGGGAAGCAAGATCTGGAGACTAAGATCTGACCTCTGTGTCTCTGTGTGGATGGAAAGCTAAGAGGGAAGACAGTGAGCAGACGAGGGAGGCAAGTCCAAGAGCAAACCCTGGCTTTAGAAGCTGAGGTTCAAAAAGGATAGAGAGTAGTGGGGAGCTTGGCTGGTACCATCCATGATGCTTCCAAAGTAGACAAGGGCCAGCCAGAAACAGGGAGTAGTAGAAACAGTTCCTGTGTCTACACACACTAGCTACAGAACTTCCTGATTAACTCTATCCTCACAATAGCCTCTTTTTATTCATGGGGAAACTAAGGCAGGAGCAGAGTAAGCAGCTCACCCAATTTCAGAGCTAGTTAATGGCTGGACTTCAAGCACACCCCAACACCTCTCTTTACTGACAGACACACAAGCTGCAGAGGGAGAAGGCAGATACCAATGGCTGGTACAGCAAGGGAGAAAGCAGTGCATGTCCATACAGAAATGGGAGGGTGATGTCCTAGAAAGTCAGACTAGGAAATGGGAATTGGTCAGGGTCTAATTCCAATCTCTCCTCTATCTAGATGAATGAGGTTTGGCATCCATTATGGCTTCTTGTTCAAGTTTAAATTGGGATGCATGGGACAGTGCCATGATTGGGGCAGAAACTCAAGTCTAGGGGCCTTCGTGAGATCGCCTCCTAAAGTTGGGAGCCTGGCTTGGGATTGTTGGAATGGAAAGGAGAGCATGAGTCTAAGTAACATGAAAAGCAGCTTATCTCTCTTGCCTTGCTTGTCTCCCCCTCCACACTAACACAGTAAGGTTCCTTGAGATACCTTCATAGCTCTCTTTAAAGCCTGGATGTTTGATTGACTAAGATGCCAACAAATTATATGGATTGGGTGACTCACAACTGGAATGGTCAGATCATTGGTGATGTTGTTGGGCCTCCCAGAGGGACTGGGCAGAGCAAATGAGCACTAACAGCAGAGGACAGAGACAAAATGATGAAGATGACATCAAAGTAACCATATACTTGCTTGTCATTCATTCATTCATTTATTCTCTTACCCTCTTTCTCTCTCTCTTCCTCTTTATCTCTCAGACACACGCATGCACACATACGTGAGCACACACACACACACAGCCTGAGGACACCCATGAAGAGGACACAGGTTCACAGGCACACTCTGTTTGTTGTTCCAGATGCTGAGCAGAGACGCCCTAAAGGAACATTGACTTCTTCAACCTCTACTTCACTTTACAAAGATCCACTGTTGGCTCAGTCTTCCTTGTACATACAATCTTCCTTCCTCCCCTACAACCAACCCTTTTCATTCTCCCACGGTTGCTCCAACCCTTCCCAGATCCAGGAGAGTTGGAGGATGCTGCTAACAGCCTTTGCATGTGATTATAAGCAGTGCTAGAAAACATACTGGAGAATGAGAGACCCAGGTTAAAAACAACCAACCCTAGGGCAGTGTTCATGGGTTGGGAAGCACCGTGACTTAGCTGGTTGTTTCAATATGGCACTCCTGAGGAGAACACAGAGGAAGAACTTCACATTCAGTCAAACATGTGAGACTGATACCTCAATCAAAGACCATACATGGTGAGGTCCTAAAACCCCAGCCCAGATGTAGCCCATAGACTCAGTCTCCAAGTGGGTTCCTTAGTAAGGGGAGCAGGGGCTGTCTCTGGCATGAACTGATCACTTTCCTCTGGGGGTGCAGCCTTGCCAGGCCACAGTGGAAGACAATGCAGCCAGTCCTGGTGAGACCTGACGAGAGGCTAGAATCAGATAGAAGGGGAGGAGGACCTCCCCTATCAGTGAACTAGGGAAGGGGCATAGGAGGAGAAAAGGGAGAGAGGGTGGGCTTGGGAGGAGACCAGGGAGGGGGCTACAGCTGGGATACATAGTGAATAAATTGTAATAAATAATAAATTAAAAAAACTTTAAAAAGCTAATGTGTCCCCCAGGGTATTGGTGCTCCCAATGTGCCAGCCATGAGGGAGCGCGATAGCTACCAAAAAGATGCTGCCAGTTCAGTGCAGAGCTGGCCTGTCTGTCTGTTGGTTCTGAATTTCATGGCCCTCCCAGATCTTCCTGGAACAACATCTCAGGCACCACTTGTTCACTGTAAGATGAGCTAGGAGGTGAGCTTGTGGCCAGAATATTGGTTGTAACCTGACAGTACAATACTAAAAGGGGTCTGAGTTAATCTTAAAAAAGACAATACACAAAATCAAAATTTGGACCCTTCTTCATTCCATATACACAAGTCACCTTAAATATGAAAGCTAAAAGTATCGAACTCTCAGAAGAAAATAAAACTGCAAGTCTTTGCAGTCTTGAATAATAAATGCTAAAAATGACCAGTAAATGGCACCACAAGAAACTGAAAAGGTGGCACAGAAGATGGGAGAAAAATGTACAGATCATATCTGATAAGGGATTCGTTTCTTTTAGTGTATGTATAAAGAACTAATGTAAGCCACTCATTATTTTTTAAAGTGGGCAAAGATCTGAATAGAGTTCTTCAAAGAAGGCATACAAATGGCCAATGACTACTGGGATGCTCATTGTAACTAGCCGTCAGGGGAATGTAAACAAAAATGCCATTCCATACCAAGCAAGGTGGCCATGAGTAAAATAACGGTTAGTGAGTACTGATGAGCCTGTAGATAAATTCAAATCCTCGTGTCCTGCAGGTAGAATGCAAAATTGTGTGGTTGCTTTGGAAAACTACTTGATGGCCCTCAAATCTATAAGCACCTAAGAACTTACTCACAAGAGAAATGGAAAATAAAACAACACAAGAAATTTGTACTCAAGAGCTATAAAAAGGGCTCGGCAGTTAAGAGGACTCTTGCAGAGGACCTGAGTTTGCTTCTGAGCTCTCATGTGGTGGCTCAAAACCATCTGTGACTCCATTTCCATGGGATCCAACACCCTCTTCTGGGCTTTGTAGACACTGGGCACATATGTGGTGCATATCTGTAGTATATATATCATATATATTATTATATATATGGTCATGTTAATATTACGCCTAATAGCCAAAAGATAAAAACCACCAAATACCCACCAAAAACTATGGAATATCCATTTTATCTCGCAATAAAAAAGAATGAAGGACTGATAATACTACAACATGAATGGACCTTGGCAATGTCATACTAAGTGAAAGAGGTCATGGAAGGGTTACACAAATCTGTTAACCTAAACTTTTCAGGAAAGCCAAGAGCCAAAATAAAATTCTTGGTTGCCAGTGGTTGAGGACTTGGGAGAAATGGAACTGTCTGGCTAATCCCCAGAGGATTTGGGATGACAAAATGTCCTAAAATGAGATAGCATGCATGAAAGTATCATGAGGAAATGTGTAACACTGCATGCTGATTAAAAATGAAAACAAAGTGCTGTTGGTGGTGGTGAGTGATTCAGCAATCCTGTGAAAATAGTGAAAGAGGCTGAAATGTACATTTTAATAGCACCTTCAAACTGCACCAAATGTGGGATCCAACAGTGTGGAATATGGATTGTATATCAATAAAACAGTTTAAAGTAGAAATATTAATGAAATTGGTAGGACTCAATTTTAAAAGGGAATAGGCCAGTTTCAATACAAATTTTCTTTGTCAGGAAGCTCCTCGCTTTGTACTATTGATGGTCTCATATAGACCACATTTCTTTCAGCCTACTTTTCCCTCAGACACTGGATTTTTTTTTTTAAACATCCTGCTAAGCCTGTGTTCACAACAGTGAAATAAACTGATAAAGAACTGCATTAAGATGCAAGTGGTTGCTAGACAACGTCAGAAACTCCAGGGCATTGTGAAGCCACTGAGGCTGGAAAAGCTCAAAGAGAAGGGAGGATGCTGTAGACCAGGAAGACACTGAGACAGCTGCGGCACAGAGATGCCAGGTTGCCTCTGGGTCCCTGGTGTGGGCCAGGACAGAGCTATTCAGCCCAAGAGGAGGAGCTAGACCACCCCAAGGGCCAGAGTCATTCCTGCTGTTGGCTGCAGCCTCCCAGCCAGCTTCAAGAGACATTCTCCCTGCAGAGTTGGAGCTCCCCCGTCTCAGCACTCCCGCTGCTCCTGGCATGAGGAGTAGCCCCGGCACAGCTCACAGCAGCCAGGCTCTGTTTTGCCTGCTATGATGGTGAGCGTCTTGCACTTCCACCCGTTAATGAGCAGGGAGGCGCAGAGCTAAACAGCCAGCGATGAAACTCACAGATGATACTAATTTGGAAGGTGTGGGCAACACCAGTACTAGGAGAGAAAGCCGGAAGCTGTGGAGGCTGAGGTTAATAACCCAGACCAGAGCAACGCAACGGAGACAGCCGAGACACCACATGAGTGCATGAATGCTGCTGGCCAAGAGGGCACACAGGTAGACTTGGGCCGGTGGCAGGAAGCCATAGCAGGGGTTGGAGATGTGGCTCAGAGGTTAAAGTGCATATTGCTCTTGCAGAGAACATGAGTTTGTTTCTTAAAATCCACTCAGTCTGGAGGCTAACATCTACCTGTAACTCTAGCTTTAGGAAGTCTGACACCCCGTTCTTCGGGACACTGAGGACACTCGTATTCATATGAACATACCCCCTATATATATAATTATATATGTGTGTCTACATATATGTAATTTAAAAAAGTTATTTTTAAAGAAAAAAAGATTCCATAGCAAAGTTGATGGGACAAGCCTGTAGCAAAGGTCATGTACACTGGAGTCTCAAGAACTATGCTTATGGCTTTAGCGAGACCTTCAATGTAAAAACAATTTGATGTCTCCATGGAGGTACTCACAGAACTTCTGGGAAAATCAGTGTGCTCTGGGGAAAGATGCTCAGAGTGGCTGGGACTGGCTGGGGTTGGCTGGGCAGAAATAGCACAGACACTTCTGAGGCACTGAGTCTATGAGAGGCATATCAGGTGTGCAGATTAATAGGTCTCCTCTATGGCTACGCCATTCCTCCTGACGTGGTGGCTAGGAAACCCTGTGCCTCCCAGCAGTCATCCTCCATTCCACTTGACAACCCCAGTCCACTTTGTTTCTGTGGATTTGCCCATTCTGACATTACACAGGAAACAAGTGGGACAGTGCGGCACATGACCTTTTCCAGTAGCTTCCCACACCTAGTGTAAGTTTCAAGATCCAGCCACACTGTAACATGCAACAGAATTTCCTTCCTTTTCACTAATATCCCTTGGTACAAATATTGACACATTTTGTTTACTCATGTATTAGCAGATAAAATTTGAATTGTTTCCACTTTTTGGCTCTCACATGTTCTTAAAAAAATTTTTTTTTTCAGTGAAAGGTGAACCAGGGTCTTGTACATGCTAGGAAGTGCTCAGCCATTCATGTTTTCACACGGACTCATTTTTTCTTCCCTTGAGTATATTCCTGAGGATTAAAATGCTGAGTCATAATAACACCCCATTCGGTCTGTTGGCTGGTAGTGTATGCGAGCTCTATTCCCCTATGTCCTCACTAACACCCACCATTCCCTTGTTCTCCTTAATCATCCTTACCTTAGTGGGCGTGAAATGGCATCTCCTGTGAGATCGTGTTTGTTTTTGCTAGCCCAGGGGTCAACATCAAGTGTCTTTCTCTCTCATTCTCTAACAGTGTCTCTCATACAGCCTGGAGCTCACTGACTGGGCAAGACTACCCGGCCAGGCAGCTTCAGGAATCACAGCTCTGTTCATGGACACTGGAGGTTCAAACTTGGGTCCTCACGCATTCAGAGCAGGCACAGTGCAGACTGAGCGGCAACCCACACGTGGCTATTGTTTGCATTCTCCTAATGATTACAGATGCTGAGCATCTCTTTTCATGCTCACAGGTCATTAGTACATCTTCCACCGAGAAATGGCTACTCACATCCTTTGCCCCATCTCAAGTGATTCTGGTGTGTCTGACTGGTAACTTCATTTAACAAGCTGTCATGATGCGATCACGGGCTTAACCTTGACTAAGCATATGATAAGCTCATCGGGGAGATTATTAAAACATTAGTGTTTTAATTATTTTTCATGTTGCTGTGACAAAATATTTGACAGAAGCAACTGAGAAAGTGAGGGTTTATTCTGGGCCACAGCTTGAGGGTGCACTCAATCAGTGAGAACAGCAGGACCGTAGGAGCATGTGACAGTGGTCACATTGCACACCCACTCAGGAAGCAGAGACGAGAACGTCGATTCTCAACTCATTCTCTTTTGATTCAGTCTGGGCCCCCTAGCACACTAGATGTCAGCCACATTCAAGGTGGGTCTTCCCCTCTGCAGTCAAACTTTTCAAGGAACAGCATCATTGACACACCCAGAGATACGTTTGCAGGCTGGGTCTTAATCTGGTCAAGCTGACAACAAAGAGTCACCATCATGCCCAGTAATCCCCAGAGCCTTACTAAGAAGAAGCTAGCCTGAGGTGGATACCCTGATGCCATCTTTGTCATGGGCAGGTATATCAACCAGGAACTTTCCAGCTAAAGGTACAGAAAACCCAGTCCAACCACATGAATGAGAAGGAAAACAAGCTACTCTCTTCTAACGGGAACTTCCAGGCAAGCCTGCTCTTCTAACAGGAAGTCCCAAGCAAGCCTTGTTAAAAGCTTAATATCATGAGACAAGCCGTTCCCATCTTTACCCCTGCTGCCTTCCATGCCTAGCTTCTGTCTTCAGGTCTGTCAATCCCTGATCCCAAGGTGGCCACCAAGGCTCAAAGTCTTGTACACTCACGCTGCTATGTCATGGCCACGAAAGGAAATAGAACCGTCTCATTCACACCTCTTCTTAACTTTTCCAGAAACAAGAGGCAGATTTCCCTCCATCCTCATTGGCTAGTATAATGCCACATGCCCATTTCTTTTTTATTTATTTTTATTTTTTATATTAATTACAGTTTGTTCACTTTGTATCACATCTGTAGCTCTTTTTCATTCCCTCTCAATCCCTTCCTCCCTCCATCTTCTCCCATTTTTAAGCCAATTACCAGCAAGAGAAGTAGAATTACCGAGTTTGGGTTAGCCTAATGATTGCTTCCTGAGAGACTTAGTCACCCTCAGAAACTCAAGGTCTGTCGGGAAGGAAGGTGTTAACTTTAGGGAAGCATCAATGAACAGTATTTATCACACTATGCAGTGCGAGATTATGGAAAGACCTGGAAGAGCTTGGCCCTCCACCCCACCTCTACAGATTTATAGAGATTTCCCTGAAGGACATTATAGACTGTCTGTAACCTTTTTAGTGCCCTGTAATCCTCACACAGGACATTATTTATGTGTCTTCAAGCCACCTATAAAACAAAGGATTGGCCTAAGTTCTCCTGAAGCTAAAAGGCTGTCAGGGCCAAATGGATGGTTCTAGAGGTCTGGAGGGATTAGGGCGTGAGGAGAAATCCATTGGCTGCCAGGCTCAGGCAACAGGAATATAGTGGCCTGGAGGGCAACAGGATGTCCAAAGGGAAGGGGTGGGCTGGAAAGGTCTGTAGGCTAGGTGCAAATAATTAGCAGTTTGGGACAACTTGAGATTGTGGTCACAATTATGCAGGGAAAATGTGTAGGTTTCTGGGACTTCGATTTCTTGCTGCTTATTTTTAATCTTTTAGCAACAAGCAAAGGGCACATGGTGAAGGCAGGTGGCAGAGGCTGCGCTGGTGATATTTCACACGGCCCCACTCAGCTGCTTTGTATCTGCGTTATTGAGCAGCCTGGCTTCAAAGCCAATACACCAGTAACAAATTGCTAGAGTAGAGCCGGAAAATTCCAGACCAACTGCTACCTCCCTTTCCGTCTTTCACCTCAAAAGACCTTGAGAACCTTGCAGGCACGTGGTCCTGGGAGCTTTATTTAGCTTGGCTGGGCTCCGGGCCCGGTACCCCAGTGGCCCACCTGGGGCCTGCTGAGTGAGTGGCTGCACCTGGGACACCTCCGGTGGCAGACACAGTGGGCGCACAGCTCAGCTGCCTCTTCATCTCTGGCTTCCTGGGTGGCAGGCAGAGGGAGGGGCTCTCCGTAGTCACGCAGATGTCTTGGATCTCAAGGGAAGTAAAAAAGAAAAAAAAGGAAGTAGGGAATTTGTCTGACAGACCCCAGCGAGCAAAATTAGCATCAGCTGCAGGCTGGAGGCTCTCCAGTCATTTTCCCTCTACTTGAAACCTCGGAGGAAGTTTGCAGAGACATGTGCTCCTGCACTCCTGGTGGAGTGTAAGATGAGAAAAAGTAGGGACTTCAGTTCAGGATTTGTTCAGCCCACAGAAGGCTGATTACACTCTACAAATGTGTGCTGGGGGTGGGGAGCTAGGGTTTAAGTGATTGGGACTCTCGAAGGATCTAGAGTAGACTAGAACCACTAACAAATAGTGAAAGTCGGGTTTCCTGACTCTGCTCAGAGGGAAGGACTAGAGTGCGCTTTACTAGCTGTGAGACCCTGAGCGAATCACGTAAGCTCCAAGCCCCCGTTTCCATATGTGCAGATGAGAATAGGATTACTGCAGTGAGAGGTGGTGGACATAAAATGTTCTTTGCAGAGACGCCTGGGAGCAGGACTTTCTGGAACTGTGTGGCAATCCTTGATGGCAGGACAATCCAAACTTGTGTATATTTATTTCCAGCCCTTGGTATCATAAGATGTAAACTGTAAAGATGCAGCTCAATGAATTATTAAAAACGAAATGCACCAACCAGGCATGGAAATGCATGTCTGTGGCCTTGGCTATTTGGGAGACTGGGGGTGGGGACTGCTTATGCTCATAAAATTCAGAAGCTCCAAGTCAGCCTGTGGAGAGAGTGAGAGTCCACGCAAGCAGACCCGCCAGTCACTCCAAGACACCAACCACCAGCAGAACCTGGAGCCCCACCCCTGCCTCCCATTCAGGAAACTGCAGACCTGCAGTAGGGTCACTGCTGGTCATTGGTGGTGATGCCTGCTCTGAAGTAGACTTGCTACAAAAGTGCCCAGCCTGTGCGCCACGCAGCAGTCTTCAGAGTTTGCCTTTTCTGTGGGGCCGGGCATCTCACACAGCCCTCACTTTAGCAGTGTAGCCAAGGTGAATAAACTTGGGATCCTCTGGTCTTTCTGTCCCAAGTGCTGGATCACACATGTGCTCCACTAGGTTTTATATGGTGCTAGGCCTCAAACCCAACTTCAAGTGTGTTAGTAAGAACTCTACCAACTGAGCTCCAACCTCAGCTCCAGCTTGTGTGTTCAACATCATCATCTGTGTATAGATGTGCAGACATAGTCAAGTCGTTTGCATTACTGCACATTATTGTATAATATTCCATATGCCTCAGTCTCCCTACCCTTCAGTTGTTCCTACTTGGTAGCTGTTGTGACTTGTGCTACTTGAATGTTGTCAAGTTATACACCCAGGTAGGATATTGATCCATCATACCACACATATGTACTGTTTTTTGTTTTGTTGATTTTCTGAGACAGGGTTTCTCTGTGAAACAGCTCTGGCTATCCTGGACAGCCTGTAGACCAGGCTGGCCTCACAGAGATCCACCTGCCTCTGCCTCCCTGAGTACTCGGATTACAGGCATGTGCCACTGTGCCTGGCTATTTATGTACTATTTTAATAGAGTTCCAAATTGTTCCCCAAATTGATCATACTGATTTCCAGTTCCCAGTATCTCAGTCAGTACTCAATATTTCCCATTATCTTTCTGTCATTCTGAAGGATAAGCATAAGCATCCTGTGAGATTCATTTGCATTGTTCTAATGAGTAATATTGCTGGTGCTTTTCATATGCTTTCACTTATTTATGTCCTGTAGCTGGGCTTGGTGGCTCCCATTCATAATTCTAGCACTTGGAAGCTTAGACAGGAGGAGCAGGAGTTCAAGGCCAGCCTTGAATACCTATCAAATTTGAGGCCAGCCTGGGCTACATGAGACTTTGTCTCCAAAAACCAGGTGATCAAATAAACAAAACTTCTAACATTTTAACATTTTGTAACATGCCGGTGTTAGTCTCTTGCCCATGTTTTTGCTCAGCTATGTTTCTTCCTGATTTGTAGGTGCTCTTATGAGTCTTTTGTTGACTGTGTTTCACAAATATATCTCTGCCAAGCTTTTCTGCTTATTCTCTTCATTGATGAACAACAGTCTCGGGGTTGTAAGTAATTCTGTTTACTAGCCTTTTCCTTTATGATTTAAGAAAACACAAAAGAATTCTTTCATTCCCCGAAGCCATCGCACTACTTTTCTAACTGATACTTGTCATTAAAATCGTCACTATAGCTTCTACCTCACCTACTCTCTATTCTGTTAAATCTCCTAACTTTAAACCATTATTTGGGTTGGTTTTCTTTGTTTTTCTCTGTTTTCATGATAGTGACACCTGGGAGGTTTCAGGGCAGTTCTTTGGCAGGTTGTGTGGGTTTGATGTTTTCTCAGACTACATGCTTTCTTACGGGGGTCACAGGAACACATTTGAGGGGATCCTGATGGTTCCATGCCTGGCATGCAGTGCTGATCACTTGATTTGCTTTTCATTGGCTTTGCTCACTGTTACTTTCATGGCTTGTTGGTTGGGCTAAACTGAGAGGTTTGGCTATGGCTTGAGTGTGCTTTCTAGGATTCATGTGTCCCCAGGATGGTGATGTGAGAAAGAGCAGGACCTTTAAGAGGTGGGGCCTAGTGAAAGTTTGTAAGGTCAGTAGGCTCCTGCCCTTAGATGGAATTGTACTTTTCATGAGACCCATGTTAGTTCTTATGAGGGTTGTCTACAGAAGAGGAATGTTGCCCCTCTGTACTGTCTTCCTTCACCATGTGATTGGCAGCTCTCGAAATGCTGCCATCAATGATGCCATGTGCTACAGAGGCTATCACCACGCCTTCACCACAGCTGGCAATATTTTGTTTGGACTTCCAGCTTCCAAATCTGGGAGCTAATTATACCTCTTTATAATTTACCCACACTCAGGGATTTTGTTATAGCAACAGAAAACAGATTATATGTAGGAGGCAATTTAAGAACCATCCTGTGTGTCAAAGAACGTGGCTCCCTAGTTTTAATGTCATTCATGTTTCTGAGTTGAATTATGATGATAGTTGCCAAATAATGATTTCGTAATTCTATCATTCCTTTTAATTTATTTTCATTTTACTATAGTATTCTTTAAATTCCAGGAGAAGCTGTTTTATTTGTATAGGCTCATGGTATCCATATGGGTCCTGTCTATTTTAACCAATGAGTTACTATAATTTATTTTTATACTTACACGGTCTCAGATTTGTTCTCATATTGTGTTGGCCCTGCTCAGGCCCTGTGAATAGCCATTTCTTCAAGAAGCTATGGTTCTTTCTAGGGAAGGGTGGTATTTAGACACCAAGATCTGAGTGTGTAAGTACTTTTAGGGCACTGGTGTTCCCAGCAGGCCTCCGTGACAGAGCTGAGGCATACATGTATGAATATATATATATACACATAATATATGTGGCATATGACATAAAATATGCAGACATAGCTCTTTATTTCAGGATCCATATATGCTTAAAAACTGTAATTTTACATTAATATCTGCAATTCTTCTTCCAAACCAGAATTTAACTTTCTCTCTTTCCATATTTGTAATTCTGACAGTCAGAAACCTGACTCTCACTATCTGTGATATAGTTATTTATTGGACTCATGCCCTCAATATGTAACCACATTCTCACATCATAGATTTCCCCAATCAAATACGGCCCTAGCTGCCCAGCAGCACAAGATGCCCTCCTGATCCCGTGGAGGCGTCTCACCCTTGGCCACTGTTACTCCTCACCACCTCCTCAGCCTCACTGTGTGCAGGCTCACAGTGTCCCTACTATAACTGATTTCTGGGCCAAATTATTCAAGTCCCTAGTCTATTTTTGCCTGGGACATTCTTCATTAGAAGAGTATGACCTGTAATGCTTATGACCAAGCCCACTGGTTTCCCTGCATCTCTTCTCACTGGCCTCCCCTTGCCTACATGAGAATGGATGGCTGAGCTACACACACACACACACACACACTGTTATACTGCTGCCCAGGCTCCAGTGTCTTGGCTCAAAGACCTTCTATAACACATCCACTTTTTGGCTAGATCCTCAACCTTCAAAAGAAACTTCCTAGAACCCCATACCTCTTCCCTCTTCCCCCAGACCTGTTCTGACCAGCTTTGAGTTCTCATCTGTCACCAGAAAAGCTCTCCTAGAGGTTTGCTTGGTACCTGGCTGACTCTCACCTTCTTCAGGCCTCCAGACACATTCAATATGCCTGCTTCTTCCTCCCCTCAGTCATCCTCTCCCTTTGGTCTGGACCCTTGCCTTGCTGTGCTTCCCAGCACAGCAGCCATTCTCTCCTCTCTTGCCAGGATGCCCTCACCCAGTCTTCCTACACTCCCTGGTGCCACAGCTGTTTCATCCGGACAGTGTGAACTTTAGCCTCTCTCTCTCTGGACTGCTGTGTATCCCCCAACCTCTCAGCCCCTCTGCTGAGATTGCAGGCAGTATGTTAAACTTCAGATGTTCCAAACAGGATCACTGTCTCCCCCACATCTTGTTGACTCACCTCCATCCCATTAAATGAAACAGACTTTTAGCTGACTACTCAGGCAGTTGGGGTGGGGTGCCTTCCATTTTTCACTCTGACCTTCACACCTTGCATCTAACGCAGTATTCAACTGCTTCTGAGTCCTGTTTATTTATCTTAAGTCTGACCTCTGGTTTTCCCCACTGCTCTTGCAGTCCAGGCAGCACTTCTTGTCTGAATGGCTAATGCAAAGGTCTCCAATACCTTCCCTGCTTCCATTTAAGCAGCACTTTGGTAACTTTTCACAGAGCCAGAGGAACCTCTACAGACTTGAGTCAGATCAATAGCTGGCTCTGTACAAACCGTATAATGAATCTGTCACACTTAGAATAAAGTCAAATCTGTACCATGGACAGTGAGGGTCCTTCTTGCTGTGACCCTGCTACCTCTAGGCTCATCTCTCAACACTTCCTGCCCTTTACCACTCCATTTGTGATCTCCTTGCTGTCCCCCTAACACACCTCACTTGCTCCTGACTCAGGGCCATTGTGCTTACTTTCCCAACCTGAATGCACTTCCTTAGGTCTTCACGGAATGGTTCTTTTTCCACAAGGATCTTCTAGGTCTTCTCAGAGCTGTCTTCAGTACCCGGCCTAAAATAGCACAGGCTTCCAATGCCTGCTACCCCTGCCCTCCTCCTTCCACTGTCCCTTTGTCCTTTAATATTTTATGCAGTTCTCATCACTACCTGACATTATGTTACAGTTTATCTCCCTAAGATTGTGTCTGCAAGGCCAAGACCTTCTCGAGTGGTGTGTGTGTGTGTGTGTGTGTGTGTGTGTGTGTGTGTATGTGTGTGTAGTCCAGAACAACCTCAGGGGTTGTTTTTCAGGGGCTGTCCACATTATTTAAAAAGTTAAGCAAATCCAAAGTTTTATTTCAAAGAGGAACATATTAGTAAAGTTAAAAAAATTTTACTGGCACGCTGAAAATCTCAGCAGCTGCCCAAAGGAGGAAAACAGAGATTGGGAGGGGGGTGTGGAAGGAGAGGCCATGATCCTTGAATCAAACCAGCATGGCAAGCAGCCACATGGCAGAGAGAGAGAGAGAGAGAGAGAGAGAGAGAGAGAGAGAGAAGGCCAAAGTCTAGGAGAACATGCCTGGAAAGGAGAAAGGAAAGAAGCATCCAGAGAGAAGGCTGACTTACACAGCAGGATAGCTGTGCTCTGTGAGGTTTCAGTAGGGGGTGGGAATCCTGGAAATAAAAACACATTATCTCATTAAAGGAATAATTATGCCTATTTCCTTATCGTGGCTTAAGGTAAGCCATCTTCTCTAACAATGGTTCCACTCCCAGAGGGGCCATCTGCTGGCCAGGTGATCCACTAATTTCTCTGGCTTAGTTCAGCTGTTGTGGGTAACTTATTCTGTTAGGTCAGTGTCACTCACTGCTTAGAACTCTCGATAGACAAGGTTGTCTCACTAGCAAGTATCAGATAGACGTCTGCACCTTCCCAGCAAAGGAATTCCACACCAACACTGATAGACTGGGCTGTATCCAAAACCCTGGGCCCTTAATATGTACCCCTACCTCCTAGAACAGTGTCCACTGCAGAGGCTACACAGACTACAATAATTTATTCACTTTGTAGCCCAGCTGTAGCCCCACCCTGGTCCCCTCCCAATTCCTCCCTCCCTCATCTCCTTCCATGTCCCTTCCCTAGTCCACAGATAGGAGAGGAACACCTCCCCTTCCATCTGACCCTAGCCTATCAGGTCTCATCAGGACTGGCTACATTATCTTCCTCTGTGGCCTGGTCAGGCTGCTCCCCCTCAGGGGGAGGTGATCAAAGAGCCAGACCCTGAGTTCATGTCAGAGACAGCTACTGCTCCCCTTACTAGGGAGTCCATTTGGAGACTGAGCTGCCACGGGCTACCTCTGTGCAGGTGTCCTTGGTTGGAGTATCAGTCTCAGAAAAGACCCTTAGGCCCATCTTTTTTGGTTCTGTTTTTCTCCTTGTGGCCTTTGACCTTGATTTTATATGTCAGCTGGGAGAGTATGGGAGCAGGTGGCACAGGCTTCCAACCGTGCTGTGGGTGCTGACAAAGGCCACCAGTGGCAAGGCCCCCAGCACGCATGACAGTGAATGGACCTTGCAGGAGGTTCCTCGAATGTGGGCCACTCAGTGCCCCTGTCCATTAAGGCACAGCTAGAGTAAAGTGGTCCCCAGCAAGGACCTCTGACGTCTGGCTTACACATTTGCATTTAAAAGCCATGATGGAAATGTAATTTTCTTGGAAGGCAGGGTTATGTTCAAAGCACAGAGCCTTCTCAGCAAAGTGACAAAGACCACAGCTAGAACGGATCCTCCCAGGAGAGGTAGAGAAGGCTTCCTGAAGGGTGGGCAGAGAGGTGAAGGAAGTCAAATTTTCCTGCATAGAGAAAATCTTTGAAGTGTGCGGAGGCCTTGCCTAATCAAGCTCACTGTGAGATGCTCCAAGCACTTCATTAAATCCCACTGTAGCTGTTTTCCATTTAGGGTTGACTTGCTTTGAGGGAGTTTCAGGGAATAGAATAAAACATTTTTAATTTCCAACTTTCTTGACTGAAGGCAAAATATGCTGGTCAGATTCCTGGAATCTAACATGGATTTGACATCATGTTACCCTCTAAAATATAAATGCACTTTATCATGCTCTAAAGGACCATGGATCTGGGAAGGTGGGAGATAACTTTGACGTGGGTGATTTTTTTTTCTTCTCTTCTTACACTGAAGCAATTTCCTGTTTCTCCAGCAATATTGAAGCTGGAGGCCATAGAGGGGAGAGCACAACATGGAAGATAAATTGTCATCTTTGTCACTCAAACTTTGGCTGGTCAGAGAAGAATGAATTTGCTGGTTGTTTTTCTTCCAAACATAGACAGGGCATAGTGATCCTGGAAGGAACAGGAAGCAGTTGCCTATGCTCTGGCCACATACAACTTCTACAGTAAGTTACCCAACAGGAAAAGGGACAGCAAAACCACCTCTACTTACCACCTCTACTTACGTACCCAACAGGAAAAGGGACAGCAAAACCACCTCTACTTACCAATTCAGCCCGTCCACTGAGCCATAGGACTCTCCACTCAGCCCCCATCATAGGAAGTGTAGCACTGTGCCTGAACAACTGTTGCTCTGGAGTCACAACAGTCAAAGGACTGCATCTAAGTTGGAATCGTTCAGGCATTTCTGTTTGTAGGTTCAGGTTTAGATAGAGGCTAGAGAAGGGAAGGGCTCCTGATTCTTTCCGTAGAGCGAATGTTGTGGGCTTGAGTTATGGCTCTGTTGGAGTGCCTGCCTAGCGTGTGAGGAACTCTGGGTTGATTCCACCCCAACACCACATAAACTGGGCATGGTGTGGCATGCCTGGAACCTCAGGTAGAGGTGTACACATCAGACATTTAAGGTCATCTTTGGCCATACAGTGAGTTTGAGGCCACCCTAGGCAGCAACAAGACCCTGGCAATAAATAAATAAATAAATAATAAATAAATAAATGAATAATAAGCAAATGAGTGAACAAATGACTAACTAATGAACCGCCCAGTACTGCATTTTAAAGATATATAGTGGATCCTTGAGTCCTTCCCTCTTCTGTATATATTTCCCTTTGTGTTGTTTTACTGATGGCTCCTGAAAAATGGTTAAGAGAAAACAAGGAGGAAGAGACCTAAATCTCCCCCATTTTACCCCTCTGAAGACCCAGTGGAGGGCTTGCCCATGGCGGCAGGTTTCTTAAGCATGTGTTGTCACTGCTGGCGCAGGTATGGGGTCTATGTTATGGCCTCCTGAGTCTGGGGTGCTTTGGATCATAGGTTTGGTTGCACAATCTAACCGACTATCCTAGGCTGGGCCAGTGACGACCTGTAATCTTTCTTTAGAGAAAAAGTTCCACTTACTTGATTTAAAAGAATAACTGCAAGCATAAAGAATTGCTGAAGGATGAAAAGTATATAGAATTGAAGACTTAGGGACTGTAACAAGGCAAAAGAAAAAAAAATCAAAATCAGTGTGGAGTCACTTCCACAGTGAGAAACCTTCATGGGGCTTGGCACCCCAAGGCCCTTTGCACTCCTGTGTTACAGCCTCTCAAAAGATGAGAAAAAGCCTCAACACACAAAGAGCTTAGAGACGGCAGAGAGGGTGGCAAGGAGAGAGGTAGAGATACTTGGTAGGAGGGAGGATGGGGCATCGAGGGCCTATGGGATGCATTCTATCTAACCCATTCGCTCCAAACTTCAGGTCAGGAAGTCAAAATGCCTAACTTTCAGCTCCCTCAGTCTGAGTCAGTCACTTGCTGCCCTTTTAAACTTTCGGCTGCTCTCCTCTCTTTGTTTTCCATGACCATAGTATACTGTCATTAGCCACAGTCCCTGCTACAGAATGAGTCTTGAACTTACTCCTCCAGGATCCACTCATATGGCTCAAGGTATGTAGGAGTCTGGCAAAGGCAATTATCCTTTAGGATGAACAGCAGCAATCAGAGAATCATGCCCCCACCCCACTCTAAACCACGCGCCTGCTTGTTAAGATCTAGGCCAATACCACGTAGAACTGCTGCTGAGGGTTCTCATCAGCTGTCTCGAGGCCACACACCACATACAATGTTACTAAAGGCCAGTCAATCATTTCTAAACCATTCCATGTCAAGTTCTCTGTAAACACTGGCCTCTCAGGTAAGACTGGTACAGTTTCATCCAGCTGTGTTTTGTGCATTCACCAGGAACTTGTTGATGGGTGCAGCAGCTAGACAGCTTTCTGGGTACTTTAGGCCTGATGAGCTAAACTGTTCTAACCGTAGAGCTGTTCTACTTAATAGGAACTCCATGAACCTCGTATAAATCCCAACTCTTTACCAAGCAGTTTTCCAAAGAGCTCATGGTGGCCCAGCCAGAAGCACGAAAAATACATCCCAGCGCCACCTTCCACCCTGTACCTGCCATGCATATCTAAACGGTAACAGCCGCTGCTTCTAGAGACAGCATGACAAACTACCCCATGCACAGGCTTATCCAGCTTGAAACGCCTGACTCCTCAGTGCTGCCTTCCCCTGCCAGCGACAAGACTGGCAACCTGGGATGTGCCAAGTGCTTGGCTCCAAATTGTAAAACAAAACAGTATAAGAGGGAATTTGCAAGTTAGCTGATTTGTAAATACTACAGCAAGCCACTATGTAAACATTCCTTTCTGAGTACCTATTATTTCTCTCAAGCAGTTACCTGGATGCCATCCTGACAATGGGGAAGTGTGCAGCTCCTTGAATTACACACACTTCTGTCAGTCACACTTAAACGAACCAGCTGATTGTGCATCATTAAAAGCCAACACAAACCAACCCAGCCAATAGAAGAACCTGAAACAAAAACCTTTCATTAAATGGCAATCACAGGGTTGCTCAGTAATTATGGAAGGATGGTCTTCACTGCCACTCAGACTCAATAGCAGATCTCCAGGTGTGTTCCCATCTGAGGAGGCAATGCCACTCAAAAGATGCCAACACGTGGACCTGGGTGAGCATGAAGCCATATACATTCAGGTGTGCTCTGAGGAGCTCTCAATCCAGGTTCACTCTACCTTTCTCTAGAGGAAAAGTAGTTGGGCATGTGGGTAGTCTTCCAATGTTCCCGATTCCATACATCACGTTACTGAAGTTACACAAACCCACATTACTAGGTCTCACAAAATGTATGTGGTAAATGTTCCAACTCTTCATCACATGCTTGAACACTGGGTCCCACTGGTCCCTTCTAACATCAAGAGTGGGAGGTGTAGGAGGGGAGGAAAGGCCCCTCTACAGCTGGCAGGCAGTGGGGCTGGAAGCCAAACACAGACGAACCTTACTACAGAGAACACGTATTTTCTTAAGGATTTATATTTTATTTCTGTATGTATGCATCTGTGTGTATGTAGGTTTGTGGATATGTGAGTGCAACTTGGAGGCCGGACGAGGGCTTCGCCAGGAACTAGACTTACAGGCGGTTGTGAGGCACCAGAAGTAGATATGGAACCCAAAGCCAGGTCTTCTACAAGAGGAACAAGAGCTACTAACCTCTGAGCATCTCTCTAGAGCCCGAGTGTGAATTCTTAATTACTTTGCTAAACTCTCCACAAAATAAAAGTAAATAAAAATTTTATACAACAAAAAAATAGCTGACATCATAGAGCTCTGGCATTTCCTCCTACTTCACGAGAGGGGCCACTTAGTTCACTCAGATCCAGGGCTGAACCCCAATCCTAGAATATGCAGTTATAATCAGAAAGTATCAACGAACTGAGAAGAGGGAAAATTGTAGCAGGGTTAGAAGGCCCTTATAAAGGTTATCTATTGTCTCTGGCCCCAGCAGAAAGACGTTAAGTCATCCCAGAGAAAAGAAGGCTCACGCAGTTTGTGCCAGCTTGTTGAACCCGCCTGTGTGTGAAGCCAGCTGCAAAGCGCCACTGGCCTGGCGGGCTCTGCAGCCAGCCTCAGAGGGTTTTGGAGGACAGCTGTGGTGCACATGCAAACAGCAATGCAAGTCGGCGTAACTCACCCACCCAACCTTCTGCTCTAGCCAAAGGAGCACATGAGGCCCAGCCAAAATGCGATCTTTGTCAGAAAATAGATTTATTATTGATAGTGCGTGAAGGTGTCAGTATTCACTGCAGAGGCTGTATAAGCCAATGTTGCCTTTATATTGATAAAGATGCCTTATTTCACTTGCAATCATAAATATTATTCCAGTAAAAGAGGTACATTTTCTCTCCTTTCCATATTTCTTGCATGATCATCACAATAAGTTACAATGAAACAGGTCCTACATAATGAGAAGAAGAGAGCACACTCTGGCCCCGCCACTCAGACAACTACACTATTGCCCTAGCCAGTGCTTTCTTGCTGTCTCTCCATTTGTGGTTTAATGCCACCACCCCACCCCCACCCCAGCTTTCTCAGAGTGGAGCCTGGACTGAAGAGAACATTTTATGTCAGCAGAAGTTGGAAAAAAAGTACAAAAGGGTGGGGTGGACTGCCTTTTTCTTTTATTTATTTTGTGGGTTTCATTAACACTTAACAGTGTTCTTTGATGACTGATCCCTGATCTAGACCTTGGCTTTTTAAACTGTTGATCAAAACACATTATGATTCTGTTGAGTCCATTTTCCAGTGCCTGTCTGTCTTTAGTGGTCTTTTCTTTAGTTGGGTCATTTTCTCATTAAGGAAAGAAAAATGTTCCACCTCCGGAATTCACGTTGAAGGAGCTTTGCATGTTCTCAGGGGTAACTTTATCCTCCCTTCTCCAGCATGCTCTGCAAGAGAAACAGAAAATGTAAGTTTTACCACCAGAAGGCAAGGGCAAACAAATGGCAGAGACTATTTAGGATGATTACAGTGCTTTTGAAATACTGATTTCCAATCCGTGAGACAAAGCCTATGCTTCCTCATCTCAGAACACCATTGCCTTAGCGGTCAGAATGTCCACATGACCCACCCACCAGCAGTGAGAGGAACAGCTGGGGAAGAACGTGGTCTGCAGAGTGGTGGGGAGGGAGCTGTGGGCCAGCTCCACTACTAGAAGCATCTGGAAACAGGGCTACAAATGACAGGGCCATTTGCTGTGTGGAGTTGGTGGGGCACAAACAAACAAACCAAGGCTCTTGAGGAAGAATCGCATCTATGAACCAAGCCCAAGCCCAGGGACACCAGCTGGCCCTGGGCAGAATGCAGACATCAAGTACACACGGCATGCTGAGGCGGCACTACGGGTGGGTGGGTCTCTTCCCAAACTGCACAAGTGCTCTCTCTACTTTCCAAATAATGGGAATGGTAATGGAAGAGAAGAACCATCAGACAGAACTACTGCCAGCTGAAACAGGAGGAGGCACATGTCCCCAGTCTTATTGACCTTTAAGAGTGAAAAAGCAGCTGGGAGCAGTGGCGCGCAACTTGCAATCAGAGCACTCAGGAGGCAGAGGCAGGTGGATCTCTGTGAGAACAAGGACAGCCTGGTCTACACTGGGAGTTCAGGACAGCCAAGGCTACACAGAGAAACCTGTCTTGAAAAACCAAAAAAGAATGAAAAAGCAGTCTTCTCGCTTTTAGTTTTGAAACCACCTATGAGAAGACAGGTCAGGCCTGTGGCTGCTTCTCTTATCCTCATGCTCCCTGCATCCTTGCCAGCTTAGCTGCTGAGTCGTCACTCCAGTGAGTTAAGAGCTACGGGAAAGGTAACACATGTACCCTTGGGAAATGAGAGAGTAAGAACATGGTAGTAATTTGCTACTTTTTACTTATTTACTAAATATATGCTAAGGTTTATTAAGTAACACATGATCATGATAAAACCTCCCAAAGGAACAAAGCATTCATGGGAAGAAGGTTTTTGTTCAGACCACATTCAGGGAAGGTAAGAGTTCAACAGTGAAGTCAGAACACAGACAGAAAACTGGAGCTGTGAGTAGGGCAGGTGGAGGAGCAGCAATGGGCAGCTAAGAGTCAGGAAGAGATCATTCTGGTTTAGGATAAGGAGGGAGGGCAGGGCCAGAACAGACATGAGGTGGACGAGCTTCCTGATGGCTACTGAAAACACGTGGGTATCCGGCAAATGCTTTTTAAATAGGAGAACAAAATCCCTGAAAGTGTACCTGCATGCTTGGCACAGTTAACTCAACAGACGGGAGTGTGGAGGTAGGAAGACCCAGCAGATTGGACTGAAAACCAAGCAAGGATGGGAACAGGAAAATACAGGCGCAAGAAGCTCAGAGGAAAAAAGAGGGAGGTGAGAAGAGAGGCTCAGGCCAAGCCTTAGTGACAGTGGGAGAGGACACTGTGTGAACAAAAAAAGATAAAGGGAGTGTTGAGTTTGTGAGCTGATTTTGGATAAGGCATTCCTATAGTAACCACTGGAAAGAAGCTATAGGCTTGGGAAGAAAGGTCAAAGGTCAAGTGATTTAAAAACAAAGATGATGGAAAAATGGAGAATAAAGAGTGGAAGGACAAACAAGAGGAGACTCAGACACTAGAAACAAAGAGTGGATGGTTACCTGATTATGCTAGGGTCTGTGATTATAGGTCCCTAAGTGGTCTGGAGATGTGTGGAATTAAAGAATAAACTCAAAGGCAGGCAAGCTAGTGAGAAAAACATAGGAGTGAGAAGAAAGGATGCTGCTTTGGCCAAACAGGAAATTAGAAAAACACAGGTCCAGAGAAAATGAAGGACAAAGCTGAGGCGGCAAAGCTCCACTTTGGAGAGGCCAGGAGAATGCACACTGCATTTGAGGCTCCTCTCAAGTGCACCGCTACCAGCATTAGGTGTGTGGATAAAACGTAACGCCTAACCGTGCAAGTCAGATACTGCCTGCCACTGTCAGTCAGAGCCTCTCTTCTAGGCTCACCTCTCTGTGACTGGATCTGTGTCTCTAATTACCAGGTGGGTGCTCTGTAAATGCCCCAAATATACAGACAGCCTCGCTGTGCCATTCTTTACTACCTGCACTATGGAGCCAATCTGAAGCAGATCTATACTGACCCATTTAGGGCTTCTGGTTACTGAGGAAGGTGACCCCTTTGGGACCCCTATAGCAGCTCTGCATTTGGGGTCATGGATCCCATGTATTTCTGATTTGTTAATAGAAAAGAACTTTATGCATTGTGGCATATGCTTGTGATCCATGGCTCTCCCTCTCACTGCATACCCAGGTAACAACATGCATCTTTTTAGTGTTGTGACATAATCTGCAGCTAGAGCAACACAATGAAAGCTGGAGCTGAAGGGTTCTCTGAGGGTTAAGGGATTCTTTTAGACATTCTTTTCTCTTCAATCCTGAGCAATTATAGATGAATAATTTTCAGCTGAATGCCAGCAATGCTAGACTTGCCTGGAGAAAGAGAAGCTGGACACTGGCTCGAATGGGGATCAGACCATCAGGACACAGGGCAACAGATGCCTGAGCACACTGTACTCACATTCACCACGCACCTTGCTATATGTATTAAATTCCTAATCCCTCAGCCACGGTGCAATGGCTCAGAGGGTTTGTGTGTCACTCACTCTGTGGAGACGTGAGGGAACAAAGGACAGCTGTGGGGCTGCTCTATAAACCTGCTGTCACACTGCACTTAATTGCTACCAAACGGTGGCAGAGATGGTACAAAACTGCTTCACTCTTGTCAGAGACATTAACAAATACAACATCAAGTTGTAGTTTTTAAAAAGATGAATAAATTGATAAACATTCTGTGCTATTACTCTATTACATCTGTGCAATGAGACACACTGAGAGCTTGAGCCAGAGCCTTTGGTTGGGGGGAGCCCCAGGAATGACAGGTCTACGCCACACCTCACAGGCTGTCCCATAATCTCTGCATCTTCTGTATCTAGATGCGGTTGGGTTGAATTTCAACACCACATAAATTAACACTGCATAAATTAACATAGGAAATTCCCTAAAGAATGAAGGAGAAGCTTCGCAAGCAAGCTCTATTAAAAAACCCACTGCTTTCATTTAAGGAAATGCTAACACTTAATGTGGAGAAAGAAATTCCTCGCTGCTGCTCCTCATTCACATATGTGGGTCTGTAGAAACGCCTTTTGTAAACAGCTGCGTAAATTACCAAAGGAGCGAATGGTTCAGGCATCAACACTGCTCTTTTCCAAAATCTCTTTCGGTTCCAGCCACTGATGAGTTCACACTGTCAAACAGGAACAGTGCCCCAGGAGACCCACGATGCTGTGTCATTTCCACTTATTAAAATGATCTCAAGCACTTTTCTCAAATATTTTTGTTACACAGTTGTCTTGCCAGCCAGTTTCTGAACCTCAGCTTTCTTGCAGAGGCTGACTATTCAAGCCGTGAGCAGCCACTGGCTGTCTCAGTAGATATTTACAAGGAATTTAAAAGCAACCAACCTGGTATTGCTAAGCAATCATTACAGAGAGAATGGGAATTTGAGAGACCACCCAGAGTATGAGGCCCCTGGAGGGGCACTAGCTAGCATCTCCCCAAAGCTTCAGACCCAGTAGGATTGGGTGTGGACGGAGGACAGTTTTCAAAGGAGCAGGTGGACTAACACAGCAGCAGTCCTGAGCCAGGCACAGTCTCAGTAACGACTTTTCACTTAAGAGAGACAGGAAATGCAGAAGTGCACAAAACAGATCTGTGATGGGACAAAGCCAGTGAAAGAGATGACTCTGGGAGAGACAGACAGGAAGAATATTCTCTACACTCAGAAGCTGGGGTTGAGCGCGTGCTGTTTTCATGGTCTGGAAGTCTGAAGAACTAACTGGCTTTTGTTTTCCTGTGCTCCCTCCCATCAGGGTTGTGCTTTGTTTGTTCCTCCTGTTTGCAGGAGACACCAGTCAACTTCGCCTGGATCTCATTCATGTCTCTGTGTGATATACAAATTAACTTACAAGCAATTAACTGTTTATGTAGCCTGCCACAAAAGTAGGCAAAACATTAACAGACTGCAGCTCAAACTCTTGAAAATGAGCCCTAATAATGAAGTACCTATTATGAAAAATGAAAATCCAGTACCATGGTAACATTTCTTAAGTTCAACTTTCTAAAAACAGGGAGAAAAATGTCATAGAGTAGAGTATTACTCTTGGAAAGCAGGTGAAAAATAGATTCCTAGCGTGGACAGGGCTTGGAGGACACCAATAGTTTGGAGCTCAGCTTGCTTAAACAGCTTTAAACTTGGTGAGCCGCCACCCCACTGAGGAAAAGAGATCATCCCGTGCGCAGCAGCCTAGCTGAAAGATTAACAAATGCCATTAGGCGATGATAAAGAATGCATGAAACACAATAAACACACATCACCACAGGCCTTCCTGTAGGCTGACCTTGATTTATCTTTATGTTTTCTGTTATAGTAGATGGGCTCCTCAATCTATGGGAAGCTGAGGCTCTGAGAACTGTCAGTGTGGAGAGTGTTAGCCAAGAGACAGACTCAGTGCTGGGTTCTGCCACGAGGTTCTGCAGTGACTCTCACTGGCTGCTTCTGAGGACACAAGAGAGGGCAAAGCACTTCCCCTGGGTGACTTCTGGCAGCTTCCCATCTGCTTCAGAGACTAAGCTTAGATACCTTCCTAGGGACAGTGAGTATAGAGTTCTGCTAGGTAGTCTGCACAGGTAGTCAGTCAGTCTGCACGCACAGTGATGTACCTTCTCATGAATAAACAGAACCTGCAGGGTTTGGTCCAAGTTTGGGGCACCTGAGCACCCCCCTATTCTTCTTTTCAAGATAGGGTTTCTCTGTGTAGCCTTGGGTGTCCCAGACTTGCTTTGTAGACCAGGCTGGCATTGAACTCAGAGTGCTGGGATTATTGGCATGCACCACCATGCTTGGCTCTGAGCCCCACTTCTAATCTTCCAATTCAAAACCTTCAAGAGAGAGGTTGGGCATGCACATTTTTAACACTTTTCAGAGACTGGGAGGTTCATAATTCTGTGGCTTCCTGGGTTTGAAATGGGGAGCAAGCAGTGGGCTCTGCCAGGCTATGGCACAGTTCTAGTCTGCTGTGCAAACAAAAAGATGAAGTTGGAGTCCCTGATCTCCCAAGTCCTCTAGCTCCAAGATCCTGGTTGACATGTCGCAGAGAACTCACTTCGCACAGTCATGAAACAGCCTGCTTTGGTGTTAAGTTGTTTTTTTTTTCTTCCCCTCAAGAGCCCAGATTTCCAAGTAATAAATAGCCTTATGTTTTCAGGACCCCTTCAGGGTCAAAATAACAGGGGAACATTTTAAAGCCCAGTTGAAATATAGTGTCCTTAAGAGGGCTGAGAGAAATTTTTCCTAACAAATTCCTCCATACATGATGATACTGTAGTCTTCTATTTTGGAATTAACCAAGACTGAAAATTTCATTTATACCTTATACATGAGAGGACTAGAGAAATGCAATATTGAGATCTAGCTTCACTGGTCAAGGTCTTGACCTCACATTCTCTCTGTAGCCAGGGCACTCTCTGATCTCAGAAGTTCAAGCGGGAGAACAAGTCTCAAGGGAAAAGGTTCTTGGCTACTGGCCTATGGCCTACACAATGATTTAAGTCTCTGCATAGTTTATGGCCCTCTGACTGCCCCATCATCTAACTTCAAGCCCTATGCTGACCTAAGGCCTTGGGCAATTCCTGGTCCTCCTTCTTCTCATACTGTACTCTTACTGCATCTTCAAAGACCCTCACCTCTATGAACTATACCTCACTGAGTATGAGGCATCATAGCACAACAGGAGCCCAGAACTGGATAAGGTGACTGCATTTTGTAACGGAGTTTATTAGCTGGCAGCCAGCTTGGGGATAGTTGTTTTCCACCTTACTGACTCTGGAGAAACTGTGAACTGTATCCAGTCCCCTTAGATCGCCTTGACTATCACGAACGTGAACTTGAGGGCAGAGTATGCAGTTGAAGTCACACAGGAGACTAGTCAGCCATAAAGGTAGCTGAAGGCAAACTCCAGGGGCAAAGATACCAAAACCTAGAAATCTCAGAAAGAGAGGTGCTATTTCTAAATAGACCACGCCTCTTGAGCCTATACCTACGTTCTGCTCTCCACAACAAAGGCAGAATCAGTTCTTGCTGGTAGAGCTTCAAACCCTCAGCTCACCAGGATAAAAACTAAAGTTGTGGTCACCATGAATGGTGTGAGACAGTGGCAAAGCACTATCCAATAGCCCTGAGGTGAACACACAATGTCCCATGAAAATCCTAGCTTCTTTGCTTTTCTGTGAATAGCAACAGGCTGGGAAAATGATAAAACATGCATACATGCACGCACATACACAACTCTGTCCCAAAAAGCAAAAATTTGGGGACATTTGGTATTATTCACTCCTGGATTCTTATTCTCTTCCCTTACAAATTCCCACAAAAGTCTAGTGCAGTGAGAATGAATGGGAACCATGCTTTAAAGGCAAGAAGAGGTAATTTAACACTGAGAAGCTTAGAAAGCTAGCAGGTTGAGCAAATATGGGAGAGACACAAATGTATGTCAACTGATGCTCCAATTTTGAATGCTATACTTATTGCTAGCCAATAGCTTTTACAACTTTGAAATAATATTTGAGCAATTTAGTGTCTTTTTACCCTCATGAAGAATACATAATTTAATACACTGACAATAAGTCTAAATGTCTCATGTCAAGCCACAAGGAACTATTTAAGAACATCTGAAGATTAATGTCAGCAAATGGATGAATAAGGAAAAAAAACAAAAAACAAAAATCCAACGCTAAGGAAGATCCGGAAATTTTCCTACCAATAAAATCTATTAGTCCTCCAAACAGCGCCCCAGGGACCTGTGAAAGCCCAACCTTATGAGTCATGTAGAACTGGAGTGGACTACTGCGATTACTCCACAGGGGAAACCCTGGCAGTGTCGGAAATGGAATGAGAGCTAAAGAGCTGCTGTCACGTCACATGTCCAGTGTGTTCTCTGGACCTAACTGGAGGCTCAGAGAGGGGGCCGGCTCCCTGGAGCTGGTACACTAGGCAGTACTTCTGCGTACTAAAAACTTTCTTCTAACAAGTGGGCGGAACTGAGGTGGTGAGGTTCCACTATCTCCACAAGGACTGAAAGAACAGCCTGTATCAGAGAATGATAGCTGCTCGTGATGCAGAGACACAGGTCCCTGCAGCCAAAGTGGTGTGGCCATTCAGGGAACAGGACAAGTGTCCCTTTTGATCATGAGCCTATAATCTCTTGTGTTACGTGTGACCTACAGACTCTATTACCGTTTCAGTAGCCTCAATGTTCCTTCCTCTCACCTTGCCACTACTGTTCTCATTTCCCCTTACTGCCTCACTCTGTATTTGTGGACGATGAATGTCTGTTCTCACACACATGTTCAAAAAACAGATGTCACTTAATTTATCTTAATTTTTGTTGTTTTACTTTCATGGCATGGTACTTCTTGAACTAGTTGTTAAATTTACCATCATGGCTTCCCTGGGTTTCAATGCAAAATGATGAAAGAAACCATTTCTATTTACACCTCAGGTTGTCATAAAAACAAGTAAAGAGTGGATGTGACCTTGAAATTCTAAGGCTTGAAGAGATGAAAAGGTCCATGCTTCCTGGTTATCAGCTATTTCAGTGCTATCCAACCTATGGCAAAACTTTCATCTTTTTGCTCTTATTTGGTTATCATCCACTTCCAAATAACTGGAGACAGAGCTCTGAAATGTTAGACACTGTATAAACAGACTAGCTGCATGTAATAAACCACATGGCAGGCTGGGAAGTAGGTGGGAAAGAAGGTGGGTCTCTTTCTGTATCATTAGTATAATTTTATAATTTTCCTAAATGATGATCCTGAATTTGGGAAAAACAAAGGTGTACTAAATACTCTGCATAAATGAAACATCACAAAAACACCCAATTCACTGGTGAGAGAAATCAAGGCTCAAGGTCAGAGAAGTACTAAGAGACAGGGCCTGTTACAAGCCTGCCAAATTTCTCTGCTGTACTTCACTGTGTGGCATATGTGATTTTGTTATGTTGGCTTCTTTTATTCCTTAAATAGGAACCAATGACACCACGAGACTAAATGTGATTCAATACAACCTCACCAGGCAGGTGGAGCCAATGCTCTAACGTTCAATGCTGCCACTGCAGTAATGTCAGAAATCACACTGGAAATAGACATCCGTGTCACATACTAGTCTTCAACTCGGTCCCACCTCCACAGGCTTTATTATGCTAGAAAAATCCGCGAGTCAACCTAGGAGCCCCAAGTGTTCAGGTGGTACTGCTACTGAAGGCTGGGGCTTGCTAAGAGCTCATCAGAGGCTACCTGTGACACATAACATGCACTAACTACACCAGCAGCGTTACCTCCAGAAAGACCTTTACAGAAAGAGTCCTGGCACATATTCAGTCATGCAAGTGCTGCTACAAGCAAGTAACAGACAAAAGCAAGCCATGAGCCTTTTCAAGAAAACACAGGCTTTTAATCCTGGTTACAGTTTCCTTACTCAATGTTACTGTTATTTCCCAGCTACCCATACAATGGTGACCCTCCCTTCAGATATTTATGAAGTGTTAGACATTTACACTAAGTGGCATCATTATAACTGAAGCAAATCGGGCTGTAGAAAGGCATGCTGTGCAACTCAAACACTAGATTTAGGTGGGTGAAAAGGTCAACTCAAGGGAGTTGATCGGCTGAAAGAACCAAGGTTTCCATCAATTTGTGCCTCTCCAAACCACGTGTACCTAACTGTAAAGCAATTATGTGATTTGCTGAGATTGTTAATTTGCTGTAGGGATATCAATAGCTTTCTAAAGAACATACAGCACAGAATATATGCATCCGCTGAGTGTCATATTATGTAGTTTTGAAGGGTTAAAAGAAGAACTATATAAAAGGAGGGAAATTCTCTCCTAAGTATGACTCAGTCTTCATTTCCTGCTCAACTAATGGGCTCTACCAACTGGTGGAGGAATGATTAGTGACAGAAAGGCTGAATTTTTAAAATTTCAGCAAGACCTCCTATTACTTAGGGACTTCAAGTCTGCTGGCTCTCTAATTTATAGCCTTCTTCCATGCTGGCTTTGAACAGTGGCTTAGGAATGTGAGGCAATGACCATGAGGCTATAATTACTGGAATTCTTAGAAGATGAAAGCTTCAGAGTAATTAAGTACATTTTAAATATATTTTCCCTCTGTTGCATAAATAAATACAAGGAGAGTTCAGGAGAGCTTGCACTCCCCTTTCTTCTTGTACAGGGACTTGAACCCACAGCCTTGAGGACATTAGGCAAGCACTCTACCACTGAGTTACACCTCTATTCTTCCTGAACGTGACAATGCCCTGTCCCAGCCTCTCCAGTAGTTGGGATCACAGGTCTAAACCACTAGGCCTAGAAAGAATCTGGACTCTTTTTGTCAGTGAACTGGATAGAGCTATGGCCTGACCAACTGATTTCAGAGACTCTCGATGAGGAGAACTAGCTGAGTTTAGAAAGACTTCCCACATGTTAGGTCCTTACCACTGCCCAGGGATAACTGGGCATTCTACTTTTCTAGTGCCCCAGGGAGCTAGCACACTCACCTGTTTAGCATGGTTGACACAGTTCAGGTACTGAGCGGCCAGCGCAGAGCAGCTGAGCGTCTGCTGGGTGTTCTGGCGGTAACACTGGAGGATTTTGGTCTGCAGATCTGCACAGACTGGATGGTATTCATATCGCCTGAAAACAACAAGAAGGAAAACTGAGACAAGGCACCATTCATTATAAGGGTCAAGGTTAACACACAAGCCCAAGTTCTACAAATGACACCAGTGCTTTACTCTATAACCTGGTCGGGCATACCCACAGCCAGCAGGTTATGAAGATCGGGTCCCTGCAGTCTAATTTTCCATGCTCACCATTATTATAGAAATTCAAAGTCCTTCCTAGATCCAGGCAATGATCTCTGGTCTCTGTGTCCAGAGCCCCAGCTCTCTCCCTGCCTCCACAGGTCATCAAGAAGGTTCTTTGTAATCCATCAATTCAAGTCAGTCTGTATTGCTTCTTAAATGAAGTGCAAGGCCAGCAGAGACACTGACCAAGCTTCTGTCTGCCTTTAGCCCTTGCTGGACCATGTACACTGCTCAGCCTGGGTAAATCATGCTCAGGGACCAGTTACAGATCTCACGTTTGTGGTTACAAGCTGGGAAATACTTGACACTCAAATTCCACCCTTGCCCATGTAACTGAAAACTAACTGCTCATCTTTCAACTCATGCAACCTTCTCTGAACAACTCTCAACAGTTGCCTCCTCCCTCTAGGGTGACCCATCTACCCGTGTTAGCTTGTCACCCTGCACATGTCATGGACTGTACAATCATCCTCTGCAATCCACCCCATTACATTTATCAGAATGTAAATTCCTTGGATTTTACATTCTTGGATTTACTCTGTCTTATTTCTTCGTGACTTTCACTACTCAGTGTGGGTAATTTTTATAGAAGTCATACAATAAGCTTGCTGAATCAAGGTAAAACAAAACTAAACAAGGTAAACATCTAAAAATCCCCCAGGTTAAACTTTCGCAATTATATTTACAAGTCTCAGATTTTAGCTGGATTGTTCTCAGTGAATATGCCATGTCAAACATAAATGTTTCCATAAAGCTTATAATAAACACTTAAAAATACTAAGCCAAATGAATCACAAACAGAAACTACTCGGTGTGTATAGCAGAACTCGCGTTACAAAGACTAACCACACACAGAGAAAATATGCAAAACAACCATTAATCTAGGAATTTATGTTTTTAAAAAATTAGTTTAATAAAAAATGCTTCCAGTCTTATCAGTTCTGTCACTGAAATCTAAATGTTATTCCCACATAGTCCCGAAGTAGCATTATTTTAAGTTTAATGGGTTCTAAAAACAAAAGCCCCAGAGAACATAGGGGGAATATTTCCCATCAATAAGTAAACCCTTAGGTGACAGTTTGTCTCCTCATTACTTTTACCCAACATGATAAGCTAATATTTACTTAGCTGGAGTAGAAATGCAAGCCACATGACTGTCCCTGAGGGAATCTTCTTCCCACTCCCCCAAAGAAGGTGGGCATACAAGGGAAAAGATTTCACATAATACTGTTTTTACTTTTTCATTCATTACTTTACTACTTGTCTAGTACCTGAGAACAGAATTGAAACCCAACTCCAGGGGTTTCAATTCTTTTCAAGCCTTTGATGCTCTGGATGTCTGTGGCTTTTTCTGGACCTAAGCTTCCCTTATCCCCCCAAAATGCGCATCAGCCTCAAAAACAAGTCAGCTATACTTTTAGAGGCACAGCCCCAGAAAACCACTGACCAACTGATGACAGCAAAACCTGTGACTGGATAAATGCTGAATAAAATATGATTAAGCATCAGTTCAGCAGAATGCAGCAAATATATGGCTGACAATGGTAATGATGCACACAGGAGAGCTGAGCTATTGAGCTTCTGTCCCAGGGCTGAGGCTGACCAACTCTCCAACAGATCTAGGGCCAGAGAAAAAGTGGAGGGGAGAGAAAAGACCGTCACTAGTAACACACAGGTAACATGCACACACACACACACACACACACACAGTCACAATGTGTATGCGTACACACATAAATGTATATATTTTTCTCTTAAGACTGTTGCAATAGGTAGCTCATTAGCCACTTCCTCTTTAGAAAGCAGTATTGCAAGTCACACATAAGTGCTGACCCTGAGCTGGGCCCTCTGTCGTACAGTTCAAGTCCAGGAGTTATTTATGGTTTGAAGTGTATCGAAATATACTTTTATCACCACAAATCAATACTAGTACTCGCTTCCAAGTCCTTGATTTCCTGTCTGGTAGTTTGTTCTGTTTGGCCGTCATCTGAGATCCTTTTTGTACACATTTTAACCTGCATTGATGACTAGAAGCAGAGAGGAGAAAGAACAGTGGAAATCAGCATATAACTGGCCCCCAATTCCTCCACAGACTTGGGTCCATTTCTCTTAGATTCATCTAAAGGGTGCAGATCTGCCTTTGTATTGATCTGCAGGGCATGTTATGCTGTCCTAATGCAGTTTTCACTCTGAAAGATGCTAAATGAGATTACCACCCAACATTAGAAAGCCATAAAGCACAAGCCATGGCACCTTCCATTCAGGAAAATGGTTTCAAAGATATTTCCAATATGCATTATGAGAAGCCCTTCATATAACCATAGTTGGCAATTGACTTATATTGACTGCTTTCATGCCTGCTGAAGAAAAAAGCCACTACTAGGCAAAAATAAGAAATGGCAGAATTCCAAGATATTCAGGTCAAAAAAAAAATCACATCTTAGTTGAAAATGGCATTTAAACAATTTAATTTCACTGGGTTTAGGAAAGGTTGAGTGAAAAAATGATGAGTGACAAGATAAAGAGCAAGATGAATACACATCTGGAAAACACAGGCCAATGATAATTAAGACACTTATCCAAAAACAAGTTGAGCCAAAAGGAACTGTTAAATAAAGCTAATCTCTGAAAACAGATATTTATAACAAAAACCAAAACCATGTTTTGGCTAATGAAAATTACTGGGAACTTTTAATTGAATTTACTCTCTTTACCATTTCTCTCCCTCCCCCCCACCCTTTTTCATGAGATAGGGTCTCTTTTATGTAGTTCTGGATATTGTGGAATTTACTTTGTAAACTAGTCTGGCCTTGAACTTAAAGAGATCTACCTGCTTCTGTATCCTGAATGCTGGATTTAAAACATGAGCCACCACACCTGGCCATGTTCTCTACTCTTAAGTCAGTCTTTTCACAAGCACAAACTGCTCCTGCAATGCTCTGGCCCCATCCATATCCTCAGTGCACGAGCAAGGGGCTGGAGGCTGGGCACAATGCAGGACCAGAGTCCCAAATATGAAACCCAAGAACAATACCACAAGAGAGAGCACTCTTCTTTCCATGGCACCTGGGAGCAAGACTTTCCCATTTTCACCCAATGCTTAATGGTAATATTAAAAAGTATCTTGGATAATATACTCACAGATTTTTCTTATTATATTCACAATAAGCCCATAATTGATCCCTTGGGAAAAAAAGACCAGAAAGAGATTGGGGCTGTTTCTAATTTTCCAAGGCTTCCAACCACCTGGTGATGGACATAAAATTATCACTACCACGTCAGATTATTTCCTTAGGAGACTCTCATGAAGGATGAATTAATTGGTCAAAGGGAGGGGAAAGCACCGTGGATGAAGTGGAGGCTTATTTAAGCGGTACCCAGAAGCCCTCCTCAGATCCTGAACACAGTAACACTTGGTTATCAGTTCTATGGCTGTCTCGGCCTCACTGATGCCTCTCCCACTTTCATGTTTTACAATCTTCTTTGATGTGAGTCAGAGCTTTAATTTCTGAGGAACCTACTTATCCATCTTTTTAGTTCTGCTAATATAAACGGTGCAAATAATATGGTAACTTCAGAGAAAGAACTATATGGAGATAGTTCAGAAGAAGTCATGTGGTGACAATCAGCAGTCAGAATTCTCAAAGCTCTGGGGAACACAAAAGTCACTCATTGTGAGTGCAAACACAAAGAGGATCCTTTCCTTGTATGTTAACCAGGAAGTACCCTGCGAGAGGTCTACAAACACTATGATACTGCTGCGGTTATGTAGGAGAGAGGGGAGAAAACACGAATTAATGAGACACCTAATGCTAAAGAGAAAACTGTTTTCTTAATAGGACCCAACAATGTATCTTTCATAAGGTCAGACATTTTATGTAACATGGCTGTGGAGAGAAAACTCTCATTCTTAAGGAATAGCTCAAAAGCTATCATTAAATTACACCAAACTGTTCTTTAGATGTTAGCCCAGTGGCCAGCAGTGTTACTCCCCCCACCCCACTAAAATGCAGCCTTAAATCTATGTCCACTGACAATACTTAAATGATACAATAAGTGACTATCCTTTACCATTCATAATCAAATAACCATAAAATGCAATGCAAAGAAAGATTTTAGAATGTAGTCATTGTTTACTAAATTTGCACTGTATTTTACCTTACATTATAGTATCCTAATACTAATTTTCACAATCAAATGTAAACAGTCTCTTTCTAATACTGCAAGAGCTAAAAAACAAACTAAATTTCAAGCATTTCTAGGATTCTTAACTGCTAACCATTTCAATTAATGATGTCTCTATTTGAACTTCAATCAAATTTCCAGTTACATATTAGAGGCTAAATACAGCTAGCAGGCACCTGCTTTCTTTGTTTTCCATTTGTTTTCACATACATCTTGTGATATAATGTCTTAAAACTAACAATGCAAGATGCTCTCCCCAACAACTATTACTATTGCAACACCAAAACAGCTAAGAGCCTCTGCCAGCGTAAAGGAGCACGGATCTCAACTGTGTGCGGGTTAGCACTTAGCTTCCGTGGTTCTCAACCTTCCTGATGCTGAGACCCTTTAATTCCTCTTGGTGTGGTGACTCCTGACCCTAAACTTATTTTCATTACCACTTCATCACTGTAATTTTTCCACTGTTATAAATCATAATGAAAATATTTCTGGAGACAGAGGTTTGCCAAGGGGGTCATGACTTACAGGCTGAGAACCACACGGCGCAGCCAAGCTGACAGGCAGACCAGTACTCATAACGAGTGCACACCATTTGCCCAATATAGTCAGCCTGGTGTTGGGAAGAGAAACAACCCAGACTAGATGTCCACGGAAGAGAGCCAGTCTTCCATATGTGGGGACTCAATCAATACAAGAGAGAAAATGTTTTTGGGGAAAAAAAAACAAAACGCATTTTGCTAAGAAAAGTGCTAACACATACTTGCAATCCCAGCATTTGGAAGGCTGAGGGGGCTGTGAGTTTGAGGTCAGCCAGGGTTATGGAGATTGTCTCAGAAATAAAGTACCTGTGCAGAAGAGGTTTTCTGGCTAACAAGTACTTACATAGTATCACTGACACTGCATTGATATTACAACCAACCCAGGTGACTGAGAGTTTCAGGAAGGATATGCCTGTTACATGCAAATACTAAGTCATTTTACATAAGACATTTGGATATCTGAGGATACTGGTATGTGTTGGGATTTGGAATAGTCGCTTAGGAACCCAGAGGGATGAAAGCTGACTTACACAGTTCTGTTCTGTAAACCCAGGGCTTGAAAGCTCAGTATCTAGCTCAAAGTACTTTAATATTTAATATTTTAATTTTAATCTGCTGACTTTTAAAAAAGTTGTGAGAACCAAACTCAGTAATCTGGATCCCCAAGAGAAAGGTGAGCGGTAAGGAGTGAAAGAAAGCAACGCCAGTCTTTCTATACTTACAGTCCAGGATAAAAGCCCCAAGGATGCTGTGAGAAGCAGTGTGGTCCTGCATGGCCTGGGACCCCTGCGTTTATAACTATTAAATAATGAGACCTTGGATGAGTGAAAACCTGTCCAAATCCTCAGTGTATACCTCCTTTCTTACTCAGTAATGCTGGGGGTACTTGGAGTTGACTGGGCCAGGAAGGAAAAGGAGGAATAAATGCAACAGCATGTGCCCACCTCCCGGCTATTGGGGAGTGCAGCTGGTGGAGAACTATGCCTTCTGACACTGTGGGACATTACAGTCCAGCTTCTTTTTGGAGAAAAGTAAACTCCAGTCACCACTCTTAGCATGGCCTGGGTTCATCAGTGCCAGTGAAGAAGTCAAGAGTGCCACTTCCTCCCCTGACATCTGGACTTAAAAAAAAAATGGGGCCATATGCACCTCCAAAGAATTATGACCCTTACTGTTTGGTTTTGCAAATAATTCTGTGGACAAAAAGTATGTTACTCATTCAGATAAAAAGATCTGTGAAGTCAGGCATCTTGTGTGAGACAAAGAAACAACTGGGTCAATTTTCACTTCCCGTATCATGGTTTCCTTGACCAAACCTGGGTTACACAGTTCACCTCTAAACTGGAGAGAAATAAATTCTTTAAGATATTTGGAGGAGGGTTCCCCTTTCTCCACATCCTCTCCTGCATGTGTTGTCAGTTGAGTTTTTGATCTTAGCCATTGTGAAGGGTGTAAGGTGAAATCTCAGGGTCGTTTTGATTTGCATTTCCCTGATGACTAAGGCCACTGAGCATTTCTTTAAGTGTTTCCCCCCCTTTTGATATTCTTCTATTGAGAATTCTGTTTAGCTCTGTACCCCATTTTTTAATTAAATTACTTGATTTGTTGCTGTTTAACTTCTTGAGTTCTCTAAATATTCTGGATATTAGCCCCCTGTTAGATACGGGGTTGGTGAAGAGCCTTTCCTAATCTGTAGGCAGTCGTTTTGTTCTGACGACAGTGTCCTTTACTTTACAGAAGCTTTTCTTTCAGTTTCAAGAGGTCCCATTTATTAATTGTTGATCTTAGAGCCTGAGCTGTTGGTGTTCTGTTCAGGAAGTTGTCTCCTGTGCAAATGAGTTCAAGGTTCTTCCCCACTTTTTCTTCTAACAGGTTTAGTGCGTCTGGTTTTATATTGAGGTCTTTGATCTACTTGGACTTTAGTTTTGTGATAAATATGGATCTATTTGTATTTTTCTACGTGTAGATATCCAGTTAGACCAGCACCATTTCTGGAAGATGCTGTCTTCTTTTCCACTGTATGGTTTTGGCTTCTTTGTCAAAAACCAGGTGTCCATAGGTATGTGGGTTTACTTCTGGGTCTTCTATTCAATTTCATTGATCCACGATTCTCTTTCTATGCCAGTACCATGCAGTTTTTATTACTATTGCTCTGTAGTACAGCTGGAGATAAGGGATGGAACCCTCCTCCATTGCTGGTGGGAATGTAAACGTGTACAACCACTTTGGAAATCAATATGGGGCTTTCTCAGACAACTAGGAATAGCGCTGCCTCAAGATCCAGCTATACCACTCCTGGGCATATATCCAAAATATGTGCAAGTGTACAACAAAGACATTTGCTCAACCATGTTCATAGCAGCTTTATTCATAATAGCCAGAACCCGGAAACAATCAAGATATCCCTCAACTGGGGAACGGATACAGAAATGGTGGTATATTTACACAACTGAATACTACACAGCAATTAAAAACAAGGAAATTATGAAATTTGCAAGCAAGTGGTGGGAACTAGAAAAGATCATCCTGAGTGAGGTGACCCAGAAGCAGAAAGACACACACAGTATATACTCACTTGTAAGTGGGTATTAGTCACATAATATAGGATAAACATACTAACATCTATACTCCTAAAGAAGCTAAACAAGGAGGACCCCAGGGAAGTTGCTCAAGTCCTCACTCAGAAAGCAAATGGGATAGACATTGGAAGCAAGAGAAAACAGGGAACAGGACAGGAGCCTACCACAGAGCACATCTGAAAGACTCTACCCAGCAGGGTATTGAGGCAGATGCTGAGACTCATAACCAAACTTTGGGCAGAGTGCAGGGAATCTGTTGGGGGGGCAATAGGAAGACCTGGAAGGGTCAGGAGCTCCACAAGGAGAACAAGAGAACAAAAAATCTGAGCCCAGGGGTCTTTTCTGAGACTGATACTTCAACCAAGGACCATTTCATGAAGATAACCTAGAACCCCTGCATAGATGTAGCCCATGGCAACTCAGTCTCCAAGTGGATTCCCTAGTAAGGAGAGCAGGGACTGTTTCTGAAAAGAACACTGTGGCTGGCTCTTTGATCACCTCTCCCTGAGGGGGAGGGCATCCTTACCAGGCCACAGAGGTAGACAATGCAGCCAGTCCTGATGAGACCTGATAGGCTAGGGTCAGATGGAAGGCGAGGAGGACCTCCCCTATCAGTGGACTGGGGGAGGGGCATGGAAGGAGAAGAGGGAGGGAGGGCGGAATTGGGAGGGGACAAGGGAGGGGGTTACAGCTGGTATACAAAGTGAATACAGTGTTATATTAATAATCAAAAGTAAATTAAAGAAAAAGATATCTGGAGTAAAAGCAATATTAGGTAGAATTGGGGACATAGAGCATAACTGATGTCAATGTTTTAATTCAACCTGGAAAAACTGGAAACCAACTTCCAGGCCACATCTTGCCCATGCTTTCTTAAGTTCTTATCATTTTACAGCTACAGACTACCACTGTCTGGGTAGGGAGATTTCATTCAGACACATCTTTCTATCTTTTTCCCCCTTAACAATGACAGGAATATTGCTACTGCTTAGTATACATCAGGCAATAGTGCAGCAGGAAAAAGTTGTGAGTGACTTAACAGTGCTTGAGTCACAGCAGCAGTTTAGACTGAGCACTGTACATTGAAATGGGACGTCTTGCCTTGCACATGGGAGATAAGGAACATAACTTTAGTTCACAGGACTGACTCTTGGTTCTAAGAAATGTAGTATCTGGGGACATGATCCTTTTGTTCTTTTAAATATCTGTAATGAAGAGATTTTCCAGGACACAAGTTGAATCTCCAGAGGACCCTAAAGGAGACAAGTAAGCTCACATCTCCAAGTGTTCCTATCTGTATAGCTCAGTAAGAGGGCAGTCCTGCACTACTGTACTAAAGACAAGTCATAGCACTGCCGCTTAACCTGACACTATGCACAGTAACTCTTTAACTAGATAACTGGATACATGATTACCTAAGCATACACAAAGCATCACCCCAGCTTTTTCTTAATGTGTGTATGTATAATACACAGACTGAAGCGGACAAGTTCAAAGTTACCGTATCCCATGGCTCTGTGATTTATTTCCATTTCCTCATGTTGCTTTTTGGAATGCTCATAATATTAGTCCAAGGATGGAAAATATGAGGATTTGGTTAGTTCGTGAATGCTTTCATCCATTCGGTCACTAACTAATATGATTGATCTAGCAATGATTATTAAGAATTCATTACATGCTGTCCATGGTGACAGTTGATAAATGAGATAAGAGCTTGCCAACAGCCTAAAAGGGTGAAGCAGAGGCAAACATGAAGCTTTAAAATGTGACCCAACCATAAGGTTATAAACATAGTGGCAGGCACTGTCAGATAGTAGTGCAGCCTGGTTTGAAACACAGCCAAACAGTATTCCAGATGAGTACTGGCAAACAAGAAATAAGTACTGGCTTTAAAAAAATCCCTTAGGCTACCTTTCAAGGCCACAGGGAATCTGTCCAGTATACCTAGACCATAGAGATTCTGAACTTGGGTTGTAAATACAACCATAACCTTATGGTAGTAAATCTTCTAAACTCTTCTGATTTCCCTCAGAAAAAGCTCTGAGTGTGTGGTTGTATGTGTTAACACAGGCTCACTGCGCAGAGGTGGGAGAAGCTATGTGCAATAAAAACTTAGAGGTTGAGTCAACCAGAGACTTCACACAGAAATAAACAGAAGACTAGTGTCATGCCCACCAAAAATGATGTCAAGGCACGGCAGGGCTGAGTCTTGGGGAGACTAGTGGTAATTTTTAATTGATAGGGATCGTCAGTATTCATCATTTTCCTAGCACAAGTGCCTTTTGGAACCTTCCTACTGATACTAACATGAATGAGAAAAACAGATAATCCAGTATTTCATCAATGCCAATATTTGGAGACAGGAAGAACTTGGATACATTGGGGATGGTAGATGGATCTTGGGGCACAGAACAATTTACTAAAATTAGATGAAAATCCTGGAGAAGAAAGATAAGTTACATATCATACTGGTGATTTAGAAGAAACACAAACGGATTGGCTGAGCACAACACCCAACCCAACAGGAAAGACACGGGAAGGAGGAGAGCACAAGTTAGAGATCAGGGCACCAGCACACACTGGGCATGTTTCTAGGGACAATCCCAAACCCAAGGTCTTCAAGGGCATTACTCCCTTCATCCGCCCATTCTTCCTGAAGACAGTCCTCTAGTTCAGAAGAGGGAGAACTGGGAAAACATAATAGGTGTCAAAGGTGTAGTTCTTATGATCTAACAGGTTTTACTTTTTTTACTGGCTATGTGCTTTTATGTTGTGTGTGTGTTTGTGTGTGTGTATGTGAGTGTTTAGAGGCCAGTAGTCAATGTGGGGTGTCTTCCTCAATTGTTTCCCACTCTATTTTGTGTGAGAGAGACTCACCATCTTAGCAAGAACAGCCGGTCAGAGAGTTCCAGGAATCCTTCTGTCTCTCTCTCCTCAGCACTAAGGTGACATGTACAAGCTGCCAGTGGCACCCAAGGTTCTTTTTTTTTTTTTTCTCTCTTCAAGTAGGTGCTAGAGAACTGAACTCAGGCCCTCCTGCTTGAGTGACACACACTGTACTGCCCGAGCCCCAGACCTCTACTGAGCTTTCCTAACACAGGGTGCTTGCAGTGGACTGAAGACCTCCGGAGGAAATAGCAAACACAACTTCCCAGAGATAATCTTTCCACACCTTCTTCACATGCTTAAGTCCTTCTAACCCATGGAAGCTGCCTACTGCAACACTGCAGAACAGTGAATCTTTCTATTGGACAGTATGGAATAACGCTCTGGGCTTACATAGGCAAACACATACCTCTATGATAAGCTTCTAATAAAAAAAAAGTGTCCTTTGGGATGAATTTTATTATAATCCTCTGCTGAGGAAAGATGGGATAGAGAATATCTGTGATGAAAGTTAAGTTATTTGTGCATAAAAACTGGTACTGGTGTCCCCACCTTTTCTCTGCTATAATCAAATTTAAAAGACTACTTTTAAGACATCAAGCAGCTTAAGTTAAAAAATTTAAAAACTCACATATCTCAATGAGGACTATGACACATCCTAAAAAATTAGGATCAGACAAACATTCAAGTCTGTAGTGAGAGTGTTGCATCACTTAGATGGTACTTTCTTTCACTGCATTTTAGAAGCAAGATCCAAATACCAGCCATGCCCCGAAAGGAATGTTTGGGGCTCCCATTGATGAAAGAACAGCAAATGTATTTATTTTAGTGGCAAGTATAAAAAAAATTACCTAGACTGATTTGCCCTTTAAGCATCATAGTACTGACAACATAAGAGTGAAGGAAGCAGTAGTTGGGAAGAGGGCAGAGTCGAGCCTTCTGTCTGCTTTCCATCAGTTTGGAGTATTCAAAAGAGGATGCTTAGGTAGTGTCACTAGGGTGGGGAGACCACCCTTGGATACAGGCTGTCAAGTAGAGAGAATGCCACATGGGCATGACAGCTGCAGACACTACATGGGCAGGGAGGGTATTAAGGTCATTCCTCTAAGTATCTATTTTGTCAAGGTCATGCAATACAAGGTAACCTAAGTGTTAAGTAAACATTTGCGAGTGCTAAGTGCCACAACTGTTCTGAGAGAGAGGGAAAGCTCACATTTAGCCTCTTGGAAGAGAGGAAACATGATTAAACAATGTCCCCACTTGAAGGGTGGACTGTAAGAGGTAGAGGCCACTTTGCCAGGGACTGTGTGAGCCAAGGTCTAGGCTCATAAGAGTCTAGAATGTTCAGAGCTTTCAAGGTGCCATGGGGTAGGGACGAAGGAGGTAGCGCTGAGTAGGAAGGGGGTAGAATATGGAGAGTCTTATGATAACACAGCTCAGGCTTTATTCCACGGCAGATTCCCAAGGCCTTAGCCAGATATAAATCTCCCAGTCTGTCTTCTTCTCTGTCTTCACATCCTGTCCAGTTAACATGTCCTTACTTACCAGTGCCTCTATTCTTGCCCAGCCATTCCTCTTAGTAGCCTGTTTCATTTTTACATCTATGTACTACTCCATAGGTGAGCTGGTAGACCTCCATGAACATCCACCCCCCCCCCAGACATTTATGTTGGAACAACTCTTTCATTGTTTACAAAAGCCAGTTGTTTCCTTTCTGCTGTGGAATAAAGCCTGAGCTGTGTTATCATAAGACTCTCCATATTCTACCCCCTTCCTACTCAGTACTACCTCCTTCGTCCCTCTCCCAAGTAGAGCAGCTTTCATATGGCCCATCATACAATGGGGAAATCTGAAAGGATATAAATGGCTGCAGAGCCTCAGATGATGGACACCCAACAGGGTTTAAAAAAACAAGGAGTTCTAGGGTCTTCCCTACTTTTTCTTCTAACCGATTTAATGTGTCTGGTTTTATGTTGAGGTCTTTGATCCACTTAGACTTTAGTTTTGTGCAGGGTGATAAATATGGGTCTATATTCATTTTTCTGCACATAGACATCCAGTTGGACCAGGACGATTTGTTGAAGATGCTGTCTTTTTTCCATTGAATGGTTTTGGCTTCTTTGTCAAAAATCAAGTATTCATAGATATGTGGGTTTGTTTCTGGGTCTTCTATTCGGTTACCTTGATCCTCCTTTCTGTTTCTATGCCAATACCATGCAGTTTTTATTACTATTGCTCTGTAGTACAGCTTGAGATCAGGGATGGAGATACCTCCAGAGGATCTGTTGTTGTGCAGGATTGTTTTGGAAATTCTGGGGTTTTTTGTTTCTCCATATGAATTTGAGAATTTTTCTTTCAAGGTCTGTAAAGAATAGTGTTGGTATTTTGATGGGAATTGCATTGAATCTGTAGATTACTTTTGGCAGGATGGCCATTTTCACTATGTTAATCCTACCAATCCATGAGCACGGGAGATCTTTCCATCTTCTGATATCTTCTTCAGAGACTTGAAGTTTTTCTCAAAGAGGTCTTTCACTTGCTTGGTATTTTATGTTATTAGTGGCTATTGTGAAGGGTGTTGTTTAATTTCTTTCTCCTGAAATTTGCAGGCAAATGGTGGGACCTAGAAACAATCATCCTGAGTGAGGTATCCCAAAAGCAGAAAGACACACATGGTATACACTCACTTATATAGACCTATCAGATAGGATAAATATACTGAAATCTATACACCTAAAGAAGATAAACAAGAAAGAAGACTCAGGGTAAGATGACCAATCCTCACTTTGAAAGACAAATGGGATGGGCATTGGATGTAGGAGAAAACAAGAAACAGGACAGGAGCCTACCACAGACGGCCTCTGAAAGACTCTACCTAGCAGTGTATCAAAGCAGATACTAAGACTCATAAGCAAATCATCGGCAGAATGCAGGGAATCATATGAAAGAAGGGAGTGTTAGTAAGACCTGGAGAGGACAGGAGCGCCACAAGGATCAAATATACCAGGGCACAGGGGTCTTTCACGAGACTGTTCCTCCAATCAAGGACCATGTATGGATATAACCTAGAACCCCTGCTTGGATATAGCCCATGGTAGCTCAGTGTCCAAATGGGTTCTCTAATAAGGGGAACAGGGACTATTTCTGACATGAAACTCAATAGTGAGCTTTTCCACTCCCCTCCCATGAGGAAAAAACAGCCTCGCTAGGCCACAGAAGAGGACACTGGAGCCAGTCCTGAGGAGACTTGATAAGCTAGGATCAGATGGAGGAGGAGGAGGTCCTCCCCTGTTAGTGGACTTGGAAAGGGGCAGGGAGAAGACGAGGGAGGGAGGGTGGGATTAGGAGGGAATGGGGGAGGGGGCTATGGCTGGGATACAAAGTAAATAACCTGTGATTAATATAAAAAATTAAAAACAAAACAAAACACACACACACAAAAACCCAAGGAGGCCTTGTGGGGTCAGAGGTGAGGTAGGAGACATTCTAGTCAGATAGTGAAGACAATAAAGTAGTCCAAGAAGGGTCATCAGCAGTTGAGCATAACTAATGGATTTCTTCCTTAAAAAATTCAATAAAATTTCCGTAGAGACTAAAAGGCTAAAACTGAAAGGAAGGTATTCCCATGTAGAATGAACAGCAAAGGTGTGCTTCAAAGTCAGCCAGGGTAGACTGTATGAAAAGAGGTTGAATTACCAGGCCGTCAATAGACAAGGCTGGGCTTGGTGCACAGACCTGTACTATCATCTCACCATTTTGGAGTCAGGAGGATCAAGAGTTTGAAGTAAGCCTGGTTTATGCTAGACAATTTCTCAAAACAAAAGCAGAACAAATAGAGGTATGTGGAGGGAAGGTGGTGTGCATGGTCTGTGCAGACAGTGTGTGGTTGAAGAGTGACAAACAAGGCTTCTGTCTCGGGCACGTAATCCACAGGTGTCTTCTGTGATCGGCCACAAGTGGCAGGCAATAAATTTCCAAGAAGGAAACTCTAAAAGTTAAACGAGTAATTATGGAGTGGCCTGAAATCTTAGGAGATGCTAAGACAGAAGCTGGGTGCAAAGCAGCAGAGACAGAGTTCAAGCTAGAGGGGGCCCAGCTGTCCTGCCAGGCTGTGCCCACTGTACAGGCATAGAGGACACCATCACAGATGCTCACCATCAAGGGTGGGCCAGACATTCTCCTGTGTCTCCCACTAGATATCTTTATATACAAAGCAAATACATCCTGAACAGGACATATCTAACACTGTCTCCTAGAAGTTGCTTTGCCCTTGGGGGGATGTCCAGTGTTTCCAGCTCCTGTCCCTCTTTCAGCCGCTGTAAGAAGCTGCTGGGGTGATGGTTAATGGCAAACAGAGAAAATCTGGCACAAAATACATTAAAAAATAGAAGTTTATGGATGTTGGTCAACCATGATTATTTATTCTGCATATGCTCATGATGTGCACAAGTTCAATTTAAAATCATATAACATCTATATGCTGATATATGCAGAAAATACATAAAAAAAAAAGAAAGAAAAGCAATTGGAAATAGCAGCTGTTTCCAAGGAGAAAATGGATAGGTGGCCAGAGTCAGGAAAGAGATTTACTTTTGCATATGAGAGTTAAAATTTCCATCATGAGCATGGATTGCTTATCAGGAAATAATTCATCTCAAATGTAATGACCTATTACTGAGAGACATTCTGTGTGCCCTGGGAAGCTGCTGTAAGAAAGCTTGCCTCCCTGGATGCAAATCCTTGCCCTGGATGCCTAGGTGCAGCAATTGCTAACCACGGATAGAAAACTGAAGTTAACCCTGAGACATCAGGTGTAAAACTTGACACGTTACACCAAGACAAAACCATAACCCTTAAAGTAAGTCATACTGCTTCCATATGCATCAATCTTCAGCACAAATTTGGTATAAACCCTTTCCAATTGATATTTCAGCAACTTTACAAGAAAAACAAAACAAATAAACCAGAAAAAAACCCAATTAGCCAAGTCATGGGTCAAAGCATTGGTAGTTTACCAACAAACTTAAAATAACCTAGAACCTCTGTTCGGATGTAGCTCGTGGTAGCTCAGTAACCAAGTGGGTTTCCCAAGTAAGGGGAACAGGGACTATTTCTGACAGGAACTCAATGGAAGGCTCTTTGACCTCCCCACCCCCCAAGGGAGGAGCAGTCCTGCTAGGCCACAGAGGAGGACTTTGCAGCCAGTCCTGAACTTACCTGATAAAACAGGGTCAGATGAAAGGGGAGGAGGTCCTCCCCAATCAGTGGACTTGGAAAGGGGCAGGGAGGAGATGAGGGAGGGAGGATGGGATTGGGAGGGAATGAGGGAGCGGGATACAGCTGGGATACAGAGTTAATAAAATGTAAATAATAATAATAATAATAATAATAATAATAATAATAGTAATAATAAAAAGCCTAGAGGCTTCCTCCACCGGTAAGACTCTTCTGAGCTGGTCTCTGCTTTATCTCCCCCTCTCCTCTCTTATTTTTAAGTAGGTCCCAAACCTCTGATCTCTGACTTACTTTGTCCACCATTTCTGGTGATGTCTTCCTTCCTGGGAGCTACTCCCACTGTGCTAGGTGTAGTGGTGAAATTCTACCCTCCTCACGGGTGAGCAGCTCCCGGAGCTCAGGGTTCAGTGGACCTGAGACGGCAACCCACCCGTCTGAAGCCAGGACTAGCACTGACAATGTGTGCTGACCCCCTCTGCAGGTGAGATTTCTACACTAAGCATCATCTAGATGTGCTTAAGTGACTCCTTCTATTTGTTTACCCAAAAAAGCTTTTTACCAGTGCTCAGGACTAAATCTAGGAGAAAGCAGTGCTCATCGTGAGCTGCACCCCCTCCTTCCTCCTTTTCTCCACTCCTGTTTCTATCAGTAACAATTCTACTAGCACATTATCTTGCATTAACCTTTGATATTTTGATGTTATGGTTATTAGTTATTCCTTAAATGCTTTTTATGCCTATCTTTTCCTCAGTTTCCCCCATTTCTACTAGGCTATTGTGTACTGCATTACTGCAGCAATCTCCAATCTCTCTGCCTTCAACTGCTTCTGTTTCATGCTCATTAACATGAATTTTCCTCACTGAATAGCCCATAAATACCAACCTTGTCTAGGAGTCAACTAGGATTCTCCCCCTGCTCCAGCCCCTGAAGCTTATTTTACTTCCAATGCATCTCTCATATCCCTTGTCTCCTTACATGCTACTACTCAGGGTGCAGGGAGAAAACAAAACAAAACAAAACAAAAGAAAACAACAACAACAAAGCACCTTTCAAATGCTTCCACTAAAGTCCTATTTACCTATTCTAGTCTCACACTGAAAGCACAGATAGTGACATTTGCAAGGTTGTTTTCAGATACACTAGAGTAGGAAGTAGTCTAACAGCCAAGGAACACAACTATCCGTATTCTTAATGTCCATTTCCCAAGCCATGTTATAAAGTTTCATTCTATAAATTGATTTTAGTTTTCACTCATGGATAAGGGCACTATCTCCAACAGTGACAAGTTTTTATAGGAACTAAATTCATTTCAAACGTTGGACATTGAGGCTTTAAAAAAAATGCTTGAGTAACATACTTCTGTACAGAGTGTCCATCTGTGAAAATGAGCATTTGAAATAGTAACCTTTTACTCACCCAAAGTCCCTGGAAATGAGGAGACAGTCTCTTTGCACTTCAAAAAAGGATGTTTAAGAAAGCCGGAGGGGAATTGAGAATGCAAAATGGTAATTAACAATATTTCATCTCTCGCATTAATGGCAACTAATCACACATGGTGACACTACTAATTTTCGGCAATGCATCCTGAAGCCAAGTAGTTGTTAGTATTTCCCAAACTACTCCACAAGTCAAATATCAAATTACAGGAAAAGGCACTGCCAGAGCATTTGGTGGCTAAATAAAGTGAAACTTGGATTAGCAGAATGAATGTGCCACATGTGCCTCGATGAGCATTCACACAATAATTCTGGAATAAATGAAAAACTAATGTCCTTTTTTTTTTTTTGTCTGATTCACTACAGGACTGAGGACTCATGTCACAGAAGGAATTATATTCTAGTACAACATATAACCTTATCCCTTTGTGTTGCAAAAATGGATTTAAGCATTTTTAGAGGGCAGGCAAGATTAAGCAAATTGCCTTCAGATTTTTATGATGCTGCTGAAATCTCAAAACGAACAAGAACGAAGTGTAGAACAACAATACAGTGCACAGGCTCTCTGGGTATTATGATCAGTCTGGAACTGGCGCTGCTTCAGAGGTGAATCTCAATGGTCCCCTCCTAAGTATGCAATGATGTTTTACTGCAAGACTAAGCAGCACATCCATACTGCACTAGATTCACCATGCTCAGCTCTGTTAGCTTTACAGCTCCCCTGGGGTTCCAATCCAGCAGTATTACTCTATGCCACCACACACAGCCATAACCCAGGAATGGCCTGTCACATGGCTTTCCAGTTGAGTGTTTCTAGAGAAAAATCACAAAACAAAGGGAACTGGAATCACCATGTACTCTTGAGTTGATATTAACAGTTGTCCACTATGCTACTCTGTTCCCACCTGCCCATTATGATAAGTGTTCATGTTCAGGACAGCCTCTGAGAGCTCACCACTGGCCTTCCCATTTTGCTTGGTGGCTAATGCCTGGGTCTCTTATTTCATAGAGAAAATAAGTAATAGATACCAAAAGACAACACCCTCTCCTTCCCATTTACATCTGAGCCCAGCTTCCCTTGAGAGACTCTCTCATAAGGAAAGGCCATCCGTCCCTGCACATGGCTCCAATGCTCACCTGACCGCCTCCCAATGGTAGTGGGATTCTATGAGACTGTTCTAGCATTTCCAACCTCTTCTACTCGGTCATTTTTACCAGCATGAAGTTTCTGTAATGATGGGAATATTCTGCACCTGTGCTGTTCAACACACGCTCACAGCCATATGCTACTAATGAAGCATCTAAAATATACATTTAAAAAGCAATTTCAATCTTTAATTTTAATAAATTTGAAGCCAGACAATCACTTGTGGCCAGTGACTCAGCTCTAAGAAAAAAGTCTATCTTTCCTATGGTTGCTTCTGCTTCTACCCACTCTATTTGGTTCATGCTATAGTGGTTTGTTTCCACATAACCATTCAACAGAATAGCTACAGTTAAAGTCAGCGACCAAAAATCCAGTGATTTTTAGTAGGCATTATAGAACTGATGACTCAATAAATTTACACCTTTCTTGAGAAGAGTTTACTGGCTTCAAAAGTTTATGTGCTTGCCTTTTCTTCCTCCCTGTTCTGGCTTACCTTTACCTGTTGAAGTCCTCAGGTTCATAGGCCATCTGGTTGTCTCTGCAACTTCATGTCTGTATTCTAGCTCCACTCCTAGCATGACTAAACACCAAATGTGAGCTGGCCATTTCAATCTATCTAGTGTCTCTATCTAAGTGCTTAGGCGAGGGCTTTCTTCTGTTACTCACACCGAGGATTTTACAGGCACTGCACACTTACAACTGGACTCTCAATTTTTTCCTGTTTCTCTTTGTTCTTCCTTCCCCACCGCAGTACTTGGGCCCACAAAAATCATAGTTCTATCTGATACATCCTCCTCCTATGTTAGCAACATCCAATCTGTCACCCAGTATTGTAAATAAAACTCTCAATTAGATATGGAATGGGCCTACTTTTCCCATCTCTGTAGTCATTCCCCTAATCTAAGCCATCATTCCCAGCTGCCCGGAGAGTCTCACCAGTCTCTGGAACAGTCTCCTGGTTTCCATGCTCCATCTGTCACCTGTATCTTTTTAGAAACTCATGAATAAAAGTACAATTAGATCGACCCTTCCAAGAGACCAATCTGATCTTCCACTTACCATACTAACCATTTAGACTTATCATCTATTTAGGAATTCAGTCCAAATGACTGATTATTGCCTATTGGGTCTGAGAAGACATCGTATCTACCCGCTTCTCTCCATTATAATTTCTTAAATTCTGCTTCCCTTCAGAGCCCCAAAGAAGCCAAGCTCTCTCCATAGGCTCTCAACACACATTGGTCCAACAGACCTTCCTTCCTGTGTCCTTAAACTCCTAACATTTAGACCACAGATCTCAGCCTCACAAGAAGTTGTCTTTGATTTCTCACAGTCAGTGTCTATGGCGCAGGTGTCATGGCACTTTTTACAATCACCAAATGTTGTTAATGAGTGACCAGTCATTTCCAATCTATAAACTCCAGTACATGGCACATCTGTGAGGTACCATAAGGTGTTCAGTTGTATCTCTCTGTAAAGCCCCTGGGTATTCTTTCTCTGTATTTCAGTGCCCTGCATCAGCCAGTGTGTATGTGAGGGGAGGTGTGCCTGGAAGGATGAGCAGCCAAAGAGTACTAGGAAGACAAGCCGAAAGGGAAATGAGAAGTTTCCCAATACAACAGCAGGATCAAATCTGATTAGGTCCTAGAATAATTACTGTTTGTCCTTTAGGCATTTACTATGATGGCAAAAACATCTAAAACAAAAGTCCAAATCTGTGTTCTACCTCTTCCTCATTGAAGGAGTTGGACCAGTTGCTTAATCTCTCTAGAGTGGAGCTACTCCAGCTGTTCCCACCACGGAAGACTGCCACAGGAATAGTCAGTTAAGGTGCAAGAATGCAACACAATGCTTGGGCACACAGTCAGTTTCTAACACACCTTACTATTTCAATGAATACATTTCTATATTCTGGTAGTCTATTAGTTATTGCCTTAAATGCAAAGAGAAGCAGGCATCTTTAGTGACTCCTTATATAACCTGAAGGTGCCTGTGGTGTCTGTGTGCTGTCAAAGATGATTACTGCAAATGCATTGGAGAGAGGGAGTAAAACGGTTGTGCTATTGTAAAGACCAAATCTCTAGCATGAGGAACATAATTAACATAAACCTATATGCTTTTTCTTTCCTCAACTAAGTTCCCAAAGAGAGCAACAGCCCTCCCTATGAATAAATGGAATTGTATCTAAAGTAATTACACTTGGCACAGATCTGCCCACTGTTGGTGGCAGGGCTGCTACTTGTGACTAGGCAGTGAGGGAAACTGAGCAGAATTGATGGTAAACTGCTTTAATTTGCTTCCATACTAGCAGAAGCCTGCCTAAAATAAGTTGGGTATTTTGAGAATAATAAACACCACACAGTTAAAGTTCTATTGCCATTAAGCCAGCATTCAAACATGCTAAAAAACTGGTTTTCAGACTCTTTCAGTGAGTTTCTGTATCTTCAGGGTCAAAATGTCATTTTGTAAAGTCAGGCTGGCAGTCTTCAGCAGGAGGCCCAGACTGCCAGTTTTAATTAAAAAGGCTAGCTGCTATCTCTCTGTGTTTATGTGATAAGGTTGGTTCTCTTCTCAGCCCTGCCCAGGAGCTATAACCACCAAAGGACACTGAGAAACAACAGAAACATAGGAGGGTCTACTAATGATGGCTCCCTGTTGGGATGGCTCTAGGTGGTATTCTGGTTTAATATGAAAAGTTTCCCATAGGCTCTTGTGTTTGAACACTTGGTCCCTAGCTGGTCTTTTGGAAGGTTGTGGAATCTTTAGGAGGTGGAGTTTCATTGGAGGAAGTGGATCACCAGGCACAGGCTTTGAGGGCTTACAGCCTTGTCCTACTTCCTGTTTTGCTCTGCTTCCTTGTGACGCAATGCTACTAGTCAGCTCCCTGCCCAGGACACTATGCCTTCTCTACCTGCTGCCACATCTCCCCACAAAGGAATGAATCTCCCTGAAACTGTAAGCTAAAATAAACACTTTGTCCCATAAGCTGCTTTGGTTAGGGACAGGAAAGAGGGGCTAGAAGTCTCCATGTTCTGTGGGTTGGCTGCTAAGAAAACCTAGATAAAAGTTAAAAGACTTCCAGAAGCTGCAAGAGTGGCTTCTGTGAAGGATGAATTTGAACCTGAAGCCAACATGATAAAACCAGAAATATTTGTGTATTCAATACTGTTCAAAAGTTAACTGGTGAAAAGCATGAACAATTTGGTAAGAGATGAATAACAACTGTGACTATGGCTCAGACCATGAAATAGATATTTTAGACCTATCTGCCTAATAAGATCAATATAAAAGATGAGATAGGGCTAAGGATGGCCAGTAACCCCAGTGTGAATTTGGATGGAAAAGCCCATAAAGGGAAACGTGTTAAGTGCTGCTCTCGATTACAATTCCAGAGTAAGATGTGAATAAGAAGTATGGCTGCCTAAATTAAATAATTACCGAGTTAATTATCATCACTAGCATACATAATGAAATAAAGCAGGAAGGAACTTATCAAAGCTTTTTAACACGGTGGTAAATCAATTATAATACTAAAGTCTGTCAAATACCATTAAACTCTACCACTTTTTATATTTACTTTAAGTACCAGTATTTTGATTGAAAAAATGATTATTTAAGAAATAGAGCCTATCCTGTTTGTAGTATTTAGAAGATGGGTCATTTGACTGAAATCTTATTTCCTCCTTGTAAACTGTGGCTTCTGCCCATGAGACTATCAGAATGCACAAAGAGTTGGCATCCTTCCCTGTTTTACAAATGCTGAGCACCACAGAATGTTAATATATTCTCACACTGCAAACAAAATGGCAGGTATGACTGCACACGGAGGATTTCTATCAACAGCTGTTTTACTTTGATTACTTTTAAGGCCCTTCAATACTAGCTACATTTTCACTGGTCTCGGGTCACAGGAAACGACTGTGAAATAATGTGTCTCTGACAACAGGCCATACCAGCACAAGAAGTAACAAAATAAAGGGTCTTTGTTTGAGGTTTTCCATTTCTCCATGTTCCTGGGAGAAGATGTGAAAAGAGCCCCAGGGACAAACATCAGTGCTTTCGGCCTTCCCCCTTCCTTATCTACCCATACTTCCTAGTTCTGGTCTAGGTGCCATTAATTACAGGGTAAATAGATATGCACGTGCGCTCCTGGTGTGTAATAGCAACCACAGTTAAAATGTCAGCTCTCTTATGCCAGTGACAGACATCACTAGTCAATCCTAGACACTTTCAAGTAGAGCTCCTCAGATTCTCGGACTCTTTCTCACCACAGTGCTTTCAGCAGCCACCACCAACCTGAGATAGTGCCAGAAACACAATTTGCTTGCTTTTCTTTGTAAGCAAACTTTCCCTCCATGCCGTTGCTGAGGTCTTGGGCTTTATTTATGTATTTTCCTCTGGTCACAGTTAAGGCTGAGCCTTGTGTAATGTCAAAATTCTTGAGAGACCTGGGTCTTTTCCAGAAAGCACTTTGCCATACAACGCCCCCAAGGTTTCTGAGAGTATGAAAGAGAACAGAAAAGGACCCCTCTGACTCACTCCACAGCTCTCTGAAAGGGAAGCAAAGCCACAGAAAAGTCTGGGCTTAGCAGATTTCTTCACTTCCTGGAGGAGAGAGTGAGTTCACATTAATGTTTGAGCCTTGGTCTTAACTGCCTCTTTTGAAAGCTGCCGTGAAGCAGAGATTCAGCATTTACTCCTTTAAAGTATGCGCTAAAGGAAAGTTTCCTGACAGTCAGTAGACTGTTGTCTTGAGCATGGGAGGAGGATCTTCCCGTACTTAACACAAGAGCTCATTTGGCTTTGGATTTAATGGCTCTGCTGCTCCAGAAAACTCTTAATGACACCATCTCACATCCAACCTTTGTCATTTGGCTCTTTCTGAACCAGAGTTGGGCTTCCTGGGTACCATCGTGCTGCCATCACAGGCCAACTGTGACTCTCTCCAGCTGCTGTCTTGCTTCTTCCTCTATGTCTGATCATTCCCAGCCACTCCAGCACCAGAACTCTTATGGGCCCGAGAGGCTCACAGATAACCTGCCTGGGCCAGGGCCATGCTGTATCTTAGTAGTGATGGATATATGCTTTTGTCCACATCTTTCATTCATTATGAAAGAATAGTCTTTCATAAGCGTACAGACTGTCTCCACAGGTAGAGAAGATAATAGAAAGTAAGAGAGAAAAACCTTGCCAGGATTTAATTCGATAAAGGACAAAAAAAAAAAAAAGCTTCAAAACAAACAAACAAACAAACTGCATACGATTAAAATGGAGGTAGACTCAACTATGACCAAAATGTGGCTGTGTAAAGACAGAGACATAGAGACATCTCTGCTCCCCTGGAACAGCATGGAAGATGGTGCCCTCTGTGTACATGTGTGCTTGTCACAGCTGCCAGTGCCTTAGAAATGCTGGCTGAAGCAGGCTGCCGGAGAAAGGGAAACACTCCTCCGTGTTGTAAGAACATGGGAGGATTTGTTTAATTTTGCTGGTGTCCTAAGCAGTTTTTTGGCATTACCCATAATGTCTTTGTCCACATGATCAATAGAGAGCCTTCCCCTTGGGATACCTTCACTTAAAGGAAAGAATAGTGGCTGTTATGCACGTCAAGATATGACTAAAATGTGTAAGACTGTAGACTTCAAAAAGAAAACTTCACCAGACTTTGCTGCTATTTGTGATAATATACAATTGCAGCACTGTGGTGTGATGTTTTCTTTATGTGGGAAACTTTTTATGAATCCAACCAAAAGCTGACACCAGACAGTTTCTGGTGTGGCTTTCCTGACAATAAAAGTTAATACAGGGCCTTTGCCATTGTCCATCTTTATAAATGTGCTCCTGATGCACTGAGACTACTCTGCTCGACAGTGCAGCTATTATTAATGTCTGGGAGGGAGTGGCTTGGAAGGTATAAGTGACTTGCCAATCAGTACAGTTGTAACTGAGCCAGAAAGAGGATTGGCTCACTTGTCCTTACATATACAGGAGTTTCTTCTTGGTGCCATTAGTGCTTTGCTCAGAAAATGCTTAACATCAAGTTTAAGACAGACTCTTAGAGCAGACAGTAAAGACCTCATGGAAAAAGTAGGAAAGTACAAGAACAAAACCAGTTAAACAGCATTTAATTGGCATTCCAGATACAGAGAAACCTGGCTTGAAAAATTCATGTTTCCAGGTTCAACTAGAAAATGTTACTGAGACATACTTTGGTTTTCAAATATAAATATGTAATATAAATATAAAGAAAACAGGCTTCAAAACAGCAAAAGTCAAGAAATTACAAGTCCCATTAATCTTTCCTTGACAAAAACTCATACTATACAGCAATCTGAACTAAAGGAATTTCCATCTCAGAGTTGTTTATTAGATTAAGGCCTGTCATTAACTGGAAATTCCTTCAGTTCAAATTCTACCTATCCTATTGATCTACCAACCTATTGATCTAACCATCCTCTTGCTAGCATCACAGGTAAGCCCAGTTTCTATCAGGTATGCCGTGGCAATGAATTCTAACAGTTAAAGTCTAACAAAGTCACTCCTGTATTAATACCTTGTGAAGATCATCAAGAGAGAGAAGTCAACGCACCAGGCCAGCACGGAGTGCAGCCTAGCCACAGGCCGCTCAGCTGCTGAACACACTCACGTCACACGTGCTACCCCAACACAACACACAGTAGTGCGTTCACGTCATGCATGCTACCCCAACACAACACACACTGTGCTGCTGGTAGAGAAACATGAAGAGAGTCGCTTCCCTGCCCTGCAGACAGTGTCAGTTCACCTGCAAACAAGGTTTGCAAGCTGTACTAGACACACAAACTCCACAGTGGGCCCTGGATGCTCCTCCAGCTCTGATTCTTACTTAGCTTTTTAGTTATGTTCCGTCTTCTGTAAATCTATTTTAGGGCTTCTTCCAGAGTAAAAACACTGAGTGAGGAGGTTGAGACACACTGGCTGTATAATCTCAATTCAGTTTGGTAATTAGAGCACTGGCATTAAGTGAGCACCTGTGACAGCGCAACTGCTGCACTGAAGGCCCTGAAACACTCTTGAACTGTGCGTGCTATACAAGGCTCACAGCAGAGAAGGAAAACAGGGGCGTGGGCAATCATGACCCAAATTAGATTGTAATAAGCGCATGAATTATACACACAGAGACAACTATTAATTATGGCATTTTAGTGGGGAAGGATGGAGGAATGGGGAACTTAACGGGGAAAACAAAGAAATTAACACCTACAACAGGTCTTGACAGATGAAGGAGCTAGCTCACAGGAATGGGAAGGCTGTCACGCACTATGTGCGCAAGTGGTAAGGGCAAAGCTGAGGAGGGCAGGAGGCAAGGTGTCCGCTGTAATGGATGAGCTGAGGTACAGGAAGGGGGATGAAGAGGTTGAAGCTGAGAGGCTACCAAAGATTATCTCAGATTGTGCCTTAACTTAATATGATAAGTTTTAGGTGTTTACCTCAACTTCTATATTATGATTTATTAGATACTGTCAATTATTCAGCTTTGAAGCAGAAACTTATTTTGCTCTTAATCATATAGATTAGACTGATGGATGAGTATCTTGTGTCTAGGAGACAAGCTGTTAAAAACACCCTGGGATCACTTGCCATTACTTACCAGCAAAATCAGGGTTATCACAACACCACTGTCAAATGCATAACCATGGGGCCAAGGCCGGAACAAGATCACAGCCACCAGCCTTGGCCACTTATTAGATGCTATATTCATGAAAGTGAACTTCATTGTTATTTTATAATAAGCAGAGGTTGTAAATGAGCTTATAAACTACAGTTATAGTAATAAAATACCATATTATCAGCTGTAGGTATTACAAGTGCCTATAAAGATTTCATTTGAAAATAGGATTTCATGAACTGCTAAATAAAAAGCAACTACAAGAACTGGGAGACAGGCTGTTTTTCCCAAGGCATTCTTCATAGAAACAGGGCTCTACCTGTTATTGGGCTAGCAAAGCCTTCTAAACCTAGAACACGCTTTAAACACACAGGCACACACATTTACACATACATAGATATTCTTTTGAACCTTCAATCTTTCATTCTTACTGTGAACAAACAAGACTCAAGCAGGTTTTTTAGGGCTAACCCAGACACCATCTACAAAGGTCATTTTCATTCCTGGGAAAAACTACTAAATTCCAAGTTAATGACTGTGGAATAAATTTCAAAGTCCACCAACCTAAAGTTTCCCACAATCTCAAAAACAAAACAGAACGATCAACAACAACAACAAAACCTCACATATTCTGAAGGTGTCACAAGGTACTGGACGAGAACCACTTTATGAGCTAACAACAGCAGTGTTTCTGTGAGCTGAACATTTCAGATGTGTCTAACAAAATTACACTGTCCTCACTTAGCATACTAAAACACAATAATCATATTGAGCAGTGTTTTAACTGTTGGCAAATAATTTGACAGAAAAGATGTCTTTACACATGAGCTTTTTTTTAGAATTGTGGCATATTCTCAACTTTAGCTTTATTTTGTTCAGGGTGTATGCTCTTGGGAAACAGATACTAGATTATATAAGCATCAAATAAAAAACCCCCACAAAACTCACTTGAAAGAAACATGGTATTGATGATGCTAATAATTAGCTAATGACTGGCTGCTTAGGATCTACCAAGAACATGAAAGGACTCCATTCTGTTCCTGTATCACATACCTGTTATGGACATCACGGGACAAATGAGAACAATTACATCTACTGTAGCATGGCAAGGAAAAGAAGTACTTCGCTAGTATAATGTGAAGAATACCTACAAACATATCCGGCAAAAATCCTTGCAGTGGACATTTAATATTTCATCAAAGTTATAGTGACCTTACAGAATAAAAAAAAAAAAAAAATAGAGAATCCCTAATATGTAAGGAAAAAAAAAACGTCATGAAGACCCAGAACTGTAAGTTAGAGTGAACGAGTTTCATTTCTATGCAGCTACTATGGCAAAGCCTATTTACTATCCCCCGCTCTTAAACCCCCTTCCCACAAACTGTCATATAAAAAGGGAATCTCAAGGCATAAAGTACAAAAAAAAAAAAAAAAAAGGTATCGTTACCAAGAACGGATCAGGCTGCCTCATGAGGTCAGCATTCAAACCGTCTAAAGATCCCAGCCTCATGCACTCTCTGCAGCGACAATCTTAGTTAATCTCTGCATCATCAAGTTCTGAGAATGTACTTTTCACTCATTTTCTCCTCAGTTAGAAATGTGAAGATGTGTATACATTTTGCTTTTTCAATTCTATTAAATTGGCTTCAGGGTACTTCAGTTTCCAAACGCTCCAAAAGAGGCATGAATTGACATTTCTGCCCAAAGGACAATGTTTTGCTCTGTCGTTTCCCCAGAATTAATGGAAAAAGTTTTAAAACTAATCTTTTCAATTCACTTTTAGGAAATTAAAACCCCAAAGCAAACCCACAAAGGATGTGCCAATATGTAGTGCTTTACCACACACACACAAGTCAAAAGTTTCACAAACCAAGGATTTTCCTTTAAAAAAGTTTTTATTTGTTGTCTTGAAGGACCAAATGTACAGTAATGCTGTGATCAAATCTGTAAGATTAAACCACTTTGGCCCTAACAACTCCACTCTAATAGATTCCCAAAGAGAGTGACGCATGTAGACTCATGTCTTCTGCTTGGGATTTTACCACAACTTTATAACATCACCATTAAAGACACTTCTGATGTCAGTAAAATGAAGACAAAGAGGTAAAGCAGTCTAAATCCACACAGTTGGAAGAGCCCATCCATGTAAGAGAAACAAAAGTGCATACCAGCTTCTGCGGGTTTGTGGAGATAGGGAATGGGGAAATTGAACAACCTGAGTACCTAATTAGTAGGAAAAGGCTTCATCAATGACAGCAGAAAATGCCATTGAATATGACTATATTTAATGGGACTAGTTTGATTTATGTTGATCTGTGGGCTTTTATTTATAATAAATATTTTGAAACAATCTCACATTTTTAAATAAAATTAAAATAGTAGCTATACCAATTAATACTTCTATTCATTGAGACAAATGTAGAAGCATAAATATTAAAATACAACTTTACATACTTTTAAGGGGTAACTTAGAAAAAAAAAAGAGAAAAGTTGTATTTTCCTTGTTGAGAAGAACAAAGAAACAAAACCAACCCCCAAAGTCCCACTAACTTAAACAAATAACCAAAGAGAGTAATGACTAATTTAACCTTTTTCACTTCCTGGAAGGAAATAAAAGGCAAAAGCTAATCATAAAATTTAATGAGGAGAGAAAATACTATAAGTACTAGTATTAGGCCAAAGTTCTCCTCACTACTCTCCTCTTCCTCCCTTCTCCTCTCAAATGAGGTCACACAGTTTTCTAGGAGGAACCTAGCTGCACGCTCTAAGTAGTGAGGTTGAACTGCCTGCCTTTCTAGTTGGGGCTGTGTGGTTTGCTTGCCCCCATGTATGCACACTGAGTGTGCCTGGTGCCTGCAGAGGTCAGAAGAGGATGTCTGATCCCTTGGTACTAAAGATAAGAATGGCTATAAGCCTGTGTGAGTACTGGGAACCGAGGCCGAGTCGCCTCTCCAGCCCCAGACCGTCTATACTTTTTAACTCATGGCTTGTGCATGCTCATCTACAGCGTCATGGTGCTAGTGTGGTGGTCAGAGAACAACTTGCAAGGAATCGGTCCTTGCTCTTTATCCACTAGGTGGAATCCAGGGATCTAACTCAGGTTCTGAGGGCTGGCAGCAGGCAACTGTTTACCCACCATCTTGAGAGCTAATGATACGTATTTTGTGTTGGTCTACCTCCCTACAAATCTCCAGAATGCCCTAGAAATCATGATGGAATCAAGAATAGGCTGGAATGGTACCAGAGCTGCAAATAGCCCAATACCCATGGATCCTAGCCTCAGCCCAGGAGCAGCTTATGCTGATGTCCTAGAATTTTACACCAGCTGATCTGGATGCTCTCCTTCTCCTGGTGGAGATCACATACTGGAGATTTACACAAAAAGAAACGTCACTATCTGAACACAGTGTTTTCTATGGTCACTGACCTCACCTGCACATGGTATTCTACTTATTTTACCTGTTTACCCTTTTCCAATGTGCTCAGTTTAAGACGTTTCTATTAAAAAAAAAATCTAGTATTTTAAAATAGACTAACAACAGAAATGTATCTACTCATTTAATGTATCAGCTCGTTTAATACAGTTGGTTGTGTTCAAAGTTATACAACTAAATAAAAGACTGGTTATTCAGATAAATCAGATCTGAATATGTACAATGAATTTGTCCCCAATGTATCTTCCTTAAGGCACACAGAATTTGGTTCATGAACTCTTAGGGTATCATTCAGAAAGATGGCACCTGGACACATAAACAGGTTAACACACACCATTTCAACAGGCTAAGAGGCTAGGACCCTTCTTTTCCAAAAGCCCGATTTCCTCAGAAAGCATTCCACGAAACAAATCTTTCTTGAATTATTTTCCTACATTTTGAATCAAAGCTATAACTTGCCCCACTCACTCAAAGCCTTGAACTTGGCTAATAAGTCAAGATGTGCTTATTTGATTGGAGATTAATATATAAATACAATAGTTATTAATGATATAATAAATGACAATGACTTTATATTAATATAATTGTAGTTGAGAAAAAAATTCCTTTTAAACACAATAACTGGATGAAAGTTCCAGCATTAAGAGGAGGTATCCTATTCATATGTCCCATGTAAAATAAGAGAAATGTTGATTCTGTGAATTTTTGTGGTTATGACTGTGGCTATGGCTGTATGGCAGCGTAGGGAGAAAGGTTTGGATTAAGAGTAGTGGTGACTGGAATTATTTTAACAAACACATATAACACATATATGCCCAATATTTGTGATAGAAGACTCTAGCAAAAATGAGCAATCCAAAACATGTAATTCTTTATACAGTGAATTTTGGGGCACCAGAAAAAAGTGACAGATTAAAACACTTCCCACTAGGTAGAAATTTTGGTTGCATTTGTATATCCTATCAACTTTGCCTTTCAAAATACATATTTAAACTTCTTTCAAGTCTACATCAAGTGTTCCTTTGCAGCCCTTAATGCTGTCTGATCTCCAGTGCTTCTAGTATCTGACTCCCTCGTGGAAAACCGTTCTCCTCCTCTTTGCTTCAGAACATCTCAAAGTGAGAAGAACAGTTTATGCAAGTCACTTCCACAGACAACCCCACTCTTTCTATGTTTGTTTTGGTCACTTTTTATATTCTCAATATATAAAACCATTTGGCATGCATGAGGTACAGTAATCAAAACTGTTCTTGAGCAAATATATAAGACTTCTGGAGGCTGGAAACTTAACTTGTGGACTTTTAGTGCAAACAGAATTAGCACCTCAAAGAGACTCCTGGTGAGGATTCCCTCCCCTAAACAAAGCTGTCATCTGAATGCCTTTAAACAAGAGCTCCACACTAGGAGAAGAGGATGAACAAATAGGGACAGGTCAGAATTTATTAACAGAAAAGAGCTCCCAAGATTTAGCACAGATGAAGTTGGTCTTCTGGCAAAAATCCAGTACCTCAAATTTAGGGCTTCGAAAATAACCCAAACCAGCAACCCCACCCACCCCCATCAAATTCAAACCTCCAACTATCTAAGTAGTAAAAGAACCTTTGGTTTCTACGTCTTATCAACTAACCAGGATGCTTGAAGGACATACCCATTATGTCGAATCCCCCTTACTCTCGCATCTTTTGTACTGAAGAAACACCCTCCCTACAAAGAGAACTGTGAATGATGAGCAGTACCAAATGAGCTGTAATGGAGGTGTTATGAATGTGAATCAGCAAGGCCTAATGCAGAAAACAGCAGCATCTGGGCGTGCAGCTTGCAGAGTAATGAGACTGTGCCGACGCGCTGGCACCAGGCTTTGATCGCTTCATCTTGCTCAAGAGCTCTGGGGGGAAACAAAGGTGAGAGGCACTGACCTCCCGCCTAAGCTTGCACAAGCAAAGAAAATGGGATGGGATCAGAGAGCGATCCCTTTTCGTCCTCTCCTCCTTGCCAACACACCCCTTTTCCAGACCTGATGGGTTCTTAGTTGGGGGCCCAGCAGAAAGCAGGCTGAGCAGGCTCTGCCATATGAAGTGTTGTGTCTGAACATGTCGACAGTAATTGGCAATTCATTTTTCATCCTGAAAGAGGAGAACAGGTGTGGGCTAACTTCAAAATCCCAGTCATAAACCTTGCTGAATGCATCTCTCATCCGGCAGCTTTGCTGAGATCCATGCTAGTAGTAGGCTGGTGGTCTTCTGAGTCTCCATGCAAAGATTTGCCTCATAGATAATTATCTGTGTAGTTACAGAAGCATAAGAGAACAAAACAAGGGAAAAAAAATCTCAACACACAACAGCAGCCCCTGGTCCTTCTTGTATAAATACTGTGATAGCAAATAGCTAACTACTTTGTACATGCAAAAATCCCCACAAAGCATGTTGAACATAGTAAAAAAAAAAAAAAAAAAAAAGTTTCAGTGTTTGAAAAGAGAATAAAGCCAGATGCATCACCACACAGAATTCTTTGCAAGCTTCATCCAGAAACACTAGCTGGGGTGACTTGTGAATCAGATCCAAGAGCAAGAACTCACCTTAATGAGCACATCTATCAGTTTCTAGGGGACCACAGCTGATTACCAGCACTGGGACACTCTCTCCCACGGAGTGAGAGCCTAACTGCAGGCCAATGAAAAGGAACTGACTAACTTCAGGCAGCCATGTGAGCAAGTTGGGGATGGCTGGGGATGTTTGGCGGTACTTTTACATGGAAGCATGTGTGCTTTTCTGTCAACATGTAGAGAAGGGCCAAGATGCAAGCTTTTACAAGCTTTCACGCATTCTGCCAGGACTCAATAAGGAAAATGAACAAACTGCTGCCTGAAATTATTATATTAAAATGTATTATATTGTGGTACTTACAATATGAATGTTTTATTTACAAATACTGTTTTCAAACCTCCCTTATTAAGAGGAAGAAGTCAGTGTCTCTATTTGCAGGTTACAAGACACCCAAAGATTCCATCAGGAAACTCCTAGAGCTGATAGACACTTCAAGCAAAATGGCAGGTGACAGAAATCAACATACCCAAACCAGTAGCCCTTCTAGAGACCAGAGACAGGGATAGAACTGAAAGAAACAATCCTAGTCAAAATAGCCTAAACAAAACAACACAAGTGTGACTTTGAATATACCTAAACAAGGAAGTGAAAGACCTATGAAACAAAAACTAAAGCACTGAATGAAAGAAGTGAAGACAGCAGAAAATGGAAAGACATCCCAGGCATATGGACTGGTACAATTTAATATTATGAAAATGGCCATCTTACTTTTCATAGCAATCTAAAGATTCAAGGTAGTCCTCATCAAAATTACAATGTTAATGCACAGAAACTGAAAAAACAAAAAACAAAATTCCATACAGAAGTACAAAAGGCCCCAGATAGCCCAAACAATTCTGAACAATAACAACAACAATAAATACTGTTGTAGGTATCACCATCCCTGATACCAAGTTATTCTACAGAGTCACTGTACTGGTACAAAAACTAACACATCGGTCAAGTGGAACTGATGACCTAGATATCTGTATACACAATAGCTACATGATTTTTGACCGATGCTAAAAATACACATCAGAAAAAAAGACAGAAGCTTTAACAAAGGGAAAACTGGATATCTGAATGTAGAAGAATGAAAAAAGATCCCTGCCAATCAATTCCAAATGGATCAAACATGTAAAGTTAGACTGAAAGTCTGAAACTTCTAGAAAAAAAAAAAAGTTAGGATGCATACTTCAGAATATTAGCCCTGGTAAGAACTTTCTAAACAGAACTCTAGTTGCCCAGGAAATAAAGCAACAATAGACAACCAAAGAATTATAAAGCTTCCGCACTGTGAAGGAAACCTACAACTGACGTGGCAACCTACGTAAAAATCCTTACCAGTTTACACCTGATAGAGGACTAGTGTCTTGAACATAGAAAAAAATTAAAAAACAAACCAATAACAAAATGACCCAGTTTAAAAGTGGGCTATAAAACTGAGCTAGTTCTTAGAAGAAGAAATACAAACAATGAATAAATATTTTAAAAGGTGCTCACCTTCCTTAGCTACCAGAAAAATGCAAACTAAAATGACTTTCAGACTTCATCTTATCCCACTCAAAATGGCTAAGATTAAGAAAACAAAGAAAACACACCCTGGTGAAGACATGGGGAACAAGGATCCCTCACGTATTGTTGATAGGAATGAAAACCGGTGCAACCACTGTGGAAACCACGTTCCTCAAAAAGTAAAAATAGATCTGCCATACAACCTAGCTACTATCCCTCTCCTGGGCACATACCCAAAGGATTCCATTTCCTCACTACATGTTTATAACTTCTCTATTCACAGTAGCTAGAATATGGAAAGAACCTAGATATCTATCAACTGATAAATAAATATTGATAATAAGATGCATTTGCACAATAGAATTTTATACAGCTGTAAAAAAATGACATTTGTAGGTAAATTCACAAAACCAAAAATATCATATTGAGCAAGGTAACTCAGACCCAGAGAGGTAAGCGGCACATGTTCTCATTCATTCATAGAGCCTAGCATTAAGTCTTTAGATTTAAATATTTAACTTGGAGTACTTCTAGAATCCAGAAAAATAAAAAGGGACTGTAGTGTCTGGCTTTGTGTGTGAACTTGACACAAGCTAGTATCATCAGAGACAAAGGAGGCTCAGTTGAGAAAATGCTTCCATGAGATGCAGCTGTAAGGCATTTTCTCAATTAATGATTAATAGAGGTGGTTTCAGCCCATGGTAGGTAGTGGGGCGGGGGTCCTGAGTTCTCTAAGAAAGCAGGCTGAGCATACCACAGGAAGCAAGCTAGTAAGTAGCACCTCTCCATGGCCTCTGCATCAGCTCTTGACTCCAAGTTCCTACCCTGTTTGAGTTCCTGTCCTGATCATTCCTTCGATGATGAACATAATATACAGTGCTGTGCAAGTGTGAGCGGAATAAACTCTCTACTCCCCAGCTAGCTTTTTGTCATCATGTTTTCTCACAGCAATGGAAATCCTGACTAAGACTGGGACTGTTAGTCAGGGAGAAAAGAAAGATGTTATGAAGTGGGGAAAGGGATAATGAGGAGGAAGGTTTAGGTGGGGAGAGGGACAGAACTGCAGGGCAGAAGATGGTGTAGAAGGATACCTACTACTAAGGATGTTTGAAAAGCCGTAAGGAAATCTACTATAAGTTTCATAAACACAGACATTCTCAAAAAAAAAAAGTTTAATTAGAGTTACCCTACACAAGGGATAATGCTCTTGCCAGAAACAATAGTTTGCCAAATAAAAAAACCCAGTACCAGGTATGGGTTATCTCTCCTTAAGCTGGTCAGTGTGTTCTAAAGACCCCTACACCAATACACTGGGCCACTGTTTTTACTTGTCCACCAGACTTAATGGTAAGACTGTATTGCTGAAGACACCATAATGGACAAATCAAGTTGGAACTGCCCAGGAAGTATCCTCCTTGCTGCCTAGTTTTCATAGTTCCAGAGGACCTATGTAGGCTGCTTTGAGGAATAAAGTCATCAACAGTCGTTCTTACTTCCCTGTGTAGCCTGTGAACTATAATAGTGATCAGTGTGACAAGATGTGCCTATGGGTGTGACAGTGGCATGAATGTTAGGGGATAACCGGCCACTTTCTGGTTGGGTTTAAGGCATGCTCCATAGGAGGAAACAAATGCTTGTGGCTATAAATTTGACTAAGAACCCAGAGTGGTTTTATTTTGGGGGGAGGCGGGGAGAGTGGGTGGAGGAGGCGAGTGCTCACAGGCCTCAGTTTGAATCTACTACTAAATAGGCAAAATAGGAGACATCTAACACCTTCTCATCCCCTGCTCTAAGGCTCAGAGACTACTGCAGAAGAGGGGTTGATGACAATGACAAAAGCAAAACAAAGTCTGCTGCACTCATGAACTCAGAGCAACTGTGCTCATATCAGATACAGCCAGTCAAAATTTCAGTATGGAGGAACTCACAAGCCCCTACCACTAACTGAGTAGCTATTGACAGTTGATGGCTTCTGGGAGTGGAAGAGTCAGTTTTTTAAGGGTATAGCCCCTGGCAGATGACCATACTTTAATGCATGTCTATATACCTGTGAGTACAGGGGTAGCACAAATTAGACCTGGAAGACATTTATTTGTTTGTTTGTTTGTTTATTTATTTAAAAGTAGAGGACAGTTGGAAGAGCATGAGGTGAGGGTGGGTTCAGAAGAAGTTGAGGCTGAATATGATCAAAATACATTGCATGGGATTTTCAAAGAAGTAATAAAATATATTTTAAAAATCCCTTCATTAACACCCCCCCAACACTCACCATATAACAACAGCCCTTGCTCGGTCATGTGTAAATAGTACTAGTAAATATCTAACTTCCCTGTACTTGAAAGTATAATTGGCAACTGTTATAAGGAGGAAAAGGAAGAAAGGAAAGGGAAGGGGAAAAGGGAAGAAAAATGGGAAGAGAAAAAGGGAAGGGGAGGGGAGGAGAGGGAGGAAGGGAAGAACAAAAGACAGGCAGGAAGACAAAGATAAGCTATGTTCCTCTGTTTCTAGAGTAAAGAAACAGACCGAAAACCAACAGCCCTGATGCGAGGTGAGGGACATGAACCCTGATACAGACGTGGTTAATAGTAGAAGAGCCAAGGTATAACTACTACATAACAATACCCTGGACTTAAGGAAGTCAACTTAGGGCCTCAGAAGGTGCATTTGTGTGTCCCTTTCCAACCAAATATCCTTCTATTCTCACCAACCATTGTTAGATTTCTAACAGTCTAATTTATTTTGATCTTTGTCTCAGGACCTTCAACAGGGTTCTAGCACACCACTTCCTGTTTGCCCATTCTTCCTCTGTTGACACTGATGTTCTAGCTTTTAATTACTACCAACAACCCTGCTATAGATGGGCCTGTAAGGACTTTCTGTGCTTTTACTCCTCCAGGAATTGGACTACAGAGGAAGTGAAAGTTTAAATTAATAAGAAACCTCCAAAATTTTCTTGTGATTGTGTCATTTCACATGTCCACCAGCAAATCATTGAGAACTCCAGTTGCGATGACATATGTGGACAATGCAGTACTGTCAGTCCTTGATTTTCACCATTCATACAGTTGTAATTTGCATTTCCCTGGCAACCGATGATGGCCAAGTCCTTTTCATATATAAGTGGCCTTTCTTATATCTTTCTTTGAAGTGTCTGTTGAAATCATCTGCCCATTTAAAAAAATTCTCTTAAGCATAACTCTTAAATTTGGATCTAGTTTATCAATTTTTATATTTTGCCTATTTGCTATGAAAAATCAAAAGAGCCAGGATAGATGCCTGGATAGATGGCATCCAGGTGGGAAGTTTTGGTTATTACATATTAATGGCAAGATATTTGCTTAGGTACAATAATCCTTAAAGTTTGGGTTTCAATTTTTGCTCATGCATAGCAAAGACACAGCTATTACATCTACAACTTACTGTTTTAAAAGCAAGGAAAAACTGATAAGCATTTATCAAACTTTGCAGGGATAAGACACAGACAAACATCATTATATAGTTACCTGGACATCCTAGATCTCAAGACCTCCCAATTTTATGGGCAGACAATTTCTTTGATACACCTGTTTGTTTTTGTTTTTCAAGACAGGGTTTCTCGATGTAGCTTTTTGCTGCCCTGGACTTGCTTTGTAGACCAGGCTGGCCTTGAACTCACAGCTATCTGTCTGCCTCTGCCTTTCTATGTATGGGATGGATCAAAGGCGTGAGCCACCACAATGGGCTTCTTAGATACATTTTTTTTAAACACACACACACACACACACAACGTTTTAAGATGATTATTTCTGCAAACTTGATACAGTGGCAGAATTTAAAATCTGTCTTCCAGAAATATTCCAGAAGTGTTCCTGGACATGTTCTAAGTGGCAGGTCAGTCAGACAATAATTAACTATAACTGGCCCTCCTGCAAGCTTTGGTGCTCTCAGAATGGCACTCAGAAAGCACGATTATGTTTCCTTATCTTTGAAAGCATCAAAAGAAAAATTAAAGAAATTATTTTTACCTGGTGTCTTTACAAATTAAATGAACTGTAGCCAGTATCAAGAGAAAAAAAACTTAGAAATTACTTTTGAAAACTATGAGTTACATAGTTAATTACCCAAACAAGCAAGGATTAATAAACAAATTCCCTCAAATTCACCACATTCTCACTTAAAATATTCTGATACATGGAAAGAAGCAAACTATCACTTTGGCAGAGTCTCCATTCATCTAACCGGATACAATTAATATTTCATATAACATGTAAGGAACACTAGGTTCTTAATCGATTATATTGATTAAGGAAAAAGTTCAATGCTAATGTTCCTGAAGGGGAAAATGGAACAATCTGTTACTTTACAAGGGAGTCATGAGTTCACAAACTTATGGCCACAGACCTAAGGGCAGCAGCCTAAATGGCTTTGATCATTCCATGCAGTACATGAAGGAAAAACAGGAAAAGGGAGAAGACCCCCAAAGAACACTAGCAAACCCAAATGTCAAGCAACAGGAGCACTGGGACACAGCTAACTCGGCTGTACCACTACCATGTTGTCACACTGTGACTTCTTCTACCTATGCTGAAGAGACAGCAGCATTTCCTCAGTGGCCTAGCAGATGCAGGTGTCCAGAAGACTACAGTTTGTATGGTGTTTAATGGGAATGGATAGCACCACTTCTCTAGGTTACAGCCCCATCAGTGTCTCCCTCTGAAAGACACTGTGAGTTAAGTGGAAAGCTGTGGTGGAAACAGCCCAGGTCCCAACAGTTGGAACCGTCTTATCATTTGCTTCTATTAACTTTTAAAAAAGTGTGTGGATTAAGCAATGAAGATCCAACTCAAGGAACTGAAATCAAAACAATAACCTTTAAACTTCTCACTAGACAGACCTAATTAGCAGAGCTCCAATCCTGAGGCCAAAGAGCATAAAATACTATAGAGCTCCCACCTCAAACATCTAAACACAACCAATTCTAAATGTTCATCATAAAAAAAGTTGCCAAACATTTGTATATTTCAAAGCTGTTTCTCTTTCCTTGGAACTAACTTGATACTCATGGGAGAATGGGCAATGTATAGTATAGCATGAGAGCGGGGTCTACTCTTGAGATTTCCTGATGACGTCATCAATAGCACTTTACGATGATCGGTGACATATTAAAGAAACAAATTAAGATCATCTTTTCCAAAGCTGGGCATGGTAACACACACCTTTAACCCCAGGACTTAGGGAGGCAGAGGAGAGGGGAATGGCTGAGTTCAAGGCCAGCCTGGTCTATAAAGCCAGTCCAGGACAGCAAGGCTACACAGAGAAAGCCTATCTTGTAAAAAACCAAACAAACAAATAAAAAACCCAAAAAACCCCAAACAGAAACAAACAAACAACAACAACAAAAAACTTTCCCATTAAGAAAGAACAACAATAATCTTTTCTTCATTTTAAGCCTCTGAGCATCAGGCCCTAAAATGAGTACAATGACAGTTCCATTTCACTGTTGGGAATGAACTGAAAGACATCAAAGACGCAGTAAGTCACTTGCTGGGACTTGAGTCCACGTAGAGCCCAATGTGCCTGTGCTCTGAGCAGTATATAAAAACATATTGTTTAGAAAATATCATTTTCTTATGTGTCTGCTCACATGAGTTTATATGCCCTACAGGCTTTCAGATGCTCTTGCAGGCCATAAGAAAGCACGGGGTTTCCTGGAACTGGAGCTACAGATGGCTGAGGCACCTGGTATGGGTGTTAGTAGCCAAAACTCAGATCTACTGCAAGAGCATTACTTAATGCTGAGCTATCTTTCCAGCTCCAAAGTATATTCTTAAGAACAAACATTTTCCTTTAAAAGAATTGAAATTCTCCTCACATTCCATGGGGCACAAGAAATTCCATAGGGATCAACAGAGGTGAGCTGATGTTTAAAAAACAAAACCCACAGATAACCCTGAACTTCTAAACTGGCAATTGTAACCAAGAAGCGTATGTGTAGAGGGCACAGGTATATTTACTTTATCTAGAATTCTGCCTCTTCAATGTCTCTCTTACTGAATAATCAAGATGTTACTTGGCTCCAAGGGACACACAATTAAATGTCACCACTGCAGCTGCTCTATTTTCTGCTCACAGTTCTGAAAACTAAAACTAAAACTAAAAAAAAAAATAAAAAAAAATAAAAAAAAGGAAAGGAAAGGTGTTGGGGGAGAGGGCCCGATACAAATGTCGAATTTAATTAGTGAGCAAAAGCCCAAATTCTTGCCCAGAGGCCCATTTTTCCTGGAATATGCACTCTTTCTTCTTGTGTGAACTTTTCATTATAAGGAGACATCTTTATAACACAATAACTCTATCTATGATGTAACTGCTATAACATCGCTCCTGCATTAGAACAGGCAGCATGCCCAAATAATGTTGTTTTAATACAATTTGTGTTCAGCTGAAACTACATCAACTGGGTCATTCTGAATTTGATCAATGTGAATTAGTGTCTGACTGAGCTAAACCATTTGATCATTTCGAAATGATCAATGAGAATCATAGATAAAAGATTTTTCATGTACATTTGGCAGGTTAGGTCCATTCACACAGCACTAATGTAGGTTTTAAGTATACATTGGTAAGCATGAAGGACAGCTTAGGGAATCTGTCAGCAGCAGACACCACTACACAGCAATGGCATATAACATTAGTCCTTTTGATAAGATGAGTGATTCAATAAGGCAGTTGGAGTCCTGTAAAGCTGCCAGAGCTCACCCTCAGAGCACCTAGAACAAACAGCAAGGCACCACTGAGCAGCTCCAAGTTCTGAAATCACTTTTAATTAAAAGTTTAGGTGGAAAAGTAAGTAACATAAATTTACCTGACTAAACTTCTAAAAGAGATTTAAGACTATTAATCAGAGCAAACCCTGTACCTGCCATACAATTAGTCCTATTAATCTAATATTTCCAAATTAAAGTCACATTGGCATTTGGGCACACTGGCTTGGCATCTAACAGAATTATAAATTTGCCAGTTAAAACCTTATTTAATTATTTCACAGCCAGTTAAGCAGGATCTTTCAAGCACTGTTGCTTACAATTGTCTGCGATCTAAGCTGTTGCGATAGCAGACAAGGAGAAGCACTTGCTGATACTAGTCCCGTAAGGTCTTGCCCACATCCCAGAAGAAACTGAACAGTACAATCAAATGGATCCCCAAAGCCCACAGACATATTAAACTTAAAGAGTTTTACATGGAAGAAATTCTCTGAGTAGGCAGTGATACTCACAAAGCCCATTTTATCTGTACAAGTTTTGCATAGCTTTTCAGATACTCTAAAACCACCTTAGCTTTATTCCTCCAGGCTAGCTAATCTTTAATACTTTATGAGGCTAGCCCACGCTTTTCCCCAGGAGCCTAGATTTCTAAGTAAGGTCGATGACTTCATTCAAGGATAAAAGTGAAGCTCCTCCTGCAATGTGGCACGCAACTGGCTATTATTACCCACACTCGTGCAATCTCATACAATCACATTCCTTTACAGTGTTTTGCCATTCAAAGAAGATGAAGCCAAGTTAGGAAGCTCAGTCTCCAATGAAGCCTTTACTTTCTATCTCTTCCCTCCTTTAATGAAAGATAGAAATCAGTTATTTACTATTTTAAGAACAGCCTGGAAAGGAAGTATCAATCAATTCTAAAGTGCTTTCTATGGCTTTGCACTGTCTTTAAAGGAGAGTACTTTATGTTTCTTTGGTATGTGCTTTACACTTGCTTGATCATTGCTTTAAAAACAGTCTGTGTGTGCACAACATTGGAGCATTCTGTTTTCTAGATGCTGATATATGAATGCTGATCACAGGTCTACCAGGGAGAAGCAGTTCTGATGTTGACTGGGAATGGGGTCCCACAGCACTCACTGCTCTACTGAGACACATCTCTGAGAGCTATACTATCCTGAATGCTTTGTGCACTTAAATCCTGGTTAGATTATGGACAGACTCCCTTGGGTCCTTATTTCTCCTACTCTTCTATTTGGGTGCCCTAATTCCATATATATAGATTGTGTACTCCTTTGGCACATAGATTTTTATTATTATATTCAAGTTATAAAACTAACATTGAGCATTTTACTTTGTGCTAGACTTGTCATAAGCATTACATATACAATCTTCTTTGGTCTCAAGCACACTAGGCAAGAACTCTACCCACTGAGCTACACTCCTAATCTTATGTAGCATTGGTTACTTTAATTAGCTGTAAAGTACAGAACACAATTTTCAGTCACACTCAGTAGCAGAATGCACCACGGGGCCACAGTTAGCATCTTAAGTTGCTCTACACTGCAGGCAGTAAGCGACTGCCCACTACAATAAATGTGCAGTAGTAAAATCTCTTCTTGCACCATGAGACTTCCAGGAATTGAATTTGTGTTATGAGGCTTGGTGGCAAGTGCCTATACTTGTTGAGCTATCTTGCTGACTCCTGATTTATGTTTCATAGCTAGAGACTTAAAGCTATTATGGAGAAAAGTAGCCAAAGAAAAAAATTAAATAGTATAAACTGTTCTTAAATTCTGTAATTCTCAACAGTATAGTGGCAATAACATTTACAGTATCTTAGGGATGTAGCTCATTACAACAGTGATCTGGATTTTTGAAAGGATCTTCATTTGAAAAGCTGATCTTTTTTGTTTATCTTCTTTAGGTGTCTAGATTTCAGTATGTTTAGATCAATCCTCACTTAGAAAGACAAATTGGATGAACATTGGATGTAGGAGAAAACAAGTAACAGGACAAGAGCCTACCACAGAGGCTTCTGAAAGACTCTACCTAGCACTGTATCAAAGCAGATACTAAGACTCATAACCAAACCTTCTGCAGAGTGCAGGGAATCATAAGAAAAAACAGGGAGTTAATATGACCTGGAGAGGACAGGAACTCCGCAAGGACCAAATATATCTGGGCACAGGGGTCTTTTCTGAGACTGTTTCTCCAACCAAGGTTCATTCATGGATATAACCTAGAACCTCTGCTCAGATTTAGCCCATGGTAGCTCAGTCTCCAAGTGGGTACCCTAGTAAGGGAAACAGGGACTATTTCTGACATGAACTCAATGGCGGGCTCTTTTACACGCCCCCCGGGGAGTAGCAGCCTTGTTAGGCCACAGAGGAGGACTTTGCAGCCAGTCCTGAAGAAACCTGATAAGCTAAGGTCAGATAGAAGAGGAGGAGGACCTCCCCTACCAGTGGACTTGGAGAGGCGCAGGGACGGTGAGATTCGGAGGGAATGAGGGAGCAGGATACAGCTGGGATATAAAGTTAATAAACTGTAACTAATATTAAAAAAAAAAAAAAACAATCCTCAGAAGTAGAATCACTGGGACAAAGAACATGCTCATTTCAATAAGTCCTGATATATCAATATTGGTTAAATGTGGATCAGAATGTTTGATATTTTTAATATTCCACTCAAAATGTAATAAAACTTTGTTTTAAAAACAACAACAACAAAGAGAAGCTGATCTTTTCTTTTGTGATGTAGCATAGATCCCACCTGCCCTCCTCACAAACACACAGAACACAACAGGGCTGGGTCACACTGCTGCTTCTAGAGATGAATGCCACATAGGTGAAAGTAGGAACACAGAAGCCCCACTAATTCTCATGTGCCCAAATAGTTTACTGTGCACATTCTAGCTGAAGACCGAATCATAAGCCAGTATTTTTAACTGGCCCTGGAATGTCTTGGCAGAAGGAGCTGACATGAAGGTATTAGTCATGTGCCACTTCACTTTTTTTTTTTGATGCCTTCATGTGAGCCCCATTTTACCCATATAAAATTACCCTTAAAATGGCAATGTAAATAGTATCCATTTCCTGCAGTCAATCAAGGTGCATCTCAGTCAATCTCCTCTAGCAAACAGAATTCACTAAATGTTCTTCTGTGTTCATGGCTTAAGTGAGACTGTTGAGTTCAGGTTCAAGATGGTCAGAAGCTTTAAAGAGAACCTCACAGGAGCTAAACAGGTGTGTGGACAGGAAGCAGCCAGAATCACTGGGCCAGACAAGATGGCTGTTATGTAATAAAATATAGTACATTGCTTTGGAACAGATGGAGGGCTATGACATTTTAAGATGGTCAGTCTTCTAATGGGACACTGGACTCTTCTAAGTAATTTTTAGTCTTTGAAGACAGAAAGCCCCTCTCATAGTCACAAAGCAAATCAAAATAGGGCACTTGGGGATGCTCAGCTCAGCAGAAAATGACACAGGTACAATAAGAGCTTCTTTCTACAGTATGAATCCTAAAGCCTCTTCATAGAGTGTGAATGAAACCTGCATTTGTTGGCACTGGATTTGGGGAAATGATATAGTCTGAAGGGACAGTTCACAGACTACCCTGCTGACAAAACACAAAGTACTGGAAGGCTCCCAAACTGCCTTAAAAGATAGAGAATTCACTAAAAAGTCTCAGAGAATTCACTGTAAGTGAAGGTCAGTTAAGGTTCTTCATTGCTGGGAAATGGTAACAAAAAATTAGCCAAAGGAGATGTCTAGGCAGTCTGGAGAGACCCAAATGCAGAGTTGATAATGCCCGCAGGGCCAGTCACCTGGCCAATGACATGTGACCATCTATTCACAACGCTGCTAGCCAGGGGAGCATACCCATGCTTTAGCACATAGTCTCACTGAGGTCTCATGATTCAGTCTTTGGTGTCTTATCACCCCATACCATATGAGCTGGGGAGCCTGACATAAATAACAGTTTCTACTACGAGAAAGGTTCCAAGGATTTAGAGGTTATCTCTCAAGGAGCCTGATGCAAATCTGAACTTGCCTATGGCAAAGGCAAAGCCTTAGTCACCAGTTAGGCCAGATCCAACTGGATCTTATAAATGATATTATGTCAGATGGTAAGAGAATGATGCTACTGGAGTTCTGTTCATAACTAAGTTTGAGGAGGTCCAATTTTCTTATAGAAGCCATCAAAATACCACATGAGTGTTTTGACCATGGTTTTCTCATTCTTACTTTCCAGTAGTCAAGTCTGGAATACATGGCAGGATTGCTCAGTGGAGTACCTCAAGAATGATTTTTCTCATCCCAAACCAGACATTTCCTTCTAGAAGAATCAGCATACCAGTTTTCTAATCTGCTAAACTCACAATCTTGGTTCTTTTACCTCGTCTATCCAAAGAATGAAGAATTCAACTGTCATTCTTAACTTACAATTTATGTACTAAAACCCTAATGCCTGTTACATTGAAATGTGACTGCATTTAGAGTATGTAAAGGCGTGACTGAGGGGTAGTGCTGATGGCACATCCTAGCATGCACTTGGGAGGCAGAGACAGGAAGATCTACAAAGCTTGAACCAGTTTCCACAAAATAAAAAAAGAAAGAGAAAGAGAGAGAGAGAGAAAGAGAAGGAAGAAGGAAGGAAGGAAGGAAGGAAAGGAGGGAGGGAGGAAGGGAGGGAGGGAGGGAGGGAGGGAGGGAGGGAGGGAGGGAGGGAGGGAGGAGGAAGAAAAGAAGAAAAAAGGTGGGTTCTAGAGATTAGAAGATGTGTACAAAGTGAAGACACACAGGAAGAAAGTGGTCATTTGCAGGCCATGGCGAGAGGCTTCAGAAGAATCTAACCCCGAATAATGAGTGGGGTCATCATTCATTAAAGCCTGGAGCTTAATCCATTAGACAGTTATTAATTCACATCCAATCTTAGCAAGCATTTTGCATGAGTCTTCTTTTAACTGCTGAGGACTCCCTCTTGGTACTTTTGATTCTTGTTTCTTATATGTCCAACCAAGCCTCACACCTACCATTAGATATCTATTCCTACAACACACTGGAGTTAAGGCACTCTTGGGCTCAAACCCCTCCCATTGAATTCTTAGTAAATGAAGACATAACCTCAGCCTGGCAGATGGCGACCTGTGACCTCTGCAGCTCTATCTTGTGCTAATAATCTCTTGAGTCAAGCCATTGATCTTCACTAAAGTTGTCACCCACTAACAAAACAGGAACATTTTCCTTCCGGACATCTTCCTCTTCCACCTCCTCAATACTTTTTTCATTTCACAGACAAATGATATATCCTTTATGAAGACTCTACAGATCATTTAGTCTGCATCAGTTTCACTTAAACTTAAGTTATTTAATAGTGACTATTCTATAATGAAGAAATATCCAGAATGCCAAGTAAAAGGCTCCCAAAGTATGAAAACAAAAGGTTTTAGAAATGTGACTATCAAGAGCAAAGATAAACAACTACAATAGTCCCCCAGCCCCCCCCCCAAAAAAAAAGTGTAACTACAGCACTACTTTTCAGTATTAGTTCAACACCCAACCTTTTCCATAAATTTGTTGTGGAAACAGTATCTTATGTATCTCAGGTTGAGCTTGTTTAATGTGGTCTCAGGGATAGAATCAGGGTCCTTGTTCATAATAGGCAAATGCTCTACCAAATGTATGTCCCTAGCCCTTTACCAAAAGTCTCTTCCTCTCTAAGAATGAGACCTGTGGCACATATCTGTGACTGCAGCACTTGTGTGGTAGGAGACAAAAGAACTAGGAATTTAAGGCCTGCTATCATAAAAGTCTGAGAGTAGCCTGGGCCACACAAGACTCTGTCTTCAAAAAATAAATGAGACATTGACTGATTGGTTGAATTGTGCCTCAGTCTTAGAGATTTCTTCCATCCTCCCAACCCCTCCACCTTCTTTTTTTCACTAAGAAAGATAGAAAGTTTCCATCTATTTAAATATACTTCAAATGATCTTTAAAAAAAAAATCTAATTTTAATCAACATTAAAGTAACACAAACATCCATTACCATACAAACCACACCGAAGCAGAAACTAATAATTCTACCTTAAGGTTTAATCATTTTATTAAACACCTATAAACAATGTGCAAGGAATAAGGTCAGAGCTAAATGTAATCTTTAAACTAAATCTGTCACAACATCTTTTTTTCTTCACTAATTTGTACATGTGTTACTAGCAGGGGTAAAATATCTTCTTACCTAATATGAGAACTGGTGGTAAAGAAGAATGAATAAGGCTGGGGTCATGGGTATTTTGATCCACCAATTACAGAATATTCACTTAGATATCACAAGGTAACAGATGTAGCAATTTAACATCACCTTCATAATCAAGGGCAAGATACAGTCTATGATTTAAATGTGTTTAAGGTACTTGTGAAGAAATAAAAATAGATTAACTGTAAGAAAAGAGGATATCCAAATTTGGTCCTGCCCACCATTTTACTACATAAAAGTGAATGTTTTCTGTGTTCCAATTAAGAAAGGTGGTATCTACTACAACCTCCATAATTAAGGCCACTCTATGCTAGCTATTATTCCAAGTGAAAACTCTCTTACCATTTCCTTCATTTTCTACTTAGTTCATAAAATGGGTTAAGCAGCAACAATCTTTAATCAAATGTTTCAAAAAAGCAGACAACATGGCTACATCCCAACCACCCAGAAACACTTCCACGCAATCCCTAGCCCAAGCACCACAAGGGCAAGTCTGATGCAGAAAGCAACTCAAATGAGCTCTCATCGGAGGAGGCCAGCACAGGGTGAAGAACTTACTTGAACTTGGCTTCTACCTCTTCAGCAGCTTTCTGATACTCCTCGGTGGTGACTTTGTAGAACTCTGAGCTCTGTGGACAAAGTTGACAATGTTTTCACTATGCAAAAAGACAAAATGTTCTGAAGACTTACAATTTTAAAAAATAGAAGCGACCTTGTTGCTTGCAGGCACAGCAGAAGTAAGGGAATTTCTTTTTTAAATGGTTTAAATAGTACTTAAATACTTAAAAAAGTACTTAAATAGCTAGACAGGCACTAATTTAAATGGCAGTACTGACACTGGTACATAAATATATGTGTATACAGATGATCATACTATTAATTCATCATTGTTTGAGCCTTCTGAGAAAACTTCTAACATATTTTTGAAGGATGTCTTAGAACTATCTTATGTGGTTACCTAAGGCTAGAAAATCAAAAGATTCTTAAGCTCAAAAAACAAAATTTACACACATTCACAGTGATACATAATATTTTGTGTTCTGTATGAATGTTAGCCAAGCATGAGGGTACATGCTTTTAATCTCAGCACTCAGGAGACAGAGGGGAAAGTTAGTTCTGAGCAAGCCTGGTCTATATGGCAAGTTCCAGACCCTTGTTTGGAGGACAGGGAAGACAGAGACAGAGACAGACAGACAGAGGCAAGGCGACTGATAAAACAAAGATAGTTTGTTCTTTCATTTTCACATGAGTAATAGAACCTCAACATTTGTAACAACATTTAAAAACAAAAGGCAGACTTAATAATCTTAGCATAAAAAAGGCTGTGCTATTTGATACGAACAATACCAGGCAAGGTGCAATAGCAAACCAATGCCTTTCCCAGCATAGCAGGACTAAAATCCATCCATTCTGACTAGCTGCTTGCTGCTCTGAAAGCAATCTTACCAGAGGGGTTGGCATAAATGACCCATGAGCGCTCAGATTCAATGGAGCATACTGAAAAGGACTGGGCAGTGAGAAGGATGCAGCACAATACAGGGCCCTATTGTGTGCTTTCACTCCCTAATCACTCGGGTTTCACACCCACAGCCTGGGTAGCTTATTTTTTAATAAATCATTGTTGGTTGGTAAGAAAATGAAAATGAAAGCCTCCTCACACTGGTGACCCCTTTGCATTTAACAATCCGGGTCGCCCAATGACAGTCACATCCAGGTTTCTAAGATGCAGATAAAATCAATAGGTATGTGATTAGACAGCAGACTAGGGTGGCTGGAGCCACGAACAGGTCACCATTTGAGATGATGAATGGCTCTCTATCAACCTCCAGTCCTCTACGATGCTAACATTTACTATAATCTTATTTGGGCTACGATTTATCTTTCTTGCACCTGATCAATAAAGATGAACAGAACAGTTGTAGGGATCGATTGTAATTTTTTATCATTTTCAAGCACAAAAGTGCATTTCTGACACGAAGACAGTATCCTAAGTGCACTGCCTCTGCAGCTTAAAAAGTGCAATCTGAGTGATCAGCTACACTCTGTGTGTGGAGAGGTGTTAATTCATCAGTAGGCTCAAAGCTATCAAAAAGCAATTTGTCTTCTTGGATACTGTAGCTTTAAGCTGGTCACACCTCTCCATATGCTTCACTTAAAGGATTTCCTTGTGTTCTACTGCACTGTTTGTCTCAAGCTTTTCCTGGGAAATTTTGTTAAAAAACAGAGAGAGCAACAAAAGCAGCTACCTGTCTGTCACTAACAGCATCAGAACAGTTACTAACTGTCAAATGGGCATTATGTCACTGATACTGGAGACACAATAACATCTTGGGTAATATGTTTCTTTATGATAAATGTTAAAACTTTAACATCTGGACAGGACTATGCTGAAAATTCTGGTTTTCTGTGACCCTGAGTCAGTCTTTCAGCTTCCTCTGCAGTATTAGTAGCCTGTAAAATACTGATGATAATTAACACTACTTATATAGAACCAAGCTGCTGAAGAAATCAGGTAAGATAGGCAAGCGGGCTGTAAAACCTGGTGAATATTTTGTAGAGTATGAGAAACATCTGAATAAAATACTGGGTTGGGGGTGACTAACATGGATAATTGCATTTTGGGAACAAATCTTAAATGATCAAAAATAGTACAGCGTTCTAATGAGAATAATATGCAGAAGTGAGAATTTTACTACAGTACAAATCAGTGGCCTTCTGTTCCCTCTGTGATGCCGAAGGAAAGGAAAACAATTCCAGCCACAACTTCTACTTTGATGAACACAGAGCAGCTGTGCCTACGGTTGCTGCCAAGCTTACTAGAGATTCCTCACTTTAAAGTTATAGGTTTCAGTTTAGCTCCAAACTTCCATCTCAGTGACCAGCTGCCTATACTGCGTAGATCTTTCTAATGACAAAAAAAATACCAGGGTGGCAACACTACATAAATATTAAGTATACTCAAGATATATAGGTAGTATTTAATTAATTAAAATATTTAATTACTCAATCAACACTAGATCCTTATTAGCCCAATAATGTTCACTCAGGAATTAGACCCTTGAGAAATTTTGAATCTAATATTAAAGAAAAGCAATTCTAACAGAAGGCAACAGAATAAGTATGGATGCTGTTACTAAAGCTCAAAAGATCTACTCTGGCCTCAGAGAAGATATATGAAATATCCACTACTCACTAAAAACCAAACCCCAAATCCTCAATATATCTGCAATGGGAGAAAGGATGAATACTGGGTGTTCTGATGGAAATGTACACAACAGAGGAGAGTCACCTTCTCGTGTGGGATTGGTGCTTTGAGTTCTGCCCTCTCTTGCCTTCTTTTCCACTGTGTGAAACACAACAGAAAAGGGTTTTGCCAAATGGCACACCATTATGCCGGACTTCCCAGCTCCCAGACATGGGTGTTCTGATAGAGCAGCACAAATTGGGCATACTAAGAGATTTTAAAGCTCTCCAAATAACTTAAACAATATATCCCTTTAAAACACACGAGCAGATAAAAGAACTCATGAGGGAAACTAGCAAATGATGAACTGAACAGTAATGAAAGTACATCACATTAAGCTTTTTGTGACATAGTTACAGTATTTATTTTAAAGGAACATTTGTAGCTTTGATATTTATATTAAAAAGAGAAGAGGTCTGGAGAGCTGGCTTAGAGATTAAGAACACTTGCTGCCCTTAGAAAGAACCCAGGTTCAGTTCCCAGCATCCACATGATGGCTCGCAACCACCTGTAACTCCAGTTTCAGGGAAACTGATGCCTTCTTCTGGCCTCCACAGACACCAAGCACACACATGGTACACAAACACACCTGTAGGCACATCAAACTTACAGAAGACGAAGACATAAAAGTAAACAAGATAAAGAAGAAAACAGGAAACAACCTAGGAACCTGCCACAGAGGGCCTCAGAAAGCCTCTGTCGTGCAGACTGTCAAAGCAGATACTGAGCCTGATGCCAACTGTCGGGCAGAGTGAATGGAATTTTATGTAAGAAGTGGGAAATAGTAAGAGCTGGAGAGGACAGGAACTCCACAAGGAGAGCAACAGAACAAGAAAATTTGAACACAGGGAACTTCGCAGAGACTCATACTCCAACCAAGGACTATTCATAGAGATAACCTAGAACCCTTGCACAGATGTAGCCCATGGCAGTTCAGTGTCCAAGTGGGTTACATAGTAATGGGAAGAGGGACTGCCTCTGACATAATCTGACTGGCCTGCTCTTTGATCACCTCCCCCTGAGGGGCGAGCAGCCATACCAGGCCACAGAAGATGACAATGCAGCCACTTCTGATGAGAACTGATAGTCTAAGATCAGAAAGAAGGAGAGGAGGACCTCCCCTATCAGTGGACTTGGGGAGGGGCATGCATGCAGAAAGGGGAGGAGGGGTGGATTTGGGAGGGGAGGAGGGAGGGCTTATGGGGGGATACAAAATGAATAAAGTGTAATTAATACTAATAAAAATGTGCAAAAAAATAAAATAAAAATAAAAAAACATGCACACATATATGGAGAAAAGTTGAAGCTACATGGTAGAATGTAATTATGTGTTTTGGAAAAATGCAAAATAAACTGTTGATTATTCTTTGACTGGAAGCAGTTTTGTGCTGGTGGCAAGAAGGGGACAGAAAGGCAGGATGCCAGAAAGCAGGAGACACAAAGGTGTGGGCTCTGCTCTACTCCTTTAAGGTGTGAGGTGTGAGTATGTAGCTAGACTTGTTTGTGTTTCACACATACACAAAAACTGCACTGCTTTGTTCTACCCAAAGAGGCAAATTAACAATAAATGGTATAATTTGCTAGAGTATAAAAGTATGTTTGAGGAAGAGGTACAGGCTGAGTGAAATTTTAATCTTACAAAATAAGCCACTATAGACATTTACTAAACAAATCTGTTTGTCCTACATATTTATCCTTCCTTCCTACCTACTTACCTACCTACCTATTTATTTATTTCGCTGCAAAATTAGAGTCACTTAAAGGGCAGAAAATAGCAGGTGCTCACATCTCACTCAGCATCACTCAGAGCACAAGTAGAACTTTACAATCCCACCACACTTGTAAACAGGCATGCAGTCACAGTTTTAAGTACACTCTGGGCTTTGTGTGTGTTTGTGTATATGCAGGTATGCTCCTGCAGAGGCCCAGAGATTGATGGTGGGAATTTTCTCCAATATGACATTATACTTTTTTGACGCAAGGTCTCTCATTGACTCCCCAGTACTCTAATTATAGAACAGTGGGCATATAGGTGCTAGAGGTCCAAACTATGACAGCATTTTACCAATTGAGCTGCCTCCCCAGTCCCTAAACTCTAGCCTATACTACTATTCCCCCAGGTGTGCTCCTTCTCTGTTTTAGGAGCTGACCTTGGACCCGGTGTAGCATTTCATTGTTACAACTGAGTTTCCTCTAGTCCTCTGGTTCCTTTGGTTTTGCTTATCTACTTAAGCTTGGCATTTCTGAAGGACAGTGGTTAGGTATCTGTATACACCTCATGGTAGGGCTTATCTGATATTTCTTCCTGACCGGCCTGAGTCCCATAGAACCAACCTGTCTGTATAGATTCTCTCTGTATAGATTTGAGCCCATTATAACGGGGGAAGAGCCCCGCAGAACCACCCTGCCCTTCTCTGTATGCCAATAGTCAGAAGACCTTTTGAATATGGAATTAAGCAGTGTCTGCAGGGCTTTTCCACAGCAAAGTTACTGTGTGATGTTTTGTAATTCATCACTTGCACAAGATGCCTGGAGACTTTTGTCCACTGACTTCTTTCTTTTTTTTTTTTTTTTTAAGTTTTCTTTATATTTACATTGGTGTACACACCAATGTGTGAGGGTGTCAGATTCCTTGGAACTGCAGTTGCAGACAGTGTGAGCTGCCATGTAGGTGGTGGGACTTGAACCTGGGTCTTCTGGAATAGCTGCCAGTACTGCTGAACCATTTCTCCAGGCCCTCGTCCATTGTTTTCTGTATGCACTGCCAGGTCTAGTTAGTCTGCAACCGTGACGAGCGTATTCTGCCGATGCACGTAGTTTTAAATGACATTATTGCATATCTACTCCCCAGTGGTATGACAAGCTTCAGTTCTTTTTTTAAAAATCAATAGTAGAAAACATGTAGCAGATTAAAATAAAAGACTTTTAAAAGAATAATCTCTAAAGAGTTTGCAGCTGTTCTCAGGAAAGAACAGATTCCCCACAGAGTGACTGTGGAATATAAAATGGGAGGCAAGAGGAAGAGGGAAAGGAGGATAGTGAGAGCTGGAGTGGGATAGACCTACGCTAGGAAATACAATGCTTCCTTCTTCAGCTACTAGTAACCAGTGTGCTCAGACTGCAATGGACAGCGGGAGACTCCCCTCCTACTGCCAGAGGCTACCTGCCAAGCTGAAAAGGAGCTGATGGTTGCTGGAGACTGTAGGCAGAAAAGGGTAACGCAGTGGATGGTTTCAGACATCCCCGCAAAAGCTACCTCAACTCTATAGAGGGTTTTCAGAAGGAACCCCAACTCTTTCCCACTATCCTAGGAGTCCCTAGAGCGAAAGACCTGTGGACGTGCTGCTTCAGAGTCACGTGTGGAACACAGTGAATTGCAATGCATGAACCACAGAGGCTGGGGTAAGTGTCTTAAATTACTTTTCTATTCCCATGAACAGCACGACCAGGGAAACCTATAAAACAAAGTATTTCATTTTGGTAATCATGGTTCCAGAAAGTGGGAGAGTCCATGGCCACAATGGTGAAGAGCATGAGCATAGAAGCAAGCATGGTGCTGAGAGCCCCCAATCAGAATTCTGTAAGGACAGAAGTATTTCCTAGCAGGTGCTACCCAGTCAAGGAGGCTGATACTCCTCTGCCACATCATATGGTGGAAGGCCAGGACGATGACAGGGCCTGGGCAGTGTGGGAATGTGGACAGCTAGGCTACTAACTAGCCCAGGAAAAAAAAGGAAATGTATTGTGGCCACCCATGACTGTGATGACAGTCCCCAGGAAGCTGTAGAGAGGACCTTGAGTTCAAAAAAATGCCTAGGCTACAAGGTGAGACCTTGCTTCAAAACACACACACACGTGCACACTCACACACAAACACACACACACTCATGTCTCCCTAACATCTCTTCAGCTTACCACCAGCAAAATGCAATTAACTCAATGCCAAGTACTTTAAAGTGAGAACTCCTCCTGGTGTTAATTTTTACTGTGATTATAAATCTCTAAGAAATGCTGTATTCATAAGCAAAATCCCATGGAATGGTCTATGAGAAATGCTAGTTTAAAGAAAATTCACCAATACTTTAAAAGTGCAACTTCTCTCTTCTTATGGGTTTAAACTAATATTCAGATGTTAAGGAAAGAGAAGTTGGTAATGTTAAAAAATGATTCCAAAGTTGATGCCTGAGAGTATTATTCTTTAATAAGTGCGGAGAGTCAGGAAATCTTATGAAAGAAGTAGGAAATAGTAAGACCTGGAGAGGACAGGAGCTCCACAAGGAGAGCAACAGAACCAAAAAATCTGGGCCCAGGGGCCTTTTCTGAGACTGATACTTCAACCAAGGACCATTTATGGAGATAATCTAGAACCCCTACACAGATGTAGCCCATGGCAGCTCAGTATCCAAGTGGGTTTCCTAGTAAGGGGAACAAGGGCCGTCTCTGACATGAACTGATTGGCCTGCTCCAGGGGGAACAGCCTTACCAGGCCACAGAAGATGACAATGCAGTCAGTCCTGAGGAGACCTGATAGACTAGGATCAGAAGGAAGGGGAGGAAGATCTCCCCTATCAGTGGACTGGGGGAGGAACATGGGGGGAGAAGGGGAAGAGAGTGTGGGATTGGGAGGGGAGAAGGGGAGCTACAGGTGGGATACAAAGTAAATAAACTGTAATTAATAAAAAATAAAAAATAAAACAGGGCATTACACTGAATTTTAAATATTTTTATTTTATGTGTATGAGCCTTTTGCCTGTATCCGTATCTGTGTACCACATTCATTCGTGGTTTCCATGAAGGCTAGAAACAGGAGTTGGAAACTTTGGAACAGAAGTTTTAACACTTGTGAGTGGCTATGAAGGGTACTGGAAACTGAACCTAGTTCCTGTGGAAGAGCATCCAGTACTCTTATACTGAGCCATCTCTCCAACCCTTACTTTGAATTTTAAATATAAGATCAAATAGCTTTTTTATTTACATTTAAAAGTATTTTAAAGTGTGTGTGTGTGACTGTACGTGTGCGCATGTACATGCACACACAGCCTGTAGGTGTGTGCGTGGCATGTAGGCATGTGCACAAAACACAAGTTCCAGCAGAGACCAGAGAGTATTGTATAACCTGGGACTGGAGTTACAGGCATTTGTGAGGTTCCTAACTAGGAATCCAACTCAAGTCCTCTGCAAGAACACTAGTTTCTTAAGTGCCAAGTCATCTACCCAGAACTTACAACTTCATACTGACACAATGTCACACTGACATCCTTTAAATCTGAACTGTACTTCAATTTTTATTCTTATTCAAAAAACAGTAAGACAGAAACAGGTCTCATAAATCCCTAATCTCTAATATAAACAAAATGCTATGAGGTCAAAGACTGCACCTACCATGTCCCCTACAATGCTTCTAAAGAGGTTAAGCCTGTGTTCAATTCCATTAACAGCACAGTCAAGAGTTGAAGAGGCAAGCAACACCTTAAGCGAGAAAGATGTTTGCCCATGTCTCGGTTCTGAAACTCAGGGCTGCTGTCCTCGTCTAAGTATATAATCAGCTAACTGAGTCTTTTCCTTTATTCCTAGCCTTGCTAGCCTCCTTTGGCATTTAGCTTTTTTCAGGGATGGAAGACGGCTACTGCACTCAGTTTTTCTGACCATGTTTTCAGGGAGAAGGAAGGGGACGAGGGGGAAACAGGTGAAATTAATAAATTCCCACTTACACAGTTTTGGCCATCATTTTAACCATGCACAACCCTAGCTGGAGAAAAGCTAAGGAACTGAGGAATTTGTTGTTGTTGTTGTTGTTGTTGTGCTCTAGCTTCTAGAGTAAAGAGAAGAGGAGGAACATGTAATGGGTTTCACTGAACCAATTTATCAAAGCTGCCAGAGAGCTCTGGCGACTGTACAAAGTAGCAGGCTGACTTTACATGTGGCCATTTCAATGTTCCTTTCCAATCTCTCTTAAAATACTAGGTGGTGGTGGCAGGAACATGGAAGTGTTTACCCACCTGATACCTAGGAAGGAAAAGGGAACCAGCCATAGTAGCGTCTAAGTGTGCAATTTGAGAGGCTCCACTCTAAAAGTACACATTAATGAACATACAGACACACAAACTACTCGAAATCTTGAAAATATGTTTTCAGTTTTTAAATGAGATCAGAAGGGAAGGTGGGCACATGCAGCATCCTTGCAGTGCTTTCTCAAGTCTGGTTCCACTCTCTGTTAGCACTGGTGATGCAACCCATAGAATTCAAAATGAACATACCAAAAAGGTCAGAGCAAAAACTGGTTAATTAGCTCTCGATGTTTCATTTACAACATTATGTAACACATCATGGCCAAGGTATAACTAATTGTAGTAAGCTAAGACTACTTTCCAAAGAACAGCTCTGCTCTTTAGTGTCTGCTCATGGACTGTCAGCTAATAGCAAGGAATGAAAGGAGTTAGTTCAGCAGGTGCACTGAGCAACTACCCTTAACCATGAGTCTCTTCCGGCCTATAACTCCTTAGATACAAGCATCACTTGAATGGCTAGCCAATTCAAACGAAGGTCTGGGTGTCCACACAGTAGGGACAGTTAAAACACACATGCTGTTGAGAAGCTTACTTATAGTTTTCACTGTAAGACCTCATCAGTCAGATGTTGGTAGGTATGAATCCCCAAGGCAAAATCAGCACTTAGGAAACGGATGTAAAGCTGCATCAACTACAGCTCAGACACGATTCCAGCCACAAAGCCCCGGCCACTAACTCTGCACTGGTGACTCTTCAGAACTGAGATGGTACCTGATGAAGTAAGTTAGGAGCAAGGGGCATATCTTAGCTCAGAGACTTAGGGCAGGGGAGGCATGGCAATGGGGCTTCATCTGCCATGGCTACAACTTACAGCATGGCGCTTTTTTCTCAGGGTGATCAGGAAGCAGAGATGTCAGGTAGGAACGAGAATGGTTATAACCATCTTGTCTCAACCTTACAGCACTCTATCTACCAGCTATAATTCCATGTCCAAAAGGTTCCACAGCCTCCCAGAAGAGTGCCACCATCTGGAGAGCAAGTGTGAAAACACCCCAGCTAGTGGGGGATCAGTCACAATCAGGCTGCAGGCATCCACAGCAGATTTCACAGTTTATCTTTCCAAAGAATTGCACAGAACCAAGGGGCAGACTTGGCAGAACTACTACACCTTTACCACAGGAATTTGGAGAGGTATACTTCTGGTCCAGTTTATCTAGAGATTTTTACCATTTCTCCGGGGACAGCCATTGGCATTAATGCTGGGCTAAGTCTCTTGTGGTGCACCTTATACTCCGTGGGCTGACAGAAGAATGGTGAAAGGAATCTGAAATTCTTCACAAGGAAAGGGGCCTAGAATCTTAAAGAACCCTTTTATAGACCTTTGAAACCCTCAGCTTTGATTCCAGTCTCCTGATAATTTTCTTTTATTTTGCTCCCCTTGTACCACTGCTCACAACACAGCTATCTAGGGGACATAGAAAACAGATACTTCAACAATGTAGTTAAGGCCAACATGGGTTCAAATTCAGGGTGTATCAGATTCAGTATCCTATTTCTGAAAGGTGCCCTGGAATGGGCTGAGCTATGTAAACAGAGTCTCATTTTCATATTAAAGTGAGGTGTGATCCTATGAGGCCCTATGCAGTCCAGTTGTTGGCAGAGGGCCTGGTTTTCCTTGCAGTAGATGGAGGCTCTTGACCTTTCCACCCTCCCTCCAGCCATGCTTGGATCCCTAGACAATACAAAGAGCTTGAATCTCCACTAGGTTATCATAGCTGTGCCAATCTGAAAAGTGAGATAGACTTAACTTTGTCTTGTATATGCACAAAATCAGAAGGCTAGGCATTTATTCTGATTACTGATAGATTTCTATTAATAAACATGTGAAAATCCTAAGTATACCTTAGGTTTTCTCAGTCCTATTCACTTCAAATCCATGCCATTGATGATTAGAAACTAATGACAAATTTAGCACTTTCTATGGGTTTTAAAATATTATATACAGTAAAAACGGGAGGTGGGGGGTGGGCTACCGGTGTCTTATCCCAAGATTCCTCCTTCCTCCTTCAATAACCCTGGTTTCAAGCTTGAAATAGATCATCCAAACTAAACTTCCAAGCCAGCCACACCAGACAGGACTGTCACATAGTTGCAGCCAAGCTGCTTTTAAAGGGAACTGGCCTCAGCTGGCAGGCAACCTGTTCAGACCTCTTCTTTGCTCCCAAACTCCATTCTTTAGTTTCCAAGGTAGACTTGAGGGGTAAGTGCCTCAACAGTCGTCTTGAACTGCAAACCTACCTTTTGAGGACACTGTTAGTAAGCAGGAGTGGACACACAGGTGCAGAGCCCTCAGGACACTAAGACTACATTTCAGCCTGTGGATGCCTCAAATCCAGACGTACATTAAATAAATGAAAAACACATTTTTTCCCGATTGAAACCACAGAATATGAAGTCAAACTAATCAAGATTAAAAACTAATCTTTTTAAGCCCCAAGATGTTTGCTTTCCTACACCCCATGAATAGCTTCACTAGAACATGGGACGACACTCATGAGGTACTTTCTCCTGGCAGCAACCTTGCTTCTACCTATCACCCCACTTCTGCCTCTCTCCCTTTCCAGCAAAAAGCAAGAAGAATTAAAAAAGAAAATTGTTGCTATGCTTAAGCCTAGCATTCAATCTTACCAGCTTAAAAAAGCCACGTTTCACGAAAGTCTCACTGTCTCTGGGGTACCTTGGTAAAATTAATAAATTGCTTTTGTAATTACCTTCTGAGTCTATCTTTACTGTTATTCGCAGAAGTAACCAAAATATTTGGGCTTTTTCTAGTATTTCTAATTTTATTTCAGGAATTTTAGAAACTTTGTTAATTAGAGCCTCCTGCTTTGTTGTCCTTAAATATGTTTTCTAATTAAAACAGTAATCCTAGATTTACTGACAGCCTTGGCAGTACCCAAGGATAACCTTAGCTAAATTACCCCATACCTCAGTTTCTTCATCTGGGCAAAGAGACAACTGTGACAAAAAGATTCAATTGTCACCATGCTGGTTAGTCTTATGTCAGCTTGACACAGGCTAGCGTTATCAGAAAAGAGGGAACCTCAATGGAAAATATGCTTCCCTAAGACCCAGCTTTAAGACATTTTCCACCCCTGGGGCAGTGGTCATGGATCTATAGAAAAGCAGGCTGAGCAAGCCAGTGAGCAGCACCTTTCCATGGCCTCTGTATCAGCTTCTGCCTTCAGTTTCCAGCCCTGCTTGAGTTCTGTCCTGACTTCTTTGATGATGGACAGTACTGGGGAAGTGTAGGCTGAATACCCTTTCCTCCCCAACTTGCTTTTTAGTCATAATGTTTCATGGCAGCAATAAAAACCCCAACTGAGACAGTCAACTATATTTTCTTTTGCTGATTCTACAAGCACTGCAAGTCTGTGCTAGACATGATGCTAGGAATTTGAAACACCACAGTGATGTAGCCCCACTTTCACAGAGTTCATGGCAAAATGTGGTTGAGAGACATAAATTTAAAAATCCAGTACATGCATAATTAGTGAAGCATTACTGGGCTACAGGATCACTAAAGGGAAGCCTCAACTACTCGGAAGCCTTTGGTGTGATGAGGCCTGAAAGCCCTGTATTTTTCTGGTACGTAACCCTTCATGTTCAGTTCCTGGCTTAGCTATAATTTTATTTGTTTAATTTCCAGTGTAACAATTCAAGAAGTACCTCTGATTTTTCTTCCTTTTATAAAAGTTTGTTCTGATCTCTTTAGCAGTAAGAGAGATCTACTTGCCTTGTGAAATGAGGACTAAGAGGAAAGAAAACAGAAGTCATAAAGCAGACACATGTACAACACACATGTGTGCATGCGCGCACACACACACACACACACATACACACGAGCACACAAAAATGCACATGAGTAGACTAAGATTCTGAAAGCAACAGCTTTAACCCTTTGAGGATAAAGTTTTCATTCTAACTTAGTAGCTACCTATAACAAGGTATTAGCATGAGTCTATAAAATTTTTATAAGAAAAATCATATTGTATTCATTGTCAGAAAGCACTATTCTGGAACTCTTACTATGCAAGAAAGTTGTCTGGGCAGAACAGGGTAAGCCAGTAAATGATGGCTAAACACACAAGCCACCAACACTGACAACATGAATTCAATCACAAAGGCCCTGGGAAAGGAGAGAACCAACTCCTGAACGCTATCCTATGACCTCTGTCATGATATGTGTACCCTGACATGATGCATACAAATAAATAAAAAAATAAAAAAAATCTTAGTACCAAGAAATTGGTCACAATTTCCATGATTACAGTAAAAGTATTTCATCTGTTCTGCTTGTTGCTCTCCTTGTGAGAAACAGCATCACCCGTTTCCACTCACCTTTCAGACTTGGAAATCACACACCTGAGACCTTTCTGCTCTTGCTGTGGTTATGTGTCTCACTGTTTCTCTACAAGGGTGAGCCAAAGCAATTTCACAGTTATCAGAAGGGTTATCAAAAGAATTTACCAGTATGTATTGTGAGACCTGGAGAGTAACTCTTAAATAACTGTGTGCTGCCAGCACAGGCATATCGCATTCTCTCGAGGGCTCTGTGATCCAGTAGGCACCTTGAGGTCACAGGTCTTCCTTGGGAAGTGTTCAACAAGGCAATACTATGTGCACATTTAACCATACACACCGGACGGCTTCATAAAGAAGCTGTCACAGCGGTACTGCCAGCACATCTCACCACAAACCCTAGCTGGTCTCTTCTTACCCCATGAACAGGAACTCAGTAAGTCTAACAAATGGACTCTCTTGTGTTGCTTCAGTACAAGTACTGGTACAAGCCTTTGCACATGGAGCCAACCTGAAACAGGGTTTTGACAGCCTCAAATCATAATTCTTAGTAAAAGGCTGTCCAACTTGCAGCTGAGAATAAAAATGGCCTAACACAAAATTGTGAACTTACTTAAGACATTGTGAGAACTTTTGCAGATGGGCAAATATCAGCCAGGACAAGAGAGGTGCAGAGAAGGTTGATAACATCCAGAAAGGCTGGTCAGTTGAGAGGTGTAAACAATTAGCTAATAAAACCACAAATATAACTAGCTTCCAATTTTTATAGTCCAGCTAGTCTTCAAGAGTGCCATTTATGCAAATGCCCTGGGAACTAGCAAATGTTGTCACCTAACCCAGTACTCCTTGGCTTTATAACATCCTTTCGAACAACTGAAAACATGATGGCACTGACCACAGAAAAACATGAGATCTTAAAGCAAAGATTAGAAGATCTCTGAGCTCATTTGCCTAGAATCTAGGCTGAGAGGCTACATGTGTCTACACTGGCCACTCTTATTGACAAGTAGTTTTCTAGAAGACACAGCAAACAGGTGGAGAAAAGGGAATCGGGGAAGCTGAAGAGGATCTCTGTGTTAGGGATGGAAGACTGACAAGGAGAGTGGAGAAGCTAGGCAAAGCTCACTGTGACCCACTGACTTCACACTGTATGACTCTATCAGATGTTTTTAACAACATGAGACAGAGGTGATCTAGAGAAGCCTGTATCAACAGTTCATTCTGATCCAGAAATTCTACTTATGGAGAATTTCCTGAAAACACAGACATAACAGTTGGGCAGTACTTTGCAATCAACCGAAATCTCATTTGCTTAGAATTAATACCTTTCCAACACTACATCAAATAAGCAGGTCTCCTAAAGGGGGAGCATCACTCTCTACTTCCTTCTTAGGAAATAAGAGAAAATGCAAACTGACCTCAGTGGAGTTATAAGATGTAAATTAATGAGGGCCTGCTACATGATGAAGACACAGCAAGGCACACAAATCTTTAAATGACAACCTCATCACATGCCTACAAAGTTATCTGTGTCACCTTCAGAGGTGGATAACATAAAGATTATGAATGATTTTAGTTATTCCTGGTGTTTCTGAAATTGCTCTGCCACCTGTTAAGTGGTCAATGTTCACTTTTCATTTGCTCAAATACTTACAGACACTCAACTTCTGCTGTGTAAATTAGCAGTAGTGCTGGAAGAGACACTTTTTTTTTTTAAGTAGTTACAAAATGCCAATGCTTACAAACTCCTGGAATTTAACAATCAAATGAAAAATCCCAAGAATGGGACACTGACAATTTCTCCTTTATGTATGAACACAGAGTCAAATCTACCACGAACGAAGACAAGATTTGGGTTCAAATCCACCTTCACTATTCTGTCACTTGACTTCATGATAAAAATCTCACCAATAAGGAAACATGGTCAGCAAATGCTTTCTTCATTTTTTCCCTGCCAGAATTAGCATGTTTAAGCTTAGCCAAGGTTAAATACTTGATGTCTCACAGAAATGAACAAAATCAGTTCAGGTCCTAATACTCCAGGCCCAAGGCTACAAGGCTGTATTTATTCGTGACTTGTAGTTCCATCAATTCAGAGCAATAGTAAGCCAGTGAGAACCAAAATTCATACTTTTAACTATAGAGATTTTGTGACAAAAACAGTCACAAAAATTAGATCTAACATCCAAGCAAATGACCCAAGGAAGATGGTCTACCAAGTTTTAATTTCCTCTCATGAATGCAAGCACAAATCCAGATGTTAATAATAACTATCACATGTTTTTTCCCATACTTATCAATATGTATTAAATTACACAGGTGAATAGAAAAATCAGTCCTAATTTAAGGGTTAAAAATCACAGATATGAAATGGAGAAAGATTTCCAAAGTGGCAAAGAGATCACCTATCCATTTCAAAGATGTGTTTATCTTTTTGTATTTCAAAGGAAAGGCCTTTTGAAAGACATGGCACAGAAATATGCATGTGAATAGAGGCACATTGAAAAGTCTTAGCTTTCAGATATAATGGCTCTCCCTCAGAAAGCACTGTGCACGATCTGGAAGCTCCACAGTGCATTTTATATGCTGCCAAGTACATTAAGGGCCCTGTGGTGTCACCTCTGTCCAGCTTCCACTGGATGGCTCATTAGCATTTTCCGGAATGAGGATCCCAAACCTGACCCTTACCTATCAGTGTCACTTTCCATTGTAGACATGGATTCATTCGTGTGGTATTGAATATAGCAGACTATGTCCTACCTCTTAAAAAAGTTTAAAAGACCAAAAAAAGAAAAGAGGGTTATCACTATAAAGAAAGGAAGATAAAGAAAGGATAGAGAGTGGGAAGGACAGAGAAGGAAAGATAATTATGGAGGACACAATAAACAAGATTGATAGTCTAGAAATATTCATGAAAATCTGTCCTTGAAAATGGCGGGGATTTGGTAGCCAATCTTTTCCATATGACTTCTGAAAAATGTTCTTAGAAAGAGCCCACAAAAGGGTGATAACAAAATGCATCTCGTCAAATGATCTTTCATTCTGGCATGAAGTTATTCTCTCACATCTTCCATGTGGGCTGCAGCGCTCCTTCCAAGGCCTGTCTCATTTACTACATCTTAATTACACTATGCATTATGCTGACTGTGGATCCAAGACCTTTCAAGCAAGGCTTGTAACAAGAATGCATCCATCCACAAGGGACAAAGCCTGCTGCATTGTCAGTTCCCACAAAAGCAGACACCAGGGATTTAGGGAGAAGCTGAGGTTTACAAGGGATAGCTCACAACCCCATGAGGGGGGGGTTCTACCTGAAAAAATCTCTCAAAGCAGAGACTGGATCTGTACCTTTGAAGTAGGGTCTTTATTAAAAAGATAAATATAGACTATGAATGGAATCTGGGGTAAGCAATGTGAATTAGGCCCTAAAATGATTTCTTTTCCTAGCACACATTTGTGGAAATCTCAGAGCAAAGAAAGTGTGCAATAACGAGGCTGTGCTTGAATCTCGGTTTATTGCTCAGTATGACCCAAATGTACCCAGACCAAATCCATCAGCAGGGAGGTGTAAATGGTTTTGTGCTAGGCTAAATTTCAACAGGCATTCTACTTGCCTAGTGAAAGCCCCTTCCAACTAGCAGCCAAGTTATTAAGAAATTGTTTGTCATCTTAGATCGGATTGATCATTTGTTTCCCCAAATTCTTTTTTCTCATCATTTACTCATTACACGCCTCCTCCTGATGGAAAAAGACATTTATTAGCTTCTGCATTTATTGCATTGGCAAACAGAAACATTCTGCTGCATTTCCTGGGGGTTCACTCATTTATCTATTGGATAAGAGACTGAAGTTTTCTACAGGGCAGAAAAATTAAAATATCAGTCAGTTTGACAGCAGGAAAATGAGGGTCCCTGCGACAAGATGCTTGCTTAAGCTTTTGGTTCAGTGAGGAGGTGCAATCTTATTTCACCAAACTACTACTTCATATGCTACTAAAACTATGGCTATTATCTGATAAAAAAAAGCACTCAAACATTCAGTTTTCATACGACACCATAAAGCTCTCAGAAGCAATGCTAACTGCGGCTTCAAATGGAATATACAGCATGATGCTTTTAGAGATCTGTGTTGAAGGAAGAAAAAAAAAAAAGGAAGGGGGAGAGAAAGACAGAGAGATAGACAAAGAAAAAAACTGTCCCAGAAAATCCATGAAACTGAATCTAAACTGACAGAATTTTAAGTCATAAGAAACCTCATATGTCACTGAGTCCTTCTACTGAATTTTTTTCTGCAGCGTATCTCATAAGACATTTTTCCCATTTGCTGAAATAATCATGAGAAGATCGGCATACCTCACAGTGAAGCCTGTTGATGAGGGTTCACTTCTGAAACATGAAGTGACTGATGTGACCAGGGCAAGCTATCTAAACCCTCTGGATCTCAGGCATTCATGTTGAAAGAGTTAGGGTCGAAGAAGAAAGAACTAGAGACACGCCATGCAGACTAAATGACCCAGCAGTCACCAAAATATGCCACCTGTCAATGATGTGCCTTGCTCACATAAGCAGGGAAGGTACATGTGTATGCAGTCATCTACGACGGCCACAAACACTCTGACCAGGTGAGCTCAGTTACCGCAAACCTTCCTTGGTTCTTAGTCATTTTTCTCTCTACTCCTTTTTCCCATCTTTCCCATGGCTTTGCTTTCCTTGAATCCACTTTAATGATTCACCTTTCATTTTTGACAAAAAGCAGATACAATGATTCAGTAGTGTACTCTGCCAAGGCTGTCAACCATGAACACAACCATGAACACAAGCCTGCAGCAGCTGGCCTATTCCAGCCCCTACCTAACCACGCAAATCCTTTACTATCCATCACCCTAACTTTTTTTTTTGGGGGGGGTGTCAATCCTCAGGTCAACAAATCATGAGTGCCCACCACTGTGCCAGGCACTGGTACTAGAAAGAAAACTCAGTTTCTAATATTTTACTCCAAAGATGGGTGTGCACTAGAAAAGTCTAGCCTTAAGTTCATACTTGGAATAGTGAGTGGTACAAACCAGAAATCCAGCACTCAGGAGGTTCAAAAGTTCAAGGGCAACCTAACCTACATAAAGAGACTCCTTCCAAAGAAAAAAAAAAACAAAACAAACAACACAGTTCGTTCTTCCTGATATAACAGTGCTTAAGATACTGTTCTTGTCTCAGCAAATTACCCTGAATAACAGTTTAAGTGCTAATAATAAACTAGCCTCTTCAGCAGCATCTTTTCACTAAGTGTTCAATTCATCCAACCTGCATTTATTCACTTTGCCCTGAACAGCCTTAAATCTGACTGAGAGCAATTGTGGTGTGTGTGTGTTGAAGGGTACCAACCTGTTCTGTGCAATGATAACCAAAAAGAAATGTTTGTAAGTTCAAGTAATACCTGGAGGCCAAGGTTTCCTAGCCTCACAAGCCCTCCACTGTTATCATGGAAGTCTTCATTCTCATCAGCAAACTCCACAGAGTAATGCAGCAGTACACTTGATGACTGCACTGAAGTCCTCTCTCACATGCAACAGCAACTCAGCAGGTTGGGAAACTTCAAGAAAACATCCCCGAGAATAGTTCATATTCTGTTCTCAGTATAGTGCCAACATAAAGCTAGGCTACTTCTTCCCCTCTGTGAACCAAAATTATCCAGATACTAAAATACCACTGACTTCTATTATCTTTTCTATAACTAGACAGGATAAAAAGCAATACAAGTTCTTTGGCAGTTCACAGGTTAACAATTCCTACAGATTCCATTCTATAACACAGGATGCAAAGATTATTCAATTTACACTTATTTTATCCAAATAGAAATGTTTCTGAAAATGCTCTTGTTTGATAAAGAATTCTTCTAAACACTTGACCTTCTGTAAAGCACTGCAGGGAAAGGAAAACAAAAAGATCCACTCTTTATGACCTAAACTAATGCAAAAACTACCTGGAGTGCTAGCTTTGTCACTAGTAATATTTTAGATGCACTGATAGCAGATCAGGTACTACAGTGTGAACTATTTATCCATTTAATCTCTCTGTCCATCCACCCAATCTATCTGAGGCAGTCTCAACAGGCCACAGCTGAAATTTACTCAGCAGTCCAGGAAGGCCAGGTCTCACTCTCCTTAGTACTCAGCCTATGGATGTGCATCATCACACCGCCGTTCTATGCTGTCATGCTGGCACTATGATCCCTAGTCTCAGGATGAGGAAATCGAAGGCAGAAAACTTACTTTTCAATCTTTATAAAAGGTGAGGGGAAGGCACAAAGAGGGAAAGAGGTTAACCTCCAACCACGTCCAAATATCAAAGCAGAAAAACTTGGTTGGAAAGACAATAAATGATTTTTATTTTTAAACACAGCAATCCTAAAAGTAAAGAAGTATTTTTACTGTCTACAAATTAAACTTAAACGAACACCTAGGGTAAACAGGGCCAAAGACTAAATTCAGGTAAGTAGAGACTGTGCTTGTAGAAGATGCTGTTGACACCTTTTATCCCTGATCCCCACCCTCCAAACCCCGCCAGATTCACACATCCTTTACAGCAATGGAACCCTCTGCTTAGCTAGTGTTTGTTCCCAAATAAGTCACCAGTCTTAGATCTTGGCTTAAGGTCAACTTTTTTTCCAGAGGGGGCATGGTATGCATTTATCTCTAAGAGAACTCTTGTAGTGGATGGCTATAAATTCCTCGATGGCTTTATAAGAGCCCAAACATTTCATGGGCATCATCAGCTCACTACTATAGAAACTCCTAATTTATACTGATAAAAATTCAATTTGTGATGGCAAATAGTTATTACCTGTCTAATAAGCAGGTTATTCCTATTCTTCCCAGCCTCAGTTACCTTCTTCAACCTTCATTCACTTGCTTAAGCCTCAAACAGACCTGTCTTCCCCTTCTCCACCTACAGCTACACACTGGCCATTTCAGATCTGTGGACAATCTTAGAGGGACATTTTAGAAGAAAAATAATAAGCACTATTAGTGAAATGTGTGTCTGTGGGGGTAGGGGAGAGTCATAAGCCATCCTTAACCAGCTGCTGCTTAGTAGAGGACCATGGGTAAGCCAAGCACATCACACACCTGTGAAGAGGCTTCCCAGGTCCTCAGCATCTCTGGCCGTCTCATTCCTTTCCATTGCTGCTGCTCCGGTATATTCTTTTCGCTCTTTGCACAGAGTGCTAGATTTGCTCTTTAATGCACTATCTTACATTTTGTCTTTGCTACTCCCCAGGTTGTTGAGCATTCAAGCGAACATGAAATCAAAGACCCTTCTCATCTTCTTTGTGTGTAATGCAGCCTCAATACAATTATCAGTTCTCCCTAAGCCGGAACAGTGTAGATCAGAACGTGGGCCTGGTCTCTGAGGTTTCAAACCCTAGCTATGCCACTTACTATCTGCATGACCTATACAGTTACATGGCATTCCCATGCCTCACTCCATTTGTCTATGATATGAGCCTATCAGCCTGGGCAGTTGGAAAGGTTATGTGAAATACCACAGTACTGCAGTACTGGCAAATGGTAAGCTCACAATAAATGTTATTCCTTATTTCAAATAGTGAGGAAGATTATCAATGTTGATTTGGGTTTGAGGAAAAACACAGGGAAAACCATGGTGTATTTTCACTTGGGAAAGAAAGGAAAAGAAATGAAAAGAGAAGAAAAAAAGAAAAGAAAGCCCCGAACTATCATTTCAATATCATTTAACCAGACTCCATCGGGCTTACTTACTATTCTCCTACAAGAGAAGGGATTAGAGCCACTCTTGAAATGACAGCGCCAGTTAAACTCCACACACAAGTGATCTGCTAACAAAGCGCAGACCAAAATAAGCACCGTCTGCTGGGCTTGGCAAGCCAGCTACTGCACTTGAACAGCAACCCTGGCACTCTCTGCAAAGAACATGAAGAGCACGCGAGAGCAGCAAATGCCATGGAGAAATGGAAAGGAATGTGGTAGCCAGGCATGATAAAGGGCCGGGAAAGCCTTTTGCAGGTTTGTGATGTGCTTGCCTCAGGGCATGGTCCCCAACTGAGCACCAGCTGATCGGGGGGTAGCTTATGAAAAACACCTTCCTTTCCACACACACACATTTCACTAATGGCTCTTACTATGTTTCTTTCCAGAATTTACCACCATTCAACATAAAATACGTATGGTATACTGGTTTTGCATTAACTGATCCCCAACTCTATGGAAAAGAAGTTTGTGTCTCTTTGCTCTATTCCCTGAGCTTAAAACAGGCCCTGCTATATTGTAGTTATTAAAAAAAAAAAAAAAATCTATAAAATGAGCAAGTGGGCCTGGTGAGGAGCTAGCTACTGGTGTACAACAGAAACAACACACACTTGACAAATGTCCTGAATTGTTAGTAACAGTATTGTAGAATAATTAAAAAATCAAATCAAATAAAGTAATGATTTCTTCAGCAGTCTAGAAAAATGCTAAGCAAATAATTTGAAAGTAATATTGAGATGAGACCAAGAAGTTTGTGATCCTGAAATCAAAAAAGCTATGGAGCAATACAGAAAATAGGTTTATAAGAAAGGGGAGTTTACAATTTTTATTTTGTTACTTAAAAGCAGAAACAACTCTCTCTCTTTTAAAAACCTCTAAAATTAAAGCTACTACTACCATATATTTAAAAAATGCCATCATCTCATTAATTTTCAAATACCACAAACATATAGATTTTTAGTTTAGGATGAATTAATGAGAAGCATAAAGTAGAAAGGCTGCTGACAATACCCTGTTCTGATGTGTGGACAAAATTTTTAAGAAGTATTTTTCTCAAAAGATAAATAATTGTCTTTGGATAACGGGGAATGTAGAAAGTATGTTCTATAAAGTGTGATATGGTAAAAAATCTTAACTGTAGTGTGATTTTCCAGGAGGGGGGTTTACGAAGGATTTTACCACACTTTGTACCACAGAGAAAATGAGAACAAAAACAATTTAAAACAGCTGCAAACATTCCTATCTTGACTCCACTGTGTAATAAAATAAAAAGACATTCACCTACACTGAGAAACTGGCTATAATCCTTTACTTATTGTAACAAGTGAATTCTGTAGTATATACTGGGTCATGGGATTAAAACTACAAGATCTACATATATGAAAGATATTTGAAGAGGTCTAATCTAGATTTGATCTTTTTTTCCCCCTCCATTCTTCAGAAATAGTAATGAATAGCACACTGTAGGGAAAACTATAAAAATGGATTCAAATTTCACTTAAAAGCTGCAAAATGTTTGTGCAGAAATATTTAACATTTAGATGATTATGGTCTGAAGGGTTTGTTTTCCAGACTGGACTGTTTCGTCATTTATTTCTTTCTCTTTCTTTCATTTTAAATGCACTAACGTTTTGTCTGATGTGCATTTGCGCACCATGTTTGTGCTGTGTCTGAGGAAGCTAGAAGAAGGGCATTGGGTTCCCCAGAGCCAGGTTGTGGACCGTCATGCATGCTCTGGAAAAGCAGCAGTGCTCTTGACAGCTGAGCTGAGTCATTGCTCAAGACCCTCCTCATGTAAGTCTAACAAGAATTCTGTAATCTCACGATGACTTTTAAAGAATTTTTTTAAGGCATATTCTTAAGAAAGGCAACAATGTCTATTGTGCATTTTTTGCTTTGTTTTCCTGATCTTGTCAACAAAATTTAAGGTCCTTAGTTCAATAATTAAAAGAAATGTGGTGATTCAGCTCCTTGTTGAGCACTTGTAATAGCTTCTTGAATAACATAACACAATGATGACAGAGCCAGTGCTACACCTAGTCTAGAACACTTTTCTGCATAACTGGAATTTAAGTATTAACATCTCACTGTCATTTTCCTAAAACATTAGACTTAGAGATGTTTACTTCCTCCTAGGAACACAACCCAAAATAAGTCTTATTTTTGCTAGGAGGAATCCTTTAATCCGGGATATTCTGATTGAAGCTCAGTGTGATGGAGAAGCATGGCTGTCAGGAGAAGCACTCTGGGCCTTTCCTGCCATCTTCCTTGCTCTGGCCCGTAGCTCCCAAGCCTCAATGGTACTCTCATGCTTTCTGAAAACTCCATTTGTAGAAGTAAGACCTAAAGTAAAATGTAAACATCTTCTGTACTTGTTTCTTTTCCAGACTGAAGATGTCCTCATTTAATTCTAATAAAAATTTTGATTACAAAAAACGCAAGATTGATCCAAACATCATTAAGAAAGCCCTTGTTCTGTGATGATCCTTAAATCTGAAGCTGCTATGGGTCATGAGAAAACCAAAGCAGTGGCTGAGCTCATACGGCAAGGCTGGAAGGCTGTGCATGGAGCATTCTGGGTGAATACCCTCCTCCCAGTCTGTGCTCCCAGGCTCCATAACGAGTTGGTAGGGCCCAGCATCTTCCTCTCTCTGAGTTTTGTTACTAACTCTAGAGGATGTGGGCTTTAGTGCACATCACAAAAATTATAGTCAAATCACATTTAGCCAAGCCAAAGGGAGTATCCAATCTGTTTTTTTTTTTTTTTTTTAAGGTTTGGGGGGGTTGTAATTTTGCTTGTTATTTTCCTACTTCTTAGCCAGAAAGGTATTCATCAACTAGATAAACAACTTATCCTCTTCTCAAGAGAAGGAGAATGACCTAAGGAAGTAACAATGATTAGGTAAACACCATCACCATTCCTTTGCCAACAACATAAATGCAATTTTCTAGTTTCCACATGTACATTTCTTAGTTAGAAAACAGGCTTACTTCTGTGTTAGATGAGTAAGTTCCTAAGAGCAGTAATGTTGTGTCAAAATATACGAATTCATGGCATATTATCCAGGTTACTGTTCAATACTGGTTTTAACTCTCTGTCAGAGAGGCTCAAAGTAATAGTTTATTTTGTTGTCTGGCAATGCTTGAAACCCAGAATGCCATCATGATCACTGCTTCCATTTGGCCAATCATTAAGTAATATTCAGTTACAACCTTCTTCTGCATAATTACTCTCAAATGCCTGTAGAACAATGGAGAGTTCTATAAATTGGTCCTTCATGTAGCCCGAGCCTCCAAACTACAATATTTGCTTTTTTTTGTTTGTTTGTTTGTTTGTTTCTCTGGCATTATTCTTTTGGAAAATGGGTTAGGGTCAAGTCTAAATGAGACATAAATATAAATTTTTAGTCTATCCAACAGCAAAATGCCAGTCTCTGTTTTTAATTATACACTGTTGAATTTTAATAAGTAGTTCAAAGTAGGGCCACCAAATTTCTACAATTTCGAGCAAATCCCACGAGAGAAGAGACAAGTTAAAACTCTCGATATATTTTAATGAATTACAGAAACACTCAAACTCTTAACCTGTCCCAAACTCTACATCTCAGTGAACTTCTGTACAGTTGGAATCGCCATTCTGAAGCCATGGAACTTCCTTTAGGACTCTACACTCTCACTATCAATTACATTTTTATGCAGTTATATTCTACAAAAAAAAGTTGAAACTAGAAAAACAATTAGCTTTATAAACCTCTTTCATGACTTGGGCATCTTTTTGATAGCACTCCGTCCTTTCTCATCCCCTGATATTCCTCTTTCTTAGCCTCCTTCTAAATGTTGTAACATACCCACAGAGCTATTTACATGTGTACACATGTACAATCCACAAATAAGGTAGAATGTGAAATTTTTCTTTCTTTCTAAGGTTGGGTGACCTCACATAATGTTATACATAATGAGTCTACCTATTTTCCTGCAAATTTTGTAATTTCAATTTTTTTATGTTATATGTTTATATATTCATCTTGATGACAGTCTAAACAGTCATGCAGATATAAGGATATAGATCGTCCACCTCAGGAACTACCACAGAACCTTTTCTACTCAGCCTTGCATTCCCTATCTCAGATCATAGTCTATTCTAGCAAGACAGAAGCTATGGTAAGTTCTGGAAACACTACCATTACGGGATAGCGGAAAGATGCATTCCGAAATACCGTAGACACACCGCACCTCATCTCATTGCTCCACCCACACCTCCTATATAAGGCAGTGCGTGTGCAGGCGGTGTGCAAACGTGGCAGATGAATGCAAAGAGAAAGCAAGCCTGGGAACCAAGCAGGGGAGCATATGCCTGCAATTCCAGTAGTCCTGATGCTGAGACAGAGCTGGAGGGTATCTCGGGTTTAAGATCAGCATAAAGAATGTAATGAGAGGCAGGAAGGGGCCTGTGGAAAAAAGGGAGGGAGAAAGGCATATTTAGTGAGATGCACTAATTACTGAAGTTCAAATATTTTATCTATAAACTGTTTATCCATAATCTAAATTTGTAGGAAGTCCCTAACCTAAGTTTCTGATGCATACAATCTAAGCAGCAAGCAGTGGACTCCATGTTTCAGGGGCTATCTGAAAGGACCTCCTAGATACTATCACACTAAATGGAATCTCATCACCATCACCTGAGCTGGACTAGCCTGGCTCAAAAGTTATTTCTAGCTAGTCTTCCCATAATATATGTCTAGAAGCACCTTTTCTTTTCTCCACCTTATCAGAAGAATAAAGCCCAATCCACAGGTCTTTTTCTGTTTCCTTTTAGCACTGCCCATCCTTTCAGCCCTGAGTGCTGTAGAACAGTAACTGGCTATTTAGCTCATCATGACTCAGAAAATAGCTGGTGTAATTTCTCCTTGCTATAAACACAATCCTCTATGAAGTAAGTCAATGGTGCTTAGCTTATAGAAATGGACAGTCGGTCCAGAATCTGTTACTTTACACTGGTAGCTCTGAAGAAAAAACACGTAGGTGTTCTGTTCACCTTCAGGAACACCTTGGAGGTGAGGGTGTCTGCATCATAGGAACTTTGTGTCCCATCAGTGGTTATCCAGAGGGAGAGGCTCTCTGCCACAAGGGAAGACAGAGCCAGGCTGCACAGCTGGGAAATCCAGGGCAAGTTATGCAAAGTTGCTGGGTTTCAACAATAAAAAAACACTTAGCTGTGTAAGTAAGCAAGGAGGCATAACTCCCTCTTTTTCCCGTTCAGGAAAACGCATAGCCTCATGTTAAATCATTTCAGGCCCACTGGCTTGTGATGATCCCTAATGGATAGACTGAGTAACACTAACACAGAAATTCAAAATGCTTCAAAAATGAACTTTCTGAGTGCTAATAAGATTTCATAACTGAAAAATTCTGTACCTGACCTCATATGGATTCCTATAATATATATGTGTGTGTGTGTGTATGTGTGTGTGTGTGTGTGTGTGTGTGTGTGTGTGTGAAGGCGGCCCCTAGCTGAGGGGCTGGCCTCCCAGGGAGTGGAGCCAGTCTTCTTTAAAGTGGTGAGTCCAGTGGTGAGCTAGGTACACCATGTTGCAGTAGATGCTCCACGAGTGTATGGCAGTACAAACTAGACTCACTGGGTTATTAAAAAAGACCCGAAGTCGGACAGGGATGAGTATGGACGGAGAGAAGTTGAACATGAAAATGGGGTTGAACATGATCAAAATGTATTGCACACATACATAAAATTCTTGAAGAATTAATAGAAATTACTTCTAAAAAAATGAAAGAAGGCCTTCAGGGTGTGTATACATGAAACACAAATTCTGTGTTTAAGCAAAGATCTCACTCCAAGGTGAGTACAGCCACATCTGTGCAACCATTCACAATCCTGAAAAAGTTTGAAACTTAAAACATATGAGGTCCCCAGCATTCTAGATAAGGAGTTCTTAACCCGAGATGCTGCCATGGTGCTGACATTGCTATTGATCCAACACTACTTCTGGCCAACAGCCTTGAAATAAGGACTTTCACACATACTCAGGAAGATCCTGATCTGAAGCCATGATACTACATGAAGTTCAACATTCTAGTTGGGGTTGAACTTATAAATAAAGGTGATTCCACATCCCCGTTCAATTCATGTAGAAATGAATACAAATATGAGGGCAATATGATTTTTATTTCAGTCTGAGAAAAGGCAGTTGTTGCCCTGATGTTTAATTTCATATAGACAAGATCTGCATTTGCATTATATGAGCTGGCAGGACTGGGCGGAATGACCCTCACCTGGTCTGCAAACCTGCAGGAGAAGCCTCCTAGAATGGAGCCTCCTATGAGCAGCCTGGATGAACCAATAGCAAACCACAATGGCCATTTCTGACCTGCCCAAAACAAGTTAAGTACCAAGCACGGGTTTTGAGAATGGACAGTGCCCACTCCCAGAGGGCTCATGAGAACATTACAGGTGCTGTGCCATGTTCCCTGAGCTGTAGTCTGAACACTGACTGAGGTAAATTAAACTACAGAACATGTGACTATCAACTTTGATCTTCCAGCCCATTCTCCAAGCACAGAGCCAGGCCAGCAAATCTCACAGTATCCTTCCAAACCAACAGCAAAGCAAACATTCTGAAGGCTTCCAGTGAATCCAGGCCCAGCAAGAATGGGTGTTGATATATCCTTTGCTTGCTCAGCTAGGTTGGGACCTCACTTCACTGATAGACCTATCTTAAAAATCTGTGGGGATAACTGAGTATTATCCAATAAGATTACCCTCCTCCTTCATTTCATGAAAGAAAAGAAAAAGAAGAAGAACAACAGCAGCAGCAGCAGCAACAACCCTCTGCAGGCCCTCATGCTTAGCATATCTGCTGTGCCCCAAGGCCTGAGTCTTTGGAGAAGGAAAGCCACCTCCTTGGGTGCATGGGCATAATTCTGAGGTTGACATGGGTTAATTCTCACTACTCATCACTTGATTCTGGAGAGGATGGGAGAATGCAAGTTTGAATCAGCTATGTGTAGGGGATAAAAGCTTACTTACAATAACAGTTTTGCTAAACACTCTCAGAGATTCTAAGGATTGTGAAGAGAATTCAGAGAAGAAAAACCATTCCAGAGGCACTTGAGCATGCTCAGGCTAGCCTGTCCTCACCTGCCTACCCTCTGCAACAAGGCAAAGACATGCAATCCTAGGATGCCCTGAGTCCTCAGATCAGGGATTCCACAACAGACTGGAAACCTTTTCTGCTTTTACGTGTTAGGGTGCAATGCAGGTCTCAAAATGGCATACTGGTGCTATGCAGGGCACACAGATTCCACTAACTTACAAGAGCAGATTAATGACTACTTCTAGAAAAGATCCTATGGCTTGGGTAAGATGCTCAATCAATATATGCAACATCTTCATTTTGGAAGGTCTGAATACTTGTGGGAAAAAAATACATATTACATATTTAAACCAACATTTCTTGACACCATGTGACTATGGAACCAACACTACTCTCCGACAATGACATTAATCTTCAAAATTTATCTAAGGCCTAATATCTGACCTCACAGAAGCTACATGTTTAATGTTTCTTTTCAGAGAGCATCACCTGAGGGCAGCCCAGTGCATCAGGCAACAGATCTTCATCTGAGACCATAACTCGGGGAATTTTTGTAATTCATTAAATTCCCCTCAAAAATCCCATGATTTCAGGACGAAAGCATCAAATATTATTTATAAAACACTTTGGCTATAGAAAATAATAGGCTGTCACAGCAACCCTGGATCAACTATCAATGAAATACTCCATGCCAGATGCCTCTGAGCGTTTTGTGCTAGTCGTGTGTCATCTATATACAGCGCCTGGCTCATTTAATAGTGTAATATATTTGGCCTGAACTAATGGTGAATGCCAAGGATCTCTCTCTAGCACACCAAATTCTGATTGAGAATAATCAAGGTAAAAAATCCTATCTCAGTCTTGGTGGACATATTGGATTAGGGTTCCCTTCATTGAATGCACAGTACAGTGTAGGCCTACTTTAAATGCCAGGTTCAGATACGGGTATTTCTTCCTGGATGATGCCAGGAGCTAATATTTGCAAATATTTTAATAACCATATGTATCTTTCTAACTGAAACTAATGTCCTGAAATATAATCCTTTCTAGAGGCACAGCTGGCTCATGGTCTGAACATAAAACTGGGATTGCAAAGCACTTTCTAACACAAGCCCTGCAATTTCCTTTAAACAATTTAATGCTCATGTATTTTAATTTTCCAGCCAGCAAAGTGAGAAAATAAGCACTGGCTGGACGCCCTATGTGGAGTACCTTTAATTTATAAATAAGATATAAAGAAAGAAAACAATCACTGATTTTAAAATTGGATATTTAAAAAATATTTAAAATTCAGATATTTCAGCCCATTTTAAAATTTCATTTAAAGGAAAAAGAATGGCTTCCTTGCTGCAATATTGTCAACAACCTCTCACTTCCTCACAAAGTAATTCCTGTGAAAGGAAAAATGTTATTTTTCTCAACTATAAATCCTTGCTAAGTCTCTACAAATAGTACAGAATCATTAAACCGGAATTTCCCATCAAATTCACAAGGCATTATTTTATTTTTTTACCTTATCTTTATACATCCAAGTGGCATGTCCTTTCTCACAGCCATCATGACAAACAGAATCAAATTATTTAATTGTACAGTTTTTCAAAGGCAAAGGAAATGCAGAGCGCTGAGGAAGTAGGTAGCCCATATCCTTGGCACCTTCACATCTGTGGTCATTATAAGGGCTCACAAAGAGGCCAATGGTCTTTAAAGCTGAACTCTCCATCATCTCTTTTGCAGAGCCCTGTGGCTACCACTGCAGAGCACAGTGGTCTATTATAATCTTTGAATAGAGACGAGGAGGCGATCATTAAATTATAATTTCTATGCACAATTGCTACAAGTATTTCCTACCAACAGGATTAATATGAAAGCAAGATCCCAGAATAAAGCTGCTCAGCAGAGAGGAAGGCAGTTTAGCGTCTTGTAAATTTGATTTCACTGAAAGCCCTGACACATCATAATAGTGGAATCCTATTTACTGTAGCAAGCAGGATGGATAATGCTATTTAATACCTGGTGTACTGTGCACCATCAGCTGACAGCTTTGTATTCCATGTTCTCATCTTACCTTAAGGTTAATGCTTCTTGACAGTGACATGGTAAATAAAGCACAAATTAAGTGCTGATCCCATGATTTGCAACTCTTTCTTCTAAAGTTAGACATAGAAGACCTGGATCCAGTTAAGGGGATCATTTTAACAGAACACACTTTAAAGGCTCACCCAAGAAAAAAGCCTGTTAAGTCTTACATCCCTAAAGCCAGATTAAAAAAGCAATTCAAGGTTACTCAAACCACATTTTCCGTTCAAAATTTTTGAGAGGTTAACAGAAAAGCCAAAGTACTTAGAGGATTTCTTAAATAATGAATTAAGGATAAGACTCCCATATCTACTAAACTGTATTGATTTTCCCCAAGAGAATAAAATAGAAAGCAAAAGGGTCGGTGACATCAACCCATATGTTTGCTACTTTTCAAAATATCTCTAATAATAACCCTCCTTTAAGAAAAACAAATCAGAGCTGGGCTTGGTAGTGCACACCTGTAATCCCAGCACTCAGGTAGGCAGAGGCAGAAAGATCACTGTGAGTTTAAGGCCAGCCTGGTCTACAAAGAGAGGCCAGGAACAGCCAAGGCTACACTGAAAAAAAACCCTGTCTAGAAAAACCAAACCAAACCAAAAAACAAACAAACAAAAAACAACAACAACAACAACAAAAAAAAAAACAACAAAAAACCAACTCAGTGCAAAATGGCTCAGTGTTTGCATCTAAGTTATTATCAGTTGTGTCCACTGGAGTAACAAAAGACACCCGTGCAACTTAGGTACATTAGGTTTCCTATCTAATAATATCTATTGAACCTTACTTGAAAAGAACTTTTACCATGTAAAGGTAACACAATTTCTGTATCCATTCCTCAGATGAGGGACATCTGAGTTGTTTCCAGATTCTGGCTATTATGAATAAAGGTGCTTTGAACATGGTTGAGCAAATGTCCTTGTTGTATAGTTGAGCATATTTTGGACATATGCCTAGGAGTGGTATAGCTGGATCTTGAGGTAGCACTATTCCTAATTGTCTGAGAAAGTGCCAGATTGATGTCCAAAGTGGTTGTGCAAGTTTGCATTCCCAGCAGCAATGGAGGAGGGTTCTCCTTTCTCCACATCCTCCCCAGCATGTATTATCACTTGAGGTTTTGAGCTTAGCCATTTTGATGGGTGTAAGGTTAAAAGTAGGTACCCTAGTAAGGGGAACAGGGACTGTCTCTGACATGAACTCAGTGGCTGGCTCTTTGATCACCTCCCCCTGAAGGAAGAGCAGCCTTACCAGGCTACGGAGGAAGACAATGCAGCCAGTCCTGAACTGACCTGATAGACTAGGGTCAGATGGAAGGGGAGGAGGAGCTCCCCTATCAGTGGACTTGGAGAGGGGCATGGGAAGAGATGAGGGAGGGAAAGTGGGATTGGGATAAGACAAGAGAGGGGGATACAGTTGGGAAACAAAGTGAATTAACTATAATTAATTAATTAATTAAAAATAAATATTTTATTAAAAATATTTTAATTAAAATATTTTTAATTAAATTAAAAAATAAAAAATTAAAGAAAAGAAACATGCTTTTATTTAAGAGAGTGTAACTTACGATGTATAAAACATACTACAAGTAGCTTCACTGGGATCTGTCACTTGCAATGACATTGCAATCATGACAGTGGCTTGAAGCACCTTCAGTGTGCAAATGTGTGGGACAGAGAAATTCATCTGATTCTGCAACCTTCTGTGACTACACAAACCACAGGAATCTGCCCTCATTTCCACATAAGTTACAGTACAAAATTCCCAAGTGTCAAAGGAAGAAAGTATGTCTGCAGGGACAAACCAGCTTCACCTGTGCAGGCCTGGCTGGTCGACAGCTTTGCTTTTAACCACTATGCTGAGTTTTCCACCTCGCATTGAATGTCCACAGGGAGTGACCCACTGACCTAAAAGCACTGACAACTGTTTCTAAAGTGGTGAGGAAAATAGCAAAGGCAGGGTTTTTGTCTGTTTGTTTTAAAAACCAATAAGCCAATTTAATTACTTCCCCTTACAAAAAGATTATTTTCATTTTTGTATCCCAGATTTTAGTGATTCTATCCCATGATACCCTGGTTTCACTTGGTGAGCTAGTTTACAATGGAAAACTTCATCCAGTAGCTTTCAGGCGTGGCAGCGCAAGCCTGCAATTGGGGGTGCAGAGGCAGCCATTTTCTCTGTGAGTTCAAGGCCATCCTGGTCTACAAAGTGAGTCCAGAACAGCCACAGCTACACAGAGAAACCCTGTAACAATAAACAAACAAATAACTGAATAGATAGATGAGTTAATAAATAGATGTAAATGAGTAAATGTTTCTTCCTACATCAGAATATCAGACTCATAATAATAACTCACTCTGTTGTCATTTCTCAGACTGTTAGCATTGTATCCCCCTTCTTCCAAGCTTTCCACAAAGCAACAGAGGTAAAAATATCAACCAACAAAAACCGAAGCAATCCTATCACCAATTAGTCACACAAATGGGCCCAACACTTTCTCATGATGCAGAAGATATGCCATCCACTGGAAGTGAGGGGCCTCAAAAACCATTGAGGAAGCATTTGATGGAAGCATGACCTCAGAACTTAATCAGTTACTCTCTCCCCTGGTGACAAGCAAGTATATACTTTACTTCTTCATGGCAATGTATTTTTTCAATATTCCCTTCTTGCTGCTCTCTTCTGCAGAGTTGGTGCAATTCCCTTTGTATGTTAATCCTAGATAGTTTATTGCAAGGTGTATGCTGAAACCCAGGAGTCTATGAAATGCAAGGAACATGTACAAATACAACCAGGTTAATCTCAGTACTAAGCTCAGTAAGTTCTCTGACCACCCTCAGCTCCTAAGGCCACCAGGGCTTTTACAGATCTCCTGTATGCTGTGCCAAATCCCATCATCCCTAAGACAGCCAAGAACAAAGAGGTTGGTTCAGCACAAAAATTTAATTATATGACACTGAAACCCTCAAAGGGATCAAGTTTTCAAGATGTCCTGGGGATCCAGGGGTCTTCATCCTAGAAGAACTATGGATAGTGTGACTTTGAGCTTCATGTTCTCCAACTGATGACAACCTAACTTTTCTTTGTTAGAAACAATTAACTGCTGGCAAAATACATTTTCTTTAAGAAGATTCCAACAATCCACTTCAAACAAACTATTCACCAAAACTATTTAGTAAAGTATGTTTTCTTTCCAGAAGGAAGAATGGGCTGACTATGCTACAAAATTAAAGGTGAAAGCATGGGCACCTCGGGATGCCAAACTGCTCAAATGGCTACAGATTCCTTACTGACAGGGAAAGCACTAAACACAGACAGTAAATAACTTTGGGGATTATATCATATTGTAGTTCCTAGGCACAGAAAACATTGTTTTTTGGTAAAAGTTTCTCTGAAAATGCCAAATCCTGAGAAGGCAAGTGCATATTTTTGAGTATTTGTTTAATACTTTCAGGTTATGAGCAGGCAATCATCAATTGGTCCTGAAGAATTCGACTAGAAGTGAGAGTTGCTAATTTAGCACTCAAAGAATTAATACTGTACCCAGCCAGACTTAACAACTTAAGCATAAGCTCACACATTTTAAAGACAGCAGTGCCCTGGCCCTGAGCACTGCTGAGAAGGCTGACTCAAAACCAAACATATTGATAATCTTCTGCTTTTGTATTCTTGGGGCAAGTTGCTTTCAGTTTCAGGGAATTCATAGAGTGGGCAGCCTCATGCAGTCACTTGTGAGGATAAAACAAGACAAACTATAAAATATGTCTAACACAACATACATACTCAATCACAATTATTATACAATGTACAGTTATCATAATACTGTACAGTGTATAGAGAGCTGTGAAGCATTATAGATCTGTCAAATTATGAGTCAATAAAGTTGTGAAATAGAAGAGAACTGCCTGAGGGACTTGAGCCAGTCCCTTGAGAACACTGTGCAGTCTTTTCTAGAGACTGCTCGAGGTTTCCTCTAGGCAAACTCTTAGCCTGGAGGTAATATTGTTCTGGTTCTTCAGCAAGAGTCGTACTCATCAAGCTCCCTTCAGGCCACAAACTTACAGATGAGATTTCTGACATTCAAGAGTTTATGGTCTCATCTAACTTGGCACTATCTGGAAAGTCTATGACCTCTGACTGCTGGGAAATGAGGACCTGTGAAAATTTCAATAACTATGATTTTGGAATCTGCTTCCAGGAAGAATAAAACTGTGGTCTGAGAAAATTAAATTTATAAGCCTCACACTTCAGTGAAAAGAGAAGAGTGTTCTCAGATCCCTGGTACACACACTAAACACCTGGGAGAAGAGGACTCGATGCACAGCAGTTGCCTAGCTGATAAACAGTTAATTGAAATAAAATCAAGGAGTAAACCGGGCTGTATTACAGAATGGAACAAGTTACACATGCTCCAACTGACCAGTTCACAACTGCAGAAGAAATGTGCATCAACACGCTAAGTGAAAGAGTAAGATAAGCAAGCAACGGTGGGCCACACACACCAACAGTGCCCTGTCTGCCATAGGGATAGCCTCAGGATCACATCTGAAAACTTGCTTCCGTTTCAGTGGTCCTCAAGAATGCAGGGCCTTACAGATGCAAGGCATACACTCTCACACGGTGTTGCATTCCCAGATCCTTAAAGGACCTGCTGATTTCACACTCTGCACTAGTAATAAGACTGACTTGAAGGTTTATTATTTCATGTGGTTACACAAAAGATGTGTCCAAATCCACTTTGAATAAATAGCAACCTGGAATGACTGTAAACATATGATTCCCCACAGGCATATCATCATTATATTTTCTTATACTAAGTACCATTCAGCACTTTTATACTTCTCAACACCATGTACATTCAGAAGTCCTAATAGAAGGGCTTACACAGTGTACCCTTACAGCCATAAACAACATGAAAAAAAAAATGGCTTCTCAGGTTTTACAAAATGCCTCATTACAGACTGAATAGTCTTTATGTAATCACAGACGAAACCCACCAGAACAAATACAATAGGTCCTCTGGGAATATCAGCAATAAAGAAAAACAAGGCTTTAAAGTACTAGGTGGAAGACATAAGGAGGTTGACTGACATTAAAGCTATTTCATGACTATTAGAATCTTGTGCATATCCTATGGTGAAAACACCTCAATTTGATAAATTCTTGCCAATTTTCAAAGAGCTGTTATGTGATCTTTTATTTTGGCAGCAGTATTACTTGGGGTTGAACCCAGAGGGTTACACATGCTACCCAAGCACTATTTAGATCCTGGACTTAGGTCATCTTAACAAGCCAGTGATCGAAATCTTACTTCCCCTTAACAGTTGAAGAAACCGAGAGATGAATGATGTAAGAACTGGTTACCTAAGTGGCACTTCTACAGACTGTGACCTGCATATCAAGTCAGGATCACCTGCAGGTCCACACAGTCCTAAGAATGCCCTTCCTACATTAAACAGTTACTTTTTTTTAATTTTATGAATTATACAAAATTTGAACTTCAGTTTGCACACAGTCCCTTCCATTTACACATTATAGCAGGAAAGATAAGAAAATGCAACATGAGCTAAAATATTACTGTGGGGATTTTATCACTAGTTTCTCCTCTAAACTATGCCATATTATATCTTTTCAATACCGTTATGTGAATGTTGGAAGAATCACCACAAATAACACCCAAACCAAACCCCTTATGTAGTCTACCACCCATATCTTCATTGACACCTGGATAATCTTTCCCTATACACAACTCTTATCGACTAGTTATGAGAAAAGACCTAGATTACGTCAGGGCCTTTCTTCTCTTCACTTTCAAAACCATCATCAAAATCTGGTCTCTATTTTTTACATGCATAACCAGAAACTTTTCAGTTTATTGTTAGCACCATACTTAAAGTTATGACCATCCGATTTTCTTCCTTTCTCACCTCCCACCCCGTTTGGTAGGGTTCTCATGTAGCCTCAGACTTGCTGTGTAGCTGCGGATGACACTGAACTCCTGATCCTCCTGGATCCATCTCACAAGGCAGGGCTAACTTGTGTGTGTCACTATGCCTGGCTAGCCACCCCACTTCTAACTTAATATTTTGCCAACTCTCCTTTGCTTCTACTCTCATTTGTTTGCTGATGATGCCAACAGGCTTTTGTCCTTCCCATATGTGGCGACTACACCCCCATCTCAGGAACAACACTGACCTGCTTTCCTGTGACTAAAGGCCTACTCCTTGCTATCTCATCATATAGATCTTCTGTCTCCACCCAACCCCAGACTTACACCTTAGTCATGGGAATCCCTATTTCTTGGTAATTTACTGCTTTCCATATTATCTATGCCACCTTACACTATGTATAACTGACATTACGTTCTACGAAAGTAGATGTTTAAGCTTATAAATGTCTACTATGTATCTAGGGTATAAGGAACAGCACCTGCATACATTAAGTTTATAAACAGTTATCTGCAGAACAAATGCTCAAATGATCCTTATACTAAAGATCTTCTGGGTTCCATGACACAGGAGACAAGGAAATATATTTGAAATAGCTACACTGAGCTGAATTTAATGGTGCATTTTTCTGTTTTCCTACTTCTGATCAAATGCTATAATCAAAAAAAAAAAAAAAAATTCAAACCTTGGATCTTAAATAGAGGAGAAAGGTTACTACTTTGGAACTCCATAGATTTCATATCAAGTTATCTAAACAACAAATCAAATCCACAGAGCAGGGGTTGTGACGAGATGCTCAAACATCATTTGTAAGCCCACTGTGTTCTATTCTTCCAGTCTTGATCCCTCTGTTGCATGTTGGTCCACCTTGGAATCCAGCCTGACCAGGCATATGCCTTCTGTCATCCTAAAACTCTCCCCTAAGTCCTACATACATTAAGTTCCTATTACCTCTCTTGGAGGAGACATTTAATTCTAAGTTATAACTGCAGCAAAATGAAGTTTTGATTGACAGCACATCCTTCAAAACAGTACCACCTCAAGCCAGGTATGTTGACACCCAAATGAGCAGGCAGGAGGATCAGAGGTTCAAAGTCATCCTCAGATATATATTGTTTCAAAACAGAAACACTTGTCTCTCTCTCACACACACACATACACACACACACACACACACACACACACACACACAAAATAGATGAAGAAGCAATACCTAAACCCCAAATAAGACAAATACCAGGACCATATCCAGGAATGCACTCAGGGCATAATATAAACAATGTATGAAGGAGTAAAAATAATGGCCTGCTGTTTGGCCTGGAGCAATGCAGATTACAACACATTACATAAGGTAAATTATGTGAGGGTGCTCTCAGGTACAGAAAACCCAACAAACTAATAACACAATCACACAAAATGATGTCCTCATAGACAATATCCAGCTGCTTGGACTCTTCACTTCTTAACAAAGAAACGCAACTTTAAGTCCTAATTTGTTGGTTTTTAAACAAATATATGGTAAGCTACAGATGGGGCAAAAGAGAAGCAAAGACAAGAAATAGCCATACCCTCTCCTCCAGTCTGGCCAGCTGTTCTTTGTAGAACGCATCCTGCTTCCGTATCACTCGGTCTTTCTCTTCCAGCAGCCGAGCCTAAAAAAGACATGAGGAATATGCTATATTGAGAAAAAAGCAAAAGCAGCAACCACAAAGCAAATCTCAGGCAAAAATTCCACTAGAAACGTATGCAAAGCTGACAGTTGTTGCAGTCTATGAGGTCCCTGCCATAGGAAAAATAGCAATATGATGATGATTGCTACATTTGTATGTAAGGAATGAAACTGCATTGTGTTTTTTCTTATGGTAACAGCTGTGTCCTACTTTGTCCAAATGTATTTAGAAATGTCAGAATACAGTGTACAGCAGACTGTCTTATTTAATTTCCTTTTCAAAACATAATTTTAAGGATTAGTAGTATGCATGAAGAAACTTTGATCTGATTCGTGTTTGCTAACGCTGAACAAATAATCAAAAATTCCTAAAGAGCATATGCACAAAAACTTTATATTTGAGAGGCCTTGAATGATCAGTGCAACATGTAAGTAGTTACATGTATTTATTTCATTCCCCTATACATGAAGGGACAGCCTAAAAGATGGGAGAAGCCATAATTATTGTTTATTCTTTATTTGAAGGTTTTGAGTATAATGTAATTTAAGACATTTAGTCATAATATCAATTTTACAAGATCTTCTTTTATAAACTTTTTAAAAATAGTAATATTCAATTCTTCATATAATCAATGAAGGACATTTGTGGATGTTAAGGTTAGTTAAAATGCATACAAGTATTTTTAAAAACTGTTGTTGCTATATATAGAATCATGCTAAACTAATCTTTGTTCCTGAAACAGAAATGACCTCTCTTTATATATTACCTCCTATTAACAAAGTTATTATAGTGACTTTTTCAGTGAAGGTTCATTGAAGGTTAAATAGATGTTTGACTACTACTTAGAAGAAATCAATGTATCTCGACATTTCCATCTTTGTACATGTTTCATATTTCTTTGCAAAGTAATCACATGCTGCCTGGCTCACTCTATACCAGAGTAACTGCTCAGTCAAGTTTCTGTTTATTTACATTAATCCACTTGCTCATTTACAGGTTTGTTGTTACTTACTTTGTCTTCAATATCCTGCAGCATGTTAAAAATAAACAGACATTTAGCAATATGTATAGATACTATTTTCCCCTTAAGTCTGGTGGAAGATATTGAAAATACAAGCCAATATAATCATCATCACCACCATCATCATAATGTATTAATTTGGAAGACATTTCAGTGTCACTGTGCAAGGTTTCATTTACATGTTCACACTACTTGAGACCACCTGAATAATAAAAAACATACAGTAGTAAGAGTAAATAAAAAGACATTCATATGCAAGAAATAGTATAGATTTTCTTCGTAGAATAGAGTAAAAAGTTAACTAGTCTTTTAGGATTACAAAAAATGTGAAAAGAAGTTTTGATAGATAATATTAAGTGAGGATATATATAAACTTGTCAAAAAAACTGAATTCAACATGCATGCTCAAAATATAAATAAGTAAAAATGGAAAATGACTAGTTTCACAAGAACATTCACATAACAAAAAAACATAATAAAATCAAAATAGGACAGGACAAAATCCCAAGATATAACTGAAGATAAACATTAGCAAGGGCATCATTTAAATACTAAACCTGATTCTTCTGGACAAAAGCCAAAAGTGATGCACTAAGACTAGTAATTCACATCTATTGACAGCTAACAAGCATATAAAACAATATAGGTGCATGATCAAAGAATGCAGATGAAAACTATTATATTACTCATCTGACAAACTGACAAAAGATAACATTATGATCATCAATATGTGCAAGAACACAGGAAAGGGGGTTTTCAACTCTCTTCTTTGTCAGAATACATAAATAGCCTAAACATTTCAAACATTAATTTGATAACACAGTAATTCTTAAAATTGTGCAGAGCCATAAGAAAAAGAAAGAAAGGAAGGAAAAAAAGTGAAATTCCTCTATTTCAAGGAGCAATTCTGGCAGCATAAGAACACACGTCACAGCACTGCTAAGGGCCACAAGGAAACAAACACTAAATCAATCTTAAGACCTAAGTAATATAGACACTAAAAGAATAATATATACACTAAAAATCGTGGGGAAAAAGACTATTAATAACAGGTACACTTTTTAACAACTTTTTAAACAGAAAGAAAAATGGATCTTCTAAAAAATGTCCAGACAGACTGCAACATGTTGGTAGTTTTAGGGATGATTTGTATTTTTTACTTTTTGTGATTGAAAATAAATACATTTTGTAGCCAAGAGCCAAAATAAAGAAAATTTTGAGGTGAGTTATCAATGTCTTCTTATATACATGTTATATATATTTATCAAAACTCAGATCTATGTATCAAAAAAATACAACACACTATAAGAATTTTAAAAGTAAATATGAACTAAGCACACTTAAATGTATAAAATAATTATTTAGATGTCAACCTGACACAGCCAAGAGAGGAAAGCCTCAATGGAGAAACCACCTATCATATATTGGTCTGTGAACATGTCTTCACTCTTAATTGATAGACAAGTACCCAGCCCACTGTGGGCAGCCATCTTGTAACACCTTATACAGGTAGTAGTCTTGTATAAGGTGTTACAAGATGGCTGTATAAGGTGCTGCTACATAAGAAAGTTAGGTTAGCATGAGCCTGTGACTGAGCCAACAAGCGTCCATGGTTTCCGCTGTGCCTCCTTCACTGTGAGTGAGTTCTCAGGTCAGAGATAATGGACATGGACCAGCAAGCAGTCTGCCTTCGGGTTCTCACACTGGCTCCCCTCAATAATGATGGACTAGGACCTGGAAGTGTAAGTGAAATCGACCCTATCTTCCCCCAAGTGGCTTGTAGTCGGAGTGTTTTATCATAGCATCGGAAAGGAACCAGAACAGGTATGTACAAGAATACTGCCATTACTCTCACTGATAGACAATTTTACTTTAAGCATTCAACTGTGGCAGCTCTTAAAATATTTTAAAGTTTATATATAGATGAAAAAGAATTACGTAAATCAACAACAAAGGAAGAACAACAGAATTCAAGCAAATAAGATAAGACCCAATAATAAAAAAGTAAGTACAATAATTTTAGCAAAAAATACAATCAATAATTTTGGCCCACTCACATGATCAGGAATTAGGAATCATTAAAAACTGGCATTTTAACTCAAATAATCAAAATATCAACTGTGTGTATAGTGCGTGTGAGGGGAGAGGAAAAACACAGATCAAAACAGTAAGTGGAGATAGTTCATTTTTATTTTTTATTTTATTTATTTATTACAATTTATTCACTTTGTACTCCAGATATAGAACCCTCCCTCCCTCTTCTCCTCCCATGCTCCTCCCCCAGTCCACTGATAGGAAAGTCCTCTTCCCTTCCATCTGACCCTAGCCTATCAGGTCTCATAAGGACTGGCTGCAATGTCTTCCTCTGTGGCCTGTAAGGCTGCCCCCTCCCCTCAGGAGCCGGCCAAAGAGCCAGTCACTGAGTTCACATGACAGACAGCCCATTCTCCAAGTACCTACTACTCCAAGTACCCTAGTACCTACTTGGAGATTGAGCTGCCATGGGCTCCCTATGCGCAGGGGTTCTACATCCTCTCCATGCATGGTCCTTGGCTGGAATATCAATCTCAGAAAAGACCTCTGGGCCCACTTTGTTTGGTTCTGTTGCTCTCCTTGTGGAACTCCAGTCCCCTCCAGGACTTTCATCTCTCCCTTCTTTCATAAGATTTCCTGCACTCTACCCAAAGTTTTGGTTATGACTCTAAGCATCTGCTTTGATACCTGCTGGGGAGAGTCTTTCAGAGGCCCTCACTTTAAATAAGAAAGAATAAAGAGTGAAGCAGAAAAGGACAGAAAATTGAGATGGTGCATGCCATAAAGATGTGCAAAGAAGGATAAACAATGTAGAAATATTAGCAGCAGCTATGATGTACAATGAGGGCTATATTTGTTATTTGGACTATTCCTTATTGTAAAGAATCAACAATTCTTACTTCAATAATCTCCCCAAAATTTAAATATCAATATGAATACATTTATGAAACTATGAGATGAAAACATTAACTGATAATTTGTTTATTTTTGCAGACATGGTTTCTGTGTGGTCCTGAATGTCCTTCAACACACTTTATAAACCAGGCTGACCTTGAACCCATAGATCTGCTTGCCTCTGTCTCCCAACTACTGAGATTAAATGTGTACATCACCACAGCCTAGCTCAAACTCTTAAAAATTTTTTTTTTATTAGAGTATCAGCCTCTAAAAGCTTCCAATATATTTTGAAACAATGCTAATAGAACATGCCAGTCCTTTAAGCAGCAGGTGTGTGCTAGGATTAAAGGCATGCCCAACTACAACCAGCCTCTGAGAAAGGATTTTAAAAAGCAAAGAATTAAGTTATTATAGTTCACAACGTAAAAATTTGTTCAAACAACTTCAACACTTATAGATAGCAGAAAAATTACTTTCTAAACCCTTAATGTTCTAACACCTGCTTTTCCTTCCAAACAAAGCGGATTTCCCAACATGGTTGTTAAAATAAGAGTACCACAAAATTTTTGTTTAGATGGTAAGATTGATCAAAAAAATGCAATGAGTATGTGCCATAAGAATATTTTAAACACTAAGAAAATTCAATATTGTAAGTGTACTATTGGGTCTAATGTGATCACAGGAACAATGAACTATTTAATTTTGAAGTGCTGCTCTCAATCTAAATAAAGGATGTGCAAAAATGTAAATGTTGAAAACTGTTACAGCAACAACCAAATGTCGGAAACACACACTAAAGACCTAAGAGGGAGCAAGCTCCAAAGACTCAACAGCATCAAACTATAGGCAAACATGACAAATCCTCCCTCAACTGACAAACAAAATCAATAGCTTGAGATTCACTGAAGAGAATAACTAAGCAAGAAACATAGCCACAACACTTCAATGGCACATTGCTTTGAAACAGTTAATGGGATGCTGGGAGGAAAAGTCACAATATGAATCCTGAAACTTAAGTAAGCTGAGAATACACTGGCTAAGCTAATGGCTGTTGAAGATTGAGAGTCACACTCAGCTTAAAAAGAAAGCAGTAAGCTGACTGCAAATAAATAAAACTTTAGACACAGAATCACTGTAAATGAACAAATAAAAACAAAGAGGATTAGAACATTATTTGCTGTTAAGGTAGGATCATTTCTTGAGAGAAAGATGAATATAAAGTGCTTCCCCACCTCCTATTTTCTTTTTTTTGTTGTTGTTGTTATTTTATATATATTTTTGTTTTTATTTTATTTTATTTTTTATTAATTATACTTTATTTACTTTGTATCTCCCAATAAATCCCCCCTCCTCCCCTCCCAGTCACACCTTCCCTCCCCCTTCTTCACACATGCTCCTCCCCAAGTCCACTGATAGGGGAGGTCCTCCTCTACTTCCTTCTGATCTTAGTCTGTCAGATCACATCAGGAGTGGCTGCATTGTCATCTTCTGTGGCCTGGTAAGGCTGCTCCCCCCTCAGGAGGAGGTGATCAAAGAGCAGGCCAATCAGATTCTGTCAGAGGCAGTCTCTCTTCCCTTTACTATGTAACCCACTTGGACACTACACTGCCATGGGCTACATCTGTGCAGGGATTCTAGTTGTCTCCATGCATGGTCCTTGGTTGGAGTGTGAGTCTCTGGGAAGACCCCTGTGTTCAAATTTTCTGGTTCTGTTGCTCTCCTTGTGGAGTTCCTGTCCTCTCCAGATATTATTTCCCACTTCTTATATAAGATTCCCTGCACTCTGCCCAACAGTTGGCCATAAGTCTCAGCATCTGCTTTGATAGTCTGCAGGGCAGAGTCTTTCAGAGGCCCTCTGTGGCAGGTTCCTAGGTTGTTTCCTGTTTTCTTCTTCTTTTGATGTCCATCCTCTTTGCCTTTCAGGATGGGGATTGAGTGTTTTAGTTAGAGACCTCTCTCTTGATTAGTTTCTTTAGATGTACAGATTTTACTAGGTTTATCCTATGTTATATGTCTATATGAGTGAGTATATACCGTGTGTGTCTTTCTGCTTCTGGGACAGCTCAGGATGATCCTTTCCAGGTCCCACCATTTACCTGCAAATTTCATGATTTCCTTATTTTTCATTGCAGAGTAATACTCCATTGTATAGATGTACCACAATTTCTGCATTCATTCTTCAATTGAGGGGCATCTGGGCTGTTTCCAGCTTCTGGCTATTACAAATAAAGCTGCTACAAACATGGTTGAGCAAATGTCCTGATTGTGTACTTGAGCCTCTTTTGGATATATGCCTAGGAGTAGTATGGCTGTATTTGAGGAAGTGCTATTCCTAGTTTTCTGAGAAAGTGCCAGATTGATTTCCAGAGTGGTTGTACAAGTTTATATTCCCACCAGCAGTGGACTCCTATTTTCTATTTCTAAAAGAAATCTATTAGTTTTCAGATCATGCTGGGTTTGGGACAACATGATTGGGTTTGAAAATGTGACAGAATATGCTAAAGTGGAGAATTAAGGAAATCTGGTGTCCCATAATCAAGAGTATCAAAGAAAATGAGAAAATCAAGTTTTATGAACTCCAAATAAATATTCTGATGTTGTAACTCAGTGTTGATCACCAGATTAGACATTAGCATACACACACTTACCTCTTCATAGACTTGTCTCTTTTCAGGAAAAGTTTGAAGGTGCTTTACAACAAAAGATACACTAAAGTCAATAAAAGAGAACACAGGGACAGAGGCCAAACATATTGTCCTGATAAGAACTTTACCTTCCCACGTATATTCTTTGGAAAATCTTCATAGCTCAAACCTTTTGGCATTGCTATGCCCTCTTGGCTCGGGGATTGTACAAAAGGTTGGCACTAAGAACTCAGTGATGTCACAATGACTTAGTCACAGTTCAGTCATGTGAAAGCCTTTGAAATGCCAGGGCTGATGGCAAAAGCTCAAAGCAGAAAGCAAAAGGAGGTACTTACTCAGAGTTCTTAAGATAATACTATAAATCCAGACAGTAGTAGAGGAAAGAAAAGGCAATATTTTTAAAAAGTTCTCAACAGGTAGACTTTATCACCACAATCTCTTTTATTCTAAATCTCCAACCCTTCTGAAATACAGACATAATGAGCTGGGAGTCATTCAGTGTTCACAAAGACAGGGATAATAATCTGTGGCAGGCAGATCTGTCCTCACAATGTATGTAAGAAGACAGACAAGTAAGAACAGAAATGAAACTTTATTCCTTGTCAAAATTATGTATGAAGCATCGTATGTATAATTTCAATCAAATTATATGCTCACATAAAATAAGAAAAACAAGTATCAAGTGGCATAGCTTAGCACACACTTCAAAAATTCATTGGAAGTAATACAAAATCATCACTGAATAACGGTCATGTGCCAAAGGAACCATGTACTCGATTAGGTGAACAAAACTGCTATGAATGGAAAATTATACAAGATTTGCAGAGCATTTAAGAGGTTTGATAGCTAATGCCCAAAGCTAACCTAATGAGAGAGGAGCACACACACGAGACCACCAAAACAAACAAACAAAAACACCTCTCTGGTTCCAGAGAAGGGTAAGTGGGGAATGACCTGGCTTGATGTAGCCATCAGCAGAGAGCCCAGGTGGAATAAGAGTTGAAAATGAAGAGAGTCAACATAGGTACACACCTAACTGATGAACTGAAACCTCTAAAGTGTGATCCAAAAATATATCTATTTCTTCCCTAAGTCCTTTATGTCAGGTATATGACAGAGTGAGAGAGAGGCAGGCCAGTGACATGCAGTAACAAGGAATTATATTTAAAGCACCATTTTTTAAACCACACCCAAAGGTGACCTTGAAGATTAGCTTATCTTAATGAACTTACATGGGGCCTTCCTACTGTCCACATTGCCACATGCCTCAGTGACTCCTAAGAGGCATAATCATAAGCTAGTATTAGTCCTAGCCTGCATGTTTACTAGACTGCTGTCTACTAGAGAATACATGAATTGGTTGAAAAGAGAGAAGCCTACACTTCTAACAGAATTCTTTTTAAAATTTTCACTGTAACTCATGTTACAAAGTAGCAGAAAATTTCAACATGGAGCTCAAACAAAAGCCTCTAGAGTCCAGGCTGTACAGTCAGAGATTTGCTTTCAACACCTGTTTAAAACAAGAACAGTGACTGCAGTCCCCAGTGTCTAAGAAACACCAGATAAACGCTGAGTCAAAAGTGAAATTGGCTCTTACGGCTTCAGGGCTCTGGTGTCTTCTCTAGCTCTTCCTACTGAATGCTTATGAAAGATAAGTGTGGAAAATGAGCACAAACCATGTCTAAAAGACTGTGCTGAATCAAGTTCAGAAGCTAAAGGCAGAACAAATTTCTAGAAGATTAATTTTCTCCAAAAAAAAAAAACAAAACAAAACAAACAAAGAAAAAAAAAACAAAAGGAAGCTATTGGGTAAACAATGATCACAACACTTTAAAGGTAAAAATTAGTTGAAAGAGGACAACACAGTAAAGAACACAGAAGCTAATGCACAAATGTACAGGCCTAGAACAAACAGCAAGGGACACCCATTACCATGGGCAACCACAGCAAAGATCAGTGCTATCAACTGTTACCATTACATGGAAAAGTAGGTGGTTCTTCACTGAACCACAGCTGAGGTGGCAGAGTGTGAAGAACATGAAGCATTTCGAGTCGTGTAAATTAGGCACAATTCTATTAAATGTATCTATTTTCTTATTCCATGGTGAAGAATAAATGTCTATTTGCAGGCAGTTGTATATAATCTTGTTCTTCCCTGAACAAAGCTCAGATGCTCTGAAAGGGAGGCTAGCTAAACTGCACTGTCTGGGCCAAGGCACTCAGTGTGACTGATGTGACAAATAAATTGGACAACACAGAGACAATTACTGTGAGACAACTGAATTCCTTTTCTGTGGATGAACCTGCATTTGTTCCATTTAAATTTAGATTTAATGTTCACACTATTGAGAAAAACTGGCTTTTCAACTTCTCTTGTAATCTCTCTCACAGATGGAACTGAAGAATCACACACACATACACACAGGCATACCAGGGTCGTCTAGGTCATTTTATGGGCCATGAGGCTCCTTGTAGGCTAAGAAATGCTGAAAGGCCAGGAACTAAGTTGGTTCTGGGACCATGTCAGCAGTTTATTTCCCATCATTCTGGAGTCACTTCTTTCTGGTTTAAAGTTAAAGAGAGAACATGTAAAACTGACTCGCCGATTGTTCATGTTATTCTGGCACTTCTCAGCACAAACAGTAAGGCTAGTAAGATTTACTGCAGTCATTGATACAGACTATTGCAGAAGTATTTTCACAACAGCCACTACCTTGTGCCAGTTCAAGTCTCAGGGAAACAATCCCTGAGAGAATACAGGAAATAGATGATAGGGAAACATCTGGAAGGAAGACTGAGCAGGAGCAGGCTGAGCACCTCAGACTATCAGGGAGGTCTGATAGCTCAACAGGAGAGGGCAGGAAGGAGGCCTTGGACAGGCTGCTGCCTTTAACAGCAGAGCTGAAGGGCATATGCCCATGGCTGCCACATACTCTGAACTGCTAAGTAACCAAATGAGATGATAGGAAGAGTCAGCTTCTTTCAACAGATGTGATACCAGCAAACGATGGGGGAGTTCCATGTCTGTACCTAACTATTCCTTCACAATGACTTTACTGTGTGTAGGACAAACAGAGCTAATCCTTAACGACAGACCAGTGAATTACAATTTGAAACACAGATTTTTTTTCCTATTTGTGAACTTTGTGGTATAGGCTGAACACATCTTAGGTCTCCCTCTCTAACATCCACATTTACCACACCATGTCTACTATTACACATTTTGAATCCACAATAAACTAGACCACAGAAAACAAACGAGCCTGTTCTGACGCCAAACTGTTAGGACTTGACAAGCACATTCTGAACATTTGGAAACAGCCCTGTAGCTGTGACACCTGGTTGCCAGGGGCAGATATTGTGTGGATGCAGGACATTCTCTCTCTGTCTGACTTGGTACAGGGAATGTGTTTGCAGATGCTAGAACAGGAAACTGGGGGGGGGGGGGATCACTGGACTGCTTCCCCAGCTTGCCACAATTTGGAAAAGTAAAATTGTTAAGATTGAGAAGAAAGGAAGTACTTTTCTAAAGTCAGTTCAACTCAGATGATGTACTCACTCATTTTCTACATACAAATGAATAAGGCCAGAAAATAACTGGAAATCTTCACCTCTCTTCTGGTTCTTTATGGAGGTGGGCACAGAAGAATTACATTGTAAACTCAACCACCCAGGTTGAAGAAGATATTGATTAGACTCTTAGGGAAGCTCCCGAGGAAGCCTGGGTGGGAGTCACTTTTCAGCTCTACTCTGGGTCTAACTCCCAATACACCATCACAGAGAGAACACCGTTTCTCAGTGAATGGAACTGTAGTGGCTGAATGACATGACAGCAACATTTTCAACTAGTGCCCAATTAAAAAAATAACAACCTGATAAAGTAGGAAAACTAGCAATGAAGCACCCTGAAGAATAGCCATGAACCAAACCAAAACAAAATAATAGTAACAACAAAAACCCCTTACATCCTATTTTAAAATGCAGATACAACTCTGCTACAGGGAACAGAATTTAGAAGGAGCTAGACCTCCTGTCCTCTCCAGATCTTACTATTTCCCACTTCTTTCATAAGATTCCCTGCATTCTGCCCAAAGTTTGGCCATAAGTCTCAACATTTGCTTTGAAAGTCTGCAGGGCAGAGCCTTTCAGAGGCCCTCTGTGGGACGTTCCTAGCTTGTTTCCTGTTTTCTTCTTCTTCTAATGTCCACAGGAGAGCAACAGAACTAAAAAAGATGAGCACAGGGGTCTTTCCTGAGATTCATACTCCAACGAAGTACCATGCTTGGAGATAACCTAGAACCCCTGCACAGATGTAGCCCATGGAGCAGTTCAGCCTCCAAGTGGGTTCCATAGTAATGGGAACAGGGACTGCTTCTGTCATGAACTGATTGGCCTGCTCTTTGATCACCTCCCCCTGAGGGGGAGCAGCCTCATCAGGCCACAGAGGAAGACAATGCGACCACTCCTGATGAGACCTAACAGACTAGGATCAGAAGGAAGAAAAAGAAGCCCTCCCCTACCAGTGGACTTGGGGAGGGGCATGCGTGGAGAAGGGGGAGGAAGGGAAGGATTGGGAGGGGAGGCAGGAGGGAACTAGAGGGGGGATACAAAGTAAATAAAGCATACTTAAAAATAAAATTAAATGAAAAAATAAAAAATGAATAAATAAAAATAGAAGGAACTAGAAAGATGTCTCCATGGTTTGGAGCACTTGGTGCTCTTACAGAACAGCCACATGGTAGCTCATATCTATGATTCTCTTCCAGGGAATCTGACATCTTGTGACCTCCATAGGAACAGGATGCACATGTATACATGAAGGCAAACTACTCATATGCATGCAAAAAATAAATACTAAGAAATTTAAGAACAGAATTTGGAAAGCTCTCTAGCAGATAAAAATTATTTTAAAAATGTGTCTCAATGAAACAACCCCTTTTAATTCAAGTATCAAAGTAAGTAGGCCTTCATAGAATTGCAAGTTTTCTCAACCCCCAAACAAGGAAGAAATTCTTTAAAATATTTAGCTTTTATACAAAGCTTTATTTAGTCAAAGAAATAGGGAAGAATTACGAACATGGGGGGGGGAATCCAATGATAGCTTCAAGTTTAAAACAAAGTAGAAGAAAATGACGTCCTAAAAAGGAGGGATAGAGAGATGGAGATACATGCTAAGTAGAAAGTAGAATCATTCAGAATACAGCAGGTGTACAAAAAGGATAGATAGAGACCACTTTAGTCCTGAGTCAAGATGGGTGAAAAGGGACAAAAAGACAACACCAACCACCCACTGGAAGAGTCAAGCTGCAGTACAGAGACCACAGAAGGGAAGCACCAGTCCTCTGCTTGGACTCCCCCTTCAGCACAGTGACTTCAGACTTAGCTTTGTGCCCTCTCCTTCCTCCCACTTCTTTCTCTCTCCAATTCACTCAATCATATGGTACAGTGAAAAAAAACTGAAATCAAATCATTACAGGAATCATTAATATCAGTGTAGGGAGCATCAGTTAGAGCAGTGGTCAGGCCTTACTAAAATAAACATATCAAAGAATTTACATAATATTCTGGCTTTTCAATGACTCAAGTGCCTTATACACACAACAGAGACTGTCACTTTGAAGAGGATGGACCTCTTTTGTATGTGTTGCCTTTTTTAGACCTTTTACTTTCCTTGTTACTTCTAGACAGCTCACACTATGGGGTACATAACAAATGAAGCAATTCCACAGTAGTTGTTCTACTTCTGGGAATCTTCATGTAGCCCTTTGCTTTGTTCTCATCCCCAGCTGTACTCTGGTGTAAGAGGACTATCTTAAATCTGGACCCCTCTAATACACTGTGTGGACTTTTAAGTACAGGTGTGCTGCCCGGAGACTCAGGAATAGCAACTAGCGTTTTCAACAACTTCTACCACTTGTGAAGACCTACTGGGGCTGGAAAGATGGTTCAGTGCTTACAAGTACATGTTGCTGTTGTAGGACCTAGCTTCAGTTCCCAGCATCCATGTCAGACAACTCACAAGTAGCCTTTGCAAGCACCTGCATTCACAGGCAAGTACACGAGTGATTAAAAATTATTTTAAAAAACAGATTGACAGCAACATAACCACCCAAGAAAGATTCAAAGTGAAAGAAATAGAATAATTTATATATACATAATGAATTTATTGACTTATATTTTTAATATCTTTTACCTGCCATAAAGATCTGAAAACATAACCACACAAGAAACAATGTAAAATAAACAGCACAATTTTTGTGCACATATTTTTATTTTTTACTTATTTTATTTTGAACATGCATTCAATCAGTTAATGAAACAATGATAGACAAGAACTATGCAGAAATCCACAGCCAAAGGAACCATTTAGTGAACACAAGCTCTATGACTCTTCCTACTAAAGCTCCCCAGGCAGAGCCTTCTCTAGGTTTGGATCCAACAATAACGAGCAACCTCAGGACTTTGATTAGGTTTTGCCTGCTGGGAAGTGGGAATATTATTAACTGCCTGACGGGAGTATCCTGTCTGCTTTATGGTTCCAGCTATCATCTTAATTATAGATTGCCACTTGTGAGTATGATTTTCATTAACCCATCATTTGATCAGATGCATGAAAGCACCTAACATCTGCACAGCCAGGCACTAAGCAGTCAAGACTGCAACACAGAAGAGAGTGAGCCCCACCCTTAGCTTCTACGGCAAGTTCAAGTAAAGCCTTTGTAAAATGATGGTGTTAATAATAAATGGGAGTGACAACCCATGCATATTTCTATTCAACACACTCATATAAGGTTTACATACTCAGTGGTGGTGGAGCACTGGTATGGCATGGGCAAAAATATTCACAAATATAGAGAAAGCGTTATGTATGTGTTAGAAACAAGAAATCTAGATCTTGAGGTATGAAAAATCATGTAGCTAATCATACTTGATATAGGATAGGCCCTATGTTGGTTTATATTTTAAAGCTGAAATACTAAATACTTCAAGACAGTCTATCCTTCAATAAGACGACAAAGAAAATAAAAACTCTAATACATTACTTCAACTACATCAACCCTAACACGAGAGAGAGAGAGAAATACACTAACCACTACTTGCATAGGTGACCACCTTCAGCACTCTAAGATGCAGTTTCTTTCCAAAGTCAGCATGGACAAAGACACACACTGACATACCTGCCTAAAAACAAACTCCCTGAAAACAATAGCCTCTTTATGCTTAGCATAAAGAGCCAAGACCATGACTCAACTCAAATGATAACAGAAAGAGTTTGCCAAGTTCTAGCTTGGTCCTTCAGAAAATTTAGAATATTAGCCAACTATTCAGTTTTTAAAATGGTGATTGTTATGTGATCTCTGCCATTTATCACCTTGCACAGAATATTCTGGGCTACAGTAAAGAACTGGTGCTTCTTCCATCTGAACTAAAAAGGCAGCCTGTTTGCTTTGAAAAATAGCTACTACTGGCCATTAATCTAAAACTGAAAACAAGCAGTGTAAATGACGTTTACAAGCTAACACTTCCTCTGCCACTCTACTCTAAGAAAATCTTCAGTGATCTTTTGTAATCGTAGCAAAAATTTTTCAGAAAACTCTAAAAAATAGGTTTATATTTTAGTACTAATGACATGTGAGATTATTAAAACCAGACACTGTGCCCCTGCAGTGTGAAAAGCCTGGTCTAGGCGCTAGAGGAATTCCTTCCCAAGACCCCCTCTCTGTTTCCTTTTTTTCTTTTCCTCTGGTGTGAGATGAATACTGCAGTAATGATGACATGATCAAGGAAGAGCTGACAACTGTCTGGGAAATTTGCAAAAGACTGCCTAGCTGGTCTTAACAACAAGCTGTCCTTTGTCGTGGTGAGCTTTCTGTCACCTGAGATCACCCCCATCCTCAAGAGATGAAATAAAACATAAAACCATTCACTGATCTATTGTCCATCTCATTTCTGGAATCCTTTGGATGCAGATTTTTCCCAATGCGGTTGGTAGAATGTCCTGGCTACCTCTATTCACCTCTAAGCAAGCACACAGACACACTATAAACAATGACACAGTTTGCGATAATCTATAAAGGTTTCTAGGGCATTCTAAATTGCTTCTTTATCACCAAAGAAATGTCATATACTGTATACATGTTAAATGCCTAAATTCTAAAATACAAACTTAATACACCTATTCATTTATTCAACAAGTATTCAATGAAAACCTCTTTTGTACCAGCCTCAGACACTGAGCTAGACCAGGTGGTTCATAATAAATAACTAATGTACCATATCTCATTAAAAATGACCGTCTTTGTTAAAGATCCCATTTACAAAGCTATAAAACTACAAAAAAAAAAAATCTATTCCTGTAAACGAATGCTATTTTTTAAGAACTTACAAAATTGTAGTGGGGGTAGTGTGCAAGTTTTCTACACAAAGATCCACCAAACTTTACATATGACAAGAATAGATGCTAAAGGAAAAAAAAAGGATCTCATGAGCTGGACTGGACCTTGAGAGCTGAATGAGCAAGATTTAAATGATCAGAGATGTGAATTAAAGGCCATCTCAAGAAGGGTGACAATAATATGAAAACTGTGGAGAGAAGAAAGGCAGTCTTACCAGGTATGTAAGTGGAAGGGAGAATTACAGAATGTGTGGGAACCATGCTGCATAAAGATTTCACCACCTGGCTAGAGGCTGACTTATATATTTTATCTGTAGGCTATAGGCAACTACATGGTGAGGAGAGGATAGACTTTTACAGACATTAGGAAGGTAAAAACATTGCTTTTGGAAAGTTGGCCTTCCAATGTAAGGTGATTTAGAAAGAGAAGACAATGCACCGCCAGTAAGGAAACCATAAAGAGAGCTACACGACCAACATAAGACATGAAAGTAAGAGGGATCTATTTAGAAGAGGGGTGAGAAGAGATCAAGAAAAGATAGTGGGCGACAATAAAGACAGTGCAGAGTTTATATGAAGAATCATTATTTACACACACACACACAAATGTGCACACATGCATGATATAAAAATACAAGAAAGACTATTTGGTGAGTAAGTGACCAGCAGATGTTGGGGGAGCATACAACATGCAAAGATACCTAGAAGAGGAATGAACCATGTCCAGTGACATATGTATGATTATGTCAAAATGAAATCTATTATTTTAAGAAGGATCTAAGGGCTTTCCTCCATCTATTGAGATGACTGTCCTTGCTTCTAGCTATTTGCTTTACTGTATCTGTCAATTTACATATATTGAACCATCTTTGCATCCCTGCAACAAAGACGGACTGATCATGCAGCATGACCTTTTAAACTGTATTGTTGAATTTGGTTTGCAAATTTTCTAGAGGAAATGTGTATTCAACAAGGAAATCGGCCCCGGCTTATTGTTGTATCCTTTCACAGTTTTGTCATCAGGGTAATACTAGCTACAAAAACTCTATGTCTGAAAACATTCCTGGCCTTTCTATTTTTTTAAATTTTACTTTAAACTTTAATGTATGTGTGTGTAAAACATTGCAATTCACACACACACACAAACACACACACACACCCCAAAATTAAGTAGACCCAAAGACTATAGAACTCAATGAACTTGTATAGTTAGAGCAATAGTCTGAAAAGCATTGGAATTAGTTGTTCTTAGAAGGTTTGATAGAATTCAACAGTATATCTATGTGACCTGGATGTCTTTTTTGTTGGTAGAGTCTTATAACTGCTTCAATCTCCGTGCTGTTGTAAATCTGTTTAAGTCAATTATATTGTGCTGTTCGATTTTTATAGAAATTTGCTCCAAGTTTCGGTCAAGAACAGATAAAATCCTTTAGGCTCTGGAACACTTTAACAAAATGAAAGATGGGCCCAAACGAATATATCGCCGAATTCAGTAGTCTAAGGAAAGCTACTTCTAAAAATAAAAGCCAACTAACAGTCACAGTTGTGTAGCTCTCCAGAGTTTGTAATAGTCTTTGTATTCATTATGTCATTTAATTCAATTTTCAAAATAATTCGTACAACAAAACAGAGAAGTAGAAATTAAAAACATAAATAAATAAAAACTTGTTAAAGTTACACCAGGTTCATGGTCAGCACATCTGGGTCACAGAAGTAAACTTCATTAGCTAAGTCACTCAGGCAGTAAGTGCTCAAGACTTTTTAAAAACTCAATTACTCTTTCATTACTAATACAACTGCGATATCCTGTAGCCATGTTCCACTGCCATTTTCTTTTATGCATTCTTCATAGCACCTGTTCTACAAACAGTTCGCTCAGAAACACAGAGAAAACCCTCGCCATGAGTTGCTGTGTTCCTGAACCATGTAGGGGCAGCACAGAATGAGAAAATAATCAGAAGCAGGCTTGTCTATGAACATTTCATATCAACAAATAACAAACTACAAAAAGTGAAAATAAATGTGATAGAATTCTCAATAGCAAGAGGCCTATCTTGTTAGCACTTACGTGAGCTGAGCACAGTGCCTGCAAAGAGCATAGCAGTGGGCCAGGTGGCTGGGGCGGGTTTCCTGTAACTTCTATGTATTTCTGCATGTTTCAGGCTCTTGACATATCCAAAAACCAAATTCTGACTCATTGTGCCCCAACCTAAATACTTAAGAACTTTTAAGACTTTAAGAATTTGATTTTCACTGAGAAACAGGCAATATTTCTGCACCACCCTCTTTATATATTTGTCTCTCAATCCATTTCTAGGTGTCATTTTCTCTGTTTCCCTTAAGCCAAGAGCTAAATCTGTGCAAGTGGTTTTCCATCTCATTCCTCATTTACAATCTGATACCACCTGACCTAACTTTATCAAAGAGAACAGAGCTGTACAATGGAGATGAGAAACAGGTTAACAACTAAGATGCTCTGAAGATGTGGCAACTCTTCTTAGTTTTCTGTTTCTTCTGTTCTGGCATACATACAGAGGCAACAAACAGCATAATAATCTACCTACCACTCCTGTCCCCATGGGAGATGATGTTCTGTCAACCATGTCCTTTAACTTTGTGTCTAACTGTTGCTCACAGTCCTACCCAGCAATGCTTACAAGCCAAATCTGCCAACTTGGGTAGGCTGGCAGTTTGTTAGATTATTATTCTGCCTTCAGACATACTGCAGTAGGTCAAGAAGGGTAATGTAGGAAGATGGACAACAGAGCAGAAGAAGCAAAAAACTAAGAAGACTAAAGGAGGATAATTAATGAGACATAATCACTGTGTGGGCCCAAAAGTAAGCAAAAGCCACTCTCAGCTATCAAGAAGCAAGGGTCAGAAGGATGTGGAGAATTTTAGAAGTGGGAATCCCACAGACAGAAGGCAGTGACTGGAGAGACTCGGGAAGCACACGTCACGGCCCACAGTACGGCAATATTGAGAAAAGGTGAGTCACACTCTAAATTTAGAACTGACACAGGCAAGGTGGGAATCACGCCCAGCCCAGGGTGTATCTAGGAGACGACTTGGCAATCTCATAGAAAATTAGGAACCACTCTAGAGCTTAGCTGAAGTACCTCTTAGTGTCACCTTCAGGCACAAAACACCAGAGACAGTTTACAGATAACCCTAGTAGAGAAGAGTGATTCACAGTGGCCATGGCATTACGCAGCTGTCAGTATACAAACATACCATGGGAGATGGTGACAATAGACTCATAAAAATATCTGCAGGATAAAAAGCCATCAGTTCCATGAGGTGTAACACAAGGGAAAGCAAGACTCCATAAAGAAGATGACTGTCATCTCAGGGCCACCACAGAGTATGCCCTATGAAGTATTAGGATTATTAACCAAGAGTGATTATGATTTGATTTCTTGCATTGAAAATAAAAGAATAAATGGTAGCTATAATTTTCTCACCTGGCAATTATTAACTTTACAAAAGTGTTTTTTAAAAAGTTTCTTGTGCATGTGTGTCTGTGTGTGGGAGTGGGTGCAAACAAGGCAGGAGGGTGTCAGATCTCTTGGAGCTGGAGTTACAAGAGGTTATAAGCTGTTCAGCATGGGTGCTGATGAACACACACGCTACTCGTTGCTAATCCATTTCTCCAGCCTCTACAAAACAAAGATTTTTTATGTTGTTGATGCCTTATAATTTGTCTCAACTTATAGTTTCATTCTCAAATAAATAAATAAATAAAGTACTGCAAAAATCTCACTGTTTATGGTCAAACTGAATAAAAAGTGATTTGAGAGTATACCTGACATGTGTTGCTGTGTACAGGTCTTGGGGTTCATCCCCAGGTTAGCTTTGTACTCCAGTAATTAGTGTCCCCTGGATTGACTTCACAGATACTAACTTTCAGTCCTCCAAATTTCTTTTCTAAACTATCTCTACTTCCATAGCTCTAGGTAAGTCAAATGTTTGTCTTTTATCAGTTACCCCATAGAACTCCCTGGAATGAGTGATTAGCTCAACCCAACCTCCTTAACTCAACTTACAGGCATTTAAGTTAGTTAACAGTTAGGCATTAAGCTGTCCCTTTCTACCTTTTACATTCTTTCTTTTCCCCTTACTTGTTATTTTTCATCTTTTGAGTTCTCTCATTGTTAACAAAGAATGTCAAGTCCATCAGTCAATCCAGAGAGCTGTCCTACCCATAACCCTTTACCTATACATACAATCATAATGTTCTGCCAAGTAGTATCGCAAAAACTATCAGTACTTTCGTTCTACTGGACATCATTTAGAACCTATTGCTGTTCACTGACATTTCCCGTCAGATTAGCTTCAAAAGTTTATGTAAATTCATATAAATGCCATTATCTGGAAAAAGTAGAAATGTACTATTATGTGGAAGACAATGAAAATAACACAAAGAAATCAATCAAAGAAATCAATTTCTGGTTAGAAAAGATTGCCTGGCCCAAGCATCTGAGCTAAGATATGCTCCCTACTCTTTGACAAACAATTGCTAGTGATTAAACCAATTTATCACCACTAAGGTTAGCAGTAAAATTTAAGGGTGGCCATTGGGCAGGCCTTTTGTTGAGACTTTTGCTGTAATACCGACCAGCCAGAAAATAGTGGCCAAACGATGTTCTCTGTGACTTATTTCTTCGTCTATAAAATGGGAAGTTAAATGAAGTAACAGCTCAAGTGCTCTAACCTAGGTTTGCTAAGTAAACAGTTGGCCATATAGTGACACAATGCTAAATGCATATGTGCTGCAACAGCTCAAGAGCTGTAAGAAAGGGCACTGATGAAAGCTCCAGTAAAAAGACAAGCCCAGATTCTAGTTGTAAAAGAAACACAGGGGAAGGGCAAGGGACTTCTGAAACACCGATCAAAGTCAAAGGAGCAGTCCCTTCACTCAGGTGACTACCCCAGGCCAATCCCATATTTAACAACTTTTGGAAGTTGTGCCTGATGCATCTAAGATGAGAAAACCCCATTTGTAGGATCTATAAACATAGTGATTCCAACAAATTTCCTTTAAATTATAATACAATACAGAGGACTGGACCTTGGGAAAAAGGAGAACATAGAGTATGACAGGGGAGTCACTAGAGAGTCTTAGTAGCAGTTACCACTAGGGAAGAGAAAGAACTCCTCAGACACAAGGTTCAGAATGCATGAAATGCTAAAGGCGTGAGGAAGAAGAGGTCACTGAAACAGTGACCCTTTGCCACACTATGCTAGGCTGAACAGTAAAGAATGAAGGACCAAGAAATCTGTACAGCAAAGCCCTTCAGTGGGCTGAGGCCAGTTGTCTGAGAACAAAGGAAAGGAAAGCAAGGTTTTAAGATGGGCTGAGAAGTGAGTGAAAACAGTGACACGGATGTGATCCACTGGCAAGAAACTACATAGAGAGACCATAATGGTGAACCGTCATGCAAGTCAACAGGTGCTTTCTGACACTATGGTGTCACAGGGGACCTGCCACAGGGGGCTGTGTGTGGGGCCTTCCTATGTTGCTCAAATTCCTAAAATGAAAAGAGGCATTTGTATTAACCTATGCTCACCTTTTTATATATGTTTCATCATATCCTAATTACTTATTATATTACAATATCAATGCTATGTAAATAGTCTTATACTGGTTTGTTTGTGGAATAAGAATAATAAAATTTTGTCCATGCTCTGCATAAACACCACTATGGTAGATTATACCACATACACAGCATACAAAAAGAAGAGGCAAAACAGTCACAGTGCTCCCACAGCTGGCAAAATTGAGAAAAAGGTGAGGGCTCTAGCAGGACTTGCCAGCACATCACCTGATTTGCATAAATTTAGCATAATGCCCAACTCAGAGGGAATCATATTTTTGAACCCTTTGAATATTTTACACTTGCCATTGGTTGAATCCATAGATACAAAATCCTCAAATACAGAGGGCTGGCTGCGTCAAAGGTGCTTGAATAAAAAGAAGAGCAAAACACTCTCTAACTTATTTAGTCTTAAGTAAAATAAGACTAAATTAATAAGTTAGAGAGTGTTTATTTATTATTTTTTTAAACAGAGGATCTATGGTAGCCCAAGCTGTCTCCAAACTTCTTTCTATGTAATTGAGGATTACATTAAATTCAGGTCCCCTTGCCTCCTTCCTCAATGCTAGGACTACAAGCCTGTGCCACTACCTGAAACTGGAGATAGGACCCAGAGCTTCATGTGTGCTAGGCAACTCCTCTACCAAATGAGCTACACGTAGCCCCTGATTAACTTAGAACACAGTAACCAATCAAAAGAAAATAGGTCAATTGATCAGTGACTTCTCCTACCTCAGCTATCAATTTATCTAGAAGAAAGGCTACAATTCTATTTGCTCAAGGTCCCCTGCAATTAGTACTAGCGTATATAAAGATAACAGTGAGCAAACATGAGAAGTATGATGCAGCCTATGTACTTGCTGCGGTTAATAATGTCCTAAAAGTTCAAGAAACAGAACATTTTTGTTCCATTAAACCTGGAAGTAAGAGCAAGGGGCTCTGCAGCTATGGCAAAGCTGGGGCACCTAATCTAGGAAGCAGCACAGAGAGCCAGGACAGAGAGTGCACAGTGTTCAAGCACTGGTGAGAGCAGGGCTCTGATATGATACAGAGCCAGACAATGGGATATACTTTTTTAGAAGCAGTAGGGAGGAAAGCTTCCTGGCAAAGCTAAAATAAAGAGAATGAAATTTATCCACCTCCAGGAATTTCTGTGGGTAACCACTAGAAGACAGCAGCAAGGAAGCAAAGCAGAAGAAACAGACTAAAGGGTCTCATGGGTTAGGAAATGGACCGGAGGGATAAAGAAGATGAACTCGTGGGGTTAGAAAAACAATCCTTGCATCCCCTATGAGATATCCAGCACTCAAATGGTAGAAGCAGGCCACGAATCATGAGAAGTGGCTGGGGCTAGTCTATGAGGTAGGCAAGGTTCACTTCAACTCTCTATTTTTGTTTCCTTTGGGGCTCTTCCATGACCTACCTTTTCACTTCCTTTCCTTCTAGCAACGAGGAATCTACCCCCATCCCCAAATGAGTTCATTTCTTCTTCCTCATCTGTTATTTCCCACCCAACATCTTTGTCCTGAGTCAGCAAAATATCATTTTGTAAATGTGGCAAAGCTGGGTACTAAGAACGCAATATAGATGATACACATTGCTTGAAGTGCTTTGTGGTGATACAAAATAGAAAAAAAATAAAAGTTATTATTGAGAGGGGTAGAATGATAGTGGGTTTGGTGATGTGGATGAGAAATGTCCCCCAAGGGCTTCAGAGTGAAAATATGTGGACACCAGCTGGTGTAGGCCTAGGAGATCTGGCTTTCCTGGAGGAAGTATGGTAGCAGGGGCAGGCTTTGAGAGCAAAAAGCCTTGCCCCACTACCCACTTGCTCTGTGCTTGCATGGGGTGTGAGCTCTCAATACCCTGTGCCTACTATCATGCCTGTCACTTGCTGTTGTGCCTCCCGCCATGATGAACGTCTATCCCTCTAGAATGAGAAAACAAAATGGACCTTTTCTTCTGTAAATCAATTTGGCCATGGTGTTTTATCACAGCAGTAAAAGAGTATCAATACAGTGGATCACTATGGACCCCCTGAAGGTAGATTTCCAAGTGTCACTTGTACACAGATAGCTTATTTTTAATTATTGCCCAATGACCTAGATAAACAATATTTATCTCTAAAATTCACATTTTCTAAATCCACTCACCCAGCCTGTAAATCTGTTATCTTTATATTCTTTATCCCAAATGGTTTACTGCTGTTTCAGTCTACTACTTGAGTGCTGTTTCAGAGAATTAGAAAAATTAAATTGCTTAGTTAGGAAGAAATGTAAACTTAAAACTAAATATATCGATTCATATCATCATTCTTCACTTCCAAAAAGCAAGCAAGCAAACAAACAACCCAATAAAACCATATGAGGAAGTTATGGGTATTCGTGACAAGGTATGGGTGTCTAACTAATAACAGTATATTAAAATGTTACAGGTTGAATACAAGTTTACCACTCATCATTAGTTTTAAAAGGTAAGTATCATGTATAGAAACAGAACATTGCAATTGATGACTGGCTTGTTATAGAGAACCCAGAAAGAACCTGCAACTGTTCTATACAATTCCACGGATACAATGAAACAATAAACATCCAGAAACCAGTACTAGTTTCCCTTGAAATGAAATCTCTCCTGCTGATATTAAACCCTTTGACCCTACAAAAGGACATAATACCCCACCATGCTTCCACACATGCAAGGAGAAGCTAATGGCCCTGATATTCTCATTTACACACATATCCTTATTATGCAGCAAAAGATGCGTTTTCCAACTCTTCTACTGCAATAGTAATATTTTCTATGTACTGGAACTCTGAACTCTTCAGTTCACCTAAATTCTATGAAATAGAGTTTCTTCATTTAAAACATAGCGCTAAACTCATGAAACTAAAAAGCTTCTGTAAAGCAAAGGACACTGTCGACAGAACAAAACGACTGCCTACAGACTGGGAAAAGATATTCACCAACCCAACATCTAACAGAGGGCTAGTATCCAGAATTTATGAAGAACTAAAAAAGTTAAAAAACAACAAAACAAGCAATGCAATTTAAAAATGGGGAACAGAACTAAACAGAGAATTCTCAATTGAGGAATACCTAATTGCAAAAAGACTTAAAGAAATGTTCAACATCCTTAGTCATCAGGGAAAAGTAAATCAAAACAACCCTGTGATTTCACCTTACACCCATCAGAAGGGCCAAGATCAAAAACTGAATGACAATACACGCTGGAGAGGATGTGGAGAAAGGGGTACCCTCCTCCATTGCTGGTGGAAATGAAAACTTGTATAACTATTTTGGAAATCAATCTGGCGCTTTCTCAGACAATTAGGAATAGTGCTTCCTCAAGATCTAGTTATACCACTCCTAGGCATATATCCAAAATACGCTCAAGTACACAACAAAGATACTTGTTCAACCATGTTTCTAACAGCTTCATTCATAATAGCCAGAACCTGGAAACAACCCAAAAACCTCAACAGAGGAATGGATACAGAAATTGTGGTACATTTACACAATGGAATGCTACTCAGCAATTAAAAACAAGGAAGTCATGAAATTTGCAGGCAAATGGTGGGATCTAGGAAAGGTCATCCTGAATGAGGTATCCCAGAAGCAGAAAGACACACACGGTATATACTCACTCGTAAGTAGATATTAGACATATAATATAGGATAAACATGCTAAAATCTGTACACTTAAAGAATCTAAGCAAGAAGGAGGACCCTGGGTAAGATGATTAATCCTCACTCAGAAAGACAAATGGGATGGACACTAGAAAAGGGAGAAGACAGGGAACAGGACAGAAGCCTACCACAGAGGGCCTCTGAAAGACTCTACCCAGCAGGGTATCAAACCAGATACTGAGACTCAAAACCAAACTTTGGGCAGTGTGCAGGGGATCTTATGAAAGAAGGGGGAGATAGTAAGACCTGGAGAGGACAGGAGCTCCACAAGAAGAGCAACAAAACCAAAATATCTGGGCACAGGGGTCTTTTCTGAGACTGATACTCCAGCCAAGGACCACTCATGGATATAATCTAGAACCCTTGCATAGATGTAGGCCATGGCAGCTTAGTCTCCAAGTGGGTTCCCTGGTAATGGGAGCAGAGACTGTCTCTGACATGAACTCAGGGGCTGGCTCTTTGATCACCTCCCCCGAGGGAAGAGCAGCCTTGCCAGGCCACAGAGGTAGACAATGCAGCCAGTCCTGATGAGACCTGGTAAGTTAGAGTCAGAGGGAAGGTGAGGAGGATCACCCCTATCAGTATACTTGGCATGGGAGGAAAAGAGGGAGGGAAGGTGGGATTGGGAGGGGACAAGAGTGGGGACTACAGCTGGGATGCAAAGTGAATAAACTGTAATTAATACAAAAAAAATAAAATTTGAAAAGTATTTTAAAAAAACATAGAGCTAATAATATCTGCTTTATCTTTTAAAACCCAAATTAAATCATATAAAAGCAGCATGTGTTTGTGGGAGGAAGGTCTGCATGTGCATGTGGCCACCTGTGCGTGTGTACCATCACTGTCCCTGTAAGGAATCCACATCCAGAATGAGTATCCGCAATGGCAGTGTACATACAAGCAAAGAACGGCTATTCTGGAACTGGGGTCAACAAACTATGGCTCAAGAGCCATAGCTTGTATTTTGAAATAAGGTTTTATTACAGTCCCATAAATTCATATATGTGCTGTCAGTGACTGCTCATCACTACAAGGGTAGGATTACACGAACCACGTAGAGAAGGCATGAGCTAAGCACTGTGATATAAAAGTACAAAATTATCATGATGAAACCCACTATTTTGTAAACTAACTAAAAAAAAGGCTTACAGTCATTAGTTTACCAGTATGAATACGAACAGCAATGAATTATCTTGCACATTAAGAAAGACAGTTCCAAGGGATAAGCAGGGTGTGATGGCAAACGCCAGTAATCCCACCACATGAAGGGAGTACAAATTCCACGTCAGACTGGCCGTATAATGAGTACGTCACAAAGCAATAACGGAATACACAGCAAAATAGCCACAAAGCCTAAAACATTTACTGCCCTACCCTTTATAGATATCAACATACTGCTTCCCTGATAGGCAATCCTCTCCCTGCCCCAACCCTCAAAGTCCCCAACCCCTGCCACCAGCAGAGAAACACAGGATAATGCAGGGTTTTCTGACCTTCCAAACATACACAATAATCTCAGTTTATTCTTGTTAGATAAAAGAAATGAATCATAAGGACACTTTCTGACTAGTTTCAGTAATTGTTTCTTTATATGTCTGTTTGCTTGTGCCTATGGGATTTGAACATGCTTTTGTGTGTTTTGAAGGTATATTAACTTTTGTGTGCAGTGTAGGTGCCAACAAATGGCCCATACAATGGAAGTTTGGGGTGGGTGCTTTGCTTTACTTAAAATTAAAGATTGTGACATCCCCAGTGGAGAACATTATCACACATGCTTGACATCTTTGCTCATTATCTTCAGGTTTAGCCTTTTCTTTTTAATTAATTTATTTTTTATTAATTACAGTATATTCACCTTATATCCCAACTGTAGCCCCTTCCCATTTCCCCTCCCAATATCACCCTCCCTCTCTTTTCCCCCCTGCCCATGCCCCTCCCAAAGTCCACTAATAGGGGAGGTCCTCTTCCCCTTCCATCTGAACTTAATCTATCAGGTCTCATCAGGACTGGTTGCACTCTCTTCCTCTGTGTTCTGGTAAGGCTGCATCCCCCTCAGGGGAAGGTGATCAAAGAGCAGGCCAAGGAGTTCATGTCAGAGACAGTCCCTGTTCCCATTACTAGGTAACCCACCTGGGCACGCAGCCACAGGTTTAGCTTTTTAAAGCCATCTCAATTATGCTTAACAGCTGAGTTGTAACGAACACATTTTGCCTATTTGTGTCTCTTTGTTGCTGCTGCTGCTGCTGCTGTTGTAGTAGTTGTTAAAAATGTGATCTCCCTATGTAGTCTACACTATCCTCCAAGTTGTGATTCTCCTGCCTCAGCCTGTGAAGTGCAGAATTACAGGCATGAGGCACCACAGCAGCTGAAAACAGCATTTCAAATTCTACTTTCTGGGGACACCCAAGGTTGGTCATGGGTAATCACCACACACTTCTTCCCTTTGGTTGTGGGTAATTCCAACACCATTTCTTTTCTGCCCGCTCCCTGCTCTTAGCGGCTGGGGAAGAAGCACAGTAATGGAAGGCATTACTTTGAGTAAAATGGCAACTGAAAATAGAGGTGATTTCCCAGCTATCATTCCCAGTTTCTTCATGATAAATCACCACCACAGAAAGGCAAAACCCACGGAATGTCATTAAACTCAGAACAAGGGAAAGAAAACAGTGATCCATACCAGCTGAGTGTTTCAGTGCTGTTATTATTACATTTGAGTAAATTATGGTTCTAGTTTTAAAAGAATTTGAGGTCTCTATACACACAGGCAAAAAGTTAAACTATACTCAAAATGATACTCTAATTTTATAAATTTCTTCCTTACTAAAAAATTCAAGCCAATTATATATTCCTGAAATATACTTACACCACTACATTCCTCCAGGCTCTGAAATTTCATTTAAGAAATGTAATAAAAGCAAGTAAGTTCCAAGTACTAGGGCCAGTTTCTGCACACACTCCTTGAAACAGTTTTCTTCCAAAGTAATGAGACTAATAATGTACAAGTCTCTGTGTATTAAGGCTCATCAAAGAGCAAACAGTAAATAAACCTAACACTTACTTGGAGGTGTCATCAAAAACCCAATTAATAGATAAACAAATAAAGAAGCCTTGAAACCTTACTAAACAGACAGCAGAAATACATCACACCTACAGAATAGGAACACATCACACCCACAGAAACAAATAAAAAAGACGCCATGCAAGTCATCTTCCAAAACTAAATTCCAAGATGATTCTTTGGAATTCTGAAGGTGCCTTTACATTAGAAACTGATCCCACGGCAGCCTGCGAGGCCTGAAGGGCCCTCTTATCACCAACACTCAGAAGTGATGACACAGGGCCAGGGAGAAGCCTAATTTTCCCGCAGAACACACTACACTTCCAAAACCACAGAATTTATAGTTTCAGAGGTCCCTTCCTTTGATTCACATCTCTGAAGAGGAAACAAAGGTTTAGCAAGAATGAATACCTGCCTTAGATTCTCAGCAAGAATGCATGAACACAGAAAAGTTGGCTTCTTCTGCATCTTCTTGTGTGGTATGTATACTAAACCAGAGTTGATTAGCTTTATTAAGCTAACAAAAAACATATAAAACAAAGGAAACCATTGTTCTTAACTAGGTAGACAAGTGTTATAGTTAATCTCAACTGACAGCTCGAGATCCACAATTGCCTGCCTTCTAGGCAAGCCTATGGGCAATTTTTTTGATAGGAATAACTGACCTAAGAAAACCTGTCCACTGTGGGTAGCACTATCTCCTAGTCTCAGAACTTAAACATAGTTTTTCTTTTTTTAATGATGAAAACTAACTGAACATAAGTATTCACTGCTCTCCGTTTTTTTACTATGGGTAGAATATGAACAGCTAATCCTAGTGCCTATGACTTCTCAACAATGATGGATTCTACCTCTGAACTGTGAGAACATACACCCACACCCACCAACACAACACACCATGCCCCTTTCCCTTTTAAGTTGTTTCTATCAGGCTATTTCATCACAGCAACACAAAAGTAACTGAGACAGAAAATTTTTACAGGACTGGAATTGGAGCTGTAATTTGGAATTGGTTTGGAGTAAAAAGTGAAAGAGTTTAGGATTTTGACACAGAAAGCGTTTAGAAGCTGTAAACGGAGCTTAATGGGTGAAAGCCTGGAAGACAAAAGACAAAAAAAGACAAGAGATGTTGAATGTGGACAGTGGAGCCTGGTTTGTGAGTTTTCAGTGGGTAACAAAGGCTCTAGTGGGAACTTATAGAATAGGAGGCCTTCATGTGAAGCCCTTCTAGCTGCAGTCTGTCTGTTTCTTGAAAACTGTGGTGAAATACCTAAGACCCCTGCACAGATGTAGCCCATGACAGTTCAATATCCAAGTGGGTTCCACTGTGATAGGAACAGGGACTGTCTCTGACATGAACTGATTGGCCTGCTCTTTAATTACCTCCCCCTGAGAAGGGAGCAGCCTTACCAGGCCACAGAGGAAGACAATGCAGCCACTCCTGATGAGACCTAATTGACTAGGATCAGAAGAAATGAAAAGAAGACCTCCCCTATCAGTGGACTTGGGGAGGGGCATGCATGCAGAGGGTGGAGGAAGGGAGGGATTGGGACGGGAGGAGGGAGGGAACCACAGGGGGGATACAAAGTGAGTAAAGTGTAATTAATTTAAAAAAAATTAAAGATAATGAAGTAATATGTTTGGCAGAAGACTTTCAAGACAGGAGAACATGCTGGCTGATGCTGTAAAAGTAAATTATAGTATTGTAGAGATCATTATAACGGAGGAAAAATCTTTCGCTCCACTACATTAAGCAAAGTTCTACCATTCAGAGGCTCCATCTTGTCAAAATCCAAGTTTATTTGAAGAAAGTCTAAACAGAAGGGTTTCCTGGTCCTCAAAAGCATGTGTCTAGGGAAGCATGCCCCCACAATCAGAACACAGCTGTGGTCCAAGGGGTACCAGGTTCCAGGCTATGGTACCTGCAAAACACAGTAGTGTTGTCCACATGGTACTAGTTTTGCAAGTATAGAAGAAGATCCAAAATTGATGAGACCATAAAGACTTGTAGAAGAGAGCAACTGAAACCAAGCAATGTATAGTTGGGTCAAAAATCTATGCAAGAAGCCACAGGAGGCCATTACATGTAACTGTGAAGATGAAGTCTAAATTACAAAGGAGACTCCAAAATACTGGAGATGCTAGGACTATGGAACATCTGCCAAAGAAAGCTACAGGCACGGAATAGAGGGACCTAAACGAGAGAATATGTGCTTTACAGGAAGGGTAGGGCTATGCAAGTCCTTGGAACCAAGGCAATTTCAGCATGAGCTACAAATGCCAGGCATGAAGACAGAAAATTGGGTGTTTGCCCTACTGAACACTGGTGTTGCTTTGGTCTGAGTCTTCCATACTATGTTCCAATTTTACCGTTTTGCAATTGGAATGTGCATTATATGTTGGAGGTTTATGACACATTTTTATTTTATATGAGCTCACTGTTAAGAGCTTAACCTAAATCTCAGATGAGATGTGGACTTTGAACAATTAAACCATACTGAAACTTTTAAAGACGTCCAGAACAATGAGAGCAAGGTTACAATTTAAAGTGATTTGTTTGGCTGCCAAATTAGCAAAGGGTAGAGTTGGGTGGTTAGTCTATACCAACTTGATGAAACGTAGAATCATCCGGGAGACTGGTCTCTGGGAATCCCTAGAGGGAATTATCTTGATTAAGTTAACTGCGCTGGCAGCAGCTATGATGGTTAACAGCATTTCCTAGACTGGGACCCAGTACTGCACAAAAAGGAGAAAAAGCAAGCCAAGCGTAAGTATTCATCACTCTCTGCTTCCGGATTGGATGTACAGTGACCAGATGCCCAAGCTCCTGTGTCTGACCCCTCAATGATGGACTCTAACCTGTGAGATAAAATAAATCTTGGTGGTGTCAGGGCTAGAGACAGTGTTTCGCTCTGTAACCCTGGCTGTCCTGTAACTCACACTATAGACCAAGCTGGACTCTAACTCAGAAATCTGCCTACCTCTGCCTCCCAAATACTGGGATTAAAGGCATAAAAACCCTTCCTTATTAAGTTGCTTTTGTTAGGGTATTAATCACAGCAATAGAAATTAACTAACCAGTAGAATTTTGGGCAGCTGAAAAGTTAATGGCTCCAGATAATTGTTAAGGTCCATGTGAAGCTGACTAGAGCAGTTAACAAGCAGGCCTTGGGAAGACACCAAGACAAATGGTAGGTACAATGCAAACTGTACCCTTGCTTAACAAAAAAGAATGGTTCCACATGAAGCCTAAGATGCCCTTTGGGATTATCTTTTTGGGGTATGTACATTGTCATATGACTATCCTATACTGGGGGATATCTCTGACATCCTGCTTTTTTATCACTTCCCTCTGATAGGACTTCCCTATCAGGCCACAGGGGAGGAAAATGAACTCAGTCCTCATGTAAATAGATGACCTAGGGTGTAGGGGGGACTCCCCAATTCTCAGGAAAAGGGGAGAGGGATGCAGGAGGGAGGGTGGAACTGGGAGGAGCGGAGGGAGGGGCCTATGACCAAGATGTAAAATGAATTAATTAAAAAAAAAACTTTTTAAGATACAGAAAGAATGTTGACACAAGTCTGTAATCCAGCTACTTGTGAGGCTGAAGCAGAAGGGTCATAAATTCAAAGAAGTCCAACTCTATAAGTCAGCTAAGGTAACAAAGTGAGAAAAGGCTGAGGATGGGAATAACTCACAGTTACTACAGATGTCTAACCCATACAATGATCCAGGTTCACCTGCACAGTACAGAGGTTGGAGTGGGAGGAAGATAGTAATGGCCAAAGCTCTTCTGACCTAACAATAATTCTGAAGAAAGTCAATGACGCCTCTCCCAAGTAAAGTCACTGTCATCACTGCTGCTAATTATCAATGTTCAGTCCACACTTAAATCTCTAACAACAAAAGAACACCAGTCTTAAAAATGGCTGATATCCCCCAGGGACATACCTTACAAACTAAGTAAAGTGAGTCAACATCCAACCCAAATCCTATGCTGTTTGCTCAACTTAAGAGGTTTCAGTTCTATATCCCTATTTTTCTTTCTCTCAAAAATTAAACTAATAATAATGACGACATAAACAAATGCACACTCTAGCTTTGAAAGGCATGAGTCCCATTTTCCACATGAGCAGGATTTACTGAGTTCACAGTGCAAGTGAACTGATCAGTTTTTAGTGAGATGTACTCACTCCCATGGTTCAGCCACAATTTAGACTCCCAAGCTTATTTTACGCTTTGCTTGTGAACACAATCCTATAGTTAAGAACACGTCATCTATCAACAAAACAATTACTTTTAACTTTTATAAATCTTGCTAGCCAATAATGAGGAATAATGTTGCTCTGTCAAACCATCCCATTGTTGATGATGCTGTGAAACTATCATATGAACACTCAGTCATTTCCACCGAGACAGAGGCTGTACATGGCCAGAAAGGAAATCCAAACTAAAAGCTCATTTAGAATAGAACTTTGGGATGATCAAAATAATATGCTCAAACAAGATTACAGCACACACCTTTCAAACATATAAGAGATAGTCACAAGATGTATAATAAGAATCTGATTCCACGGTCTAAGAGCATCAGCAAAATCTTAAATCTTTGGTTTTTTTAAGTTACAAAGCAAATAGTATTTGTAAAAGAAAATAGCTATTTTGAAAGTTATGTTAATATTTTAGGTGATTTATATATGTTAATGTTATATGTTATCTTATATGTTATATGTTAATATTTTAGTTGGCTAAATAGATAATGGCTGTGTGTTTATAGACAGATTTCTGTGTTCAGATCCACTTTCTTTTATGGATAGAATAGCTAAGATTAGAACTAGATATGCATGATTCCATGTTTTATCATTAAAGTCCAGTTTAGTTTTCTTAAGTTTAAATACAGATAAAAATACAAATACTTGTCTTTCCTGACCTCATTCTACCAAAACATCATAATTAAGACTTGTACTGTTTGTGATCAAGACAAAGATGTACACTATTATTTTTCTTTAAGCCACTTAACAAAAAAAAAAATTAAAACAGCTATATAAAAGCAATTCCAGAGTCTATGACAAATATTTTAAGATGGGGTTCTTGTGATTAAAGTTGATTAAAACAGAACAAAGAATTATATTGACGTAAGATGTATGCTTTTAAAACAGGCTTCATTTTGTGCAGAAACAGATAATTTCAAGTTCTCACTACCACCCCCAACACACACACACACACACACATGGGAGCAGGAGAGGAGTGGGAAAGGAAGAGAGACGGAGAGAGAGAGAGACACTCTCAATCACAAGGTGAGAAGCAAAGAGGAGAAGAATAAACAGGCCCAGCCATGTGGGTGTCACACATCGGGAACGAGATCTAAGGCTACAGCAAATTCACCTCGCCCCATTTCTTTAAGGCCCAGTGCTGAGAAGACACTGAACACCACGGTAAACCAGTATGCCTCTGATCTCCATTGGAACAAAAGCAAAATGGCCTGCTCAAATGAAAACTCATTGATAATGGATGAAAGGATGATTCTTTCTTTGAATTCTTTTTATTTGGAGAAAGAGGAGGAAGGGATTTAAAAAGAAAAATTCTCAAAACATAACACAATACTTATGAGATGATAATACCAAAAAGGGACTAAGAACAGGTAGGGCAGAGAGAAGAAAGAATACAGAGAAAAAAAAAAAAACTCTCACTTGTGAACCAGGTGCAGGAAAAGTATTTACACACGGCTGGTTTCAGCAGACACAATGAACACAAGCTACCAACTAACCATCACGTATCATGCTTCCCCTGCAGCTCTGACTATGTACCACCTCTGCTTCTTACTGCTTTTTTACCACCTCAGTACCTTACATCACAAATTGGGATTGAGGAGTCTGTTCAGTTGGCACCTTTCAATGTTAAAATTGAACTTAATTAAATGCCTTCCTCATAAGAGACAATGTTCCTTCTTGGTTAAACCTTCAAGATATTGATGAGAGTTTAATTTTAATTTAATTAGTGTTACTTACAGAACTTTTAAAATAGATCTGTGATACTTTCACACATGAAGTAACCTATCAGAACGAGCTGTACTAAGAAGCTGCCTTAACATCCATATGTCATTTTTTAATCTATTTTATTTTAAATTATGCATATGTGTGGGTATGAGCACATGAGTGTGGGTGTTCCCAGAGGCAAGAAGAGAACATCAGATGAGCTACCTGTGACTGTGTTTGTTGTGTGTAGGAAATTTATAGATTTCTATAAAATTACTTTCAATGGCGTGCTGGAAGATGGATACATGTTTACTCCGTGGGGTTGCTACAGTGGCCGTTAATGTACATGGGTTTCTGTGTACTGTTGTGGGGAGCTGTTTTAACAACCTGTGCTCCTCAAAGGTCTCTGATGTTGGTATCTAATCAAAGTATATGCCCTACAGCTTAAAGAGTGGCTCATATAAAGACACTGAGTAGAACCTGTAGACAAGCAAATTGGATAAAGGCTTTTAAAAATACACCTGCATTGTTAAAAAGTGAAAATTCCTATGTCTCAAAATTGTGACTAGCAAATCTTGCTGTTCCCAAATTCCGAAATATTCATAGTCATTCCTGTGTGTAGTCTCATCCCCCCCTCCAAGGTTTGTGGCCTTCTGCAATATACAAAAGCCCCAGACTCAGTGTTCCCAGGCTGCCTTTGCCATTATGTGGCACTAAACCAATCTCTTCCCATCTACAAGTGTGTTCAGCAATTAGCTCTCTTCCAACATGGTTGCACCCACCATCCACAGCAGAGAGCTGTCTTCCTTGCCACTCTCTTCTACGGCACAAACAGCTGACTAGTTCCTTCTAATTCTCAAATCTAACCCTAGTGTCCTGAACACTTTTTCCCCCAAGGCTCTTGATTTAATCCCAAACATATGCATATCTAGGCCCTGAAGTGTCTTCTAATCAATTCATTTTCTGATACAAAAACAAAACTATATTGGCTTCTAAAGTGATGGAAGGGCACAATAAGCAACTAACCTTCTCTGCCTCCTTGCCTGTGACACCCACTCTGGGTCCAGAAGGTAGCCTAGAGTCCCAGCTAATGCCAAGGCTGAAGTTCTATGGTGAGGACATAGCCAGGCTTGATTATGAGGAAGGCGAAGACAGGGGCTGCTATCAGGGAAAGAGAACAGCAAAGAGAAGCCTGAAGTCCTATGTGATAGGCAAAGGTGTGATGGAAGGGGCAGGAGGTAGGACAAAAATGCATGTTTGACTTCTCCTGAGCTTGTTCACCTAGGACTGTCTCAGACATCTACTGCAAAGGAAGAAGTGCAGCATGACCGGGAAATGAAAGCCATCAAAACAGAACCCTCCCGCCCTTACATCGGCTCAGGCTTTCTTCCTTTCCTTCTCTCTGTCTGTTTCTCTTCTCCCGCCACTCTTCCACCTTCAGCCAAGTTCCCTCCAAGATGTTGATAATTTGCCCCATCAGCTCCTTGAGGGCTCTGTTTGGTACAGTTGGTACTTCGTTCATCATTGACTTCAAACACAGTAATCTCTTTAAAAGAAAACCTCCCCAAACAATGGTTTCTTTAAGGCACACGTTCCTTATCATCTTTGAAAGCTTTAAGTCTTGGCTTTAACCCTTATACTGTTTATTCTTTTCTTCTTTAATCACTCAAATCTAGTCTGTAAATCCAATGCTATTGTAGCTAATTCAGCAGTCTCTCACTGGTGCTCAGACCACTGGCCATCTCTAGAAATCTCACCCCATAAACACTTTCATAACCGTTTTCCCTCTGTGCCAAGCTGGGAGCTCCTTCTTAGTCTGCCACTCAGAAGAGAACATTTTTTTTCTAAAAATTTCTTCAACATCTTGTCTCCTCTCCATATACCATTCCTTGGCATTCTCACTCATTCCCAGATTGGTATCTTAGAGAGAGAGAGAGAGAGAGAGAGAGAAGAAAAGAAAAAGAAGAAAAAAGTCCAGAACTCTCTCCATGCTCACCCCTTCTCCTCAGCTCCAAACCAATGCTTCCAATTTCTCTAGCAAGTGTATCCACTCTGGAGCTGAGCACCATGCTGGTCACTGGGTTTCATTCTAGCCCTGACAAGGGCTGCAGTAGAGCCAATGGACAGGATGAAAGAATAGGCAAATAAGCACAGAAAGCTTCCCCACAGGTAAAAGGGCAGATACTTGCCAGCTGGAAGGGCTCCTGCCTCAGCTTAACCTACAGAGAACCCACATGTCCAAACCATTAACAAGGAAGGGTATTATCTCAAGTGGTACCTAGCCACAATGCTGCAGAACTTTGAACTTACTCAATGAAGAACAGGGCAGGCAAGAGGGAAGAGTCACCAGCTACTTGATCCTCACCTAACCTTGGAAATGCTTGTTTGCTAGTCTGACAGCAAACCAAAGTGACATCTCAAACTGCAACATGACTTTTCATGGCCTTCAAAGATGGAATGAATTCACATTGTACTCTAGCTTGCTCTTCCTTCCTGACTCTCAGTTAACTTTAATACAAGCCCAGCAATGTCAATGTGTGGAATCTGTGCAAATTATAGGCCTTTAGATAGAATGTGTTTCACTGCTGGAAGGCTGTGCCACTTTCCCTACTAGGTTTTCCTTTTTCATCTCTCCTGCATTCAACTATTTACCAGCACTTCTATCAAACTGAATTTTCCCACTCTACCCTCTCAACCTATCAGGCATAAGCCCTCTTTCATACCCTACACCTTATGTCCAACCACATCATGTTGCTCAACAACCTGAAAGAGAACCCATGTTCTTCCCACTTCACACCTTTAATTTCAATTGTTCTCTCAAAATGCCAAACATGTTTCAAATCCTGACATCTTCCCCTTTTTAAAATGACAGATCAGACAATCTTTAAGTTATTGAGCCAGATTCTCTCCTCATCCAAGCCTGCCAACCCTACATCTATAGCATTATTACTCATCAAGCCCTTTAGCACTGGAAATGTTTCTACCTGTGCCTCTATCAATCTTCTGAACAAAACGTAAGACCCAAGAGGTCTGCACCACCTCTGTCTGGTCAAAAGTACTAGTACAATGCTCACTACATAGGGGCAGGTGTACTGGTCACCTGTGTGCTGCTGTGACCAAGTAAGATTTGATCTTTGCAGCCCAAACAGTTTGAGAGCAGTTTGGTCCATTGTGGAAGGGCAGGCAGGGTAGAGCAGCTCTGTCTGTGGCAGCAGTAACCAGGAGGGTATTCACATGGCAGTGGAACAGAAAGCAGGCCAGAGTGGGAGAGGGAGAAGGGGATATAAATCCTACTTCCATCAGGCAGGCCCAGCAGTCTAAAGGTTCCACAACCTTCAAAACTGCACCACAATTTGGTGTGACTGAACATTCAAAGCATGAGCCTCTGGAAGGCCACTTGAGACACAAACCATCATGGTGAAACCATCATAGTGAGTCACTACCATGACCTGGACACAGACTTCCAAGGACTGTTCAAGTCATTACGTAGTCACATATGTTACAGCCTTAGTTTTCAAAAGCTAAACTTTAGTCTTCCTCATCGATAAAGTGTAAAAAAATAAGAATTAACCTTGAATTTTTTAAAAGACCAGATGAAAGTTCTCTTAAAAATCTGCACAACGCAAACACAAACAAGACAGTATTTTTGTCAGAAAAATTTGCAAAATGTTTATTAGTTTAAAAAAAGATAAACTTATCTTGCTGTAAAAGAACTGTGGCTTTATAAATAATTAAGAACTTGCTACATAAACTCAAGAAGACAAAAGCACCAAAGAGGTTTACTCACTGGTAATATCTAATTGCTGTAAGGTCACTGAATGCTTCATTTTACTGGCTATATACAGTGCTAATCAAAGTATTAAAACAAGATTTTAAAATGTATTCTTTTGTAGCCTTCTGTAACTTCCAGGCAGTAATTTGTCTAAACTAGTCATTATGTTACACTCATATGCCTAAACGCTGTTACACCTTCAATATGAATGTCAATTACATGAAATAGCCTCTAAAAGGGAACTTGTATCATGTCTTCTTATATTTCCCCATTTCCCTGATGTACATTCTCACTGGCCAGTGTAAAATGAGCTTGGAAATTTCACGTTCTCAGGGAATATTTCAATGCTTCTATGTTTCCCCGCCTTATCCACACACTGAACACCATGCCTGTGTTACTTCTGAAAGGAAGAAACCCACTGTGCAGCAAGCAGTGTGAAACATAATGCAGCTTTACTCTGCATTAGGAAAGCAAGAAAACAACCAGCTGTGCGCTAGAAATAGAAAAAATTTGGAGTTGCAAGTTGCAAGCCCAGGGGACCCCAGGTAACATCAAAAGTACTCCTTAATGGTGAACAGCTGCTTTTATTTCAGCTACACTAAGGATAGCACGGGATAGATTTAACATATTAATTTTTAGTTTCAAAAGCGGCAGACAGACCTGTTGGTCAAGGAGAAGCCTGGCAATGACAGCAGCAAATCTATCAATCAATCCAACATGGTTGGGCTCCACCAGCAGCCCCTGACACCAATTAGGAAAAGGCAATACAGAACTGCTGCTACCAGGTTACAGCTTTGCCAATTAGAGCACAGCCTGGGTGAGAGGGGACTGCGAACACTGGAACTCAGTGTCAGGAAAGAAAGGAGAAAGGCACCTCGTGTAATGCAACATGAAAAAGAAGGATTGCAGGGGACAGAGAAAGGAAGCAAGTCAATCTCCAACCACACAGCACGTTTATTGTTCCCTTGTCCAAGACATGCAGACAGGAAGACAAAGAGAGAGAGACAGCCATCTCTGCCCTGGAAGGCTCCGCTCGTTGGCCTGAGCAACTCCAGGAGCCTGTCACTGTCACACAGCAGCTCCCAGGCTGCAACCTCTCACTGTTCCTTTTGGTCAGGATTCTCAAGTTAAGCCAGCTCACACACAGCCTTAATGTCATCAAAGTGCCGCAAGCCCTGTATTTCAGCCTCATTATTTGCACATAAGCCTTCTGCTAAGTTTTCTCATTTCTACATCCTACAAAATTTTAGAGTCCTTTCAATATTTCCACCTGGGCTCTTCTTCCAAATCATGACTCATAGTCCTGGCTTATCAGACTTCATAAACTCCAAGGCCTTAAATATCTTTCTTTATATTACAGTCCCTTCATCTCTAACCACGGTTGCCTTCTGCTGAATACCTCCCCTTAATTCCATTTAACTCACGCAGCTTTGAGGGCTCCACCTGATTCCTTCAGCACTGTGCCAGCTGAAAAGGCTAAAGGCCAAAGCAAGACTGACAAAGAAGTTTCAGACTATAGGGATTGCTTTCTGATGCAGATTTAAAACCCAGGTCAAGCCAGTCCAACAAATATAGCAAAAGACTCTGATCTGAGTCATATAAAAATAACAGCAAATATATCTAAAAATGTAGACTGTTATTTTTTTAATATAAAAATAATACCATTATCTCTTATCAACTCAGTCGCCTCTATGACAGCATGTTTTTCTGAGTGCCTGATGCTTGCGCACTGAAAGACTCTGACTTAACTCTAGCCGCTGTTCTGTCATTTCTGCACCAGTCTTCTCAGAAACGCCTAATGGTGTACTCAGTGTGCCACGCACAGACAAACAAGAATTGTGGCTTCCAGTGACCAAATGCAATCTTAATGTCAGACAGACTTAAGCATAACAATCTACCACAATGTCCACAACCCTAACAACAGACAGGAATATGTTCAGATTTGCCTAGAACAGAGGATCCCATTCTCAGCTGCCTGTAGGAAAGCCAGGGAAGCTGTAGAAAATGCTGCAGCTTAGGGCGCAGCTTGCAGAGATGCCGACATCACTGGTTGGAAGTGACCCCTTATCCACACCAGGTCGGAAGGATGCATAAACGCTATGCCTATGCCCATTGTATCAGAGAAGGTCAGGTGGCCAGAAAAGCAGACCCCACAGGTATGAGCAAAAAATAAAAGAGACAGTTCCAGATCCTGGGACATGTGACCAGGAATGGCCTGCATAAGCAATGTTCTAGAATAATGCTGGGAGATAGCTAATTTCAGGCTGTTGTAGCCTGTCCTTGGCAGAGGAGGGAGCTGTCCGATGAGTAAGACAGGACAGCTGCCTTTGTGTAGAATCCTAGACACAGTGAATAAAAGGGGCACATGGTTACCTGATGAACTCTGCCTGACAGATTAAAGGATCTGCCCAAATGTCACTTTGCTGGGAGTGAGGTTCTGTGACTCTACTAGCCTTTCATGAAATACCATAAGCAACTACCTTAACAAAAAAAGCTTTTCATTTTGGCTCTTGGATTTGGAGGATCCGGTCAAGGATCAAGTAAGTGGTCTCACCCTTTGGACCTCCAATGAAGCACCACAATGTGGTGAGTGCAGTGGAGCAAAAGCAGTCACCTGCTAAGCCAGGAAGGTAAGAACAGAAAGAGGAAGAGAGCAGGGTCTCCCAGTCTCATTATGAGCACCATCCACGTGACCTGAACTTCTTCTACTAAGCTCCATCTTCTGAAAGTTCCACCACCCTCTGACATAAGACTATGTCAAATGGACCTTTGTGGACACTACCCACATCCAAATCCTGACAACACCCATCCCTTTTTCTATAGTAGTCCAGCTTGAGAATAACTTCTCCAGACCAGTTCAGGTTATGCATTACTAGTATGAAAACATGGAAAGAGATTTTTGGGGAGCACTTGAGATTTTTCAGATCAGAAATGCTCAACCAGTAAAATTAAATCTATAGAGATTTCAAAAATCCAAAACTCTTAGTGTCTAAACTAGTTCTGGTTCCTAGCTTTTCAAATAAGACACCCTACATCTATGTGAGAAAACGTTTCAAAAGAGTTGTGTTCAGATGCATATTCTGCTTTAAAAGGCTCAACCTGCACTGAAGAGATTATTTCTAATAAGCAAGCAGGTGGTGCCAATTCCTCTGCTGTGGTTGTGTTCTGTGATACATCTTTATCATGAGTACAAGGCCTTTATACATTTCCTTTCACAGTCCTGGGATCTCTTTGGAGGATGTGGTAGAGAAGTTAATGATCCATGGGCTAGAGTATGAGTAAGAGAAGAAGGAGCAGCCCATGACTTGTTTATCATATCTAACATGTATCTTCATATAACTCAACATTCTAATGCTTAATGCATATCCATATATTTATTAGCCTTCTTGCCTGTCTTTTCCAATAGATGTTAAACAATAGAGAATAACCTATGAGTCTCATTCTCCTTGGTAATCCTGGAGCCCAGGAGACCCAGCATAAAAGAGACATTCAGCACACCTCTGCTCACTCAGAATGAAGTAGATATGGTGACACAGTAATGTTAGGCTACCCAGTCTTTGCTACCAGCTTACTCAAGGTAAAGGCACATAGGAAGATAGTATCATGTCTTGTGGTAAGGTCTGCCTGGGCAAGGGGACATGATGACAAAGATGAGACAAATCTGCATCTTCTTCATTGCTATTTAGGGTGCCCAGCAACATAAGAGACAAAACAGAAAAGGAAGAACAGGAGAGAGACCATATATTTTTCTACAGTTGTTACAGCAAACCTTCTTGCCACAAAAGAACTGCAGAATGGGAGCCAATGGGAAGGCAAGGGAAAGCAAGTTCTGAGTATAGCCATTTCATTGACACTCCACTGGACCCCTAGAGGACCATGATGAAATAGCAAAAAAAAAAAAAAAAAAAAAAAAAAAAAAAAAAAAAAAAAAAAACCTCTCACAGCCTTGGGAAAAACATTAATCCAACTTCAGAATCCAATCACTCACAAATGCCTACTGGCAGAACTATTCAAGTTCTCACAAAAGTAGAGAACTAACAAAATTAGAAGAGCATGTGCCTGAGGCACCACATGGGCAGAGGTAGGACACAGACTGCACTGGCCAGGGTACACGCCACCAAACAGCATTGGTTTACAGTAATTGTCAAACTGCTGGTTAACTACTAGTGGACTGCTTCTGTAGTTTAAAACCATACAGGTACAATGAAAACAGAATAAAGAAGAAAATGTAGCAGGGCAGAAAATAATAAACTATAAGTAGAAGAATTTCCTATAAAAGAACTAACAAATTTTATGTACTGGGTGATGACAAAATTTATTATAAATCAGAACTTAAAAAATTTTTATTTTTTATTTATTACAATTTATTCACTTTGTATCCCAGCTGTAGTCCCCACCCTCATCACCCCCAATCCCAACCTCCCTCCCTCACCTCCTCCCATGCCCCTTCCCCAGTCCACTGATAGGGGAGGTCCTCCTCCCCTTCCCTATGATGCTAGCCTGTCAGGTCTCATCAGGACTGGATGCATTATCTTCCCCTTTGGCCTGGTAAAGCTGCCCCCTCCCCTCAGGGGGAGGTGATCAAAGAGCCAGCCCATGAGTTCATGTCAGAGACGACCCCTGTTCCCCCTACTAGGGTAACCACTTGGACACTGAGCTGCCCTGGGCTACATCTGTGCAGAGGTTCTAGGTTATATCCATGAATGGTCCTTGTTTGGAGTATCAGTCTTAGAAAAGACCCCTGAGCCCAGATTTTTGGTTCCATTGCTCTCCTTGTGAAGATCCTGTTGCCCGGGTCTTTCATCTCTCCCTTCTTTCATAAAACTCCCTAAACTCTGCCCAAAATTTTGGTTATGAGTCTCGGCATCTGCTTTGATACCCTGCTGGGTAGTCTTTCAGAGGCCCTCTGTAGTAAGTTTTTGTACTGTTCCCAGTTTCCTCCCTCTACTGATATCTATTCCGTTTGTCTTTCTGAATGAGGATTGAGCACCTTATCCAGGGTCCTCCTTCTTGCTTAGCTTCTTTAGGTGTACAAATTTTAGTATGTTTATCCTATATTATATGTCTAATATCCACTTATGAGTGAGTATATACCGAGTGTGTCTTTCTGCTCTTGGGATACCTAACTCAGGATGATCTTTTCTAGATCCCACCATTTGCCTGAAATTTTCATGATTTCCTTGTTGTTAATTGCGGAGTAAATGTAGCACAATTTCTGTATCCATTTCTCAGTTGAGGGACATCTGGGTTGTTTCCAGATTCTTGCTATTATGAATAAAGCTGCTGTGAACTTGGTGGAACAAATATCCTTGTTGTGTACTTGAGCATATTTGGACTTCAATATAAAACCAGACACATTAAACCTACTAGAAGAAAAAGTAGGTAAGAGCCTTGAATTCATTGGCACAAGAGACAACTTCCTGAACAGAACACCAACAGCACTGGCTCTAAGAGCAACAATCAATAAATGGGATCTCATGAAACTGAAAAGCTTCTGTAAAGCAAAGGACACTGTCATCAGAACAAAAGAAAAGCCTACAAACTGGGAAAGGATCTTCACCAACCCTACATCTGACAGTGGGCTAATATCCAGCATATATAAAGAACTCCAAAAGTAGAACACCAACAAATCAACTAATCCAATTAAAAACTGGTACAGAGCTAAAAAGAGAATTTTCAATAGAGGAATATCGAATAGCACTTAAAGAAATATTCAATGTCCTTAGCCATCAGGGGGATGCAAATCAAAATGACCCTGAGATTTCACCTCACACCCATCAGAATGGCTAAGATCAAAAGCTCAAGTGACAATACATGCTGGAGAGGATGTGGAGAAACGGGAACCCTCCTCCATTGCTGGTGGGAATGTAACCTTGTACAACCACTTTGGAAACCAATATGGAGCTTTCTCAGAAAATTAGAAAATTAGTACTAGGAAATTCGGAAATTAGGAATAGTACTACCTCAAGATCCAGCTTAAAAAACAAAACAAAACAAAAAAAAAAAAAAACAACTTTTTTGACTACAGACTAATTTCCAGATTTTATTCAAATATAAAAAACTTTTCAAAAATATGGAAACTTAAACACTTGCATGTTAAAATAACAAAAGTCATTCAAAGATAAACTTCTTTATAAAATGTATCTGCAGCAGGAAAGATCATTCTTCAGATAGTACTGACACATACATATGTAACATTTACAATTATACTAAGTCATAGTTCTAAGGAAACAGTATGGTGATACAACCCAGAGGAATAGTCTGGAGCCAAACTGACCAGTTGCTGTGAATAAACTACTTAAACACTTTATCTCTTAGTCATTCCTAATGCAGGTACCACAAAGTGACAACCTCATGCAGTAACAGTAACAGTAGTTTAAAACATTACTGTGCACACTGTGTATATAGTGAGCTAACCCTAATAAGCAGTGGCTGTTATTATTCCCTTACATGAGGATCTGAACTGTTACTTTTCCATTATGGATGCTGCCCGACTGGTGAGGTTTCATGCTAACAAATCCTTCATGAGTTGAAAATGCCCTCAGTGAAGCACATTCAATACACCAATCTACTGAATATCCTGGCTTAGCAACAAATGGCAAAACATGAGTCATCTCCCATCCTGATTACTTGGGCTAAGCAGGGGCTGTGGCCCGCTGCCATTAGCCTATACTCTAAGAGTATCAGATCTTTGGCCTGGAAAAGTTCAAAATTTACCACTGAAAATGCATTCTCTCCTGAATGCATACATACAATTTTCCTACCATGACAACGTAAAACAATCCTACGTCGAAGCAGTGTATGTTCAGGCCCATACATATTTTACTGTTATTCTAAAGAGCAAAAGTGTGGCTGTTACGTGAGTCCTATGTATCTATCTAACTCTAGAAGAGTCAATTTGAAATAAAAAGTTGACCACTGCAAAAGGGCAAGATGGGAGAGAGCTACAGTCACAGAAATATCACAAAGTTAAAACACAGCAAGGAAGGAGCACACGGGTCAATAAAGGCACAAATTAAATTTTCACACCAGCACACCTGAGTCTCAGTTTGCTCTTCTTTAACACTGCCTTTTCAATTTGGTCGTGAAAGTATGTGGGACCTCAAGCTTGCCCTATTTTCGTAATCTCATTCAAACTGTGAGAAGCCACATGCTGTGTTCTTAAGAACCAGTTATTAATTAGAAGCCCCAGAAAGCTGGACGACTTTCATTATTATTAAATCCAATATCAAAAAAGGATGTGGATAATTAGTATATTTGCTTCCCCAGCTGGTTTTGATAAGGCAGGCTGAAGTTATCCTTGACACCAGTGTCACCACTGGTAGAAGTGCTCAATTTATTGGTACCTCATCAATGGCTGCTTGGCGCTCCTATTGCTTGCTGCTAAGCTAACAGTTTACATTAGGTAAACACAGTTTGGTAGCCATTATCAAGAAAACCAAAGTTGCTTAGGCATGACAGAGTCACTGATGTTATTTATGTGGAGTCTCCGATTTAGTGAATCACTAGCAATTGTCAAGCAAATAATTAAAATATAAAGCCAAGACCTGTGATTTTCGAGCCTTTCAAAGCAATAATTATTAAAATTCCAAGTGCCATTTAACTGATTCCCTTCTAAAGGCTCTGGCAACATTTCTGCTGTTGTCATTATTGCAGCTGTATAGTTTACAAGAAAGAGACTACGGCCTACATAGAAATTATATACCACTTAACTACCTTGCTAAGCACAGGAGGCTTAAAGGGAAAGCATAAAAAGCAGTTAAGAACAACTAGACATGGACTTGCTCACATGTGGCTATCTTAGGTTTAACAACTCAAAAAAGTCCTACTTTTAGAACAGAAATACTAAAATAACTAGACTATTGTTCTTCTAACCTTTTCCAAACATAAGAGTGCATTATACGAATTTCACAATTCCCCTAAGTGCCTTGAAAATTACAAGCAATTTAAACCTATGATTCATGTACCACCCTGACTACATGCTTTTTAAACTTCAAATCTCAATTATATCTTAATAATATGAGGGTGGGGTGTGATGCCTTTAAATAAACCATATTGCACAGACTCACGGTAAGAAATTATACTTACATGTATTTTTTTTAATTGGCCTGCATTACAAATGTATGCCTAATTGTCATGACCTGTCTTTCCACAATGACTGAAATACCACGCAGCAGTACCTAATTCAAACTACTGATAGAAGCTTTTAAAAAACTTTATGCTTATTTGTGACTGGCAATTAGTTGTGTTAGTTAATATAATCCAACGTTACAAATGGCAATTTACTCACTATACAAACCAGCTGTAGTAATTAGTGAGAACATTGTTGCTGATTGAGATTTAATATGGCAACTGGTATTGCTGTACTGTGGGACATAAAAGAACTGACTGACTGTTCATTTGTCAAAGTGCACTGCCTGCTCAGAGAACCTTATTACCATGGTGTTTTATATAGAAGCATACTGGAGTTCAAAAACTTAAATCACTAAAATCTGGATTATATAAAAATATATTAAGAATTCTATAAAATACCAGGAATAAAAAAAAAATCCCAATGAATGCCTCTAACAAGAAAAATGTTTATATTTTAGAGGCTGCCCAAACACAACTATTGTTTTATCTTCCCAATTATTATCAAATAATTGTATCTTTTACGTGAGTCCCTTCCTAACAACATTCAAGGCACCTTCCTGCATGTGAAGCACACAAATGCATCTGTATCATATCCTTTCCTGTGTATATATGATCACCTAGCATCACGCCTTCTCTGAAGTACATTTGCTAGATGCAAATCATTGTCCATTCATCCGGTGGAAATGCTAAGGCACAAAAAAGATTCATGAGTTGCTCAAGAGTGAATCAAGAATAATATTCACTCCCCAGCTTCTAGATTTCAGTCTTTTTTTTTTTCCTATATTCCATATGAGACTTAACAGGCCCATTTCCTCACTTGAGGGAGGCTTCTGAGGAACACAAAAGAAACAGAAACTAGGCTGCAAGTGTAGCTCAGTTGATAGAGTGCTTGGTGATGCCCTGGATTCAATCATCAACACTGCATAAACAGGCAGTCCAGAGGTAAAGGCAAAAGGAACAGATTAAAGGTCATCCTTAGCAACATAAGCAAATTTAAGACCAACGTGGGATACACAAAAACCTTTCTTAAAAGAAGATACAGAGACAGTTCAAAACTTGGAAATAAGTTCTGAAGTTCTTTGACAATAATGGTGGAGAGTTCTAAACGGGCTTAGCAAGCTCTAATTTTCCTGACTACATAACTGAACTCCCTCAGTAGTCCTAAGTGCACAATAACTACTCCATATAAGATTACTATCCCTACAGATATAAAACCTGAAGGCAAACACAAAGTGCAAGAAAGCAAAATCAGGAACTTGGGAATGATTCTTCCAAATTCATGACAAAGAGGGAGAAATGTTTGAGACACACAGGAACTAGTAAGTATATGGGTATCCCTACTTACATAAACTGCCACCATAATTTCTTTTATGATTCAAATAATTAATACAAACTTTTCTGTAGAGCCCACCAACTAAGAGAGTCCCCACAGACATACTCTCTTTTGAGTAAAACTATTAAACAATCAGGTCCAAAAATGTAACAGAGTGAAAATTCCCTCCTCTCAGGAGCTAGTACTCTAAAAGACTAAGGGATAGAAAGCAAAACCATACTACATCTGTGACTCCCATTCGCAATAATAGTGCTAATGAGAAAGTACATGAACAGGAACACATAGCTCTTAATTCAAATATGCTACAACGACTAGATTAGTCACAGCTACTCGGGTTAAATTTTAGCACTCAGTGCTAAGATTTAGTGGTTCTGCAACACAATCTTAGCTATTTAATTAGAGTTTTCAAGCCATTTAACACCTCTCGGCACACAGAAGCCAGATGTGTATGCACGTGAGTTAGACAGTTCAGAATTTAGGTATAACTCAATTATCTAGCATCCCTGGGAAAGAAAGTGCTCCATGTAAGTACTTTTTCTATATAACTGAGGGTCTCCCTTCACACATCCTAATCCCTGATTAAATCTGTAGCCATCTGTAAGGGGGTGCATAGTGAGTGCTGGAGTGCTACATGATTTGAGGCTTTGTTTTCAAGACAAATCAAGGCCATTGCCAGAAGAGCCATCACTGAAGTCCTGTAGTACAGCTTCTGTGTTTTTCACTTTATCTCTTCTTTCTCGGTCAGATTTTAGCTGTCATTTTCTCCATGTGACAACATCTACCTCAAACTCCATTCAGGATATAAGTGTGCTGCACTGGAAAATAAGGAAACTTGCTATGTATATAAGCATGTATTTATGTATGTATGTACATATGTGCACATGCATGTTTATAAACTGTGTGTATGTGAATATATGTGTATGTATATATAAATAATCTACAGATGTCAATAGACTGAAGTAAGATGGCATAATGTGAAAAGCATGTGCTTTATTAGGCAGATTTCAGTTTTACTTAGAAATAGCCAAAAAAATGTTCCAACCACCCTGTCAGTTTCTATTTTCAAAAGAACTAAAAGCAGAAGTCTTAGACCCAGGACCCTTGCATTCTAGTTCCCCTATAAACAAAGAAACCAGGCCAATGCCCTGTCAAAACACTTCAAAGCAGACACTTCTTTGCCTTGCTTTGGGCAGATGTTTTTATACATTCCAACAGTTCTTCCTCTACTAAGTGTTAGGATCTGTGTATTCAAATGTAACCAAAAGAACCTAGTGGGCATAGTTCCTTAAGTTCTGTCCTTAAATCTGTGACACTATCTTACCTAAGAATTAGCTAAGGTAATTACATACATTAACATTTCTTGGCTTTATGTCATCCTTGAAGACTGCGCTTAAAGCACTTACTTTATAGAGCTTCATGCAAGGCTGCAGTTACAGCCTCAGCATCCATACCAGGATTCCTAAAGCCTTCTTCAAGCTAGTCAGGCTCCCCCAGCTCATCAACATAACCACACTTCAGTTCACACCAAGGCTTTCCGGACCTCTTCAAAATATCCTCACTAAGGCTATCAACCACTCAGAGGAACAGCCACTCCAAACTGCAGGCCTGCAAGCTTCTGTTCCACTGTACATACGTGTAACTTGAAAACTGGCTCTTCCAACACAAAGTTTATCAGCTTTATACTCTTCTTTGACAAAGTGTGTCTCTGAATCCCAATCACAGGATGAGCTTCCCCACTTCTTGGTAATGGATTCTTTACACCGCTAGAGACATCAAAAACTAGAGACACAAAACTATTTTCATAGTACCTGCCCCACGGCTTTTCTAAATGCTCTCTAGGGAAGTCTAGGGTGGTTAGATCATCCACAAAGGAAGGAGTCTAGTCAAGGAGATGTAAGCTAAGTAAAGAGCAAGTGATGTGAACAAGACCTCTGAGATCTACACAGTCACATCCCTGTGAATTCTCAGAGCAACTCCCAGAAGCATCTAAGCTTACTTGACACACAAAGGCTGAACAATTCACTAGGCAATCTAGTGGGTAGTCAAGGAACAAGACATTTTGGTCCTGTGGTTCCTGGATGGCCTTCTGTGGGTCCCTAGGATGAGTCCAATCCTATATCCACTGACTAGAAATTTTCAGGAGCCAGTATATTTCTCTAATGAAGAAGCAGCAGAAAGTAATACAGAGAACAGAAGGAGGAATGCTATTGCATGTATTTAAAAATAAAGGAGGAAAAAAAAACTCTAAAGCAAATAGTTTATCATCCTTGATACACTTGACACAGACAAGAACTGGGGCTGTTATAAATTATTTATGATGTGTAACAGTTTAATGGAGTATAAAATAGATTCCTTTTTTCAGTTAGTAAAAGTTGTGGGGTTCTTAATGTTGTCATATCCAGACAGAGCATGTATCCTACCCATCCTGACTTTTGACAGAAGCATCAATTTTCTAAATTGTTCTCTAACAACTGGAAGTTAAGGAAGAAAGAAAATTACTCGCAGTGTTAATAATTGCAATTCTCTGAAGATTTTAAAGAAACCACTGTAATTTCACATTATTGAATCCTGTGGTGAAAGAATTTTCAGACAGTGTCTCCTCTTTCTATATTAAAAGGAGGTACTACACACAAAACACTGAAGAAGTGAAAATGGTATAATAGGGATTTGACCAACAGAGGAATGAGAAGCTGCATGCCAACGCCTGCAGCCCAGGGAACTGCTGCCACGCATGTACTCTCAACAGCAAACACTGAGGTCTGTAACCACACTATGAAGAGCTCACTAAATGGACTTTGGAGGTGTACAGACCATAGCTCCATGTCATGTATGGTCTACAAGGAGACATCTGATTGGCTGCATGAACTCCACTAGTTACAAAACATCTAAAAGTTCATGAATAATAAAGGAATGAACTACAAACCAAAGGAAAGGGACTCTGTTACAAACAATGCTCACCCACCCCCCAAAAAAGAAATAAGTATGAATAGATCTTATAAAGAATAACCCACCTAGTATATCTAAATACTAGATGATCAAAAACAAACAAACAAACAAACAAAAAATCTTCAACCTGTGTATATATTCCAGTCACTGCTCAAAGGTTCTCTAAACCAAAGAAGAAAGCCAAGGGGCTTGTATTTTCAAATGACTAATGAAGAAAGAATAACATTCATTTTGAACAGAAAAATCATAATACTAACACACTTCTGTCTGGAGAATTGCCTTGACAAATATTTTTAGAACTGTAAGTCTACAATAAATAATAGTGAAGTAGAGGTCAAAGAGCTGGCAACTGTGCCAACCCAAAAGAATTTTAAAATCAGAAACTGTCTTAGTTTTATATTTAGTCTGTATCATTTAAAATGATCAAGGCAAATCTAAGAAGAATGGATAAGTAATTTATAAAAAAAATTGATGCTAGCAAAACCTTATAAAAAACATCTGGTGAGACACAATACGCTAAAATAAACACAAAAAGGAGTAAAAAATGCATTGTTAAAAGTCTGAACATATGGGGCTGGAGAAGGTTCCAGAGGCAACTAAAAGCACTGGCTGTTCTTCGGAGAATCCAGGTTCCATTCCCAGCACCATGGCTCACAATCATCTACAACTCCGGTTCCAGGGAATCCTGATCCCTTCTGACTTCCATCGGCTCTCTACACATATAGCATGCATATAATATGCATGTAGGCAAAACATCCATATACAAAATATTTAAATTTTTCTGAAACTAAAACAGTGACAAGTAGATAAATCATAAACAGAAATAAACCCTTCCAAACATAATTATAATAAAAGCAAAAATGTGGCCCAGTTCACATCAAGTCAAATTCACAAAGTTAAGAGTAAGAGGTAATAAAAAATATTTAAAAACAATAAAGTGGACACAGGCATGGTGACGCACAGCTTTAATCTAAGCACATGGGAAGCAGAGGCATGAGGATTTCTATGAGTTCAAGGCCAGTCCAGGTTACTTCCTCAGCATTCATACCAGTGCTGTATGTCCTGAAACACAAGGTCCAAGATAGCCAGTGTTGCTGATCTCATAAAACCTGACCTATTAAAAACCAACCAATAGATGAGATGAGATTAGATTGAGGATAGGTAGGTAGGTAGATAGATAGATAGATAGATAGATGGATGGATGGATGGATGGATGGATGGATGGATGGATGATAGACAGATAAATAAAGTAAAAAGGATTATGAATAAGCAATTCAAATTAGCAGTATGTACCGCTTGTCTCTTATAACAGCCATAAGTGAAAATAAATTTTTTCCAAGTAAATAATAATGTAAATTATAATACCCAATCCTGAACAGAGTTAGCAAGCAGGCATACCACCACACTGCTGACAGGATAATAAACTGATACAAACTTTCTATATAGACAAGTATAGGAATATGCACTTATATATTTGCCTAAATGAATAATAAAGGTCTCGAATAAACTCTTTAACCCCAATAATTTTACTACTAGAAATGTGTTTTAAATGGAAATGTAATTAGAAATATCGACTAAGATTTAGCCAAAGACAGTATTTTTCTTTGATACTTTAATAATTTTGAAAAAATAAAATAAAAACTATCAGAATATCCCAAAAGAGAAAAGTAGCTAAAATATCCAACATACACATATTAAAAGCATGTCATAAAAGAATATTAACAATATGGAAAGATATTCACAATGTACTAATATAATAGTACCTTAAAATACTTTGGGGTTAGGATATGAGCCCAAATTATTTAAACCTTTTTCATCCTATCCACCTAACTCCTATAAGTACATACACGTAATACCTACATAAATAACAAATGCATAAGTATATTTACATAAGCATAAATCTACATGTTGAGAACAAATCATGTATACCAAATATAAAATACACTTACTGCAGGACATAGGATTTGTATGTGTGATATCTTTCAAATTCACTATTAAATTTTCTACAATAAACATTTATTTTTGTTGTAATTAAATGTGTCCATTATTTCCAACATTTTATTGTAAAACATTGTTCTAGAATTTTCTACTCTAAGTTTCCTTTGCTCCCATTCCTTGTAACCATGTTTAAAAAAAAAAAAAAAAACCTGCACTGACTACCAGGCATTACAGCTGAATCCTCTTGCTTTGTAATTCTGACAACTGATTCACTTCTTTTTCCAAGTTTGCCATCTTCAGATGATGGAAACCGCACTTCTCCCTTGCCAAACTTTCCCTGTAATGTTTTCTCTCAGCTACTGAGACCTGTTTAACATCTCTAGAGAAAAACAAGTAATACACTGCTCTAACCTAAAGATCATGACAGCCTTATCAAATTTTAAAATTGTTTTAAAAGGCTCATTTTAAGTCCATACTAAAAACAAATGAATATATAAATGCAAAACTTTAATACTATTTTCTAATGTTTTTCAAGAAGTTGTATTATGTAAATTGGAGTGTAATAAATGAACTCAACACAACTGATTAAATTTCCTAATTTGTTGCGCCCTCTCCCCTCTCCCCCCACTCATATACACACACTCACACACACACTACTAAAAATGAACTTCTGCTACCTACTAAGAGTTAAAAAATTTCAGTATGATTAAATGACTACAACTTCTTTATTTTAAACATGATAAAGAGGAAAGAGAACAATGGGAAAGAACAAAAGTGAGCATGAAAAGAAAACTCAAGAGCAAGCCAGAGGACTGCAGTGCTATGAACAGCAAGGACTCACTGTATAGTATTCACTAAAGCACTAAAGACCCAGGAGGCTTTAGGAGGTAGGGAGAATTGAGGAAAGGTAGGAGGGAGGGAAGGAGGGAGGAAGGAAAGGACTAGCAGCAAGCAAAACCCAACTTACCTTAGGAAAGAAAGAAATTCACTTAGGTAAATATTCACACTCAGTTACAAGATAGGTTCTTGGCAGTAAGCATACAGAGTGCTGAATAGTTTCTGAATCAATTCTGGGGAGGGGAAAAACCCCACAAAACTAGCATAATGTGACTTTCCCCACTTCCCATGAGATTATTCAATGATCTACATAAATACCAGTATTGGAGGTTTGTCTAATGCTAATTACTGACATCAAGATCTGGTTAATGCCCTCTGGATACAGCCATCCTTGTTTGTGTACACCTGTCTAAAACATTGTATCTGATTATATCGTTAAATAGCCCAGGGCAAGGCAAAAAGGGGTAGGTGTGTCTAGGTTCCTGGGCTTTTGAGAACAAAAAAATAAGAATCATGGGACAGATGGAAAGAGGAAGGCTGAGGCCAAAATGGGTTAGTGGGGGGGGGGGGGCACCACGTGGGACTGGAGAAAGGACTCCAATGGCGTGGAAAATCCCAGATAAGGAATAAAAGCAAGCACTATGGGATTATGGATGAATAGTAGTCCAATTTAGGAGAACTAAGATGGACAGCATTGGATAGGGGCTGGGAGATGGATGGTTGAGGATATTGAGACAATATAAGTGAAATATCTGCCCAGCCCAAGGTAAATAAGGCAATTATAAATCTAGCAGGTGTCTATGCCTTATTTGTGATAGTAGGTTGGATAATGCCACCGTGATAATCTTAGGGCTAATAGTAAATAACATATAGCCCAAAACCTTTCTATTATTCACGACAACATACCAGTTGGCAATTATGCTGTGAACACTAGAAAGTCTATGAAGGATAATCTTTAGAGTGCAGACTTACATAGGTCAGATAAACATTTTTACTAAAAATGATAAACAGAACCATCTGTATGCACATACTGTCCAAACACCCATTTAATAATTATAACCTGGATAAAGACTAGACACATTATTACTGCATCAAATACTACAAAAGCATGAGATGATTACTATACTTAGCCTTGATAAGATACACTCAGTTAACCACTGGGGAATAATTCAATATATTAAAAATCTTTAGCTAGCCATTATACTTTTACTTATCAAAGGCAATTGAGAAATTTATGATTATTTCAACACCTTTGGAACACACCTGAATTGCAGAAAATACATACCAATACCTTGGCACATAGAAGGCGCACAACAAATGCTTGTTGAATAAGATTACTGGTTTTTGTTTACTGGGGCCAGAAGCCCCTTGGAGCTAGTCCTCTAACCTGTGAATAAAAGGCCATGCTTGTCATATAGGGCTGCATTTAACTGGAAATAGCAAACACTGAATGTTTTATTGTTACAGATCATTAAAAACTAATGTCAGAAAAATTCCATCTAAATGATTAGTCTCATATGCCAATTTTATTAAATATAAAGGCAGAGTAAAAATTAGTATATAAAATTGAGTTCCATAACTCTTGTTATGAAAACCTGCCTCTCTACACCAGAGAAAACACTCTGGCAGTAGTTTATCAAAATGAATGGGTGAGTGAATAAACGAGTAGCCCATAATGTGTTTAGCCAAGACTTTTATTGAAAAGACACGTTTAGATTTTATAGAAAATACATGTAGATTTTATGCCTACTTAATGTTTTCTTTTGATATTTTTGTGACTTTTATTCTATCCTGAAAAAATGAGCCAATGAGCTCTATCAGTTGCCTCTTCTACCAGAAAAATGTAGGTGAATGGGAATCCTTTTTTTGCTGAGTAGAAATGAAAATTTCTCATGTTCAAGACAGGGGCTTACAACACAGGTTAATCTGCTGAAACACTAGAAAATCCAAAGACTGTTGTTTATGTGTTTTCAGGAAAAAAGCAGCCAACAGAATATTATAATAAAATGGCCCACCAAAGATACAGCTAATTATTACTATCAATGCTTTGAATTTATTAGGTGTGATATTGAAAGTATAATATTATTAGTTTATTTATTAATTTTAAAGTAGAATGAAATTAACCAGGTAGCACAATTAACCAGAAATAGTGGTGCTCCATTTGAGTGGCTAGATATACACACATTCTGGCTTTTATCCTAACCTCTTTTTGTTCATTCCTTCCATTCTTTCCTGTTTCTTCCATTCCTTTCTTCCAGAGTAAATTCAATGGCCTCACCACCTTCTACTAATATGCCACACACAAAGTCACAAAAATAAAAATGAAAATTCCGATAACCAAAAGGCATGTAAATAGGAAATTTCTAAATTAAAAAAATTTTTAAAGAAGCTAAGATAGCACACAGCTACAAGAAATACAAGGATCACGGAATTTCTTTACCTTAAAGATCTTCTTTGCGTAAGAAGCAAGTCTTACGTTTGAAAGCTACTGGAAGACTCTAGTGCTTAGAGTGGTTGCTAACCAGCAGTTTACTTTTCAGAGGTTATTTTTGAAGCAATATATAGGCTGACAGCAGCATGAAATAAGACAGATGCTATTGATTATACAAAGCTATAAAGGTATATTTAAGATAAGCATTAGAATCTGATTGCCAATTCTCAAATGTTAAACTACAAAGAAAAAAAACCTTATTGAGTAACCAATTCATATAATTAAACGTTAAGTGAGATTTCATTTCCTCCTGTGTTATGTCATTTTAATTGCTACATTTCAAATGTGATATACAGATATCACTAAAACCTCCAAAAAGACTATCATCATGAAATAAAAGAATCATAACGGTCCCACAGTCAGTCAGCTGCAAGGCACAGCTACTAAGACAAAGAAACAGTAAATATACAATGAATGAACAAATGGTATACAAAATCCAGATGCCATTATCAAATGGTAGGACTGTTTTAAGATAAACACATATATCAAAGTGAGGTTTCCTATTCAGGAACTTTCTTCTTAGTCATCTATCCAAAAATCTCACAAAAAGTGATCGCATTGCTTTCTACTGATTCTGTCTATCTTACTGAAAATGTTATTACAGTTTTATCACCCACAGCCTCGACTCCAGATGACTTCTGGCTGTTCCCAAAAATCAAATCTAGACTCAGCTGATGAAGATTTATGACCTTGGGAGACATTCTAAGAAACAGTCTTTTTTAAGGCAATTCTTGAAGAAAAGGGGGCAAGGGCAGAAAAGACAAGAGAGGAGCTTAAGCTTTGAGAAAGGGCAGGTCTTAGAAAAAATGAATACAGTCAGTTCCCAAGGAGGTGACTTTGCAAAAAGAAATATACTGTGCAATGTGGGTTCTTTTTTAAAAGAGATCTCATTCAGTTGTGGTCAGTTTTTCAGACATGAACTGAATGTCTTGCATTTATGTGACTAATAGTGACATCCAAATTCAAAAGACAAGTTTGCCTATGGAAAATTGGCCACTACTGTTCAAGTAACACACATCTTTTCAACATATCACAGATACAGGGGTTTGTTCGTTTCACTTAAGATACTGTTCTCTCATTATGCCGCTGACAATCAGCATTCACAGCCAACACTTTAAGATGAAAATCGTATTTTGAAGGCATTTTCTGTAATTAAAAATGGCTGCTTAGAAGCTGAGAATTTCTCAGGGCTAATGTTGCTTTTCACTTCTCCCTTAAAGATTCAAATGGAAGAGAGATGTTCGAATCGGGTACTGTAACTAGAATTCCATTTGGTCTGCCCCCCCTTTTCTAAATGTATTTAACAATTCTAGATTTTACTGACAACTTTTAAGCACAAATATCAAGTAAGATAATAGTTTTTGATGTCTTTACATAAATAAATATAATCAAGAGCAGTACGGCTTATAATTAACAAGGAGTTGTCACGAAATGTTAAATATCTAAACACTTCTTAAAACTGGCCTCTCATCTGAATGCCCAAGTAATGGTTTTGAAGACTGTTTGGAATTTAGGTATATGTGAACTCCCCACAATACTTTTATCAGTAACTGGCTCGCTGGTGTTTAGCAGAACTCAATATATTCCAGAGAAAAAGCCTTTTCTGAGTTCCCTTGATGTTGGGTGCACACAGAACGCGACACAGAGTGATGAGCATAGTCCCAGGGCTTCGGGGGGGAAGGGGGCTTAGATTGAGCTCTACCCTTGTCCCAGCCCCCTCCTGTCCCATAAGACAAGAACAAGACACTAGGCTTCACTGGACTCTGAACAGACTGAACAACATAATGTTTGAGTTATGAGTTCTTGCTGTGATCCCATCCTGATCTGCCAAAGTCACAGAACAATGGCAGTTTCAGAAAGAAAAATGCGTAAAGTCTAGAAAGGATTTCCAACTACTGGAACTATCAATTTTTAGCAGTCTATTAAAAATAACATATAACAATAAAAAATGACCTCATACAATGTCAACATTTCAAGCAAATAATAAAGACCAATATTCAAACCTTAGCTCTAATTAAATGAGACGTTAAAAAAAAAAATCAACTTACTGTGTCCCAAACAACAATACTAGAAAATAAAACTTCTCTACAGGAGAGTGAAAGGGGAGTTGGATAAGAAGTGTCATATTGGCGAAGTTATAAAAATCATGCAAGGGTAGCATGGAACAGCTAAAGTTACATTATAAAGAAAAGGTTAAAAAACAGACACAAACTGGCAGCCCTAAGCTTCCCAGTGGCAGCTAAGTTAAATGGAACACTGCTCTTCTCTTGGAGACTCAGTTTGTCTTGGACAAGAGGTACTATGTACCCTGTCCAAATGACAATCCTGTTGTAAATATTAAGTATGAGGACAAATAGGTGTGCCTGTGCAAACATACACACACACCACTACTAAAACAGCCATGTGTGCATTGCTCAAGTACATGCTAATTTCTGTACTTAAATGTCCTTTAAAGTACATTTTTTAATTTAAGAAAAAAATTCACTGTAGCTGAGCATGGTGGCGAATACCTTTAATCCCAGAACTCAGGGAGGCACAGGAAGAGGCAGCCTCTGTGAGTTCCAGACTAGCCTGGTTGACAAAGAGAGTCTAGCACAGCCAAGGCAACACAGAAAAACCCTGACTCAAAAAAACCCAGCCCCTCCCCTGCCAAAAAAAAAAAAAAAATTAATGCAAATGTATTCAAATTAAAAAACAGAAAAAAAGAAAAAAAAACTATCTTTCATGGACAATTTAGGAAAAAGATACAGCTTAATTTGTTCATTGTAGAATTACCCATACAGTAGTATTCGAAAGAGGGGTATGTGTGTGTGTGAAACCATTGTTCATCCTATGAGAATCCCACCATTCATGGCTGACTACAAGACAGAATATGAGAGGCAGTCAATGGGCAGTCTAAAAACACTGGACAGAATACAGCTTATCCTGGGATTAATCCCTTAACAAGAAGTACAGCAATTTGTTTTGTAATTTTTAAATTAAACTTTTTGTTCTAAAAAGTTTTTAATTAACTGTTTTAAAGTGCTTGAAAACTAATTCCCTGGTAGTACATTAAATGCTGTCAAATGCATTATACTTTGTGGTGTGTTGCTATTCGGTTTGGGTTTTATCAAAATTACATCTGGGGGAATGAAATCCATTTGTCTACATTTAAAATTCCTTATCTCTACAACTCAATATTTTTCCTTGATGCATTCTAAATGCCCTAGTAGAAATTATTTTGAAAAGAAACCATTAAAGGTATGCTAATGACTCTGAATTGTGACAGATGCTGTGGAAACAAGCCTGTTGGCTGAGGCGCAGCACCATTAACTATCTATCATAAAGTACTCTGGACTTGCTCATTTGTTACTGCTGTGTTGCTCAAGGGGAGAGGAAAACAGCAAGAGTTTCTCTTTCTGAGGCAAAAATCATAAGCCACTCACTTATTCTAATGCCATGACCCCCACTGTTTATCTGCATCATAATTAGGGAAATTAGAAGTAGTGAAATACTATTTTAATGTAATTAGAATCAAACCACTCAAAAGACTAAGGAGGAAGCCACAAATGCTTCTTGACTGGTGGGTCTCCATTGTAAGATGCTAACTGTGTGCAAAAGGAGTCCTAACGTCTTGGGTGATTTCTAATCTTGAACACAAATGCATAGTGTGTGTGTGTGTTTGTGTGTGTGTGTGTGTGTGTCAGTAGGTAAAGTGCTTTCTATACAAGCAAAAGATAAGAGTTTGAATCCCTAACACCCATATAAAAATCCAATTGTAGAGGCATATGCATATATGCCAATCACTAGGCATAAGAGACATAAATCCCTGGAGCTTGGTAACTGGTCAATCTACCTGAATAGATGAACTACAAGTTCAACACCAGGCTCTGGGTAGAACCAGCAAGATGATTCAATGACTAAAGTGCTTGCAACTATGCCTGATGATCTGAGTTTGGCTCCCAGGTGGAGAAAAGAACCAACTTCTGAAAGTTGTTCTCTGACCTCACATGCATTGTGGCAAGCACACATTCCCACAAAATAATTTAAATGTTAACATAAATAAATACTTTATTACAAGGAGCACAATCAAGGAAGAAATCTATGTCACACACATGCACACAGACACACTTGTAGCTGGCACTTGCTACTTCATGGGTGTCTTACTCTCTTCCACCATTACTCCACCCTTCCAACCCCTCAGCACTAGGTAGGAGAAAAAGGAGGACAAAGAGTAAAGAAGACATCAGTATCGTTCGTTAAACTACTCCTACTGATTAAGTTCCTAGGAGCAGGGTTGATCTTTGCAGACAGGATATCCAATTTCTTCTTCTATTCTCTTTTCACATTACCACGTGACAAACTGCAACCACCAGCAGCAGCAGCAGTGGGAGCAGCACCAGAAGGTGCAGGAGAAGGAGCAGGAGCAGGAACAGCTCTTGAAGCCACTCTTAGGGGTCTCACATTTACATACCCTCTCAAGAGTCCCCAGAATTCCAAATGTCATACACTTGCAGAAACTAGCTGCAGCTGGCAAAATCACTCCCCTGCTCGAGCAGGAGGCAAATCATAATCAGCTGCTGTGCACAATCTGAAGCAGCCCCATATCCACACCTGAAATTAAAACAAAAACGTGTTCCTCTAACATTTCTGTGTTTTTAAAGAAACCAAAAATTCTCACACAACCACCAACACATGCATGTGTATACCGCTTCCTTACAAAGAGCATATCTATGCATTACCTCTTAAGATCCTATAAAACAACAACAACAACAACAACAACAAACTTTCTTTGAGTTTCAAAGAGAAAAGTGAATTGAACTGCAGTAAGAATCTAAATATTAGATTCAGCTCTTGAGCTGAAGAAGCCACAAGCCAGGTGTGATGCCTAAGGCCACTACTCTTTCACATAAGATCCAGTAACAATTGTGTCCCAAAGGAGAAGGGACAAAGAAAGGGAGTGAAGATATGAGGAGCAATGACTGCTATATGACATGCTTTACACACATTTTACACAGAGGAGGTTCAAAACCATCCATGAGCACCCAGGCCTCAGTCCCAACAAATGGCCTTGCTAGCCTAACACTGAAACTGCCCTGGATACCAGGCTGCATCAAGTAGCATCAAGGGAAGAGCAGGAAGACAGGCAGCTGATTCTGTCGCACGTTCAGTCAGCTACTTACAGGGGGAGCATTAAAGTCCTGTATGTCTAGCTCCACCCTGTAGTCTATATCCCAATGTGTGTGCACTTTCTAATGGCTTGTAAAGGGATTTTTTACTTACCACACCTTCACCTCATTGCTGCATATTGAGCCCAGAGCTTTGTGTATTCTGGGTACACATTCTACCACTGGGCTACAACCCTGACCTGCAACAGATGATATTTCTGTCTTGTTTTTGTCTAGTCTGGTCTTGGTTTTTTGTGTTTTGTTTTTGTTGTTGTTTTGATCGGTATGTATTGAGCCCAGGAGCCCCTTTCATTCTGGGCAAATATTCTAAAACTATGTTACGAGCACAATTGCTGACACAGGACTAAAATGACTAGATAAACTTGAACCTATCACACTAAAATCATATAACTCTATGGTACCTGCAGCCAGTGTGAGGACAGCACAAACCAAGCACAAGTTCACAGCTTTAAAAGCTGGCTACAGATTTTAGGAAAGTCAGTGAAGGAAGGAAAGCACAGCACAGAATTCAACAATAAACAAACCAAACAGGAAGGTAATACTAACTCTAAGGGATTTTAACCACAGAAGGAAAAGTACACACGTCAGCCCTGAATAGGTAGAAAAGTGACCCGTTGACTTTCATAGCAAGCACAATAAACAAGCATTACAGGGCTTGCTGCTGATGAGTGCCTGCTAAAGAGTATTACAATACCCAAGGCTCAAAGTCTAAACCAACAGTTTGCCAAAGGAGTCATGTTATAGAGTGCAGTAAAACAAGTGCTCATTACTCATAACAGATTTGACATGTCCACCTTCTCAATAGCTGCTGGTCCTGTGGCAATAAGGAAAAATGAGAATGGGAGGTGACAGTAAAACACCGCATTTTTAGGAAAACATTTGCGGTGCTCCAAAGAGGTCTCTTATAGCTGTCTGGAAAGTAGAGAAGTGAATGTAGCCATTAGTAGGAGCACGTGGCAATAAACTCAGTAGTCATTCAACACCTCACTTCACTTTCCCAATCACTGCCTACTCTGCCCAGTTAATAGACTATTTAAATGCCAAGTCCCTTGTTTATATATAGAAGCCCATGAACTAATGTCATCTGGGCTCTTCATCACAGGAATTCCTTAGTGACAGTCCATAAAAAGAGCCAGAGGAAGTCCATGCTACATAACTTCTTGCAGCCTTCCTAGGTGATAATAACCTTCTCAAATATTATTCATTTAATAGATTGCTAAGAGGCAGTCAGATTTAATGAAGACTCTACCAACCTCAGCCTACCTCTGAAGAGCCGTGTCCCTTACACAGTGAAGCTCCTGCATCAAAAACCACAGGCTCACTGCCTTCCACACTGTTCATAAGGACTCCCTGATCTCATATTCTGTCTCACAGAACAGACTTAACACATGCTTAACCATAGCTGCCCAGAATTGGTACAAATCACCACCACCCCAAAATTTGGCCTACGGGCCAACCAAAGCACTTCACAGTTGCATTTCCCCAGCTCCTACCAACCATCTTTAATATGCTAGATATTTCTGAGTCACAGGAAAGACCTACTCAACTTCTGACTCTTATGTGACCAACAAAATTTCCAACCAGTAAGCAACAGAGAGGCCTAGAGAATATAAATTGGGTATTGAAATACAAGTATAAACATTTGCCTTTTCTTCTTCCACCCCAGTAACAAAGTCACTTTTCAAAGTGAGAAAGAACACATACTTGATCAAATAAACAAGGAGGAAAAGACATAGCCAAGGCATATTTTCTGGCTTGCCTAGAATATCCCTATTTTTATGTGTACCCTCATAATGATTACAAGCTTCCTCTTAGCTTCTCTGGATACTGCTGCCTTAGCCATGAGATACACTGGAGATACACTGAAGGCTATAATCTGAATTAGGAAGTCAGGAAGAATTTAGGAGGGTGTTTATGCTATGCTTTGACCTAAAAGATGAAATTAAAACGAGAGGGCTGACAGTTGAAACGGGTATGCAAAGAGTAACATTCTGACTGAAGGACATGACAGGGATGGGTGCTAGAGATGAGGGGATGCACACCCACATCATGTTCTGAAAACGGAATTATTATTTTTATCTGGTATCAGAACCAGGCATCAGAACCACTGAAAGACTCAGAAGGATATGCTCTTCTGATCCTGTGACACAGCATCTTGCAGAAGGTACATAAAACAAATGGGCTAATAAGTACAAAGTGCTCTTTGACTGAATTAGAGAAAGCAACACTGTGTCACCATGTCCTATGACAAAATTCTGCTGTTTGGAAAAAAAGGGCAAAGCCATGACACCAAAATATACTCTTTTAGGCCTACAATCTTATGAAAATACCAGTATGGAACTCAAATCCTTCAGAGGCAAGCTAGCGATCATCCAAACACAGTGAAAAGAGACTGATGGTGGAAAAGAAGTGGCAATGTCAACATGATGTTATCGTAGCTTTCACCTGTGCTGTCTTTGGCATCTCAACCAAAGGGCACAGCACCAAGTCCAGAGGCAAGAGGAGCCCACAAGTACAGCCTAGTTCAATGTATCAGGTTCCAACAATCTACAATATCCCACCCAGAAGAGTCAGCAGGGTAGCAGCAGTCATGGGCACTGAGACTATGCAGGTTATACATTAAGAATATATATGCATATATGCATGCAGTAACAATTAATGAAAAAAGGCCATGAATTTGAAAGATATTAGGGGGGAGGGAAGAGAATAATATTATAATTATATTATCTCAAAAATAAAAATTAAAATTTATTTCAGAGACTGAAGGGTATGGAAATGAATTTGAAAAGTGTAGCGAAATTTTAAAAAATGAAACAGGCTCTTACTACAAAGAGTTCTATCTGTACAGATACACTGAAGAGTGATCTGATTTTCAGGCTGGTAAGCACCCACTGTAAGTATATTTCATGACAACATTAACGACAGAACGGTAAGGACTGCCCCGCTCGTTCTTGAAGCAGAGCAATGTAGCAAATCAACTGCAGGCAACTCTTGGCTCTGGAACACTCAGTATGGTTTTAGCTTTAGAGTAAGAAAACAGTCTCTTATTTCTCAAATATTGATGTATAAACAGTTTATGATAGTCCACAAGGCCCAAATAATGGCTGGGAATGAGTTCAGTTGGTGAAATGTTTGTGTAGTTCATGAGGCCATGTGTCCAATCCCCAGGACTGAATGAACAAGGTGTGGCAGACATTACCATAGAAGCCTCAAATAAAAATATCCTGTGTCACAAAGAGAAACTTTAGGTCTTGTAACATGCCCGCAGAGATAAGCTGTCACTTGACAGACCAAGAAAGGAGGTATACCCTCTCTCTCAAATATTGCCTAGTAATATTTTTCCCAAACAACATAGGTACACCAATAGTGATCTTATTAAATACCACCTGTGAATTTCCCATTTATTGTATCCAAAAGAAAGGGACCTAAAATCTTGACACCAAATCGGGAAGGGGGCAAGGTCATACTCAATGAAAACCTATTTTGGAGGAGATACAATCTTCAACCTGTCAAATCACGTCATGTCTCCACAGGTAAGCTTAAATAAGCTTCAGCTCCCTCATCAGGCTCTACCAGCATACTGTGAGCGTTCTCAGTCCGCTGTGAGCCCTGTAAAAGCATTCCACTGGCATGCTTGCTTCTGTCCTAGCTTCAACGATAAGGTTTTTCACCACTTCTGGTGGCAGAATTTAATGCATGGATGGATTTACAACTGGGGTGAACCAATTTCTACTTATTTTACAATTATTGATCAGAGAGTCTCAAAAAGGCTTTGCCATTTGCCAGGAAAAAAAAAGCTAAGCCCCTCCTTCATAAATCTTGAGAAAAAGCCACAGAAACTGAAAACTGATATATTCTGGAAACGTAGCGTGCCAAGACAAGATTATAACCAACAGAAAGCTGAGAATCAAGAACCAAGCCTGAGAAATGTGCCATCCTGGCAATCCCTCTCCTTCACAGCAACCACCTTCGTTAGAATTGGAATTGATGGGGTTTTTTTCCCTGCAAATGAGATTTTTTTTCCATGCACGTGAACATATTTTAATCCACTGCATGCATTTGTACCATGTCATTTACAAGGACAAAACTTGATTCACAAGTCTGCTTTTGTGCTATTCCATGGGCCTAGCATACATGTTCAAAGGCTCACTCTATATGGTTCTTCCCCTCAAGAGATGAGAGGAGTGGGGGAAGCAGTATCATAACATACATGCCAAACATATGTACTATTATAGCTGTGTCTTGGAAATGGTGACGTGCAAGATGGAGACACAGCTAAATATGCTGCATTCTAAATGATGGCATTTAGAACTTGTTCTTTTTGATGCCTTCAAGGTTGGAACTTAGCCAGTCTCTTTATAATATACTGAGTTCCATAAGGAGGTTAAAAAAATTATAAGTTTGAAAAACCGATATAGTCTGTCACCCATGCGTGACAGGAAATGACAAGAAACATTCTGAGATGCCACTGTCCATATGTTGCATATTTAAATTGGGCAAGGAAGAACTAGAAAAGAAAACAAATGTCAGAGATGGGTAAGACAGGCAATACAATGGTCAACTAAAATTTAACAAATAATTTTTAATGAGCTGAGTAATGAAAAAGAAAGCTTTGAAAAGATGAATCACGGAGCGTAGAGGTAGGAAATGGGTTTAACCTGCCATATAATGGAAATTGAAGTCGCAATTTGTATTTTTTTCCATGATCTTTGTTTTCCAATTACCTTTTTCAGAGTATAATTAACAAACAAAAATTACATATAGTCCAGGTGACCAACACAGGTTGGACATATGTATGGACTGCACGCTGATTAGCAGCCACACTAACTTGTAGGTCTGTCCTTCTTCTAGATGAAAGTATGCAATATATTATCACAACAACTGTACTCTATACTGCACAACAGATCCACAGAACTAACCCACTGGATAACTGCAAGTGTGTACCCTTTGACCAACGTCACCACATCTTCCTGACCCCATCTCTGGCAATGACCACTACTATGTGTGCATTCAGTGCTGTGAACTGACCTATGGCTGTGCAACTGCACAGTCTTTCTGTTTCTGGCTTACATCACGTGGTACACTACCTTTCAAACTCCCCATATTGTGGTTCACATCACTTCCATGTCCTCACACTGCTGCAAATTTAGGCATGTGGTAGGCTTTTGGGGTTTTTTGTTTTGTTTTGTTTTTTGTTTTGGTTTGGTTTTGGTTTTGGTTTTTAGTTTATTCAAGAAAGGGTTTCTCTGTGCAGTTCTAGCTGTCCTAGACTTGCTTTTTTAAACCAGGCTGGCCTCAAGCTCACAGTGATCCACCTACCTCTACATCCCAGAGTACAGGGAATACAGGTGTGTGCCACCATGCCCAGGTTGTAGTAGGCATTTTAAGGTATAAGTAGACCAACTTCTGTTAAAATATCAATTTTTTTTCTTTAAAATATCTATTCTTTTGCTAACAGAGCTCTGCGACCTCATTCAAAGCAAACCAACCTTACTCAAAAGACCCTAGCCTCTGCTCTCAAAAAAGAGGAGCTCTGTCTGACCCTTTACACACAGTGGATAAGAGCATCCATACCTGTGCCTATGACCAAAGCATTTCAACTAATCAGAATAAGTTTTCAATGACAAAAATCCAATTTAACCAAGAAAATAAAAGCTTTCAACTTTAACTATTTTTCTTATTTTTGAAATGGTCTTTTTTAATAACTAAAGAAAATTAAGATAGATGTGACTCCGGGAACTGGTAGCCTATTCATGAAATGAAATTACTTTAGGAAAAGCCAATTTATAAAAACTCTGCATTCTCAAAGAACCTCTGTATTTATGTATTTATTCATCAAGGTAACAGACTTGAAAGAAGTACATTAAAGACTCTGTCCTCATTTTAAGCAGACGGAAACAAAGGGCATAAAGGAAAGGAAGCAATTTGCCTAAAATTACATGGAGCAGAACCTGGAAGGGAGGGACAGAGAAGAGGCTATTTCAGATGAAATTACTACTCAAAACCTCTGTAGAAAAATAAGAATGGAGTTCACTTTCTAATGGCGTTTAATGATATGACTTGGATGCCTGCAATAGCATTTTTGGTTTACAAAAAGAAAATTTCCAAAGCATTTATTTTGTCTCAACTTGGACTCAATATAAAGTATGAGCCTCAGTGTTAACAGGAGACCTGCACATCTTCCTGCCTGCTCTTCCTTCTTCTAAAACTCCACCGATGGTGGCAGGGGCTCCTGAGCTGAAGCTGACAAAGGATCCTCATCGTAGTCTGGGATTTGAAAATTACATTTAAATGGAATCTGGGGACATATTTGAGCAGATGCGATTTGTGAACTTAGACTATATAACCTTCAGGAGGAAGAGCAACTGCAATATTGTTGAGAGATCTGAGAAAACCAGAATCTAGACTGAGGGTTAAAACTGTGAAATTTCTCGACTTTAGACAAATGTACTTGGCTACAAAAGAAACATGTACCAAATTTTTAAAAAGAAAGAAAATAAGAGTTAAAAAAACATGACTATAATATTCACAAAAGATGGTTCTATAAACATGTTTATGTACAATATATGATGCCATGCCATTATACGTCATGTATATAATATTTAAATATAGATTTCTGTGGGTATAATATATATATTATTACGTACAAAGAAAATGAGAAAGGATTAAAAACAGATAAATCTAAGTTGAATTTGTTGTATTACTATCACAGCATTAGCGTAAGAAATTATCTCAAGGAAAAACTTAAATGAATTTTAAACCTGTCATTCCATGTGTGTTAGGTATGCACTAGAAGTGCCAATGGTTTTAAAACTCTAAACAGTTTAATCAGACACAAGCAAACACATGCACACATGCACACTGAGACCAGGACAACACTAGATGCTCCTCTTCGAGAGTCATCCACATTGTTGTTGAAGACAAGGACTCTCCTGGGGACCTACAGCTCAGCCATTGGCTTGTCTTCCTACATTGGTGGCAGGGACTGAACTCGGGTCCTGTGTGTGCCCAGCTATCTCTCCAGCCCCTAGAACTACTTATTATATCTTACATTGAATTTACTTTTACCATATTAATAAATATTCATTACAACACATTACATATAACCATGCACACTTTATCTAGCAATATATATCCTTACCTTTTAATTTCTGAAATAGATTCTTTTTGGGATTATAAGGAGCAACTGGAAAAAATATATTAGTGATTCTATAATTACATTCTTATTTTGTTCTTTCCTTTCCTTTCAACTTAACCAATCTCCAATGTAGTCAATGGCAACATTTTTCAAACTCTATTCAGAGCTTCAGTGTAGAAGACAAACCTATATTTTATCTTCTAAAATTTTTCATAAAATTCAATTGAAAAATCCTCACAAAATTAATAGAATCCATCCTATGAGTACACATTGCAAATACATACAATTACTTTTTAAAAATTAGTCTACTACAGTAACAGTACTTTATTCTCCTAAATTAACATACTGTCACCAAAGGGGGGGGGCACTTATCTCTTTCTTCTCCTACAAAGATTTTACACTGTAGATAACAACAAAACCAATTTGTCTCTTTACACCTGTATTGCAAAGTCCAAGAAATGGGAACCTGACAAACCAGCTCCCTTGCATATATATCAACCTCTCCTGAAGTGTAACCCAGATTCTGGTTTTGTGCAATTTTTCAGTTCACTATTTCTTTGAACAGTTTTCTTGATCAACAGGTATGACACATAAGCTCCCACAGAATATGGCAAGTGAAATGATAGATTTGAGAACTTCTATTAAATGATAAGCAAAAAAAAAAAAAAACTACAAACAATTTGGCTATGATTTTGGCATGCATAAAATTGTGTACTTTATAATACTAACTAGCTTTACAGGTAGGAGCCCAGAAGATCAGCTAGCTGTGCTTCAGGGAGTCAAGTACACATCCACAGGAAAGGTATTTAAAGTCTAAATCTCATAAGACCTAAACTAGGTGCATACATTGGGATGAAGAAATTCTAAATGGAAGATGTTTAATTTCTAAGCAGAAAATGTATATTGACAGGTCTTATAACCTCCTCCAATAAAACTAGCCAATAACACTAACTTTGATCTTTCTCATCAGGACAATGCAAATACTAATCGGAAGTTAAACTTGAAGTTGGTATGCAGAACAAGCAAAGACTCTTTAGGTACTGGGTATGAGACTTGGTGGGACCACCTATCATAACAGAATGGGGAAAACTAACTAGAAAACTCTAAATTTTTAATCAACAAATTTTTGTGACAATGAAGATATCTTGTAAGTCTAGCGTAAGTAAGTTATGGGTTCTGGCCATTCTATTATTGTTTCGAAAACAGTGTGGTGCTGTCTGGGTAAATCATATTCTGCCTAAGGCTATGTAGCTTACCTCGAATTATTTCAGAATCATCTAAAATGACTTATTTTTCTATTAAAATGATAAATGGGCTAAATGAGGTATGTAATAAATACTGTTGGTCTGTAAACAGATTCCTGCTCTCCAGAGAACGAAGGCCTTACTTCATTTGCGAATTCTGCCTCTCAGTATTTTCAGAAGTCATCCTTAAATTATAATTAGAGAGAGAGACAGAGACACAGAGAGAGAGACAAAGAGGCAGAGAGAGGAGACTCAGAATGAAGGAAAACAGACCATGTCTTTAAGGTTACAAGACAAGAATACAATATTGTTCTCTCCATAACTACAAAACTAACACCCCTACACATCAGCAAGGCATAGCTCAGATCATCAGGAACAAAGGAAGAACATAACTCAGTTCCACTTAGGATGTAGAACAGAAAGACAGAGCAGGAATGTTCATTAGCATCCATTATACAAGTAGCTCGCATTGCACATGGACTATCACAGAGTCAGCAATATGGGTCCTCCCACACAAGGGTGTAAGCAATTCACAGACAGATAGTTGTGAGACTTGTTGTGAAGGCAAATTGGAAAGACAGAGGTGCTCAACCCACTATGCAAAACCCTTACTAGAGATCTGCAGGGATTTGACACTTGATTATGCTTATGTTAAACTTCTGGTTTGTTACAGGTTAAGGCAAACACTGAGGGCAATATTTCTTGGCCTCTTCAAGAGAAAATAAGATTATGATGTCAGTTCAATAAAATTCCAAGACATTAATGACAGTTCATTTCCAACAGGACCATGAAGTAAACATATTAACAATAAATGCCAAGTCATTATCAAGACATGGAAGTATAACCAGCCCTTTGCCCCACAGTTACCTATGGATTTTCACTCAGTGTTCTCCATATCTCACCTGGACTACCATAATGACACAGTGATAGAATGTCAATAAGCTATTTGTGGCAGGGCTAACATTTAAGATATCACTCAGCCTGAGTTGCCCTCAGTCAATGTTTTCCAAGCTACCTGATGGATTTTCAAAAGGGCATTTAAAATGAAAGTATAACAGTGTATTCTAAAAAGTGGCCCCAGTAACTGCAGCACCATTATGCTCATCCCTGCTGACTTCTCTAATCGCTTTGTCAACAAGATCATGGCAGTCTGGGTGATCAAGTCACCTCTACACTGAGTTCAGTGGAAAACTCCCCAGCTCTGTCAGGACTGTAATCTCCTCTGCTAAGGGGACATTTTGCAAGGCTCCACATTTACACTGTTGATATCCAATCAATATGATATAATGTTTCCCCAAGGATATTTGGTAATAAGATCCTAGGTAATTTTTGCCTACCTGGAGAAGTAGGGAATTCAATGATGTGGACTGAAGAGATATATACTAATCTGAATAAGGTCTAAGCATTCAACGAGAGCCTGGATCTGTGACACATTAGACCTCTTCATTCACATAAAGGATAGGCTGGCAGGCTGAAACACCTCTTCTCATCTCCTCAGTAAACGCAAAGAGACCTGTAGCTGCCTGCCACTCCACAGAACTTTGATAACAGTTTCTTCATATGGTTTTGTACATTCCAGCTGACAATACAAGGCTGCCATACACACTGGCAGCTGAACCACACATGCTAACAAACATGAAGGATAATAGAGAATGCGAATGCTTTGTCTTGAAGACTGTGCTGGCCTGCTAAATCCAAATGCACAGGAGGCAAAAAGACACAGCATGCCTCTGCTCTCACCTTCTTCAGGGAGGCTGCCCTTTGAAGTTACCAATCAGCTATTAACTGAGCAAAGCCTGGGAATCCAAGGACGTGCGAGTGGATTGCAAATCCTATTCTTACCAATAACCCTAGGGAAAATATCTGTAACTTCAGCCTCAAATCCATCAAACACAAGGTGGAAATGTATATTTAAACAGTCTCTGAAAGCTCAAAATCATTGACTTCACTTCTGGCAAACTAGTACAATCTCAATAACTAGGAAAGACAATGACCATGGAGAGAACAACCAACGAGGTCATCAAACATCTAGGTTACACCAGAGAGAGAAACAGAGGGTGGGAAGGGGGAGAAAAGAAAAAAGAAGGAACTGAAGAAGAGTTTCTTAATTATCTTTAAGTGCTCGATAAGAGAACCCAGGATAACCAGTGTTACACTGAAACTTCATCTAACCTGGCTAATCAAGACATCACTCTTGAGCTTCTATTATGACACAGAAGTTGGCAGTAAGGACCTTACTGGTGCCATCAGAATCATGGGTTGAGCTGCATCCCAAACCTGGAGCAGTCCCTGACACATCTGGACAAGAGTGGTGTCCTTATTCACGTCCTTTAATTTAGTCATTTTTCTCCACACCCCAAATTTTTTCCTCTTTTAACATAAAGTTTCAACTGTCTCAGTTTGAAGCACACTGAAAACACAAAGTTGAAAAGCATACAGCACAAAATTAATCAATTCTTCTTGATTACTTCACTGCTGCATTTCACACATTAAAAAAAGGGGTTGATAATGAAAAGTGACATTGTGGTGAAAGTCACTTAAATTTGCAGAAATGAAAATTTTGTTTTTGAACATTGAGAATTTATAAAGTTAAAAGAAAAAAAAAAAGAATGACCTTTGACTTCCCTGACAAACACTACAACAAGGACTCTGAGGAAAGGCAGCCAGACGTACTTTGCCTTCACATGTGCAATTAAGAGAACCTTATACACAGGACATGTTGGGTAAATAATGTGTGATGGAGATAAATGTAGAAAAAAGTACTCTCAAAAGCCAGAACAGAACAAAGGCCAGGAATCTCCCTACTTCTTCAGTGAAGTTACACTGAACATGTACACTTGATCCTGGACACTTAAAGTTAGCTGTTAATCTTTTTTCATTTCTAATGATAAAGAGATGGTGATACTAGAGACTTTGTAGTCTTTGGTTGAATTGTGTTTATTGTGAGAGGGGAGAAAGCACTTGTGCACCCCACAGCACAAACATAGAGGTCAGAAGACAACTTGCAGGAGACAGTTTTCTTCTTTTACTATCTAGGTTTCAATGATTAAAAAGGTTGTTAGCCTGCTACAAGCATCCTCATTCACCATCATAAATCCACAGGTCTAAAGTTAGTCTTGATTCTTCTTTCAATCCTTCAAACCTAAAGTCCAAAGAAACTATTTCTTCCACCCCCTGACCCTGCTGCCCTGTAAGTTCCAATTCAGGTACCACTACTCTCTGGTGCTTGAATGTGAGGCCTTCTCCCGGATTCTATGCACCCAGCCATGTCCTCTTCTATTTTACTCTTCACATCTCACTGAGCTATGAAAACCAGTTTCTACCCACCCCACATTCCTATGTATCCAGTACAGAGTTCTTAACAGGCCTATGTGTCCTCCAGAAACTATGCTCTGACGACTACTGCTGCCTTATCCAGCAGTCGTCTGGCTCTGTGCTCCCCTTCGGCGACACCTGCTGTGTCCCCATCCATCCCTGTACATGCAGGCCCATGCCTAAAACATAAGGCACTACACAGCCCTACTTCTCCACCTTCAGGGAACTCCCTCAAGAGTCTCTCTTTCCTAGAAAATTCACTTCCTTTCCTCTTATTTCTGGGCCCTTAGCACATTCAACTATTCAGTCAACAAGATCAACTTCTGACTATCCTCTGGAGCCTAGCATAAACAGGCACTTAAGTGGCTGTTAAATGGATGCAGATATAGCAATATGTGAAAAAGGCAAGATCCTACAACCTCAAAAGAATTCTCACAGCACTATAAGAGTATGAATTGATAAGATAATTAAACTTTAAAAGATTGATTTTTAAAGACTGATATGTCTTCACAAAATATATGTTCATTCTCATATGCAGAAACTAGATTTTAACACACAAACACACGTGCTCACACACATGCACACACACACACACATACACATGCACCATGAAAGCAGAGGAAATACTACTTTATATGAAGAAGCCAATCAGCAAACAGAGAGGAGAAAAGCTGCGGGTCACAGGGAGAGGAAAAATGAGCAAAGAACAGTGAGAAGTATGTAAGAAGACATAATCAAACCCAGGAAGCACAGTCACCACTAAGTGGCCTCTCCCGACCCTTTGAATAAAATCTGATTAAAATTCTGGCACCCGTCTTGCAGAATAGAGAGGAAATGGTAAAGCCCTTTTAGACCAGGCTTATCAACTTCCCAGTTAAAACAAGTCTTATTGTTTTAAAATCCTTTAAGATTTTAGCAGCAGGACCACCACAACGCTGCTCTTCAGGGAGTTCCAACAGAAGAAGCTGCTAGGACAACTGACAGAGAAGCCCAGCATTTACACCCAAAGAAACAAAGTCAGTGCTAAACAGTGATGAGCAGAGAAAAAAAAAGTGGAAAAACAAGAGTAGGTGGATTTCACAATATAGGCTGGAGATATCTGAAAATGTGAGATCCAAAATGCTCCAAAGTCTAAAACAGGGCTTGGGGGGCTCAGTGGTACTAGAAATCCAATTCCTGGCAATAAAATATATATGCATGCCAGCAAACAAACATAAAAATATAAGACCAAATCCCAAGACTTCTTGATATATGTTGACATAACATTAATAGTGATAAATTCCACCCCTGAACTATGTGACGGGGGCAGTCAAAACAGTCATACTAAAAGCATTAGAAATTTAACTGTAGTCTACAAGTATACAGTGTATCTGAAACATGAAAGAAATGTTTAGCCTAGTGTCTTCTCATCTGAAAGATCTCGTTTTACATATCTGTGTGTGTGTGTGTGTGTGTGTGTGTGTATGCGCGCGCACACGCATAAATAGAGCAAATTCCTTTAAAATCCAATATAACAGATACCTGTGGCCTCAAATATTTTGAGAAAGATACACATTCTCATATCAGTTTTGCTGAACAAAAGCTTTCTAATTAATTCAAATACATGAAACTCAAAAGTTTACTCTCCTACAGGCTCTACCCCTCTAGTTCCAAATAGAGCCCAAAACTAACGAGCAAACAATCCTGGCCATCATTCAAGGGCTCACAGACTACGTGAGAGCAGTGGCAGAGATCTGGTGCTGACAGAGAACAATGCTGGAGTTATGAGGCTGACTAATCATGGGTTTTAAAGACACCCACCTCAACAGAAGGAATCATAGGACTACATAGCAAGAGAAGGCACAGAATCCACACCAGGATTCTGTTTCCAAAGGTGGCAGGACTTTAAGGCCTGTATAGAACACATGGGTAGGAGAGGCAAAGACAATTTCATAACTCTATAGGCACAATGTGACAGCTTTATAACAACGTTTTAGGGTATTCTTTTATTTCCTGAAAGACATTTTTACTAGGTAGCCCAGGTTGCCACAGAACTTTCTAATGTGGCCCAGGCTGACTCTGGGCTCACAATCCTCCTGTCTTCAGTCAGCACTGTTAACTAATACTTATCCTCCTCAAATTTTCTATATTTTCTTTAATATGTCATTCTAATAATTGGGGGAGGAACTCATTAAAATATACTCAAGTCATTAAGCAGTGAACATACAAAAAATGTATTATTATAAAAACTTTTAGCATACAGTCTAAACATTTTTCAAATGTGTAAATTTTTATAAGACTATAAAAAGTCATTTGTTTCGGAAAAACACTCATACATAAATGTCTTAGACAAACTTGATGTATTAATGTCAGAGACAAACTCAACAGAAAACAAACTGCATAAAACCGTGCACTGGGGTAAGGAAATAGTGCGGTTGGACTTGTCATCCAACCACGAGGGACCGCACAGAAAGAATGACTTAACAAATTCATCTAGGGTTGGAAGATAAGTGCATCAAGTGGACCTGCGTTTCAACCTGGAACACAAGAGAAAAGCCGTGGCTCTCACTAATAGTCTCAGCTCTGAAGAGGTGCTGAGAGTACATCCCTGGAGCTGCTGGCCAGCTAGCCTAGCTCATCTGAGAGTTCTAGGCCAGTGAGAGATCCTGTTTCAAAATAAAAGGATAGCAACACCTGAGGAACAACACTCAAGGTGATGTCTGACTTCACACACAACCTCACTCCCCAAAACACACAAAGATATGCACATGAGCATATACATACATACATAAACACAAACAGATGTATAAGCATACACATCTACATGTATATGCACACAAACAGAATTTTAATAATGATCAGTGGACAGTGACTTTTTTTGTCAATTTTAATCAGATTTATTTTCTGATCTTTACCAAATGAATATGTATGTCTTCCGCAATAACAGCAATAATGGAGAAATGTAGCAAATACATCAGAAATTACTTAACAGGAGTTACGCTTCTATGGCCACACTCCAATTATTTTTATCTGTGAACATCTGAGTCAGGATGAGAACCTCTGAGCAAGCATCACCCACTGTATCAATCCTCCTTATTCCCTAAGTGCTCTGAAGACTCTATTTGGCCAACATTGTGATAAACAGTGAGATTCAGCAGTTGTGAGTGCTGTAACTGGCCATCTATATGGACAACACCATCAGAAAAAAAAAAAGAGCTACGAAGAGAACATACACTTCAGTCTCTTACACATGAGTAGTTAAAATAAAAGTGAAAATGGGCAAAAGGGAGGTTATTAAGACAAACAGAGAAGGCTGAACATAGTGTTCCATCCAAAAGCATCACAAAATGTTAAGCTGCCTCTAGGTTCTACAAGATTCTTTCATTTTCTTTTTTTTTTTTTTTTTTTTTTAAGAAAACCTTTCCTCTTTAATGCCTCGTTGTGTGTGTAGGTAAATGAGTGTTTTCATGAAATCTTAAACTGGGGAACTGAGGGAACAAGACAGTTAATGTCCATCCAAGTAAAGAACCACTGAAAGAGGCGTGTACCAGAGATAGAGTGCAAAGGACCAAGAAGGAGACAGAAAAACTGTTTACCAGAAGTGTCCCCAGAACCTTCCGGAAATACGAGCACTGTAACCCCTGCCCTCTCCTCCTCCTTTAGCCTCCAGATTGTAAGACTTCACTGTGAAGGAAAAATGACCCCTCAGCTAACCGGCCTAACATTTTTTTTCCATTCCTTCAAAATATGCTTAGGTTAAACAGACAGTGGATGGAATCAAAAACTGCGATGCTCTGTACTTTGTTTCTAAGCCTGAGGTGACCACCCTTTAAACTGGCTGCTTCCCTCCTGAGCCTCTTATTCCCTCAGTGCCACTCTAAGAGCATGTGCAATGTGCTGACTACAGTCAGCCCACTGGCATTTGCCCCTGGTCTATCACATCCGCTCTGTCATCACCTTCTTCCCTGTGCAGCCTGAACCTCACACCAGTGATTAAGAAATAGGTTTATAAACTGACTTCCCTTTTCATTCCTCCATTTGCCCCTGGTCATAGGTCCACTTTTCAAAGAAAATAATAAAAGGTTTTAAAAAATAGGAAAAATTTGTTAGCAATTAATTATACATTTGACAAAGAACTAGAAGAGAATTCTAAGGTTCCCAGCACACAAAAAAATAAAAAATGAAAAAACCAAAATGAGTCAGGAAGGAAACCTCTCTGTTAATTTGATCAGTACACTGGATATATGAGCTAGCCTGTCACACTGTACCCTATCACCATAGATAAGTATTAACTTCAATCATTAAAAAGAAAGTGAAATAACAAGATGTCAATCTTCCTAATAGTCACAAATGTGTGGGACAACTGCAAAGCAGACACAGAGGACAGAGACAGAAAGACAAAATGACAGAGAGACAAACGGACAGACACTAGCGGAGACAGCAGAGAGTCTTCTCATCAAGTTTTAGCAGTTCTCAGTCACTTGCTGGTAGGAATTATGAAATTCCAAACCATCCACATAAGGCCCTGTGTTCTGTCTTACTGGTCCCCTCAGTGTGAAGTTCTAGCGAGAACTAAAGGCCCTGATCGGCATTTCTAGGAAGAAGTAGGAACTGGGCAGTGCAAGCTAGATAGAGAGAGACCAGAAAACCAGAACCAGAACCAGAAAAGCTCCAGCTGTGGCTGACAAAGGAAACTGTATTTAATAAGTGGTAGGAATACAGAAGATACTATTTATCATGAGAAACTACATTTCAGAAAACTGTTCAGTGGCCTACAAATATATTTGCATATATACAGCATTTCTCCAAATTCACAGTTATATATAAGAGATCTTGAAAAAAACACTACAGAGGGAAACAAACCCCAGTATAAACCATGGTCATGTCAAGAAAAGATGTATGGTGACTCTCACATTTTCTGCTAATGACCTTTTATTTTAAAGTACCTATTAGATCTTTAAAATTAAGAAAACTTTTACTGAAAAAACTTCTGGTGGTCTTTTAAAAGACTTTTCCAAGGACACTGCTGACATTTTCTTCTTTCTAAGGTCTAGAGAGTGACAGATAAAGCTTGACTCACCTTCCTGCAGGTTTCCCAGGTAAGCATCTCCAAGTGGCCAGCAAGAAGAAAAAGAAAGCCAGGCCCCTGCTTCAGTGTTGCAGCGACAATTAGTCAAGGGAGGAAAAGCAAACAAGCAAAATCCCCCTGGGGCAATGCCTGGGCACATGACTGTGTAGTAGTTTTGACTTCAATACTCCTTAAGTTAACCACCTTAACATCCTGGGTAGCCAAACTTTATCAGCTACTTGTAATATATGAAACTCAAGAAAATCCTGGTGAAGGGAACATTACTGTTATCAACACTAAAAGCTGGTACCAAGAGCTTAGCTTTGTCCAATCTCAAGGATGCCCTGGAGGACAAGGCATCTTTAGTAAATCTAGAAGAGACTCACCAGATGCTTTGCCTTCAAGCGCTCTTCCTCGCTGGATATTCTTTCCCGCAGGATAGCTCTGGTCAGCTGCTCATTGGCTGCAGCCCTCTCTCGTTCTAGGTCCCTGGCTTGCTTAAGGCTGAAAAGACATGCAAGGGAATAATATCTTGATATTATTTTAACTACTTAGATTATTTAATAACCTAGTTAGAAAAAAAATACTTTGCTGCTTGACATTACTTTATAATAAGTGAAATAACTGAAAAAAAAGACAGAAACACACAGCCATAAATCCAAAAGCTAAAATCATCTTGGTCCATAATCCACCAAAACTTTCTACAAAAGCAATCTCCCTGCAGCCTCCACCTACACATTTAAAACAAAAGAATTCAAAGAGGAGAAGCTATTGATTCAGGTAACAAAGTATCCAAATTTAATAAAGTTCTCAGGCAAAACTGAAAACTTCCTACCTAAGAATCTATCACTGGGCCTGCCAGTGAACAAAGACCTTGCCACACAAGCGTGCGGGCCTGAGGACAGGCTCTCCAGCAGAGACACCAGGATCCCTCTGCTGCTGGCTGGCCAGCCTAGTCCACCAGCAAGTCCCAGGTCCCAGAGAGAGGCTCACCCTCAAACTCCAAGGCAGACCATGCTCCTGAGACCTATAGCTGAGCTACATTTCTGGCCTCTGCATACACATATACACATGCCCAAAACCATCAAGCCACCTTTGTGACAAGTACATGAAGGCTTATCGTCTTCTTTTCAAAACTGACTCATTTATTGAATGTGAATCAGGCACAATGTTAAGCTTGGAGGACACAGTAGTGGAAAGGTGTTGAGATCCCTAGGTTTCTTAATCCTATTTTAAAGCAGAGGTTAACTAGTAACACATAAAAAAAGTCTCTCCATACAGTGTATCACTTCATCTTCAAAAACTGTCATGCAAATACAGCAGAGCCTTTAATAGGAGGCTCCAGGCTGCTGGAATGAAGGCTCTCACCTCTCTTACCTCCAAATGGAACCTTACATTCCAGACATGGTCTAGTGAAACAAGAAGCCGGTGTATTGGTGCCAGAATCTACATACTATTAATTCTATGAACAAAGCCTACAACTGCATTAAGGTGATCCATAGCCTCGTCACACAATTATATCCATATTAAGTTACAATCTACTAAAAAAAAAAACCACATATGATAAAGATAAATGACTTTGGCACTGGATTTTGCCATAATGCATTGCACAGAAAGGCACTCAGAAGCACTAAATGAAAGATCATTTCAGTCTACTTTCATGGACAAAGATTTTCTGATTATTTTTTCTCTTTTGAAAGAATAACCCTTCTATACCATCACATCTCCAAAGATGTCAGCTATGCTTTAAAGGGAGGTGAAATTGTTATGTTGATGTTATTCTAAGTGAAATTTTCTGAGTGTGAATGATGAGTGCTAAATTTTAATTGGTGCTAGCCTATCAAAAGGACCCTTGAGAAGAAGTAGAGAACATAAAATTCTTATTACTATTTTAAATTGTCACACCATCCTGATACCATAGATTCCTTAGAAATAAATTATAACAGATAAAACTATCTTATAAAATATATTCCAAATTATGTCTTTCCCTTAGATGGTAAACATGTTTAGTTGTTTCTTAAAGAAAAAATAAATAAATAACAGGGGCTAGAGAGATGGCTCAGAGGTTAAGAGCACTTCCAGAGGTCCTGAGTTCAATTCCCAGCAACCACATGGTGACTCACAACCATCTGTAATGAGATCTGGTGCTCTCTTCTGGCATGCTGGCATACAAGCAGGCAGAACACTGTATACATAATAAACCTAGGAAGGAAGGAAGGAAGGAAGGAAGGAAGGAAGGAAGGAAGGAAGGAAGGAAGGAAGGAAGGAAGGAGAAATAAATATAAACTTATTCCACTGTAAGACCTTCTAAGACATAAGTACAATGAAGTATAGGCAAAGTAAAAATCTCTAAAATATTTAATAAAAGAACAAACATCATAGCATCAGCCACTGACTATCAGATCACACTGCCTCCCCAGATAAGGAAATTGGGGCGAGTTCCACACAGCAGCAGGAGCAAAAAATTCCCAGGCAGCATTGAACATCTAGACATCAGAAACCCCAAGCAAAGTATCTAGCAAAATGCCTTTTAATGTGTCTCCGCCCTGGGTGAGTCTGATTCTATAGCTGGAAAGCTACAACTTGATACACAAATACATACTGGAGATATATCAAAGGGAAGTAACATAAAAATGTAGTGGTCCACACGAAGTCACTGATAACAGCTAATGTTATTAAGCCAGATTACAAAACTATGCAGTTAGAGCATTTAATGGGAATACTGTAGCACATTTTTTTAAAAGTTGCCTATTTAATATTTGCATAAAAAAACTACCATCACTTAGGGATCATCTGCTACATGCCTAAAAGTGTGACAGGCATTTCACATGTGCACACATACATGCGTGTGCGTTTATATGCAAAGGTGACCCTGATTATGAACATGGACTATGAATCTATAGAACTGCACTTGATCATTAAGCTTGGCGTAGGCAGTTTTAATAATGACTATTTGTCTAGCTGAATTTACTCAAATACAGTACAGGTTTAATTACAAATGAAGATATAAGTGGCTTAACTCAGAGAATCATAAACTGCTGGAAGTGAAAGCAAAGAAGCAAACATAGAAAAATATGAAAGTCTTCAACATTTTTTAAAAAACAGTGCCTACCGTCCTGCTGTGTATGAAGACAAACAAGCTCTGGGTGTGGTCTTGGGATCCACCAACCCTACCCTCACTGACCTGAGCTCTGCTATGTGGATTGGTGTTAACGCCTACTTTGTACATAAACAAAGCATTTAGGACAGAGTGACAAATGTCAGAACTCATAGTAATAACAGTAATACCGTCACTGTGGGGATAGGAACGCACAGAGGCAGAACATTCTGATACAAAGAAAACCTACGTGCATATAGTGGCTTTGGCCTCAGGTGTTGAGCTCTTGGCACTCTCTCTCTCACCTCCTGCCCTCCCTCCCTCTCTGGCTTTCTCTTTCTAGCGCTCTCTCCCTACCTCCCTCTCTTAATCTCTCTTTCTCAGTCTTTCCTCCTTCCCTCTCTCTCAATCTCTCTTTCTCTCTTCCTACCTCTCTCTTGTCAAGAGGAAATTTTGCTTGATTCTTTAACTTTTCTTCAAGAACTTCTAGAGGCAAAAACTTATGCAACTGCTGCTGACTCCAGTGTCCTGCTTTTTCTTTTGTTTGTGTTTCTTTTCTCTTTCTCTTTTTTCTTCCTTCCTTCCTTTTTATTCTTAAATACATCCTGACCAGTTTCCTCTCCCTACAGTCCTCCCAGCGACCCCCTCCCTGGAACTACTTCTCCATTTCCCTTCAGAAAAGAGCAGGCCTCCCAGGGATATCAACTGAACTCAGTGTAACAAGTTACAATAGGGCAACCCACAAATCTTGTCTCAAGGCTGGGCAGGAAAAGCCAGCGAGGGAAAAGGCTTCCAAAAGAAGGCCAAAGAGTCAGGGACACCTCCTCTTCCACTGTTAGGGGTCCCACATAAAGAGCAAGCTAACAACCATAACATACTTGCAGAAAACCTAGTACAGACCCATGAGCCCTGCTTAGTTGATTCTATGGTTAGTGTTCTCCTGGTGTTCTCAACCTCTCTGGCTCCTACAATCCTTCCTTCCCTTCTTCCAAGATCTGAGAGGAGAGACACAATGGAGATCTCCAATTTGGCCTAATGTTTGGCTGTCGGTTTCTGCATCTACTCCTATCAGCTGCTGACTGCCACTGGACTAGGCACTGATCTATGAATATAGCAGAATGTCATTAGGAATCATTTTATTGGCTTATTTTCTGTATCCTGGGTCTCCAAGCTATCCAACCCTCTGGTACCCAATCATCTAGGCAGTGTTGAGCATGGACTTCCTTTCATGGCATGGGCCTCAACTTAGCAACATTCACTGACTGGCCACTGCACAAGTTTGGCAACTCCACTGACCTAGCACATCTTGGAGGCAGGACAGATTGTAGGCCAAAGGTTTCGCAGCTGGGGAATCCTGCTTTTTCACAGGCTTCTTTCGAATGTTCCTGTAAGTTCAAAAATGGAAAGGACTTGGTCTATTTTTGTCAATGTTACATCCTCAGTATTTACAGCTGCCTGACCCACTGTAGATGTTCAAACATCTGTTAAATGTACGTATATGGCACAACCTATACTACACTAAACAAACGACAAGAGCAGGGTGCCAGCATTTGGAAACACCAATGTCTAAAGTCTGACTCTTGGAGAATCAAGACATACTGGTAAACTATAAGAAAAATCACTTTTCTTTCCTCATAAATTCCTTAGGTCTGCTTAACAATGATAACTGCCTAAGAGATGTCTGTGCTGTGAGTACTCAGAAAACCCAACTACTATAGTGCGGCACAACGGAATAGCTATTTGGCTTATGTCTGAAGGACACTGTCGGAACCACAGGAGTAAAGAGAAAGGGACTTAGGCACAGAACACATCACCAGGCTGAGAGACACACAGAAAGATTTCCTTTAGTTGCAGTTCTGCCTTCAGAGTATCACAGAAGCTTAATATCACCTGGGGGGGGGGGGCAGGGGTGCTATTTTAAATTATTCTAGAAGGCAGAATTTCAGATATATGGTATGCCTTTAAAAGTGATGGCACCATATTGGGATATTTTCAATTCTGTGAATCCTTTCTCAATCCTTACCCACCAAAAACTTTCACTGACACAGGTTTTTCTTTTTTCCCCCTTCAGGTAAGTACCTCTTACACTCACTCATTTACATCACTTAACAAACTACTACTACTTTACTTGCTCAGGAGCTCCCATTTCCTGTGGACCATCTTCACTGATCCCCTTGGCTTCCACCCCTGTTTCTTACTCAATTCACTGACCACCTCGAAACCCAGCTGTCCTGCAACCTCCTCTCTTCTCCCCACCTCCCATCCCCACCCCATCAGGGAGCCGACCCAGCTGGACATGGGGGAACAGCAAGGCCACAGGTGGAACTGTAAGGTCAGAGGATTCACGTCCAAGGTCACAATGCAAGGCAACTACTTGCCCCCATTTGTGGGATAAAAATGAGGCTTTCATTACTAACTTGGGTCTCTGATGATTTTAGAATTATCTCAAAACAAAACTGAACAGAACAAGCATCTGAACAAATACAGCCCCTTCCTATTTATTGGCATTTCTCACTTATTACTTCAGATCTCCTGGTCTAATATTATTCTACATTAAGCCACTAATTTAAGTTTCATTTAAATTTCCTTCTTTTAAATACATATCTCTCCTCATTTAAATTCTCTATAGAGTTTTCAGCAAAGAAGTAGGAGTTTAGTGTAAACTTTTCCTGTTTGCTCTAAGTAATTGCATAGCTTGCCCAAGCTTAACGAAACAAACCAGTTGGTGCTGCCCTATACCGCAAGCCCCAGCGACTTAGCTCTTTTTCTCTCCAATCGGGTGAGAGACTTAAGATACACAAGCAAAATGAGTTCCTAAAGACCAGCCAAATCTCCTATAATGAATATTATTGCATGCCCTTTTTAAATAATACTCGAAAAATTATTCATTACATTCAACTCACACATCTGGTATAAAACCCAGTTCTCTATAACATGGTCCCACGGTAAAAATCACCCAGCTTTATTGCCTTCTGAAGAACTTAAAGGTTTTAAGGAAGTGGGAAGGGAATTTTAAAAGTAACTTTAGCAAGGCATTTTTTATATATTAAATTCCATCATGCTCCATGAGGGAGGCATTACTCCCTCTACTTTTAACAAAAGAAAAACACAAGAAATACACTAGAGGTGAGAACACAAACACAGAGTCCAGTTTCCAAAGCCGTCTCTCTGAGAAGCTATCTCCCTCCTAGCATGGTGGTATGCACCTGTAACCCCAGCCACGGGGAGGGGGAAGCTTAAGGCCTTGCCTGGGTTACAGGAGGAGTTCAGAGCCAGGCTCTGGAGTTAGTGAGACCTTGGGATAGACCTCAGGCAAATGAAGAACGCTTGTTTGCCTACCAAGCTGAGATCCTAGGTTCGCAGGCACATGGGTGCCAACATGCTCCCAACTAAAACTAGTTTCTGCTGCATCACCTCCCTCCACAGTCAAGAACAGGAAGTCAGACCCTTTCTACTCAATCATTTTAAAATGTGCTCTTTCATGTGTTTTCCCAACATCAACTGTACTTCACTGGCTGCCCGAAGTAGTCTGGTTCTTGAACCCTGGAACTTCTGTAAGTCTGCATCCTGCTCATTTGGTCATTCCCACACAGTCAAATTTGTCTTTATACAGGGAGACACATAAGTAATTCTATACAACTCCAGCTTAGGAAATCACTATACTTTAATATTAAGGCTTCTGGGAGAAAGTGGATAAGAACCTCAGATAATGGTTGAGAATAAATGGAAAAGTGCAATTGTTAGAGATAAAGTGATCTGACTAAATGATTTATCTAAAATTGAACTCTGACTATTACACACAGACAAGATCTACAAAATACTGCAATGTAGTTGACTCCAAAAGACTGAAGCAGAAAGAGAAACAAGTGACAGCAACCCTACAGGTCACTTTTAATAGTAAAGATAAATCTCATTTTAATGCATCATATTTGTTGGAACATGCTGAAGTAGCACTGGAAGTTCTGTTTATCATCCACTTTTAGACAGAAAAGCTGAGCTGGGTAGTTAAATGAACTAATTATTAGACTATTAAAAATAATGACAGAACAAGCACACAGTTTTCCAGTTATAAGACTTTACAAAATTAAAAATATAGCAAGCTTAGCACTCAGCTCAAACTATTTCAAATCCTGGAAAGAAATGTGTATAGATTAATATTACAAAATAACTATATGTGGATGAATGTACATTCATATAGCTCTGCTAAGTTCGTAGGACGGACAGAAGTGGCATTTTACTCTGCCTAGTTTGTGTCAGGTACAGATCTAGAAACTTGTCAGGTGTGAGCCTCTCTGTTTTCATACAAACACTGAGCGTAGGATTCTAATGAGAATGTCTGGCAAAGAGAAAGTATATCAAACCAAAACTTAGAGTGAAAGAGAAAGAGGGAAAATGGCAGAGATTGCCTTAAAACTGACTGACATGCAATCTAGTCACGAGACTTGGTTCTAGAGGAATCAAGAGAACACCTATAGGACTCTCTATGTCTCAATGAATTATTTCAATCAATCTCAGTTTCTTTCTGTTGTAGTTGGCCCTTATATGTCCTCCAAAGGCCCTTAGAGTAAAAGCTTGGTCTCCACAGTATGTTCCCAGACAGTAAAAACTCTAAAAGACAGGAACTAGTGACAGTCCTTTAGATCACTGAAAATCATACTCTCAAGCAAGTAAGACAGGCCACTTGTTCTTCTCTTTGGCTTCCTGGTTCAAGGTTAGCAAATAGTTCTTATTGGTCACAATCCCATCATAACAGAAAGGCGGTCTCCCCAAAACAGAAAGGCTAACCAATCATGAGCTAGAACCTCCAAAACTGTGAGCCAAAATAAATCTCTTTTCTTTACCTCAGGCAACTGTGATAGAATGGAAGCTGACTAATACACCTTACTTTTCACAAGAATATTCTTTTTAAATTTTTCTAATTTTAACTTGCACAAAATTTTGTCAAAGTTGGACACTGTCTGCAAAGCTCCAAAATGATGCAAAAAGAAAACTCCACCCCAAACTAGACGCTGACAATGGTAACTGGAAGTTATCCATGACCACAACTGCCTCCCAGCCAGCCCAGAGCAAGCATCTGTAGGAAGAGAATGGCCCCACAAAACACCTTCCCCAGTTTTTCAATCAAGTATTCTGTGGATTTCTATGTGATTCTAAGGCTGAGTCACCATAAGTGACACAAAAAGGCTAATGCTATTGTTTATAATTCTTTGGGTTTGTGCTGAGAACCTTTGACTTTACCTTTCCTCCTAGTTCCTTCTTTGGTACACCTTTGCTAACCCATTAATTTGTAACCTTTATTTATAACACATTACACTGTCTTAACTTCATTCAGTATAAATAATACTTAGCTGAGGTGTGTGTGTGCGTGCGCATGCACACACACAATTTAGTCTCTCTGTGCATGCTGCACATACAGGCAACCATAATGTAGCAGCCTTGGTCTCCACATGGGAAACTGCTCAGCAACTTTCTAACAAAATAACCAAAGTAACCTATTTTCTTCCACTTTGTTTTGTTTTGTTATCAAATTTACTTGCTATTGCCTTGTCTGTTCCCTGGTTCCTGGTTCCATCAAGCTGCCATACACCCAACACTCCTTCACTGCTTTTCTACTCTTATCATCACCTCTCTCCAATCTCTATACTAGGAGTTTTTGGGTTTTTGTTTGTTTGTTTACTACAGTTTGAAAATTGATCAACCTTGCCCAGCAAGCCAGGTGAGAGCAAACAGTGAATGTTTTCCTTTCCCCAACCTAGCTCCTTGTTAAGAGTTAAGTGCTTTCAAATGCAGTTTCTATGTGGTCTTCTTTACATGTTCAAGGGTTTCTCTTCAGTGTCAAGAATCCTGAACACTCTACACAAGCCACTAGCTGACCCTCACAGGTGTTTCTCTTCCTCTCAGTAGGGGTCTTTGCTCTCATCCCCTTCTTACCCTTCTTTCAGGATGAACTATTGTGTTGGGCGCTTAGCTATGACTCTCAGCTTACCAGCCCTCCTCCACGCTCAGGCTGGGACTTTCTGAACTGTTAGTACTGTGCTGGTGAGTCATGGTAGACTCTCCAATAGGGAGCAGCAGAGGGCAACTGCAAGGCTGGAGGAAGACCCGCCTGGTGGCTTTGTTCCTATCCTGCCTCAGCACCTGGAAGCACAGGCTAACTAATTAAAACTTGAAAGATCGGCCTCCTTGAATGTCACTCTGGAGTCACTAGTTGCACCCACTGGCCCCCTCCATAAATCATGGTCCTCTCTCAGAGACACTAGCTGAGAGGCAGGGACCTCTTCAGGCCAGTTCCACCCTCAGGTGATTTGCATACAGTCCTCATGCAAGGCCAGGGAGTCCAGAATAGTTCAAACTAGGATGTAGTGACTATACATCAGATTCAAAAGACTTGACGTGGAAGAAAAGGACATAAGATGCCTCTTCTAGAAACTTTATATTGAGCACATATTTGAGACAGATTAAGAAACAAATAGGCTCATTGCTAGATATTTCTTTATAGTTTAGACAGTTACTTGGAAGTTAACTAGAGGGGCTCACTTTGTATCTCTGGTAAACAGAACTGCCTGAGGATTGGAGAATTTTGTTTCTTTTGTTTTGACTTTTAAATACCTTATAAATAATCCTTACATCAAATTTCTCTGTAAAAATAAGCACTATGCTCTGCCTTTATCACAGATTCTACCTTTAGCTGTTTATATTAATAAATGTCCTAATTCTTCACAGGTTCGAAAGATCTAAGAGCAGAACTCCAGAATTTCAGTCCTTTTCCCTGGTGCATCATGCAGCTTCGGGTACGCAGAGGCAAAGGCCGGGACCCAGGAGATCCTGCTTCCTTTATAAAGTATCTCTTCTTTCCATCTGGAAGCTTCTGCAGTTTTCTTCTTACCCTTATAATTTTTCTCTTTATATTTCAAAATTGTCACAATCTATGACTAGGCATGAATCTTTTCTCATCATTCCAGCATAGAACAAAAAAGGCCTTTCAATTTACAGGCCCTAGTCTTCTGTAAACTTACAAGCCCTGTAAACTTCAGGGAAAGAGATCATTTAATTATCACTTCATCGCCAACTCTTCCCTTTGTCTTCTAGAATTTAGGCTCTCATCACATACAACATGCAAAAGGTAACTTTGCTACTTAAGAAATCAAGATACATCTTAAAAATGGCAGTATCTCATGACCAAGTGGCAACAATAACAACGCTACAAACAGGGCAACTGGGCAAAGATTTCCTGCAAGACGCCGCCTTTTCTGAGTAGTCTTCACAATTGTCCCCTTCTGTCTGGCTACTCAAACAAGTAGGCTTCTCCTTATTTTCAATTTGCTACTTTATCTGGGCTCAGACCCTGCTGTGGTACCACCTTCACTGGAAAAACCTAAAGGGCCAAGAAACATGTGCCAATAAACATGGTGTCAATAGCAAACAGTCCAACAGCTTCCTAAGCCCCCACATCCCATCTCCCCAACCACACCCACCTGAACTAGCTGAAGAGATGGATACCAAACATTCTCTCATGAGCATCCCTGAAACTAGGCCCACCCCTGTGTATTTGTGTGCTACACTAAAACCAACCCACTGGCTCATACCCTTTATCAGGCTCTGCAAAGAAAAACTAATTGAAAATTAGATAGGAATTGAAAGAGGCAAAAAAGAAAACAACAATAACAACATAAAAGAGGTAACAACCCTCTGACTCACTACAAACCTTTCGATTATTAAATTTTTTATTATAGATTTACATCTTAAAAGTTAAGGAATGGCAGTTCAGTATCCAAGTGGGTTCCATTGTAATAGGAGCAGGGACTGTCTCTGACATGAACTGATTGGCCTGCTCTTTAATTACCTCCCCCTGAAGGGGTAGCAGCATTACCAGGCCCCAGAAGACCTAATTGACTAGGATCAGTAGGAAGGAAAAGAAGACCTCCCCTATCAGTGGACTTGGGGAGGGGCATGCATGCAGAGGGTGGAGGAAGGGAGGGATTGGGACGGGAGGAGGGAGGGAACCACAGGGGGGATACAAAGTGAATAAAGTGTAATTAATAAAGAAAAAAATGAAAAAAGTTAAAGAATGTTAAAATAAAGTTAAGAAATTAATAGCAGGTAGAGGAGTGGTGGCACAAGCTTATAATTCCAAAAATGGGAGGCAGAGACAGAAGCAAGAGTATAGGGAATTCGAATATAGCCTGAACTACATAATGAAGCCCTGAATCAAACAAAATAAAACAACAACAAAAATAAAGACTGGTTGAAATGATCTGGCAATGGGGCTGAGCTGAACACCAATGCTTATTTTTAAGATAATTTTTATATATCATCTTTTCATGATTAGCTACACTTTCCTAAAAAGAAAAGTGTGGTCTATTGAACAGACACAGGACAACCAAGTGAGGAAAGGAAGACATGCAGCTGGAAGCCATGGGCTTAATGAAGCTGTATAAGAAAACAGGACAAACTCTTTCCAAAGGAACACTAATTCTGAATCCCCTTCAACAACGGATAAGTAGCCTCTTAAGAATTAAATTTTATATCATCAGGCACAATGCAATCACTATGATTCACTAGTTAAACACGTGCCTTAATCCGCTATCAGTCTCTTCTGAAGAAAGCTGGCCAAAATTCTTAATTTTGCATCTTCTGGAAAAATGCTGACAAGGCCTATCTACCCCTCAAGCACCTTCTGGTAAAAGGCACCCTGGCATGCAAAGGGAACACAGTGACAACTCCTGCACCCACTAGCCTACTCCACAGCAATCACTTTTCAGGCTTCTCTGACACTATCCATCAGACAACAATTTGTTTTGGCAGATGTTTTATTTCTAGTAGTCCCTCTGAAACCATGTTAAAATTTTTCTAATAAAAATGCATTGATCTGAACAACACAGCAAACCATATTCTGGATTTCATCTTAATTTTCACCTGAAACATGAAATGAGATGGTAGAAGTATACAGATAGAAAGAACCGAAATTCCTTATAATTTTTCCTACTGCTACTTGAAGATAAAGCCAGTTCACTCCCTCACCTGGATTTCTCTTTCTCCATAATACTTAATTAATGTGTGACTAACATATATTTAATATACACATGTCTGTGAGTTTGGAAATAAGTAAACACCCATGAAACTACGCTGCCATCAAGGCCGTTAACATACTTGTCCTCTTCCTAAGTCTTCTATTCCTAATTTTCTTAGCTTTCTTTCTAATGGTGTGCATGTGGTGCCTTTATGTGGTGTGTGCATGTGAGTGCAGGTGTGTGCAGGTGTCCCAATCCCCTGGAGGTGGAGTTACAGGCATTTGTGATCCAACTGCCCTGAGTGCTGGGAACTAAATTTGGATCTTCAGCAAGAGCAGTGCATCTTCTTAAACATTGAGCCATCTTTCCAGCAAATCACTCTTATCAATACTGCTGTTGTTGTGTGTACAATTAACACATAATCTAAGTTCTTGGTGAGTTTTAGTTTATGACACGGCAGTGCCAGATACTGGAATCACACTATATCCTCACTTGACATTTCTCTCTCTGACTGAAAAGTTCAATTACAAACCTATTTCATGAAATAAAAATTACCAAGAAAATTTCACATCAAAGATTTTTTAAAAGGAAGTTACCTGAATTACAGTACACAATAAGCTTTTTTTTTTTTTTAAGTCTAAAGTGTGGATCACAGCATGCAGACAGAGATTCAAACTGCAAGAGACAAGGTTTAGCATCCAAGTTTAGTTTTGCTCTGGGCTTCTCACAAAACATGATTTCAATGCAGTCTAACAGAAGAAGCCAGACTCATGAGGTATTTTCACACCCTACTCTCCTCATTGTGTTCTGTGTTGTATGGATGATTTTTAACATAAGTCATGCTACCTACATTTTTACATATAAAACACTGTCTTCTAATATAATACCTGCCTTTCATGAAGAACATGCCAAGTATTTTAACAGGTTTATATACACAATTTCATTTATTCCTCATAAAAATCCCTCAGGGGAGTTGCATTCCATTTCAGACCTAAAGAAAACAAAGCTGAGAAAAGTTAAACAAATGGTACAAAACTGCATAGGTAGAATTCATACTGAAAATTTATGACTCAAAATAAAGAAAGAAAGAAAACAGTCACTATGCCATAATCATGATTATATGAAACCAAATGCTTCAAGGACACTTCAGTGGCATGTTCAGTTCTGAATTCAAGATTGGCTTTATCTAGGTGTTCTTGCCCTTAACAAAAGCTTTCTATCTTCAGTGCATCTGTCTAGATCACTGTCACGTGGTCTTGATTTTCACTCTATCCTCATACAACTGCAAAAGCAAGCATAGTGTCTCACATGTTAACAGATGACAATAATGTGTTTCCATCCCTTTTCCACTCACAGATGCCTGGAGAACTGCTGAGGATTGCTGCTAAAAAGAGCCATTCCAAAATGCAACCCTGCAGGTAAAATCCCACCAAGAAACAAGAGCATAAAATGAAAAGTACAGTCAAATTACTGGGAATGTAAGACACACTGTACACCACTAGACAAAAACAGATACTTTACATCAATGTTTACCCTCCATCCCCCCACCCTCCAAAATGACTAAAATTGAGATGTAATAAATTAATGCTGAAGTTGCCTTTGAAAATATTAGTAACAATGTGATCGCCCAAACTGAGCAGATCCTTCCAAACACCTCCGCTAATCAGCAACATAATTCCTAAGGAAGTCAAGGAATGGGTGATACAGGCATGAGAAAGACTGTGCTAACCAGGCCTCCTAAATGGACCATTTGATGCAGAGCAGCCTTTCAGAAGAAAACACAGTGGAGTATAACCAACCAGGGGACAGGATTAGCTGCACTAACAGTATCTTGGGGCACACCCTGTGTGTCACACACAACCTAAATCCTAAAAACCTCAAATTGACTAAGTAAACACAGCCTACTTATACAAATAAAACTGTGTTTCCATGATGTTAACAACCGTTTCTAAATTTCCACTACATTTCAGGCCTGAGGAATTGAGCCTTTTTAATTATGCAATATTAGTCATTGACATAGTACTCAAATCCCACGCAGCACGAATCATGTTAGCTAAACTAACAAAATGAATAATTTAGTTCTGGCCCAGCAGGAATCCACTATGCCACCGTCATTATTTACTTCACAATATCCATTCCTATCCTTTTTGAAATTAACAGCTGTAGGTGTTCAAGATGAGCCCACTGGCTGCCTGTTTTGATTCTGATCCACAGAACAGGAAAACTAACCAGCATTCCAATCAAAAAAATTTGGCTATCTCACAAGCAACCCCTATTCTCATAATGACCTTCCCAATTAAATGTTAATAATCATTAAAGAATAATAGAATCAATGAAATCACATTTCAGATAAAACTCATAAGCTTAGTTACTGCCAAAGCACACACACAAAACAATGCATCCCCTCATCAATTATAAATGTTCCCACATTTTACCATTTGAATTATCTTTAAAACAACAGAAAGAGCCCTGTTTTCTTTCAGGTAACAATGGAGAAGGGGGTGATTTTTAGAAAAAAAAAAAAAAAGTTCCCATCATTCCCTTCAGAGGAAGAAGGATCTATGTCTTCTCACTGTAACTAACAGTATAAAGAAGAGCAAGAAACCAAGAGACCACAGCGATCTAGAACAAATTCTGTCACAGAAGCTAATGCTTGAACTTGGCCACTGTCTTGTTCTACAAATATCCCAAGTTCCTTGCTTGCTCCACATTTCAAAGGAGGCCTACCCAGCTTCAATTCCATGCAGATGATAAACACTCTGCAGTCCCTGAATATGAGACTCTCAATTTACAGCCAGCTAGAATGACACCAACCCATATGTATGTCCCAGTTAAAATAATCTGCTAAATAAATAATTATCAAGTAAGAAAAAAATAAGGAATAAGTATACTTTTCATTAAGATGTATAGCAGATGTTATACGAAAGATGAATATTCATTCCATCTGGCTTCTGCTGCAATCCACCTTATCTTTACAGTAATTTCCAAATACCTAAAAACAAAATGCTTGAGTTGTATAAAAATCTATGACACGTATGTGATGCAAACACTTTGTCATATTTTGTTCAGTTCAACATGACTAAGTTTGTTAATATATTTTGACAGACTTGCATAACATCCTAAAATGTTTTGAACAATGCAGTTTAGACTGCAATGTAATATTAATGAATGAATAATGTTCTTGAATATAAGGTTTAATATTTAATGATGTAGAGTGCTGCCTGGATTTGATGCAAAAGAAAAATGTGGTTTGAAATCACCATAGTTATCAGGAGACAAAAAAAAAAAAAAAAAAGACTACAAAAGTCAGGCAAACCTTTAACCTAAACTCAGAACCGGGGTCTCAGGAGTGGAACAGACGCTTCACCAACTGAATTTCTAGTACTTATCAATATTCACAGAATCATTCCATTTATCAAGTGTCATTTATCAGAATTTTTAAATTACTTGGAGCACACATATCTGCGCCAAGAGATGGGGGAAAGTTAGTACAAAAATAACACTGGGATGGCTACATAAAACATTTTGGAAAAAATCGTCCAGTTGTACCAATACGTCGATTTGCTTATTCCTCTATTTAAAAATGTGGAAAGTGTAATAAAGTACCAAGCTCATATCAAATGATTCGTTTCTTCATCTCCTATGGGAAAAAGCACTTAGTCTTAAGTACCACTCAACAAAGGTGGTTCAATATGTCAACCTAAACCAAGGAATGGGTGATCTAAACTCACTGCAAACAACAGCATATTTGAACAGTAAGCTTAAGAACAAGAGCAGGGTTTGCTACAATCAGTGAAGTAATACCTAAAGCTGCAAAACTCTGAAGGGGACTTTATACATGCTCCTAAGCACACTGCTAATATTATCGTGAACTGAAAAGTAAAATGGTCTCCAGAAGACAACTCCGATATTTAATTCCATTTCTACTTCAAAATAGCTTATCAATAATTATATGCATAGCCAATCTGCACTTATCAAGATAACCTCTCTGACCCAATAGCTTGCACACATGAAGATGAAAGTAATAATTTATACAAGCCCTATGTCACACAAATGAAGAAGAATCAATGTACTATTTACTGAGCACCTACAAGGTTCCATCAGGGCACTGAATAAAGCCTTCACTTAGACCATCACTGTGACAGTTATGAGTTACTACTCAGAGAGCATGCGATGCAAGCCTGTGGAGATCGAACCTATACCCTGCTGGCTAGGGTCCTCGGGTTTCTTATGGCAAGTCCAATTCTCATTCAGGATATCTCCAACTTCTCATCCAACTGTATCAACAGCAATCGGGAGCAGCGGGGGGAGCACCAGCAGCCGCCTTCTTTCTTGGAGCTCCCTTTCTCTGGGCTCTGGCATTTATTCCCACTCAGAGTCCTCAGAGGTAAGAACTATCTGCAGGTAGCAAAGAGTCACACTCAGAGCCTGCCTGAGGCAAGTAGTTTGCTGCTGTAGACAATCTGAATAAGCCCCATAAACTACACCTGGGATCAAAACAAAAAGCATGTTTACATCCACAACAGTAAGAGACCCTGCTGCAGAAATAAAATAGAGATGGATCAAGGAAGACACCCTACCCCAAAGTTGGATCTCCACAGGCTTGCATCCAAGCGTACACCACACATGTGAACCAGCACACACACATACAGAGAAAAAAGATTTTGGTTTGGAGAGGATAAAATATCCTATTTTGGGAGAGTACTATATAAATACTATATAAATAAATATATGTTTTGGGAGAGTACTATATAAATACTATATAAATAAATATGTTTTGGGAGAGTACTATATAAATACTATATAAATAAATATATGTTTTGGGGGAGTACTGTATAAATACTATATAAATAAATATATCAAATATTGGGGAGTACTATACAAATACTTACGCCTCTTTTTGTCTGTCATTCATATTAAAAAGGTCCATTTACCAAATCTGTGTACTTTACACAGCCACCACTGGCCCCGTACAAACATTTAGACTGGTGCTTTGGATTCATTTCCATTGGGCTTGTACAACGCTTCTTTCAGAGGTTCAGCAGAACAACATTAATTTACACCGAATGTGGTTGGTGCCAATTAATGTCTCATACATAATCAAGACTTCTGTCAAAAAAAAACATTTAAGTTTCTCCAACATAAAGTCTGAAGCAGTTTTTTTTGTTTGTTTGTTTGCATTCTGACTAATTATTGATAGAATTGCAGTCTGGTTCAAGTGAAGTAGAATGAACTTAATTAACAGTACTATGTGAAGTGATGCCAATGTAGTTGTGACAAAGTCAGTTGGTGTTTTAGTAGAATGGTTTGTGGCCCCTTCCTTCTCACCTACCTGGTGTTGGGGTGTTGGAACAGACTGGGGTGGAGAAGGGAAAAGAGGTATAAAAAAACAAAATAAAATACTATAAAAAGTAACGCCAACATCTCACTGAAGCCAGAGCTAGTCTATCTGGCCAGCCTACCATAGGATCTCCATCATCTCCACCGAGGGCTAGGGTTACAGGAGGGGTCACCACGGCCCCTGGCTTAATATGGGTGCAGGGAGTCAAACTCTAGTCTCCACACCTACATGGTCAATGCTTTATCCACTAAGCCACCTTCAGCACCCAAAATCTCTCTCAGATTTAGCAACTTCTATGATGATTCTCTACGATACATGCTAGGAAGAAGAAAATGCTTGGAAAATGGCTGGAAGACACAGATAATTAACTATAACTATCACTAAGAAATAGAAAGAGCTACTACACACAATCTGTTCTATTTATGTGATATTATTTTTATGAAATTAACTTGCATTTAAGTATAACATTTAAGGGCAGTATGAATATGAATAAATTACAAACTATATATGTAACTTTACATTTTCTAAAAACATATTAGAAAAATAAAAAGAACCTATTTGAATTATTTTCTAATGTCTTCTTTAGCCTAACCTAGAAAAACATATTGTCATTTGAACACATGATTAACAATATTAAGGGATTTTTTTCTATTTTTTTCCTTCACAATTTATTCTTATATATCTCAATTGAAGCCCCCTACTTCAACTTCCCCCAGTCCCACCCTCCCTCTCTCTTCCCCCCAACTCCTTCCCCTAGTCCACTGAAGGGGAAATTCTCCACCATTGCCATCTTCCCATAGCTTGTTAAGTCTCATCAGGATCCTCTTCCTCCGTGGCCTGGCAAGGCTGCATCATCAGGGGCGAGTGACCAAACAGAAGTCAACTGAGTTCATGATAGAGGCAGCCGCTGATCCCCTCATTCAGGGATCCACATGGAGATTGCATAGCCAATCACCTACATCTGAGCAGGGGGTCTAGGTCCTCTCCATGCATGGTCCTCCACTGGTGCATCAGTCGTCCTAAGAGTTATGTGCCATAACTCAGAAATCCATTAAGTTCATACTTGGAGACACCTTAACTCAAGAATACTCGCCCTTCAAGCACACCACAGTAACAGCCTGAGGTACCAACAACACATGACTGGAGACTAAAAGTCAATTATATACTTGGGTTCATGTAAAAAAAAAATTTTTTTTCTTAAACTTCATGAAAAAAATGTCCATTAAATACTCAACAGTTTTTATCTCATGGATTACAGTTGCTCATTTATAAGATCTTTACTAAAAGTTTAACCTCTACAAAGAAAAATGAAATCATAGAATTTACAGGTACATGGATGGAACTAGAAAATATTGTACTGTTGAGGTAACCCAGACCCAGAAAGACAAATGCTGTGTACTCTCTCTTCCTTGTGATTCTTAGCTTGGAATCTTCAGAAGTGACAATACAACTAGGAGTCACAGAAGCCAGAAGAGGAAAATGGGACCAGGCAGGACTTAAAGTGTCTCTAGAGAGGAAAATGGCAGGACATAGTTGCAAAGAAGAGGGAATGGAAAAACTGGAGAGGATTTTAACTTCAGAAGAGAAGAGAGGGAAAGGGAAGGTGGAAAGATAAATAACACTAAGGTGTTTGAAAAGCTATAAAGAGTCATATTATTTTATGTTTAACAAAAATTACATGTAAAGGGGAGAAAAACCTAAATAAAGTTATGTCACTTGGGTGGTAATGACGTTCCAAAGTGCAATGGACTATCCAATAAAATCCAGTACCAGGTATGAGAACCTCCTCTCAAGTTGTTGGTCAGGATTAAGACTCCCAAATCAAGACAGGTACTGCTGCTGCCCTTGGCTGCCTCCCAGAATTTAACAGTGAATCCCTATAGCTGAAGACGCCATTTACTTCAAACACAGGCCGTGGAAGAAAAGAGATAGCCCTGACCTAGAGGCCTTCTCCCTGAGGACTAACTTTCATAATACTGGACGATGTTACACAAGCTGCCAAGGGAACAGCCGCCACCCACCCACAGTTGGTGAAGTCACAGCATCTAGAAGAGAATGTACTACTGTCACATTAGCAGATCAGCATAAGGCCTAATTATATTCTAATATTTACCACCACAGGTCCCTGAGCTCTCACTCCTTATCAGAGAAACCTCTTTTCGCAGCAGACACAAACCATTACGGAAAACCACAACTGGTCAAAAGGGTAGAGAAAATAGAGTGTGGGAGGTCCAGTCCCAATGACACCTCTACAAAACAACCCAACAATTAAGGCTCAGGAGAAAAGGAGGAAGGATTCTAAGAGACTGAAGATCAGGGCATCTGCAGCAACACAGGATCTTCCACGTAAGACAAGGAAGCTGTCCCTATGAAACACCAACAATGTGGTTACCTAAACAAGACCTGAACAATGACCACAGCAGTTAACAGGACAATATGGATACAGGAAATCTCACAAGGCCCCAGCCCCAGATAAAGAGTTACAGGCAATGACTGTTGAGTAAAGAAAAATCAGTCTTCCCAGGGATGAGACCCCTACTTACTGATCCAATGTGGTCAGCACTAAAAACATACAGATATGAGCAACACTAAATGGAAACGACAAGTTGTATTTACATATGTGTAAGTATACACACACATACAAAAATAATAATAATAAAAACAAGCCATGAATTTGAAAGCAAATAGGAGACACAGGAAATAGTATAGGGGAAGAAATAATGTACGTACAATAATAAAATATGAAATTCTCAAAAGAATAAAAGTAGTAAAACAAGCCAAAAAAAAAAGCATAACTTCACATAGCATCTTCCTCACTAGAAATCACTGCATTTAATCTCTACAAGGCTCCCACTTAGCTTGTCCTTTGGTGGCCTTAACACTGGCATGCTGTTTACCTTATGTACATTAATGTGGTAGTGATGGTGCAGACAGGGTCTCATGAAGCTCAAACTGCCCTCCAACTCACTAACTCCTAATCCTTCTGCCCTACATCCTAAGTGTTGAGATCACAGTCTCAAACATGCATTGTTTGTGAGCTATGCAGTACTGTTTCATCTCAGGGCTACACCTACATCAGCTGAATGGGCTAGTTCTGCTGCCCATCTAGCTCTTTCAGAGTGCCATATTATAAACAGCTAAACGCAATGGCACCTCCTCTCCATACAGCACCACACTAGACCCTGAGATGGACAATAGGCAACCCGCTGAAAATCATTTTCTAAGCATGGAAAGCCAAGAATGAAAATGCACAGGAAGTACAACAGAGTATACAATACTATTTCATGAATTGTCTAGAACAGGGAAATCCATAGAAATAAAGAGATCAGGTATTCCATGTAAGATGCAGAGATAAACGCCATGAGCAGTGAATATAGTTAAATGAAGGAGAAACTCCTGGGTTGTTGTGCCACTTTTCCAAGCTTCTACCCAGATCTTCCATAGACAGATCAACATCGTTGTACCTGCCAATGAACTTCTCCCATGAGCAAACATGAGATGCCTCAAAGATCCCTTACTGCCATCACAGCTGCTGCTACCAGGGAACAATCTATTCCAGCTACCTCACCAACCACTGTTAATTATATCAGGAAAAAAAAGAATTGCTCTGAGAATCAGTCTGTTGTACTCACTGATTACCTTCTTTCACTTAGTCTTTCACTTAGTCTGCTTTATCCAAACTTTAGAATGAGCTTGTGCTTCATTCTCTTTTAGGGCTAAATAGTATTCTGAAGAAGGGATATAGCACATTTTGCTTATCCATTCAGCAGTTAATATATGCCTGCTAACTTTACACAAAATGAACCATATTTTTGGTGGGTTTTTGTTTCATTTGTTTTGGTTTGGCATTCTTTATTTTATTGTTTCTTTTTCTTTGTTTTTGGTTGCTTTTGTTTTTTGTTGTTTTGCTTTGTTTCATGAAAGAACATAAAGTTGAATGGTTAAAGAGGTGGAAAGGATTTGTGAGGGGTTGGGGAGTGAAAAATGATGAAAATGATGTATATAAAATATTCTAATAAAAGTGGAACAAGTATGTTGTTACTTATGAATAATGCTCTAATAAACAGACATCTTTATTAGAAACAAAAAAGAAAATGCACAAGGATCAACCATTTAGTACAAACACCAAATTTAAAGGTTTTATGAATAAACAGGAGTAACTGTCCAACTAAAGGCTATGCTAATGTTTGATGAGTTATAAATAATACTAAGAAAAAAATAGCCACAGCTTATTTCTCCTACTTGGTACTTCTAGAACTAGATACGGGTCCAGCTGAGGACAAAGAAAATCAATGGTCTCTGCAAAAAAAAAGAGAGAAGTTCATCTAGCTTGACTGAACTTCTTGTTCTGGCATTCCATCCACAGGGACTTCTAGAGCCCTTAGGAACTGAAGGGGCAGAAGGAGAGAGCAAACAGGCTGTCCATCTACAAGACGATCCAGCCGTCCTTTAAAACAGCCTTGAACAGTACAGCAAGGCAAGTGTTACTATTATGTTCCATTCTTCACATGGCAAGAAATCTACTCTGTGAGCTCAGAAGTAGTAACTCATAAAAAGCTGGAACCCTAACCCTAGGAATTTTCCCCAGATACTCTTGACCATCACATTTAACTGTTCTTCAGGTCACAGAGAAAAGACTCAATAACAATATGCATTTTGCATGGGGGAAGAAAATGGGGAGTTCCAGGTGCATTACCTTATCTTATTTAACCTGCATTTGAAAACAAGCTTTTTCCCCTGAGGAAACTGAGGTGGGGAGGAGTCACCTACTCAAAATTTACATGACTAACAGCACACAAAGCTAGTACACAAAGCAGATCTCTCCAAAACCAAGACTGTGCTTTGGCTGTGTTTCCTTTCCTCATAATGTAGGCAAATCTGATTAGGCTATAATTGTGGAAATCCATGATAATTTGGCTTTCCTTGTACTAATTTCATCTATAGAACATATAGTGAGCAAAGAGCGTTCCCTATAGACAGGCAAATGGAATAACACAGGGCACCACCAAAACCCACTCACTTTAAAAACACCATGATGGGCTTCAACAATGCTCAATTTCTAATTCACTTTTAGCTTGACTTAATAGAATTAACTCAGAATGGGTGCATAATTTAAATAGACACATTTACAAATTCTTTTTCTTTTCAAGCTACAGAACCCTTACTAAAATTGCTCTACCATTTAATGTCAAAGAATAATGGCCACAACCTGAAGCCTCATGTACAATCCTATCAGCAGTCAATGTTGCGATGATATTAACTCACCATTCCTTTAAATAGCGACTGAGCAAGAATAAAGAATGAAAATGAGTAAGGCTGTTATACATTTCATTACAGTTTCCAGGATGAAATGAAACGCCCATGCTATTGAAAAGGAAAGCATGCATTTAAGTTGCCAGGAGGTGCAGTATGTTTGGCAAGGAAATGGGATAGAAAAAGATTTGTGAAACCAATGAGGTCAAACTGAATAGCTCATGCAAAACTAAATACAAAAAAAAAAAGTTAAGAAGATGCACAGATACAAATATATAAATAAAATTAATCATTATGATTTACCTAGAATAAGATAAATAATTTGGAAAACGTGCAGCCCAATTTGCAAAAGACTGCCAGCTGGCTATGAGACTTCCACTAATCTTTTTTTAATTATTTATTTTATTTTTTGAGATTATAATGTAATTACATCATTTCTCTCTTTCCTTTCCTCCCTAAACCTTCCCATACATCCCTCCTTGTTCTCTTTCAAATTCAAGGCCTCTTTTTGTCATTAATCTATGAATGTCAAGAACTATGCCCTTAAAAAAAAAAAAGAAAAGAAAAAAGAACTATGCCCATAAAGTCTCACCAAAGTCTGCTTAATCATAAAATGAGTAAGGACAGCAATATTCATGCTGAGGCCTCAACCCTACTCAAAAAACTACAGGCAATTAAGGAATGTGGAGAGTAGGAGAAATCGTTTTCCCTAGGGAAAAGCACACCAATTGGTTATCCAATACCGAATGGATTCCCACTATTAGTAAAAATTTCCTTACAACTCATGCTCACTGGCTAACTAAGTGCACAGCTGGCAAACATACTCTTAAAAGAGCTGGAGCCCTATTTGCTTTAAAAATGGGCTTCCCGTGGCAAATTAACCTCTCTGAATTTGGGTCATCCCCATGAGAACATAAGACAAATGCCTGGATTTTAAAAGCAGTTAGGAATAACAAGTACGACAACTGAGGCTTTCCTGTGAGACATGTAGAATTCAAAAGAACAGGGTAATTCTGCCCCTCTCCCTTGTGCTTGACCATGAAAAAGCACCATATGTGTAAAGAGAGGGTTTTTTTGTTTTGTTTTTCTGTACCCCAATTTATAGTTGTTGGGTTCAAATTTACATAGTCTTGTGGCCCATACCTTGCGAGGTTTAATGCTTTACCCATGCTCTTAACAAAGACATGTGTTATCTATGACTGACAGCTCTCTAGCTTACCCAATTTATTACCACAAATACACCTGCTGAAATAAACACAGGCTGAACAGAATTACCCTAGACTGAGCAGGAATATATGGCATAATTTTTATAGGTTGATTTAACCTGAACCTTTGGTAAAACTGATGGTAGCGTCATAGGGACTACTAGAAGGCCAATTATAAGAATTCTGAAAGATTCCTTAATGATATACACATATGCATAAAACTACAATTAATGAAAATGGGAGCTATGGATTTGAAAAAGAACAAGGCAGTCTGCATGGGAGGGTTTAGAGGGAGGAAAGAGAAGAGGTAAATGATGTAATTATAACTCAAAAAATTGTTTTTTAAAATTGTGAGTAACAAAACAGAAACTGAAAACATAAAACAATGGCATCTATAAAGACTTGTGACTAGAAAGAGTAATGTGATTCTCAACCTGGGCCACGAAATAGAAGAACTTAAGAACAATGTAACATGGGGCTGAAGAGATGTCCCAGTGGAACTGTTCTTGCTGCACAATTATGAAGACAGGAGTTGAGATACCAAAACCCATTAACAAGGCTTTTTATCTTGGCTCATTGTGACATGGACTCTGCTCTCTGTAATGGGGCAAACTGAAAAAATTGAGTTTTAACATTGAAATCAAACTTCTCCTGTCATAATGAGAATATTCACTCAAGAGAGTAACAGCTCTAATAGAATCAGTTATGATATGAGTAATCATTATTTTCTGGTATTAAAAGTAGTTTATTAAAATTTATATGTCTGGTGAAATTTGAATACAACGCTTTATAAGAAAAAGTAGTGCTCTAATACCTAATTCCATTGTTACATATGAGAATATTAAGTTGGAGAAATGGTCCACCCATGCTCAGTTTTCCAATAGAGAAGGACAGACCTGGACCATATTGTCTCTTCTGACTCCCAGTCCTGGGTTGGGTTTGCTTTGGGGATTGTTTTGTTTTGTTAATGTAAAAGGAAAGGAAAAACAAGACTGAAATCTAGAATCTCTCACACACTTCTGTGCCTGCTCTACTGCACATTAAAGATGAAGAACATGCCTCTCTAGGCTCATACAAATTCAGGATGAACAGGACTTGTGTGTGGACATCAATTCTTTGGAATGAGAAACAGCCCATGACCAGGGTGATGGCATGGGCCTATGTAATCCCGGCTACTAAGGGGTGCTGAAGCAAAAGAATGACTTAACCCAGGAACTGAAGGAAATTCTGGGCAATGCAGCAGAACCCCAACAGAAAACCAAAATGAAAATTCAGTAAAGATTTGTATTTTATTTACAAATAATAAAATAAACACTATTTTAAAGAACTATGCTAATTACAAAAGGAATTTAAAAGTTAGGTCAGTATACAGGATCAAGAAATGAAAAACAAAAGTATAACATGTGTAGCTTTTTTTTCCTTTTCATGAATGTGTGAGTGGTATACATAGTGTATAAATGGGCATTCACATATGTAGGGGTACACATTTGTGAGAGTTGTGGCTCACATCAGTGCATACACATGAAGAAGTCTCAGTGCACATGTGTGCACATGCATATGGAAACCCAAGTGTTTTCTTTATCACTCTCCACCTCGTTTACTGATGCAGGTCATTCAGGTAAACTCAGAGCTCACCAGAAGGCGAGTCTGGATAGGTAGTTTGTTCCAGGGGTTCCCATCTCAGCCTCCTACACACTGGCTGTACAAGTACACTCCCCTGCCTGTCCAGCATATCCACGGGTTCTGAGGTCCAAACTCTGTTCTCAGAGTTGCTCCAAGTGCTTTAACTTGTCCTCAACTCTATTCGACATTTTAAGACTTCAGTTCAGTCACTTATTTTACTTGCCACTCATTTCTCATTTCAATTGCTAAATATCACTTGCTTTAATTTCTGAACTAAGCAAAAGAAAACAACATGTTATTCCTCAAAAGATGAAAGGATGGTCAATTAAACATTATGCAATAAACTCCATGTCTGCTACATACACGACACTGTTTTACTTATAAAGCTCACAACTTCTGAGGCTGGTTTATTTCTTCTCTGACACTTGTTCATAATGAAGAATCACACATTTGCAGACAGAGCATGGTGTTGATCAGTTAACTATCGTACATCAGGCCAGATATGTTGGGTGACACTAAAAATAGTGAGCTCACTCTGACACAACTGGAGTCTTACCAGCCATGTATGGTGTCATACCTACTCTCTCTACCAGCTATACACAGGTATCCTCGGATGTGTGTAAAAATTTAGTGATACTGTATGGTACATATATTTATAGTAGTGAAGCACTGTAAGCCACTTACTTAGAAGCCTGGACAACTAAAACTGAACTGTCACCAAGTTGTGTACTGACAACACATTAATGATCTATCTCAATATCAGCTCATAAAAATAGTGACAACGTACAACTTCAGTGACTTGTGTGAACAATGGTATTATAAGGGATCTATATTGTCTTTAGCTGTGTTTCTCAAATATTTTATATGACATGCATTACTTAGATAAAAGGACTCATTCCTATGATAGGCCCTATGATTTTCAGTACGACATACAGATATTACTGGGTACTAGGGAGACAGAACAACAACAAAAAGCAATCAGAGCCACAATCAAGACTTCATGACAGGCTAACATAAGGGAGCACACAAAAGCAGACTGTAGATGAGGCCACCAACTCCTCCAGGGCCTTTAGATACTGCCTTCCTGTTCTTGATGTCCTTCTGAACTCATATCACAACACATGGATCAGGAAAGCTGATCTGTAGGCTGGACAGTGAAGAGTTACAAATCTTGGTTTTGTTTGAGCTTTACCTTTTAGGATAATGACTTCTTGTTACCCTAGCAAGCAGGGTTCGGCTAAGGAAGCAATGCCTGAGGCTGGGGGCAGTACGCAGAAAGGCTACAGGCACACAATGGCTGCTACTTATGCCATAGTCCCCCATGTGAGGGGCAGGAGAGCAAAGAGAGATCTGCTGTTGTCTGGATCTCCTTGGGGCTCCTTGCTACATGGCTGAACCTCTTCAGAACTCCATGTTATAATTCACTAATCCTAACCTTTGAGGATTTTTAGTTTCTTAATTTATCTACTTACACATTTTTTTTTCCTACTTGCACTTTCAAACTGTCCTCTGCTCTATTACTACATTCCTGGAAATGTTATCTGGTTTCTCAGTCCATATCAGACATCCCATAAACAGGACTGTTACATTAAATCTAGGAGTCAGATCCAAGCATCTTCTTTCTCTCTAAGTGTATTAACATGATATTCCACAGACTGAATATCCTTTGATTTGACATTTGCCAGAGAAAGTCTCCAGGTGTAAGTCCTTGCTGCTGTGCTAGGTCTCACTGAATGTGGAGTCATCCCAATGAGGGAAGACAACTGATTCTGGTTGTTTTGTTTTTGTAACAGGAAAAAAAAAATTAAACATTTTTTTTTAAAGGAGGAAGAGCACAAACTGCCACCTAAGGAAGACTGGCTAACCTCCTGGAGAGGCCGCCATCCTGGTGGAGCATCCATAGCTCCACACAGTAAAAAGCAATTTGTGAGTGATCAAAGGGTCACTAAGAAGACTCTATATCCTTTGACATTTTGCCATTAGTCATACAGTAAATGAAAGTTGTCTTGCAGGATGGTGGTGCAAGCCTTTAATCCCAGCACTTGAGAGGCAGAGACGCAAATTTCTATGAGTTCCAGGCCAGCCTGGCCCACAGACTGAGTTCCAGGACGCAAAGAAAGCCTGTCTCAAAACAACAAAAAACAAAAATGACAGCTGTCTCTATGCACAGAACTGTCACTAAATGTACTAGACTTAAGAGAATTTGGGGGGAGGGGGCCAATTCAAGCCTGAGAAAATTAGACTCAATGGATGGGGGTGGGGGTGTCAATTCAAGCAAAATGAGTTATTTCAGACTTTTAAACATATGAAAAATCTAAAAAAAATTCCAAGTTGGTAGTGAGGGGTATACACATCTGTCGCAGCAACACTAGAGTGCTTTTAACAACTCAGAGGCCTCACAAAATCAGAATATGTTCAGTCTTTCAAAATCAGAATATGTTAAATACATGCGGATAGTACCACGGAACCGTTAAAAAAATGCCAGAGAGAAATTTAAATGACCACTATTATAAAGAATGTGATCATCCCCCATTACGGTCTCCCTAGGCTTGTATCAGTGAAGTAGAATAAACATGTTATTAAAAGAGAGTCAATAGGAGGCTTTAAAATATACAGTACCACAAAAGGTCAGGCCCCAGTATTGATTCTAATATAACATTTTTTGTTCAGCTTCCCAAAGGGTTCTTTTCTAATATGGTTCTTCATTTTTCTTTCACTTTGTTCCCTGACTGCTGAATTTGTTGTTCCTGTCTACGCAAAACTATCTAAGGCTGAGTTTGCTGGGTGTGAGCCATTCCTGTGACAAGCTGCTGGAAAAAATGAAGACAAAGAAAAGAAAATCAGGTCCCTCCCACAAACATAACAGAGGTATTTAAAGAGACAGAGTGGGGAGACAAATACAAGAAAGCATATAGCACAGCACAACCATCAAGTCACACACAGGGCCACTGTGGGAGGGCACTGCCTTTCTAGAGCCTTGGAGAGACACTGATTCCAGAAGCCAGAGAGGCTGAGGAGGGCAGGATGAAGAAGAAAGACACCAACTTCCAGATTTCAGCAAGAACATTTAGCAAGGTAGCCAAAGAATGCAGATGTGCAATACAAACCCAAGTTCCTCTTGACCTGAAAATCCCAATGCTGAAAGAAGAGCTGGAGTCCCTTTGTCCAGGCCCCAGGGACAAATTAGAACTATGTGGCCCAGCTTGTGAAGGTTCAAAAACCTGCATAAACTATGCTTTGATGCAATCCACATTGTGTGTTTTACACAGAGTTACAGAGCATGAACTGGCTTGGAACCAAAACTTAACTCAAAAAAAAAAAAAATTTAAAAAAAGGGGTATATTCTCATTCTGTTAGGTTTTCACTTTTATAAAGTATTCACTGAAAACAAATGAAACAAATCAGGCTGGAAAATGCCTCTTGCATTAAGTGCTTGCTAATTGCTGTCAAGTATGAGGGCCTAAATTCAGATCCCCTTTACTCACATAAGAGCCAAGCACAGTGATATGTCTGTAAGTCCAGAGCTGAACTTGCTGGCCAGCCAGCTTAGAAGAAGCAGCAAATTTAGCCACAGAAGTATCACTGTAATTTAGCAAATATTTTTTGATATCTCCCAAATGACAGATGATAAGTTTTGACCACATACACAATAAACACACAGTGCTGCAAAGAAACATAAAGCAAAAACGGGAGGTGCCTAAGGAAGACAGCAAGACAAGAAGCTGTGATTGATTACCTCAGACATTGATGGCTCAAGCCTCTCTGTACAGTTGAGAAAAGAGGGCGCACACCACACAAAACATGGGATCCAAGTATTTATTCTGAGCAATGAGCTGCAGGCACAGATAAGGCTGGCATCAGACATGGCTGGAGTGTCCAAGGAGAGGGCAGAGAGGCCACTGGATAAAGGCAGGCTGAGCCAAAATGCCAAAGGAAAGGCCTTAGGCTGGAGGCAAATGCTAATTAAAAAGCTATTAGATATGTTTTAATCAAAGAAACAAACAAGATTAAAACTGTATTTTTAAAACTACTTTGAAAAAACAGCAGGGAAAGAGGGGGAGGGAAAAAGAGGAGAGGAGAGGAGAGAGAGCAGGACAAAGTGGCTCCCCATAAGTGACTATGAAAGTACAATAAGAAATGGCAATGCCTTAAACCAGCACTTTTCAACCTGAGCACTAACAACACTTTCAAGATTCTCTCTGATAAGTAGCTGTGTATAAAAGCAACATGGCTAGCCTCTACCTGCTCAATGCCAGGACCCTGTATGCTGTGACAACCTCAAAGGACTGCTCAGAAGTCCCATGAGGAAAGGGAATAAAGTCCCCAAAGGTGAGACCCAGGCAGGATGAAAATAGTGAGAGTTGGATGTGCTGTGTCTTTAAAAGTACACATTTCAAGGCTCAGCTAGTTACAAAGAGGATGCACAGACATACAGCAGAAAGAGGGAATCAAGAATAATTAGTAATCAAAATGTTTTTTTAAACTAACATTATTCATATTTTCATCAGCTGGAAGAAAGCTTTCTAAGACAAACCTCAAGTTACAAAGACTCACTTGGACAATAGTTTGGGCTTCTTTAATTCTATAAAAACAGAACTGCAGTTGACAGATATATTCATAAAGAAATGCACAATTTCCAACAGTCTATAGAAATATTAACCTTCACCACTATGACAGTATTTTGACAGTTTCATTTCAAAATATAGTAATATGAATTTTTAAAAAACACTGAAAAAGTCCTTCTCTTTGCAAATCTTTTAGAACTAGATTTCTTATTTCTTGAGCTCCATAATCAGCAGAGCTGACCATACTAAACCCTGCACACTATAAACCTTTAGCAAACCACCTCAAAGAAAGTGAAGACCAGAAACCAACCCAGCATCTGCAACACAACTCAGTGCAATAAGGATGGATCCAGCCCAGCTCTTACTCTCTCTGCCACCTTGACTATTTAGCAAGTGAACTCTGCTTTAGTCATTTCGTCCACAAAGTGAGGAGACCAGCAAGTCAGAATTAGCCTCACAAGAGTACAAGGATAAGCCTGTCAACTGATATACAAAGTGTTTGGACAAAGCATATGCAACTGTGAGCTTACCATTCCGTGCAATTAGTGATCATCTTGTTTGTTCTGAAATACACTGTAACTGTGTACCCTTAGTTGCCCTTGAATTTGTAATCCTCGTACCTCCAGTACTAAGATTACAGGCATGTAGCAACCACCATGTCTGTCTGGGAACATATTCTTAAATGGTGTTTATTATCGAAATTAAAGTCTACTTGAGATCTCTATAAACTGAGTAGGGAGAACAGCTAGTTATATAATGTCAACCTTGCTTACTTTAAACATAAGACTACATCACCCCTGGGATAAGACTGGTGAGTGGTCTTATGGCACAAGAACAAAACAGTGAAGATGAGGCGTACTTCTTTGGTACATTTTTCTACAAACCAAATATTATCTATGTTTTCAGTACTTTGAGAAATGACCTTTCTTAGTCAAAGCAATTTGGTTCTGTAGAAATAATAAAAGAGTCACAGAAACTCAGTTGGATAATGGCTTTTTAATTAATACACATTTCTCACATTAAATTGGTGATTTCAGTGATTTTTTTTGTTGTTACTGTCTTGATGTAGTTTGGTTTTAATCCATCAGCCCCACCAGGGAGGCAAAATGAAATGTAAGTTCTTGGTTTTTAAGAGACTTTGTTTTGATAGAATCAGCACTCACAAAATATAGAAAGCTAGGAAATAAGAACTCTAAACGATGTTTTGAGAATTCATGCTGAAACCTGAATTTAACTTGTTAGTTGAAATATTTACATGGCTAACTTTCATTTTTCTACATTATACTTGACACTAAAATCACACTAAAACCATTTTAATGAGGCAAATTGAAAAACTCTCCAAATGAAATAGTTGAAGCCTGGAGGCTCGAGATAGTTTATATGGAAGAAAGCAACTGTAAATAGTATATAACTAATAAACTGTTCTCATGGTAGCTACACACACTTCGACGGAGGAATTCAACAGACTAGTTTCAAAGGCAAACTGCCCCAGCAGCTAACTTTTTAGGCCTGTGTGAGCACTGTGTGACAGCTCTGACTTTCTCAAGAAGGTCAAACACACAGTAGAGACATGAGCCCAAGTCCAACACAGCAAGCCATTTGGGTGGTTCCTTAATTCCATAAGTTTCCTGGGCTTTTGCTTTTTTGCTTTTGTCTTTTCGAAGTCTATTCAAAGGATGAATAGAGAGGAGAAATGAACGCAAGGTGACTTCTGCTTTGCAGCCACTGATGAAAATAAACATCACACCTCTGTCCCTCCTGTTTCCTGAGAGGTGGCTGCCTCCCCACCATACACATGCATGGGTTGCTCTAACTCAACACTACCGTGAGCATGACTGTGAGCACCTCACTGACCAGGAGTAGATCCTGATCTCTCAAGTTCACAAAGCAGGGACTGGCTCCTTCAGCACATTCTCCACTATGCTATCTAGAAAACAGCTCCAGACTAAGTGAAAGAGAACTAACCATTACTAAAAGAATTCACACAAACAAGCCCAAAATAGTGACTTACAGGCTAGTTTCCAAAGACGAGGAAAGCAGTCACAACTTATAACACGGGGGAAAAAAGCCAATGTAAGCCTAAGGTGAGATGAAACTGGCATGTGATTCACAGCTCTGTCACTTGAACTGCTTTCCCACTAGGCACAGCTGACAAAGAAGATCAGGAGAGGAAAGGGGAGGCGCTGGCCCTCTCTGAACATCTCTCCAAGTGAACAGCCTCTACCCAAAGATGAACTTTTTGATACTTTTTTTTAATAAACAATTTTTCTTTCTTTTAACTTTTTATTGATTCTTTGTGAGTTTCACATCATGCACCCAAGTCCCATTCATCTCCCCATCCCCTCATATCTGCCCTTTGCCCTTGCAACCTTCTTCCCCAATAAATCAGGTACACACAAACAACAAAATCAAAAACAGAAAACATCTCGTTCTAGAAGCTGTAGTATGTCACAGTGTGGCCCACAGTATATCCCTCTGTCCATACATCTTCACTTGCAAATGTTCATTGCAATGAGTCATTGGTCTGGTTCAAGATCTCTGGTTTCTGTGACACCATCAATATTGGATCCTAATTAGGACTCCTCCTGGTTGTCCTGTTATTGCCATGTGTCATAGAGATCCTGCAGCTTTGGATCAGCAGGACTGGTCACAACCATTCACAGATGATATAGATTTGGGGGTAGGCCAGTTCAGAGCTCCGGATCCGGGCCTGGGTGGTAGCTGAGCTGCTCAACCCACCAGCTCTCCCTTATCCACACCATCAGGGTGAACTCTCCAGCACTGTTCTGACCCAGTGTCGCCATAGGCAGGAGGCAGGGTCAGCACTCCAGCTCTCATACCCTTGGGGCCAGCTCACCCACACCCTCACCTCCAGAGCCAGCTCCACTGTGTTGCCCAGTCAAGGTGCAGAGCCCACTTTCCCAAGCGCTGCAGCCTGTGAGGGGTTGTGACAGCTCTCCTGCTATCATGACTGACCCCCCCCACCTGGCTCTCCAGGCTACTGCAGGTGTGGTGAGGGGTGGAAAGGGAGAACATCAACCCTGCACCCACTCCACTCCATGGCGGACGAGTGGCGGGGTCAGCTCTCCCATGTTCTTGCCCTCAGGGCTGGCTCACCTACTCTCCTCAACCAGGACCAGCACCGTTGTGCTGCCCAGGAGAGGTGCAGGATCCACTCTCCTGAGTGCTGCAGGTGGTGAAGGGCAGAGCCAGCTCTGCAGCTCTCATGATTGCCTCAGGGAGCAACAGGTAAAGGGGCAGAGGGCATCTTCACCCCCTCCCTGCACCTAAGCCACCTCACGTCAGAAGGGTGGTGGGGCCAGCCCTCCTCCCTCATACCCTCAGGACCAGCTCACTTACCCCCTCCCCCACCACCTGCTATCAGGACCATCTCTACTGTGTTGCTCAAGTGAGGTAGAGAGCCCACTCTCCTGAGTGTTGCAGCTGTCAGAGGCAGAGCCAGCTCTCCTGACTGCCGCCGGTGGTGAGGAGCAAGGGAGGAAAGCAGGTGCATGGTGGGACCAGCCCACATACACTCTCGTCCTCGGGGATGGCTTGCCTGCGCCCCGGCCACCAGGGTCAGTTCTGCTGTATTGTCCAGGCAAGTGCAGTGGGTGCAGGGCCCACTGAGTGCCCGCTGGTTAGGGACAAGGCTGGACTGACTGAGAGGGCTGGGGGAGGAGGGATATGGATGGATATCATTTCTACACCGGTGCCACCCCATAGCAGATGAGTGGCGGGGTCAGCTCTCCCACATTCATTCACTGAGACTCACTCATGCACACTCCTGCCACCAGGACCAGATCCCCTGTGCTGCCTGGGTGAGGCACAGGACCACTCTCCCTAGTTCTACTGCTGGTAAAAGATAGACTCAGCTCTCCAGAGCACTGCATCCAGTGAGGGGCAGGGCCAGTTACACACAGCCCTGGACATCCATGTTGTCTACAGTGGCTATCCCAACCAGGGACATCCCCATGTTCTTTAGTGGTGATCGAGCCATGGACTGTGACACAGACCCCTGCTACTGCATAGCCATGGACTCAGATATGGTCCTCACAGGCAGCTTGGGTAGCTTTTTAACACTTCTAACAAAGCATCAGTAGCAGGCCCAGCAGATGGCCTTCAGATGGCCCAGAACTGAGATCAGCCAGGGCTAGGCCCAGTTTATGTGAACTACTGCCTGCAAGGATGGACTTCTAGACGTAAAGAGACAAACATCAGGCCATGGCTCAACCATCTTCTAAAACTAACCAGGGTAAGAGCCTACCCGCAAATGATCTTTAGGGAACAAACACACACACCCCTCATACTGTAAATGAGCTTCCTGAACAAAGTACCAAGGTAGCATGAGAGCTGCAAAGATGAAGCTCATTCTCTAGAAAGAAGAACTGAAAGAAAAGAGCAGACAGAGCTCAGTTCATTGGCTTGGCTACAGCCAGCCTGCATCAGCCAGCATGCTAGATTTCCTGTAAGCATTTACGTAATGATGAAAAACAATGGGCTACCATCACCTCAGCAATGGACTGTGTGAAGTCTAGCTCTGACCTGGCTCTGCTGCAGTCCATCTCAGCTACCTATTTTAATAAAAGCAACAATGCTTTGGATAAGCATTAATAAAGAAATAACAAATGATACAAAGAGTACCTTACAACTCTCTCTCCCACCCAAAGAAAGGGAAAACCTGGACTGTTCCAGGTAATGGAGAAACTTCAACATGAACGACAATAGAACAATGAGAAATGTTTTCCCAGACACTTCCACACAGAGAAACCATTTTCGGCAAAAATTACTTCAAATGCTATATTTCATGGGAGAAAACGCTGTAATTACTGTCAAGAGAAACATCTGAACAATACGTGGTTGAACATCACTGCTGCAATTAGAAGTAAAAAGTTGCAGATTTTGATGGCATGCTTGATTGGCTTCAGTTTTCCTACTCCGAGATTCTGGCCATGTGAAACAGCTTCTGAAATGGGACTTGGAGCAGGATTCCTCAGCAGCAGAGTATCAACACACACACACACACAAAAACAAGTGTGGAAAAAAATGACACGATATCCACAAGTCTCGAGAGTGGACTATCCACTCTTCTATAAACTGTAGGAAGGCAGTTATCTCTGTTACAAAGAAGTGCCACTGAAAAGATGGCAGTGGCAGATGGCCCGAATCCCAAAACCTAGAACATACGCAGTACGTGGGAACCCTTCCAGCAGAGACCACTGAGGGTTAGGATATGATCTCCTATGGCGTTCAGAATGATGAGAGCTTTGAAGCATAATGGAATGGCCATGGACGGTCCCTCCCAGAAAGACAACTGTGGTCCGTATTTTCCATGCCTGGATTTCATTCAACTGCAAACTATCTATGAGCGTTTTCTAGGCCAGAAACACAACAATTCAGTACATGACTCTTACACAGGTTAAACATGACTATAACTCAGAACACTGTTTGTCTAGAAAACTCTTTCCCCCCCCATATTTTAGCTTTTTCCTCAAAAGGCTGAATGTATCTAACAATAAAGTCAAAAATTATTAAACAAACTGGATTTAGACAGAAGGTAACATTACCATGGATTTTGCTATCACAAGGAACTAAGAGATACAAGAATTTTTTAAGCCCTATTTCTGGCGTCCATACTGCTATCAATGAAAAAATAAGGGAACCATGCTATGCAAGAAGACAGCTGATAAAATGTATGACTAATTTGTTAAACCACTTGTTAAACTAAGTTAAGAATCAATGGATCTAGTGTAATTTTCCAAAGTATTAAATCTGAGGGTAGATCTTAACTGATACCATTCAAAAACAAGAGGCAGGAACTCGCTCAGCGGACAGCCAGCTGCATCACTATTTTCTTGATTTCTTGAAAAAAAGGTTATTAAAACTAAAATACTATCACTTGGCTTTATAGGTAAAGAGGTCAAATTTAAATGCCAAGGGTCAAAGGTCAAAAGTAGTCACATTTTTCTTGCTGTCAGAGATTGGTTTTTTGAAAGCAGAACAGGCGGAGACAGAAATCACATTTTTAAAAACTATGTTCACACTGTCACATAGTACACAGGGCCTTTTGACACTGGCCTGCTGTAGTTGCCAAAGCAGTATGGTCAACCTCAGCCTACACACACAACAGACTGTCCCAGCAAAAACAGGTTAGCTTCTCTGGCCCCTCAGCAGCAGGCCAAGCGACCACTCCAGCCATCACGATTTGATGAGCAAATGCATGATTCCAAATTAGACAAAAGGCTTTAAGCATGGAGGCTCATCATCAGTAATTCAAGAGCATGAACTTACTAACTCAGCAAAGCAGCCCAGTGCCCCACAGATCTACAGTGAATGGAAAGTCCATACAGATGTGGTGGTTGTTTTGTGGGTTAATGAGCATATAACACAGGTTGCTGCAGCCCTATGACTCTGATAAAGATTCCTCACAGGGAAAGCCAGCATAAGAAATAAAGGAACAGAATCTAAAAGTGGGAATAAATCAGAATGGACTGAATGGAAGAAATCTACTTGGCTTACATGATTTTGTCTAAATGTGTGTGCCATGACTACTCAGAACAGCAGAGAAAGAGCATCTGCTCCAGGAGGAATGCAAGGCAAGCCTGCCAAGGTGCCATACACTCTGATAGATCTCATGGCCTGGCACACATATGGGCTGATTTCACCAACACATACTTTCCACACTTTCACATGCCTGAAGTACCTCCTGCCTGCAGAGAGGCAGTCCTGCCTCAGGTATCACCACTTGCACAGAGCATCAAAATCTGCGGAAGTGGTGTCAGCAACTTGGAAATCTGCCGAGAGTGGCAGGAGAGCAATCCTTTAAAGAATGCCACATCACCAAGGTTTTGGAGGCACAGAATATGGTATGTGGGAAAACAAGGATGTCAAGACTGAGCATCCAAATGTGAATCAGGTAAGTAAAGCCCAGTGTGAAAAGGCCTGGAAAAGGCTTGAACCCAGGGACCTCACTGTTGGTGCAACTTGCATTTTAGCCAGATGATTCTTGTTGCTGGTAGGAAGGAGTCTATCCTTTGAACTACACAATATTTAAAAGCATCTTGAATGCCATCTACTAGAAAAGATATGACAAGTGTGACAGCCAAAAATGCCTCTTAAATACTGCCAAATGTCCCCTGGAGACCAACATTTCCCAGTTGAGAACCACTGCCTTAGCTAATTTATTTCACTTATAAATACAGGTGTATATGGGTTGTTTTGTTGTTTTTGTTTTTTTCAAAATTTAGTCTTAAACGAGTTATTTTAATAAGAAACTCTAAAAAATTAAACACTATCATATCTGCAGCCATTTTTTTTCTCAATGGTCCATCTTGAAATCAATGACCTCTTCAATTCAGTGTGATTCCACCACCCACTACCCACTTTGTTATGCAACCCTCATCTGGATCTCCTATCGAGAAATGGCTTCGCTTCTAAGGCTTAGCTAGTTTCAATCTTCCCTAGCTAATGAGTGAGTGGTTCTTCAGCCTTCCTTTTTGAACTATCCGGCTTCCTAAGTTAAGAAGAGTTAAGGTTCGATCTTTTGGTCCAAAGAATTCTCCCTGAAACAAGGTCATGAGTTAAACTGTCCTTACGAAAGACATTTTGGGCTATTTCTCTGCTGCAAAGCTCACCAGCCTGTTAAATCTTCCTGCTTCTACTCACCACTCAGTGCCTGACAGAGCACTGTGCCAGTGGGAATTCCTATACTTGTCTCTGGTTTTGAATGAGCTTTAAAAATTGCTTAAGAAAAAGATTACACTTAAAAAAAAAGGCAAAAATTTTCACCTCACAGAAATAAGAAATAATTGAGAAGAGAGACAGATATACCATGACTGAATATTACACAGTGCACAAGTCCATGAAAACATTACATGGCAATCCATTAGAACATTCAATGCTTTGCATCAATTAAAAACTAGTACGTGGTGCTACAGTAATAACTCTATAAAGAAAAATATCAAGTATCACAGTGGAAATTAATTTCAATGTGCTTCTCAAACAGGCATATTTACTTGTCTGTGTACCGTTGTTCAGATCTAACCCCCTGGAGAACTTGTAGCTTGTTCTGTGTGCATTTGAGGGAAAAGAAACTTGGTCAACAGGACTTGTAGAGATGACAATGCAATAGCATGAAGAACTATTTGGAAGAATTACCCAGAAGTCTTTATTCAAATTTAAGCAACAGACACGACAATGCATAAATGCACTATCACACCAAGATGCTGCTTTCAAAAGACTGAACTGAAACCTTTCTTAATGCTTGTGCTAAGTTTCTTCTCTGGTGAAGGGAAAAAGAAAAAAGGGGGGGAGAGCTATGGATTCTTCCAAGTGTCATATAGAAGAACACACACTTTTTGCCAAGATTTGACAGCTGGGGGTTGTCATAAAGGAGGATTCAAGCAAAACATTTTTTAAAAGAAAAAAATAACAATATAACAGCTGCACCACCCTCTGCTCTCTGAAAAGGTGACAGAAAATAAACCCTTTATCAATACTCACTTCTTCAGGTTACATATAGGTGCCAACCTCATTCCACAGGAGATATGAAAGTGGCCCTCACCGGCACCTTTCATTCAACTCATCTGCCCTTTCCCTTTCATGGGCAAGAGCAGAGCACACGGGAGTCAATTAAGGAAGGGAAATGCACACATACTACCACAGTGAATTACTTGAAGAAAAAGCCAGCACTGTATGAGAATAAAAAAAGACAAGGGAACTCCTGAAAGACAATTAGCAAAGTAAACATGAATTTGACGCCACAAAAAAATACTTATGAAAATAAAATTTAATTAAAGAAAATATAATTTCAAGATATAAGAAATGTTATAATGTACTGGGTTTACTTCTTAATGAAACTGCTGTGAATTTTTTAATATTTAAACTTCACTAATTATATATACTCTATCAACCTAATCCAATTAAATAATTATAACGTATTTCATAGGAAACCACTATATAGATACATATCCTTCTGGAAGTGTTACTTATATCACAATTTTTTAAGTAATAACCTTTTATTTATTTCCTTAGAAAAATGGTGGACTTCATGGACAGCTTATATTCTTTTCCATATGTAGTATAAATACATTCTAAGTTCAAACTTAGAATGAAATGAAATGAAGGACCAAAGAATTTAAGTCATTAAGACCAAAGAATTGAAGGTCTTACGGCAGATGAGAACTCTAATCCAATCCAAAGCTTCCTTTTACTAGATTTGTCAAATGAATTATAAATAGGTTCTAGGCTCCTGCTCCATGCAGGCATGTGCCTACTGCTCCCAGTGGGAAAACAACACATGAGATCATGCCATATGGCCACACGACCATGGTGCTCTGTCTCTGTGCAGCCTTCAGAACCTGCACAGTGGGAAGCACTTGACTCTGATCTTGAGTTAGAAAGTATATGCGCAATTCTATGAATGAGCACCGTAGTATATCTTTAGAAAGTAGCACCCTTTCAAAACACATGTGTTTAGTTTATATGTGCTGTCTGTGCTATTCTGCATACTGCTTCTCTCCCCAGCTCCTCCCAAGTCTATGGCTCTTGCAAATTATTTGAAAAAGCACACATGAATCAACAGGACTGTCTAGTGTTCCACTGAAGGCCTGTACCATGATGCAAGCATCACTTCCCCCGGGATGGTAATGGATTGGTTCCAGGTTTTAATTCTATCACTTCAATGACCATTCTTTCAGCTATTATTCCTTATAGTGCTAATAATAGTAACAATAACATGGAATAGGAATAACATAAGAATAACATAGAAAGAGTGATTATTTATGCAAGACAGAATTACAGAAGGCTTTCATTTTCAACTATGCAAAAATCTATAGCATCTCAACTTTTTTAAGCTGGTATATTACTAACTAATGCTATTTGTTAATCCAAATATGTGTGACATACAATATTCATCATAACCTATAAAAGTACCCATTCTAATATACAGTAATGAACAATTCAATATTCAATCTTAAACATATTCTTTTAGAAATTTAAATACTCCTAGGGAATCTTTGGAAATTATCTTCCATATGTTAAGAAAACAAAGCTCATATTGAATTATTTAAGGCTCTACCAACCCTAACCCAAGCAAAAGAGTTAAACGTATATGTTCAGCACATTTTGGAGCTCTGCCATACAAAAAATAAAGTGGCTTTGTTGTTATTTTGTTTTAAATCAACAGTTAAGAATATTTGCTGTAGCTGCAGACAGAGGACCTACACTGTTACTCGCAACTGTCTCTACTTCCAGTTCCAGAGGATCAATGCCCTATTCTGACCTCTACAAGAATCAGGAACACAGGCAGTGCATAGATACACAAGCAAGCAAGGCACTCTTACACATAAAAAAGTAAATAAACCTTCCTTAAAAATTGCTGCATGTCACAAGTCCAGGCAAACCTGAGGTTCCATGGAACTTACCGTCTCTGGCTTTCTGATTCCTTCTTGGCTTGCTCCAACGCCAGCTCCTCAGCTACTCTTCTTTTCAATTCTTCATCAGAAACTACAATCAACAGAAATTGAAGGAGATAAAAAAAAAATGGCTTGCTAAAACAAAAAAAAAAAAACAAAACAAGAAAAGATGGCTAGGTCAGATGTGAATGGACAAAACTGTGCTGGGTGCTCAGGGTCTCCTTGGCATTCCCTACGCACTGTGGAAAGGGCCACCTAGCGCACTTCAGGAGTAATTCAATCAAGAGTCCTCTGGTGACCTAGAAATTTCCTGCCAAAATTTAAAATAAACTCAAGGAGCTGCTTACTGACCAGTGGGGACTAAGCCATTAAGTGGAAGGTCTTTAAAATGATGTCCTAACATTAAAGTCTGACAATGTAAAGGGAGGTCAGTCTGTCAAGGACTTTAGGGAGGAAAGTGGTGCTAAAAGCTTCTTGATTCAATAATTCAACAATTAACACAACTATTTATTACAGAACATGGAATATTTGTATTTATATTCATTTTCCATAATTTATGACAAATGTGTGTATGATTTATGGCAATTTAGAAACCATATTTTCTGGGATACATGTCATTCAAATTCAAGTGCCAACAGTGCGGAGAGACACAGACCAATACTGAGCACACAGCTGGAGCTTCCTAAATACCTAGAGACTTCATTGGCAACATCTGGCCTTTTCAATTAAAAGACTGTATACAATGTGTCTTGTAAAGATTCTTATGGCTATAACAGTAAATAATGGAAAAGTTTTACAGACTACTTGAAGAGCTTTCCATAAGAAGTAAGCAAAAAAAAATCTCTTCTTCATTAGAAAGCCACTCACTAAAATTACAAGCAAAAAGCACCAGAACCATTCAGAGGCTCTAGGAAAACAGAGAGAACCTAGTGTTCTCTCTAATGGCTTCACCTCTTAGATGAAAGACCAGAAAATCTGTGTCTGCTGCTTGTATATATTATTTGCTGTCCCCGACATAAGAGAGATGCACCTTGTCTGGGGGCATATGCTTACTTTCAATATACTACAAAACCCTCTTCAGTACTGAGCTGACACTAAGCAGCAGCAGCAGACAGCTCTTTTGCTTCATCTGACTTATGGCTAAACCTTTTTTACAAAGAAACTGATTAAACCAGAGAGCAGTGATAGAGACATTTTTACAATAAATTCCCGACCTGACCTCTGGACAGAACCACAGAAGACTGGTCTTACACACTCATCATCTGGAAAAGCAGAAGACTGAAAACACAATTCCAGATTAACAGGACCATCTCAGATCTCCAGGGACACACCACCTTCCCGTACAACTTTCCCACCTGACAGTTTCTTTGTCTAATCCCTGTACATTACAGTATTTTCTTCCCCTTTGGGGAGAGGATAGAGTTGAGACAGGGTTTCTGCTATGTAGCCCTCATTGTCTGGAACTCACTCTGCTGACTAGGCTCCAACTCAAGAGTTCCGCCTACCTCTGCCTCCTAAATGCTAGGATGAAAGGAGTATGCCACCATAACCTGGCTTGATGTTTTTTTTTTTTTTTTTTTTTTTGAGTGGAGGACAGTATTTCTTAATCTCTAATAAATGGCTTAATAAAAACTAAGACTTGCCTCTTAGAAAACACCGGTTCCTCAGGGATTACCCCTTTACTTAATCTCCCTTTAGGGTTTTAATTTGCAGATACATTATGTCAAGTCATAGAAAACCTATTATTTTCCATGTTAAACACTGAGAGAAACTACGAAGCTGTACTATGTGAAGAAAACGTGTTACCATTTAACATAAGCAGATTTGGAGGATGCTGCCTTCCTGGATTTAAACGCTGGAGCTATTCCCTGCAGCAAAAGATATGCTAAAATCACATTTCCTACTCCACAGAAACACTAGTTAATTGTAAAATGGCAATAAATTCATTAATCTGAAGAGAACTTCTTTTTAAAAGCACTAATGGAAGCATCCATACAATCAATTACCTACAACACAGAATAGAACAGCTAAAAGGCCTGGCATGTGCTGCAGCATAAGTCTTGTCCTTTGCAGCGTCTGCTAACAGGTGCAGGTTTTGATGGCTAGGCCAGATCTCAGGGGTAAAGAAATCTGTAACAGTTTCTCATCTGTGACACACTCTTCCTGGCAGACAAACTTATTTAAACACACAAAACTACACATCTAAAATAGTATGTTTTGCCAACAATTAACATCGCAATGTCCTGTTACAGGGAATGTATCTTAAGACTGCTTCAAATCCTGCAGGGTAACTGTTCCCACTAACTATTAAAGTTAATGAAGACAGAATCAAGGTTCCCAACTGCACATTCACAATTGTAAACAATGTATCAGAAGGCACAGTGTTACAATGAGCTTGGTTGGCAACCTAAACATTTAGGTGCCTGATTAATAGTCTATTTTGTAGTGTTATTTCTGTATCAGGATTTATATACCTTGGTAAACTTCTTATCTGAATGGTATAATATGTAAATAACAGCCATTGCATTGTTTGTTTCATGATAAATACTCACAAACCATCTCCACATTCCATTCTTTGTGAAAAAACACATCAATACTGGGCTCCAAAAACTGAATAGCAATAGACAAGTTCGTAATACATAGCCTACAGTTCTCACATTTGTAAGCAAATAATTTGTAAAACCACTATTGAGAAGCAGATACATCCAGTATTTCATGTCTTAATATCCCGAATAATAGTTGCAAGAACTCACAAGGCCACTAGAAAAATAAGATCTATAATTTAAATTAAAAAATAATAATTACCCCTGGATATTGCTTTTTGATGCATAGCTTAATTTTTGTTTGTTTCAAAAATGGATATATTTTGTTCACTGGGAATACAAATATAAATTAAGCAGCATTAACTCTCCAATCCCACATGAAGTGCAAAAACCACACAAACCCTGTTTCATTTAATTCAAATAATCTCCAATTTACCTCTTCAGAACAAGACCAGGCTGGAACTGAAAGTCTGGTCCTAGCTTTTCCTAGCTTTGATTTTGTGCATAGCTTTACACTGCTTCAGGCCACAGCTGTGGCACCTGTTAAATAAAGACCCAAACTATCAAACGTCCACTATCTTGCCTTTCTCTGTAGCCATATTAAGCAGAAGACTGATGAACTGAATTCTAGTTTGAGCCTCCACATGTTCTAAAAAGCCTGCTGAAATGAACATAAACAAAGTGGTCTATCACAGGCAATAATATGCTACTAGCTGTTCTGTTTAAAATGACAAGTCATTCATTCACAGAAATTATCTCTCTGGTGCCAAATCAGCAAAATATGTGTATATATATATAGGATTTAAGATAAGGAAAAAGAAAAAGAAAAGAGAACAGGAAAAAAAAAAAACATTTGTAGGCACACATCTACAGACTGATTTATGGAGTCGAACACCCATCTCGACGAAAAGCAAGGTACAATGGCGTTGTGCAGAGAAGACTATGGCTCCCTCTCAAAATGCCTCCCAACAAATCCCAGCACTCCAACTATCCATACCAGCTTTCTGCTCCTGGACTCTCCCTTACATAAAATCCAGAACCGTCCAAATCCAATAGCCTGCTATTCAGAGAAGAATGGGTATTCAGTAAATTTTACTGTACTGGCGAAAACCTTCCTGTTTCAACCTTTCTGTTGCATCCTGTTTTATGTTCTCTAAGGGACTGTGCGAGTTTAACAGTTGTTGGTTTCACTCGCCTCCCCCAAAATCAAGAGCCCTTAGGTATATCTAAACTAGGAAAATAAATTCACTACACAGTAAATCTATTTCAACTTAATCCCATGCTCAGGTTTAAGAGATAAAGACATAAAACAGCCCCTAGCATTAAGGAGATAATTAACAGGATTGTACACTGTGTTCCGGCGCTTTCGTGGAAACATCCCAAGGAACACTGTCACGGAGGAGGTGGGACCTGAGCAGGTCCTAAATTAATACCAAAAGAAAAACAAATAAAACTTGTCTTGAAGAAGTAAAAGCAGCAAGGTAAAGTGTGCTGACCTGTGGGAGCATACTTTGGAAAGCAGGCAGGAAATCTGTGAAAGGAAATGCTAAGAAGCAGTGTCTCAGGTTGTAAAAGCTGGAACTAAGATAAGGAAATAAGGTGCTAGCAGGCATTTAATCAGGCAAAGGCTTGCAGACCAACTAGAAAGAGGAAGTGTAAGACATTGAGTGGTTCTCAATGTCAGGTCCCACACAGCAGCACCCCCACCAGTGGATGACTAAAACCCACAGAAGCAACACCTCAGGAACTGGCACCCAACTATTTGCACTAACAAGAGCTCCCGTACTCCTGAAGGTAAGGAGCTCAGGAGCCACTGGCAGTAGAGACTAGCAGTGGGGGTGGGGTTTATGATACAAGACCTTTCTCCATGAAAAACATCTACTGAGATGGTAAGATGAAAGAGAAAGATGGCGGAGGCACAGACAGCCAAGGAATGAATACCCACGATGGTCAATTAAGCAAAGAGGAGAAATCCTTGGAGAAAGAAAGATAATGAGCTCAGTTTCAGACACATTCAACCAAAAGTAATGGAACAAGCACTACATGGAACTGTAGGCAATTAGATATCTGGACCCGAAACTCAGATCTTATGTGGGACTTGGGTGAGAAAGCAGGTATGAGAATGATTATTACAGATCTGAGCTCAGAGAATTCTCCCAGGATTGGGGGAAAAATACAGGGAGAGAAGGTAAAAGACGAAGGAGCAGATTTAAAAAGTCAAAGTAGGGGGAGCGAAAGAAAAGCATCGTTAGAGACAAAGACTGGGATGGAAAGGATGTGAACCAGGAGAGTGCATGTTAAAATGATAAACAGGCTGCATCCCATGCCGATTCCCATCGACTGGCAGCAGCCACCTGGGGTGCTGTGTGGATAAAGACTGTGAAGCCAAGTCCAGGCTTAGTGAATTAATGCCTACATTGGGCACCCAAGGAAGACCTGGCAGTGTGGCTTACAAATTACCTCTCATTCCAAGAAGCATGTGGAATCGGGTCACGTGTGCATTAGGAGCCAGTAGGATGATAGTAATAGAAGCGGCAATTATAGTCTTCTGGGCAACAAGTTCAGAAAGGAAATAAGAAAGGGTGAGAAATATAAATAAAAAATAACTTTTGCAAACTGGAAATCTGTGCATCTTTGAAAGGAAGACATAATTAATAATATATTATTTGACTATACCATACTGTTGAATACTAATTATTTCTCAAAATAAAATTAGGAGTAACGTATGTAGTTACGGAGAGCAAACATCAGGATGTACAGTAACATAGCCCCATTAGCATTTACACACTACAGTCCATTTTCATAATCAATACCCTGGTGCAGGCTTCATAGCACTTCTTCTTAAAGACTATTTGATAGCAGTGAAAGAGAATGGACATCATCACATGCTAAAATAAAATTTAACCAAGACAATGCCCTTACTTAAATAAATTGCTTTAGTAAATAGAACATCAAACTCCATCCAGTACTTAGCATCATAAATCAATCCTCATCCTACTATTACAAGCTAGTGTATTTGCCAATAATGTGTGCATTTAATCCCCATTATCTATTATACACTTGTTAAAATCCCCGAATTCCACTAAGTTACTACTTAACTCTTTAAGCTCTGCTGGTAATAAAAGTACAAGGAAAGCAAAAACTCTTCTAACATTTTATAGCATGGAGAAAGCCATCTTAATCTCATCTTCATTCACGACTTAAACTACAATACCTCATATAAAGAAAAAGACAAGAGTCCTGGCTTCAGGTGCTGAACCATTAAAGACAGCAAAAATTGCACAACACTGATCATGGAAAGTTTGGAGTTCTACTTAAAGAAATGTATATTTTAGACCCACACTTAATTCTTATTTATGATAGTTCAAGTACATTAAATGTCAAGGCAGCATATTAGTGTATGTTTCATGAAACCATAGTGTAATATCTTCCTTTTTTATTTCAGATTCTGATCATTATATCAGCTTTTCAAAATCAGATTATAACTATGGCTCTGTTGTTTTGTTTTGTTTTGTTTTCTTCATCTAAAGTAAGAAATCTCCACTCAGCATTCAGAAAACACCACTGTGATGTATTCATAAGCATTATGGAAGACAGGCCCTCATAGCTGTGAAGATAACACAAGGATGCAAGAAGCTAAAGAGATGAGCCAGACTGCTGAAATGATTACAATACCAACGTCTCAGTCATGCTCAGTTCCCTACCATCTAGAACAATCACAGACTTAATTCTACCTGAAATACTTTCCATCAAAAGTAGCCACATCAAATAAATGTTAGCCAGCTAAAACTAAATGCTTTATAGATAATAGTATAAGAATTCACGTGAAGCCCTTCCATGGGGCCATACTATTTGATATTCAAGAAAAATGAGAAAGAAAATTATAACTACTCACCCTAAAATAACTCAATAATTCAAAGATTCTCTTTTGAAATTAAGGAAGTAAAAAGACTTAATAAGAAATTGTTTCTCTAAACACCTAAAGTAACTAGTCTTCCTAATAGTATATGATATGAAATTACCTATAATAAATGGTATAAAGATGGCAAAAATAAGTATCATTCAAACATATGGGAAATTAGAAATCATTTAGAATTATTTTTTATTATTATTTATTACAATTTATTCACTTCGTATCCCTGCTGTACCCCTGCCATCTCCTCCCAGTCCCACCCACTCTCCCTATTCTCCCCCTATGCCCTTCCTTAGTCCATTGATAGGGGAGGTCCTCCTCCCCTTCTATCTGACCCTAGCCTGATAACAAAGTTATCTCCAGGACAGCCAGGGCTACATAGAGAAACACTGTCTTGAAAACCACACACACACACACAAAAAAAAGTGTTATCAGGTCGAGTCCCTATGGGAACTACACTAATAATTACAATATCAACTGATTTTCCATAAATAATAACTTCCAGCATACAGGATGATTTCATAAAATAATTTGCTAAGTCATTTGAGAGTTCCACTACAGAGGGGTTTCTTACAGTCTTCCTCAGCTCTCATCCCATGTCCTATCCCCCATCCTGTTGTAAGTACATAAATTTTATCAAATTTTGTAACAAAGTGTAAATACATTAATCTAGATAATAGGATCTGACTACATGTTTTAACATATTTCATGTGAGTTTCATAGCTTAACAGGAAGAAGTTAATCTAATAAGGCATTACCTACAAAACATAAATACTCAGATTTAACACACAAGCGCAGCTGAAACATGGCTGTGAAACTATAAAGTGTAAACTACTTCATGTAAAATACTCTTCAGTCACGCAGTGTTGGGGGTGCTGAGGGTGTATGAAATAGAACACAGATTTATGTCAGTTTTGATAGCAGCTTAAATAAGTAGAAAACTATAAGTACACCAGATTAATTCCAATGGAAGAGAACACTGGTTTCTCCTGGTGATATCCTTTGTGAATTAATTTGTCTATAAGTTACTAATAAGATTTCTCTTGAAGAGGAAATGCAGAGTAGATCTGAAGGTCAATAATAAATATCACACTTACAATGAAACTCTTTGACTGAAGAACTACTAGCATTTGACTTCAAAAATCCTGACTAGCATTGTATGATATTTCAGCAAGCCAATACTTTTTTTTTTTTTTCAGGATGCTGTTTTAAGCAATGTATTTTTCAGAATGGCAACATGCTATGAATGGCAATATTTTAAAGATTTTTGTTAAAAAGAATTTGTGATGTGTTTTGGGTAGGGATTTAGAAACCAGGCCCAATTACATTAGTATTTTAGCTTCTAATAGTCAATGCTCATTTATTTATTGTAAATGAATTTGATTTGACAGTAACAAGAATTAACTCCAATCTCTTTCATTGGCTTTGAACAATGCTAAAATCAGAGATAATGATGAACGACAAGGAGATGAAAAGGTAAAGTAAAACTGATGCTGATAACCCATCTTCTAAAATTTCATTTTCATGGCCAACCTAAGTGTCTATTAGATCTCCCCCTAGGGAACAAGAAGGCTGATGGCAAAGACAAAGATCCACACAGCAAAATAAAGCTATACATACTTTACACACCCAACAATGAAAATCACTGAGCAAACTGAGCATCAATAAACAGGGACGCGGTCAGCTAAAGCAGCAGAGTAACATAAAAAAATACTATGCTAATATTAAGAAATATACCTCAAGAAGTATCAGTTCTTTGGAAAACAACACTCACAATTAAGTGAGTAGAAAGACAGCAGGCTGAACATACTGCTGTGCCTTCATATATTTGTTATGTGCCTACCACTCACAAACGCACAAAGAACATGCATGTGCTAGGGATTATCATCCATGTGTTGAGAAAAAACACGAACTATCCTCCTTTCTCCCTGTATACTTGAACCAAAAACACATTTGTACTTTAATGATTATTCAAACTATATTTAAACAATGCATTAATAAATTGGCAAATGGCGGTAAAGAAATGGCTCAGCAGTTAAGAGCATTTACTGCTCTTGCAGGAGTCAGGTTCAGTTCCTAGCACTCACAAACACCTGAAACTCCACTTCCAAGGGATACGACACCCATTTTTGGCCTCCATCTGTGAGCTCCAACACAAACACAGTGCGCATGCACTCACATACACATAAAAATAAATATATATAAACAAATACGTTTAAAACAAATAGGCAAAATTATAAAAACACCTTATGAGGCATATGCCAGAGGCCTAAACTTGTTCCAAAACTGGACTCAGCCTGAAAAATCTATCAGTAAGATCTTATTAAGAAAGAAAAAAAAATTAGGTATGTAATAGTTTTATTTATCTGTAAGTTTTATAATAAAGTTTATAAAATTTAAAACATTAAAAAATTCAAAGTGAAAAAAAAATCCAAAGTGAAGATGAACTTTAAGATATCTTTATTGATTAGATTAGGAGCATCAAATGCACAAATTCTATCTGTTTGACTGAGAGAAATTCAAACCGTATTTGTACCCTTACAGAGAGCTGGTATAGACTTAAAGTGTCTAAAACTGACTGTCACAGAATCCAAGAAAACAAAACTACCAAATGGTTTAGCTTGGTTTGGCTTGACTTAGCTTGGTTCAGTTTGATTTAGCTTCATTTGGCTTAGTTTGGTCTGGTCTGGTCTGGTCTGGTTTTTCTTTCAGTTTCTGGGGAGTATAAGTTGAAAGCATACAACATGGTCTTCTCTCAGCTGCTATCTACAAGCACACATAAATGGCTATTTGCTGAAGAGTTCTTCTATAATTGAAAATGATGAGAGTCAAGCATTCAAAAGGGATATTCAATGGCTATATTAAATATAGGCAGAAAATAGAGGGGCTCTTGAAGTGCAAAGAGACGGTCTCTTTTCACTCTAGTTTTTCAAGTAGCATTTTTATTTTTGTCTTCTAGTTAGATTTTTTTCGATTGATAACACCAATCATCATTGTATGATAAATGAGGCATGTTACCAAGGAGAACTGATGAAAATTCTCAGCCACTGATTTAAGCAATCGGATGAGGTTAAGCTAGTCAGATAAAGGAATGAAAGAAAGCAGACAATATCTTCAGGATGTCACAACAAATAACCCACAATATAACCATGAAAAGCTATAGGGATTTTTTTTTTTTTTTGTATTGTTAAGAGTGATAATAGAAAAGCCTTTACATTGGGGTCCTTACACAGAAGGTCCTAAAGCTTCTAGAAGTTGCCCATTTTGACCAGGTGTGATGGCCCACACCTTTAATCAGAGTATTCCGGAGGCAGAGGCAAGCAGATCTCTGTAACTTCCAGGCCACCCTGATCTATACTGAAAGCTAGGGATATATTCTGAGACCTTATCTCAGGAGAAAGAAAAAAAAAGTCCATTTTGACTGTGAAACAAGCATAGAGACATACTCTTATTCCACATAGACATATGCTTAAAAAGAATATATAAATAAAACCTTATTAGAAATTTAAACTACATTATATTCATCTTACATTCTTTGTGGCCACTAGCAAACTAACACATTTAGTGCACTTTTCTTGCTGACTAGATTTACACTTGGAAAGGAACACCACATCAAAATTTAGCTTTGCTTTCTGAAAATGGAATCTGACAACTCCTCACTGGGGGTCTCACGGCCTCGAGTGTCGCTAGTGAAAGCTATTATTTAGCTTACCAAATTTCGTGTCGCTTAGTCCATGCACACACTGCAATCAACTGACTAAAATGAAAAGATTTTAAATACCTATTTGTGGGAGTTATATCTCAAAAACAAATCATCACTTTGCACAAAGTTTTTGAGATAGGACAGCAATGACAAATGACAAGACACAATAAGAGATAATAGCTTTATCTTGGTTTTAATCTTCATCTGATTTACTTGAATTTAAAGGAAAATCAAACTAAAATATTCATTGCTTACAGTAGCAGAGGCTCCTCTGAATACTGTTTATACTACTTTGGATATAAACTGGAAATGCCAGGATGTTAAATCAGAAAAAAACGAAAATCCAAACAGAAGCTTACTCATGACAAACGAAGTCTCTGTAACCAAAGTATTTATACCTTACTCCACTCTGTACTGAAACGAGTATATATCTCAGTGTGGTCAACATTTCCAACACATACACTATATACTACAGCCTCTTGGCCTCACACCTGAAACCTCAAAGAAAATTATGAATGTCACATTGTGAGAAGCTTCTGTCTTCTGTGCATTGATTCTGCTTGAGCGCAAGCTGGTCAATATTGACTGTGCTCCTTCAGTTTCTCCTGCACCTGGCGACAGCCTGCTGACCAAACTCCACTGAACGGATGGAACAGATGGAGTTCACACAGCTCCAACACAACCTGGCCACAGGCCTGCCACAGCTGGACTCTCCTCTGGATCATGTAGTGAGGGACGCCCAAGGCATGCAGAGCAATAAGCACATGGCAACTAAGCTCCAGCAAGGAATGAAATATATATAAGGTTGGTGGGAAAGAAAGTATCTAATTTGGTTTTTTCCATTGTCACTCTGGGTCTCCAGACTGTATTCTCCCTCACATATCCTACTATCACAGGGCAAATGCAAAGTTCTGCTCCTCCCTTTGTCAGACCTAGACGACTGCAAATAGTCTCAAAAATACGGGACTAGGAAAAAAACAGCTAATTATTCAGCCATCCAGTTCCACTTCAGCTGGAAAAGACCCAGGAGCAGAAGCCTACTCCGGCCTCAGCAACACCTCTCCTTTAGTATTAGCTCGACCCACATGTGTAAGAGAAAACCAGAAAATCAGTAAGGCACCCTGTTATTCAACACATGTGAAAGCCACTTCATTATTTCTAGAATGAAGGTCAGCAACCAGACTGCCCTTCTCGGCTAATGTCACTCCGAAACCACAAAGCTTTGCTCATGTCACTGCAACAGAGCTCTAGGATCAGAGCCCTGCTGTAGGCCATGCTAGTCTACCTGTGACTGTTTCCTCGTCTGAGAAACAAATGTAACAGCCATGCAACAGGGTTGCTGAGAAACGTATCACCTCTGATTGATACCAACACCTGATCACCTTAGCGTTTAAACCCCATAAATATACATTATTCATCTTTGTTTCTTTTCCTGTTCCTGTAATAAAATACCCTGACAAAACCAACTGAAGAGAGAAAGGTTTATTCTGGCTCACAGTTTGAGGTTTCAATATATCATAGTGGAGAAGTCACAGCAGCTACAGAACCTCGAGGGAGTTACCCTGTCACACTCAGTCAGCAATCAGAATGCTAGGGGGCTCAGCACACTTTCTCCGTTATACAGCCCAGGATCCCTGCGCAGGAAGGGTCTCACCCGCAGTAAGGTGGGTCTCCCCACATCAATTAACCTAATCAAGATAATCCCTCACAGGCATGCCCAAAGGTCAATTGCTAGGGTGATTACAGATCCTGTCAAGAGCTGACAATTAATACTAATCATCACATTATCCAAAAGCCTATACAAATAACCCTCAAAGTTTATTCAGGAGTTTACACATTACACATCACTCTGACTCAGTTGCCTTTCCTAGTTTTGTGATTCTTCAGGCTACACGCAGTCATGTATTTTCTGTTATATGATCATGCAGACTATCAATTCACTAACTCTCCACAGTTTGGGGACAAGCTAACTCTAAATGAGAAGATTTCGGCCAACAGAAATCTTGCTGCCAACTTGAGAGCCTAATCAGTACTCTGATTCTTTTTTCTTTTTCTCTCTTCTCATACAGCATCAAGAGGCCAATGAATATCTTCTTTATTCACAAGTTTTCCTTCATTGCAGTTTCATTCAGCAGAATATGAAATACATGGACTGAGACACACTTTGCTCTTTCCTTTCTCCATCCACCCCAGTCACACACAGAAAACTGGAGTGTGTGTGATTTGGGACCATCCTCTGCAGGCTGTGCCCATCAAAAACTCACTGCTGGTGGTCCAGATATTGCTGCTAAACTCTGAGGATCACCAAAGCCCAAAACAAATGCCTGCACTAATTCAGTGCTTTCATTGATATGCTAACAGTCCGCAAGGGATTTCAACTATCAACTGAAAAACTAACATCAGCTTAGGTCTAAAGCAGTCTGCTTTAGTTGGGTAAAATATGAATACATTAGAGGGTACAGGAGTGGTAGTGTTTTCAGAGTTTAAAGTAAAGTTCTGTAAGAAAATAATTATTCAAAGCATGTATGCAATGACGGATTTACCACATTCTTAAGAAATGCAAATTGTATCCAGGGGCCCTTTTTTTCCAATATAGCATGTCCAATTTTATAAAAGATGTAAATGGAGAGCTATAATCTACTTAAGACATTCACTTAACAGCAAGTTTAGTTGAAATACATATATTTTTAAGTGAGCAATAGTTGTATTTTATAATCTTAAAAAATGCTTCTCTTAATCATGTTATCTTAAGATTCTCTCAAACTATCTATATTAGTCCATTTTTCATTGCTATAATGAAACACCTCAGGCAGGCTAACTTTGCAAAGAAAAGAAGTTTGGTTAGTTCAGTTTTGGAAGCTGAAAAATCCGTAACTGGGTGGCCCAAAAGGGCCCCTGCATGGGCCCTAAGAAGTAGACAGATGGTGTCACACTAGCAGGCTAATAGCTGGGAAGAGGTCATACCTCATAATTTCAGCCAGAGACTCTGAGATGCCTACTTAACCTCTTCCAACAGCAGTTTTCCAATGGTCTAAAGACCTCCAACTCCATTTATTAAAGATCCCATCAGCCCTCAACAGCAAGCACCACACTACAGAGACCAAGGTCCCATGCTAAAACCTTCTGAGGCTAAGTCAAACCATAGCTAAAGTCCTGTTCCAGTCTCCTCTATACATACCCACAAACACCACTGTGTGTATCTGCTGCTGCATGGCACAGACTTCAAAAGGCTTAGAGCCATGAAAGCACCCTCTCCAGGTACCTCCCACTACTAGCTGCCTCCAGACAGCAACTCAATCCATCCTTACCTCAGCAAGAGATCGGCAGCTTAGCATCACTGTCCGGTAACGTTCATCATTACAAATAACTGCGAACACACCAACAGGCAAGGTGCACACACACCATCCACTGTTACAGAGGAGCAGGCCTGACCCTTCCCAAGCTCTGGCTTCCTGATGTGCTAGGATCTGTCTATCTTGTGAGTGTTCCCACCATGAGATCCTTACCTGAGCTGAGTTGATAGACTCAACTCAGGTATTGGTACTGTGAACCTCCAGGCCTGTGTGCTAAATACAGTTCTTTCTTGTGAAGTACCAAACCATGTATATTTATCCAGCTATGTATATTTCATTGTCATAACAACAGAAAATACAGTACTCTCTTTTTCTTCTAGTACTTCTTTTATGTTGACTTCATTTTTGATGATTATTTCCTCCATCTATTATCTTTTTTTTCCTGCACTCTTATCAGGGAACTCATAAAATCTGAAAAATGAGTATTTATTCTATAGGGAATGTTTGCAAGAATATTGGTCTATTTAGGCTGGTATTCCCAACAGGGGACCTAAATGACACTGTTTTAGAGAACACATGCTGTTAAAATCACTAATGGAGGGCATTTTAATTTCTATTAGCAAATCAGCTAGTAGAGCAGTTATTTAAGTATTTTTTTTTTCAGTGTCTGTTGAGTTTTGTGATCCTAGTGGAAATCAGACAGTGGGTTTCAGCCCCTCTATTGATTGCACATGCTGTTACCTGCCGTGGTGATAGCATTTATATAGTTTAACATTTTTTATTTGTAGTCATATAGTTTAATTTATGCTCAGAATGGATTACTGGTTAAGTCTGAAAGCATATGGGACACTGATGTTGCAAAGCAGGCTAATGAGCATTACAAAAGGGGTGTTGGCTCTGAAAATTATCATCAGGATGCTGCTCACTATGCTGGTAGGAATTCATTTGCTAAAAATTTTCAGCACTTGGGGCACATTTCCTGTTTTAATGCCTAATGGTAAATGGAGCCTGGTTGTGGTGGTTAGGATGCTCGGCTTTGCATTTTGCATATTGACTGGAGTAAAACTGGCTGGGAGTAAGAGTTACCCTAACCCCAAAAATATTTGCAGTATCCAACACTACCTGATATCAAGTCCTAAAATTAAACTTAATTTAATGGTTAATTTCCTTAAGTGCAAAATCTAAGAATTCTCAGAATTAGGTCTCGAGAATTTTGTCTACTTTTGATGCCATAACAAGTAAGCCAATAATTTCAGTGTTTTAAAATACAGTTAGCCCTCTGTATTGAAAATATTGGGGAAAAAAATTGTACCTATGATAAACTAGGAAAAGAAATCCTTTCAAGTGTTCCCTGCCTATCTAGCTAACAAAAGAATGAGGAATGAGGAGAGGAAGATTTTAGGTAAGGACAATACACTTAACGCTGTTGAACCTGACAACTGACAGTGTTGTTGGTCATGGGGGAGGGGGTAGGCAGAAGGAGCACCAGTAAAACAAACCTTTTCAGTTCACATGTTGTGCGCCAGGCAGGCCATGGCAGCCTTCTCTGGCATTCTATTTCAGGGTCTGTCTCTGCCCTATCTACTAGTCATCAGGGATGGAGAAGGGAAACTCCCATGACAGCCAGATACCCTCATTAAAACAAACTGCCTGAGAGGAGCTGGAAGACAGAACGCAACGGCTTTCTAATGAAGAAAGTATCAAACCCCAATATCACCATTTTACCTTTAGGGGAGAGAGAGGCAGAGAACTGACTAGAGTCTTAAGAAACACAAATAATTGAAAAGTGTAGGATTAGCAATTTTAAATCAAAGTGAATTTTAATGTTTACCCTCAGAATCAAACACCATAGGTATGCCTTAACTATTCTTTTTCTAATGGGACATGACATGCTTACCAGTTTTCAGTCTCACCCTTGATCTAGTTTTCACCAAGTGTAAAACATGTGGCTGATCCATTAGGTGGCATAAACATATACACACATGAGATGCCATGGTCTAACATGTGAATCAAGAAGAAAAATAAATGTGTCTTTATTTTGAAGTGATTTTTTTTCCCCCAAGGCAGGGTTTGTCTGTGTAGCCTTGACTGTCCTGGAACTCAGAGATCTGCCAACCTTTAGTGCTTGGGATTAAAGGAATGCATCACCTCGCCTGGCACCTGAGTTACTTTTTTAAGCCTAGAAGGTGCCAACAGCATTTTTCTACTAACCAAGTAATTCTAAGCATAATATCCAAATGGGGAAGGGGAAAAAAAGTTTTTCAAATAATATCTTTAAAAATGAGTGTGTGTAGTTTGATCATTTTATTAACTATTTAAATTTTTCATTTACAAAATCAGGTATACATATCACACGTGTATGTAGAATGTGTAAATAAATAAAACATAAAAATGAATATTCAGAGGTAAAAATATATTTCAGACTGAGGGCAAACTTTAAAATGTCCTCATTTAATAAAGGTTTATAGACATATATTAAAAAGTATCTATTTAGCTATAGATGACTGATAATAAACATACATAGTTGAAAGCTCAATCAGTCATTTAAAAGGGCAGCTGTGTTATCAGGATTCAATAAAAAAACAGTTCTTACCTAGACAGTTCAAGATGCAAGGAAGCAAAGAACTGACCCCACCACTTGGTCTGGAGAAACAAACTTACTCAAGGGAAAATGGCTCACTGCTCAAAGGCAGGGAAGAAGCATTCCCATCAGAAGGCAAACAGCTTCAGTGCTCCAGGCATTACAGTACTCAGGGTTGGTACTGTTCTACTTTACAGAAACGAAATCCGCAGTGACTCAAGACAAACACAATGTCCAAGCTCCTCAAAGTAATGCATGGCCTAGCCTATGCTAAACACTCAACACACAGGCTCTGGCCTCTCCTTGAAAAGTGCCCTGACACAGTATAAAAATAGTCCCTGAATATGTATAAAGTGCTCCTTCCTACATGAATAAGGTGAAAGGTAGTAGTTCATACTCTTGAAGTAAGCATACTACTTACAAAAGGTGGAAACATAAACAACAAAAGACAACCAAAATGCATAAATTAATAAAATTAAATCAGAACAACTCCTCACTTCACGGTTCACACACAAACAGGGGAAAAGCCCCTTTTGTACCTCAGTGAGTAGACCCTTAGATAGCAATGTTAAGTACTCTGTGATCAGCAGGTCATTTCTTTGATAACAAATATATACACTTACATTTGTGTGCATGTACACATGTTTGTACCCAAATGCTGACATCCAAAGTAGGACTTTTATCAAGCTTTGGTCCAAGGCTCAGAGAAAACTTGAGCTAACCTTGACTGAAAGCTATAAGAAAGTGCTGCACCTCAGTATGTCATTTGTTTCATTCGGTATTAAAAAAGGAAATAGTTGTTTGGGTTGTCAAGTTACCCTACAAACTCACTATAACCCTAAAAAATTATTCTAACACTGTTGCAGCTTTTGTTCTTTGGGGAAATGCATACTGCATCCCTTTATTCAACGATGATTAGCCTAGAAAGAGCAGTGTCCTATTTCTTTCAGACATAGGACACATTATGAGGAGCAGAGCTCAGCATTCAGGCTCAGACACTCATGTTCCTTCCCGCAAGCAGAGTGCTAATGAACAATGCCCTAACAGGGATCTCTGAGAAAGCCTCGTGAGTATGGGTCACCCACAGACAGGGCAAGAGGCCTAAGAAAACTGAGAAACTGTTCCACCAAATACTTACTATGCTTCCATTTATCCAGTAAGTCCTCTCACACGTGTTTGGAAAGAGTTAATGACTCAAGCCCAGGCTAAACACTGGGCAGACTCACCTACTTGCAGGGTAAGCGGGGAGAATCCAAGCATAATAGACTGACTATTATAGTCTCTGGAGAAAGCCATGACAGTCAGATCCAAAGAGAGAAACACCCACTCCACAACTGGTAAATCAGGGTCAAATAGATATCTGCCGCCCCAAGACTCTAAAGCCTCCTACTTTTCAAGAGAGTAGGCAGTTGTATGAGAAAGAAAAATGTACACAGAACAATGGCAAATGTCCTGAAGGATCACTCTTATGACGGAGTACCAGGAAATAACTGCTTTATTTAAGTTCTTTGATGATGAACTCATTCGTAATTTCTTGTAGATAGACTGCAAGATGAATATCTTTTAGCTATGATCTTTGTTCATTTTCAAGAAGGCTAAATTTTGCATGAGAGAGCAAACCAGCATAGGTGCTCCTGCTGGTCCATCAAAACAAAAACTACCAGTCCTAACAATGTAGAAAAAAAAAGAAAAACCACATTAAACAGTTTACCTGAGGAAACATATTTTATTAATCATGGTTTCATAAATGCTACAGTATGAAATACTTGAAAAGTAAAGTGTCTATTAATGAGAAGTTTCAATCAACAACCTAAAAAAAAAAAAATACACAATGTTTGTCTCTGAGGACAAACATCAACACTTGAAAAACGAAACCACACTGACCAAATATACCCAACATGCCACTCTGCTAGTACTAAAAATATTGCTTACTACAGCCTATCTATGTCCAAGAATAAGTCACTGCAAGGACTCAACAGACATTCAAGATTTCAGAGGTTTGGTGATACTCCAAAGCTCATGCTATAAGGTCTAGGCTAATAATAAATACAGACTTGGATCTCTTACCTGGCATACATAAGACCTTAGGTTCAACCTCATCATTGAATTATTATTATCATAACACAATAGTAACAACTGATAAAAACAATTGATGTCTATTCTGAAGAAGCTGGAGCAGTTAATGAGGACTTTATGCATTCTTCCCGCTGACATGGTTTTTGAACACCATCTATCTACAAGAGAATCAGGTGTACAAGTAGTCATAGCAAACCAAGAGGTCAGGTATGTACTCTGCCTCCAGGAGCTTCAAGTCCAGCAAAAATACTACCACAGCCATATATCAGTAGAAAGGACTGACTTCCCAAAGAAGATCATGCAAAATACCTGTATTGACTAGTTTTATTATTAACTATAAAACAAGCAAAAGTCATTTGTTAAGAAGAAACTTCAACTAAAAAAAACATTCCCTACCAGACTGGCCTGTGGGATTATTGATTAATGACTGATGTGGGAGGGCACATTCTGTTATTGGTGTGTTACTCCTAGATAGGTGTCATCAAGGGTATAAGAAAGGAGGATGCACAAGCCAAAAATTGCAAGCCAGTAAGCGGCACTCCTCAATGGTCTCTGCATCAGCTCCTGCCTCCAGATTCCTGCCCTGAGTTCCTGCTCTGAATGATGGAACAACATGCTGTAAAATGAAATAAACACTTTCCTCCCCAAGTTGCTTTTGTATTTTATCACAGCCATAGAATTCCTAACTAAGACAGACACTATGAATTTAGAAAAAAAAAAAATCAAAACACTTTCCAATAAAGGAAGCTTCAAAGTGTGTTCACGTTCTTCTCACCTCAATCTGTCTTTCACTGTCTGTCTCTCTCTGTCTCGCTCTATGTGTCTCTGTCTGTCTGTCTGTCTCTGCTGGGTCTAAAGATGTGAGGCCTGCAATGTTTCCTCCAGCAGGGAATGAATGCACACCCCTTAGCTTTACTGCACACTGAAAGCACTACTTGTACCCATCTCTCCCACTAAGTATCTGCATTTCAAATAATAATAACAACAACTAGTTATAATTCTGAGAAATCACCAACCTCTTTACGATTCCAACTGTTTCTCCAATTTCTTCACCCACGAACAGTCCCTCTTGCTCACCTCCATCCTCTACTGCCAAAACCAACATATCTGACTGCGAACTCCTTTTCATCTTTGGATATTCAAAGTCAACATCACTGTCTCTTTCAGGAAGTTTATATTCTGCCTTCTCCTTGACTCATCCTCTGTGCTCCCAGTATTTTTTGTTTGTTTGACTCACACTGCAGTGCTCTGCTCTATTCATCTCTAAAACCCAGCATTTATGACAGTATCCAATACAGCCAGCTAGAAATAAATGTTTGCTGAAACAAGGTAAGAAAAGCCAGCAAAAGGTAACAGAGCAGGCAGAAGAAAGCCATTCACTTTGACAAGGTTCAGCCTGGAGCTGGTAGAGAGTGGCAGCGAAGTTGCAGCCCTAGCTTCTGTACTAACGAAGGGGAAAAGAGCCTTCTATTGATCTCTTGCTATATTTCAACAACTGCACGTTATCCCATTTAGTATCTATGACAACCAGGTGAAAATGGCATTAGTCTCTCCATTTTACCCTGGAGGAAAATGAGACAACCTGCCCAAGATCACACAACTATTAAGACTATTAAGTGGCAAAGGCTCTAAACACACACCACACATTTCTATCTAGAGGGGATTTAACTACTTACTGCCTTTGTTTCCCATTTGAAGGTTTGGGCTCCTTTCCTCAATGTTCCTATTTCTGAGAAACAATCAAATTTCATGACAACTAACAACCAAGGTGACGATCCCATCTACGGTCCTTCGCACCCTGGGACTAGTTAGTCCAGAAGTACATTAGAAAATATGGTGTAGGTCTGAGTGCCCAGGAGGTCTCTGACAGTTCAATGTCACCTGAATAAAATGAACAGGATACATTTCAATCAAAATATAACATGACCTCAAAAAATTTCAATTCAAAGTCCTATAAACCTTAATGAATAATTAAACAAAGCAGTTTTAATTTTTGTCATTTTTGAAAAAAGATGAATATAGTTATTAAATAAAAGCTATGTCAGTAGAAATATCATGCTTAATAGGACAGGAAAAATAATTAGAGAAAGTAATTTATTATGTATATGCTTATCAGACTTCATTAAAGTATCTTTAATTATATACTGTTTTTCTTTTTTATTAAAAAACTAAAAAAGTATGTCAAAGGTCAAAAAATAACCATAAAAAGAGGACTTCCCATACTCTTACAATAATCTTCTAAAAAGTCTCTGAGACAGAATATTAAAGCAACGTTTTTAGCGAAGTCTTTAAAAAGATAACAAAAATGTAGCTTCTGGCTTCAATCTCATTAGATTTCCAGAGAAGTCAACATGCTCCATCATAAAACAAACTGTACTCTGTGTGTCCACGTTCTCCCGCACAATCACACAAAAGCTGCTGGGCCAGCCTTGCTTTGCTCCCATGGATGGTGCCACCATCACAATGGTCCCAAATGTGGACACAAAGCCCAGCCAAGTTCCACAGGGAATATGCTGTGGGCTGCTGAGGACAGACAGTCCACTAAAGCAACACTATTTTGTTAAATAATTTCTTTAAAGTTGGACCTGGATACACATGGCTATAATCCCAATATTTGGGAGATTGAGGCAGGGGGATTAAGAGTTCAGGACCAGCTACTGCTACATAACAAACTTGATACAAGCAAGGGCTACATGATTACCTATCTCAAAAAAATTAAATGAACAAAAAGTAAATTTGTGAAAATCATCGGACAAGACTCAGCATCTATAACCCAGCTGGTGATATGACAAACAATAAAAATGTTTTAGGGAGTGGCTGAAATCAAACTCTGCTTTAATACTTTTGATTTAAATCAAAATGATCTTGAACACAGTAATTGATTTCTGTATCACTCCTCAGGTCTATCCTGAAAAACAACAGCCTACAGCAATCAATATTTTATCTTATTTTTTAAAGTCATTACATAGCCATTATGTCAACAGTAAGACTAATTACAGCTGATAAATTAAATGCACCTACTAAAATAAAATGCTGAGCAAAACCAATCTGAAAAAGTACAGCGTGTGTCTAGGAGACAAGACAGGAAGCAAGTGTAAAAGCCCATATTAGTGAAACCAAACCCTTAAGAGTTTGGGGTTATTTATTTATTTGTTTGAATATACAGGGAAGTCAGTCTCCCTTGCTTCTGCACACTGGCCTGAGCAGGCAAAAAGCAGTAGGCCTTTCTTCCAGCTATGCCCCAGGACACCAGAAGCCCAACGCCTCAGAAAACTAGACTGGGGGTTTCAGGAGAGTGGGGCAGATAATCTATCCTTCCAGAAAGAAATTAATTATGAACACTTCATCAGAAATTGAGGTAAAGCCCCACAAGAAGGTATGGTATGAGGAAACTTGATTCTCAATGGTCCCAAAGTTCCAACAGAAAGTTAGGACATAGCTTTAAGAGAAGACAGCCAAGACGGTCTTCTGACTTACGAGACTGTAAGCCTAGACTAACTGTGGTGATTTGAACAGGAATGGCCCCATAGTCATGTGTTTGAATGCTTGGCCCATAGTGAGCGGCACTATTAGGAGGTGTGGCCTCACTGGAGTAGGTGGGGCAGGCTTTGAAGTCTGCTATGCGCAAGCTACATCCAGTGTGGCACACAGTCTCCTTCTGCCGCCTATAATCCAGGTGCAGAACTCTCAGCTCCTTCTCCAGCAGCATGTCTATTTGCACACTGTCATGCTTCCCCCCACGACAATAATGGACTGAACCTCTGAACTGTAAGCCAGCCACAATTAAATATTTTCCTTTGTAAGAGCTGCCATTGTCATGATGTCTCGTCACAGCTATAGAAACCTTCTAAGACACTCACTTAAACCAAAATCCCAGCAGAAAAGTAGAGCAGAGTTGGAGCTGACAGCTCAAGGACCCAAAACACAACACCCTGCTCCAGCCCCTTCCACACTCTGGCAAGTTTGTGCTAATGATTACTTCCTTTCCAAACCAAATCAATAACTAGGAGTGAGCCCCAAATCTCCACAGCAGGCTCCATTCTTGGCACTGCCTCAAACCCATACTCTCTCCAGATGGTAATCCAAGCACCTCTTTTAACAGGGAGTCCTTGGATCTGCACAGCTGAGACCTAAAAGTGGAAAAATGTGTATCATCGAAAGCATGGAAAGATCCTCCAAATCTTCCCCCCGACCAGAACCAATCCAAAGGAAAGGCCCCTTTTCCTCCTGGACCGTAGCTAACACATGTACTTACGCATCGGCCTTCACTTTTTGGCTTGGAAAAAAGCCCATTCATTCTACAAGCTGCTACTGCACACCTGGCATTGCAGTCCCTGTTGCGGAGGAACCAGAAGATGCTGCTCTCAAAGGCTTTTAACTAAGTAGGCGTAAAAAAGACAAGCCTGTGTGCAACTGTACTACAGTATCTGACAAGGATAAGTAAAATTTGTAAAGCAAAAGGAGGTGTTTTAAAAAGTATCAGTTTGGGCAGGCCACACTGGGAAGATGAATCAGTGGCTTCTGAGGAACTGCACAGATTCTCAGAGACTTTCTTCTATCCTGTTAGGCCACATGTGGGATCAACAGGTCACTGTTTACCTACAGCAAACACAACTGCCACTCAGCTCTGCAAACAGACTGTCAACACTGAAGCCAGGGGAACCCAGAAGTAAGTGCCTTCAAGGAGGTCCTGAGAGAACAGAGGAGAAAACAGAGCTTAATTAAAGAACAATTAGGGGACTGCATGTGAGGTACTACACAAGATAATTACAACAGGGCACTGTGGGGCCACATAGGACCCAGGTTACCCACAGGGTGGTTTCCGGGAAGGAATCTAAAGCAGTGTACAGGAGTCTTCCAGACAAACTTGGGTAGAAAGTTTGGATTAAACAGTTGGGGACTAATGCTGAGACATGTCTATGTCCTCAAAAGAACAAGTTCAGAGACACTCAGAACTTCAATTCTGGCTACACTCAAGTAAGTTAGGCATGACAGAGGAGGGTCTGGGAGACGACAGAGAAAACTAACCGGGGCAAAAGAGTGTTGCAGGACCATGGTGATGACAGGAGATTTAGACTTCCTCCTAAGAGAAAGGAGGAGCCCCCCATCTTCAACCAAGGAAAGGCATAATTGGTTTTCTCACAATGAAATTATTACCAGGGCTGTGGTGAGAACAGACTAGGAAATACAAGGCTGAAAGCAGGGACCACAAACAAAAGATAGTTTTCGCCAAGCAGGGGAAAATGACTGGCCAGACTAGGGCAGTGACCCCATGACAGAAGAAACCATACAACCTGAAATTAAAAGGCAGACAACCTAAAAGAAAGCTGTGTAGCTTCTAACCAAATATAGAGGAGATAGGCAGGGTGTCCCCAAGATAGCAATGATGGCACCACAGCAAAGTAAGCCTAAAGCAAGAGCAGCACTGCTCCTATAGTGAGAAAGAAAGGAGCTGCTTCACAAGGCTGGGTGCAGCCTGGCATTAGAGACCATGCATTCACTACCACACCCTCAGCCAAATGCTCCTTCACCTTCCACCTTTATAGTAACCAAAGTGTTACTGATGTTATTCTGCCACCGAGGAACTTCAGGCTCCAATCATTTGCTGCTGGCTAATTAGAACACATATTTCAATTATCCACTCACTCAGGGGAGCCAGGAAATTGTCTCAAGCATGCCGTAGGCACTCCTTGGAAAAGTTTGATGACCCTTTCTGAAATGATTCACACAGGTTCCCAAGGCCTTGCAAACACCTCCAGTTCTATGACAGCTGTCAACGTGTCAAGTAGCCCTAAGGGTAGAACAGGTTTAAAAGGAATTTTAAAAACAGTTATTGCTCCCAAGTAGTGAGGACATGGCTAATATAGAGCACTCAAAAATAACAGAACAAATGAGGGATATATGAAAGGGGAAGGGGAAGAAATAAAATGCTGTATCAGGCCTTACTTTTTAAAATGTGTTTTAAAGGAAAAAACATCATCATCAACAAGAATAAGCTATTATTTGGCTGACAGCTAGAAAGTCAATAGATTGATTTTGAATATCTGCACATTGAATAGAAAAATGTACATTTGAAGCTCCCTCGGGCAATTATTTTAAGAGATCTGGGCTATCCCAGTGATGCCCTATAAAATCTGTCAAGTTCCAAGAAATGCAGTAAGACTGTTAATTAGGCATTTACATTGCAACTAGCATATAAAATTTGTCAAAAAATCATATTTCTATATATTGATCTGTCTTTCTTCTCCATACTCCAAAGAGTAATTTATATAGACAATGCCTTACATTTTATAAATCTTGACACAGTATTACTAATCTTAGTTTACAGTTTTGCCTCTACTACCTATGATTGATTTGATTGTTTTACCCACAAACAGTTCTGAGAAAACACAGTGCATTCTTAAAATCACTTTAAAGTTAGTATCTAAAATCTACTGCAGCAAAAAGATGGTCTCTTAATATAGCTTCCTTTTTCCTACAGTCCTACTACCCATGGCAAGTAGCACCAACTTAACTCCAGATCACAGGAACTGCAGTTCTCTCTCTCTCACTCTCTCGCTCTCCTGCTGTGTGTGTGTCTCTGTCTCTCTTCCTCTGTCTCTCTTTCTCTCTACATTACTCCAGGTTTAACCCTGACAGGCATGCACTTCCCATGCTGCTGCTGCTTCTCAGTAAGCCACCCACAAGCAGGCACTTCCTAACCCACTGGTCTTCACGCCACCTTTAAGCACTTATGTACAGTCACTTACACAGAGGTGGTGTCGTCACTGGGTAGGGAACACTGAAAACTTACTACGCAGCAGAGCCAACAGTAATCCACTAACAGGAAATCATTAGGCAGAATTTCCTAATGGCAGGGGACTATTGCAGACTCAGAGACATTCCAGAAAGTGCTAAACTTTTGCTCTCTAACTCCTTCCCTCTGGCACTGTAGCTTCAAGTGTGAGGCCTTTCTTGCACTATCCCCAGACTGCCCTAAAATAAAAACTTCCTAGCCAGGGATTGGCTGTTGCATAAAAAGGCTTAAGTCCTGCTTGTAATGTTCAGACAAACTGATTTTAAATTTTGGGTAGGTTTCTTAAAAGAAAATGCAAAGGTGACAGTAATGAACCAGATGACAACATGGAATGTGGTCCAGATGAGAAGGACTGAAATAAGAGTCACCACTCCCCAGCCATGTAGCCTTATCATCAAGTCACTAGGTTCCCCAGATCCACAGCCTTTACTACATCTACAAAGACCACAAAATGGCTTCCCTTCCCCATCTGGTTTTCAACTCATCCTTTCCTTATGCTGCCAAGACCATTTGTCTTAATTACTGTTTACTGCTGTGAAGAGACACCACTACTGAGCAACTAATAAAAGAAAGCATTTAATGGGGGTGGAGGGTGCTTACAGTTTCAGAGGGTTGGAACATGACCATTGCCAGGAGCATGGCAAGGCAGGCGAGCAGAAGGTTCACATCTGAGTCACAAGTTGCAGGCAGTGAAAACAAGTGAGACTTGGCATAGAGTGGTCTTTTGAAACCTCAATGTCCATCCCCAGTGACACACCTCCTAATCAAGACAGTTCCAAAAGTAGGGACTAAGCATTCAATCCTCGAGCTTAGGGCACTTTCATTCAAAGCACTGACCTCATTCATTCCACCTGATCTAGACTCTGATGGTGCCCCTGGCTATACCACATGGCTGCACACAGCTGAGGGCAACATTTTCACTCTCTTTCTTGTTCCTTACAGTAAAAAATAAGGATAAATAAATGCTTATTTTTTTTTTTACTCAAAAGCAAAATGGTCTTATTTTGTACAATGGTAGAATATACATATTCTTACCACTCAGGTTTCTTTGTTAAATATAAAAATACCAATGAAAAAATCAGCACTTTATTTTTAACCATAAAAGCCATTTAATAATAAAAAATTATTAACATCTGGATATACATGAAGGAAGAAGCAACTAAAGCAATTTTCTAAACTTGTATCCTAAAATTAGATGGAATTTCTGTAGCTGCCAGCATCTCAGAGGATATAATGAAATTCCTTAACTTCTCAAACCTACATGTCCTGGTTAGGCCCCAGGAAACCTCCTCAGAATTAATCTGCTCTGTGTACTCTCTCCACAGGGTATCTGCCACATTAAGAACCCTCAGGTCCCTTTCTCCTCAAGGTCTGCCTCAAGTCCACATCCTTCACGGCAGGCCAAGCTTCTGACCTGCTTCTGCTCCCTTCATTCCTATGCTGCCTTCCAGACTTGTGTATGTACTTTATCTCACCTGCATATTGGCTCACTTGCTCAAAAATACCGCCCACCATCATCATGTTAAATATGATTTGGCCAAACAGTTCTTTGAAGTGCAAGATCACCACCATGCCAATACCTGCTCACAGAAGGAACTAACCATGAATTTCCTTCAACACTCATTAAAAATGGACTGCTTAGGAGCAAGATGTATTCATTACAGATTAGATTTAATACTTTGGAAATCCCAGGCAAATTATCTATTACAGTATTGCAAAAAATACAGAATAAGATACTAGCATCCAGCATCTACAGTCTCACACATGCATGATGGAGACCTAAGAAACTACACCTTCACCAATATGCGAAAACACCAAAGGAATAAGCAGAACTTGTTGACTTTGAACTTTCCCTACAGTGCTGTGTCTAAATGAGCCTTAAAGAGCTGTTTAAAAATAACTAGAAGGGCCATATTCTGGGAGAAAAATACATACAACATATAGATGAATCTATTTCCCTAAATTGGCTGCTTAGTTTGGGCTGTGCTATTTCCTGCTCAAATTGGTTTCCTGCAATTTGTGAAGGCTGCCAAATACTTAGTGAGCTCAGCAATACACTTAACACAAATCGGCAAATCTCCCCTATTTTTCACAATGACAAGAATTTTCAGAGAAATTTGCACGATGAAGATAATAAGAATGAGCTCATCTGCTTTTTTTTTTTTTTTTGTCCTGGATTTATCATTTTTATCAGGTTGCCAGTAGCTTAGGAAACCAATAAACACCCTCCTAATATCATTTCTTGTCTGATTTCCTCATATTGATCTGGAGACAGTTTTTTAGGGGTGGATAGGGTCAAATATGCACGGCCTGACCTCACCACTGGTCAGCAAAACTAAAAGATTAATATGAAGGGGAAAAAGCCAAATATAGTCAACATTGATTTTTAAAATCAGAAGATGCAACATGTTAATAAAAACTTGTGTAACTACAAACAATGGCATCCCCTCTGGCAAGCTAAAAAAAGAATTAGCTGGTATAAAAGCAAGTCAACACAGTTGTGATATGTAGCAAAGAATCCCAGGCAGCAAGGACACAGTTAAGTTCTTTAGAGCACATTCATTTATTAAAGTGGCGCTGCAATCTGCAATCTGTGTCACACAGTATATTATTTTGCCCATACAGCTGTACATACAAATACTTATTGCAACCAGTCATTGATCTGGTTCAAGGTTTCTAAAAAAAAAAAAAAGAGTTTCAGCCTTAAAAAAAACCTTACTTTTGTAGAATATAAATTACATTTAGCAACTATATAGATATATACACATATATTTACATATATACACATATGTGCCAAATCTTAGCTCTTACATTTAGAAATTCTACAGCCTTCACTTCATCAAATACACGGCCCTATATTCACACATGTGAATAGCCTAGGGCTAGTATGAAAAAGTCCTAGGAGAAAGAAAGCATTTTAATAAATATTAAAAATTCAGCTCACATTTAATATATAATTTATTTGACACTGAAAAACGTAGAAAAGCTGGTGACACTTTCATCAATACACTTTTGTAGACTTGAAAAATGACTTCACAAAACAACTGAATTATGAATCATAAGAACTCTATACTGAGCACTAACTAAAATCCCATGAGAGAAACTTAGACGAGAACATAAATCTTGAGGCTAGAACTTTTATCAACATATTTTTTAAATTTTAAGAACCAGTATTTGTTAATTTAAACAATCATGGTCTAATTGTTTTCTTAACCTAAAGGTAAGATCACTTCAAAGTACCATGCCAATGTTAGTTCTCCTCCTGGCTTAGGGTGGAGTGAGGAAAACCACATCATAGCCTTACTAGATCCTTTTTCCTATGATGGTACCAGGTACCAAACAAATGATCCAACTCCTGCAAACATGAAGAGCCAACACCTCCAGCACCCTCTTAGCACAGCCCTTGGGAAGCTGTGTCCAAGACTGTTGTCAAGATACCAAACCTCCACAGATGTTCTCAGAGTTTCCATCACTGATAGTGCTAGAACGACTAATGTGAAAGGCACTGACAGTAGCAAGTCCAAAGCCACCAACACAGAACCACCTGGCCACACAGCCTCAGTCACATCACTGGAGCACCTGATGAAACTGGAAATGCCCAGCACAGGTGAATTCCAGGCTTGAACCTCACAGCAGAGCTTCCTGCAGGCTACACGGGGTCTATACCTGCATCACCCAGCATGACATCACTAGCCACATGCAGTGAGTGACCCTGAAATGTGACCAGTGCACCTAAGAAACACATTTCCATTA